>NC_080426.1:56700672-57411742 GCF_029873635.1 Malania oleifera
CATATTGTACAGTTTTTTAAATTAATATACGAAATAGTATTCTTACAGTTCAACACTCTCATTTGCTAAAAAGGGGAAAAATCTAGATGAAAACCACTCTCTCTCCACCAACTACTAACCAAGACTAAAGCATAACCCATGGGAAGATCCCTCAAGCCACATTCTCTAATACACCTACCAAAGTGTTGCACACTCTAAGTAATCCTCCCTAACCCTTTTTTCTGCCCAAAAACCTCACCACATTAAGCTTGCCCCCTACAATCCACCTAGGAAAACAAAAACCATACACTACAACTAATTCTTCCCAAAAATTAAGACTCAAAAGCGCACCTAATGAGACTATACACTCACATAACTACTACCAACCCCTATCTCTAACTTCTAGCAAAATCAGAAGAGGAAAAACCTAACAAACTACCAATTCTAGAAAAAACAAAAAAACAAAAAAAAAAAAAGTATTCCACATGATAAGGATCCCCATGTTGTTCCCCTTGAAGGAAAAGCCTCCCACACTCCTAAGACTTACCCTCTCAAATACTTCTAAGCATCCCTTATCCACATTATCAAGCTTAGTTTCTTTGAAGAAAAAAAATTTAGAAAAATTTCTTTTCAAAACTTCCTTAATTATCCCCTTTCCCTAAGGTCCTCAAACCCTTCACATTGCTAATAACCCTCATTATTTAACTACTCCCTTATCATTGTGCCCCCCCCCCCCCCCCCCAAAAAAAATAAATAAATAAATAATTGCTAGGGGTTGCAAGATTATTCAACTCCTTTTGAACCCGCTTTTTTGTCCTTTCATAAGACTCAGGTGTGGCAACCACCTTCAACTCTGGCTCTAGAAGAATCACTAATTTAATACCCATTCCAACCCACCCCCCACCCCCCAAGCAAGCTAATAGCCACAACTCTTCCCTCATTAGTTGTCTTACATAGGGGCAAAGCAATATAAGTAGATTTAGACAAATTAGGAATGGAACAAATACCTTTTTGAGCGTTTAAGTTGCCTTGAACCTCCATTAGAGGCTCCTCCACAGTACTATCCATTGCTCTAACAAAAATACAATTAGCTAAGTCAACATTGGGAGGATCACAAAAAGGAACCATTGGAAGGACCCTACTTGATCATCATTATTATTCAAATGGCAAAGATCAAATAGTGCACCTTTAGAAAACTTCCTAGGAGCATCATCCCCAACTTCATGCTGGCAAAACAAAAAATGTACCATGTCTGAGATGGTGACGGACTCTCAAACTCATCTTCTACCCCTTTTTCTACTATATCAACCAGTCAAACAACAAACCCTTATTGGACTCACACAAGCTTTCCATCTCCTCTTTTGGTCCTTCTTTAATCCTCTTAAGGCTATCAACACTCATGACTCAACAGAGAAAAGACGGCTTTTTGCACAAGAGTGATCAGCTCTAGCTTCCTTGAATATGGAGCAAAGTGTTAGGATTCCCAAATCAATTGGGATTTCTAATAAATGTGTTATGACTCCCAAATCAATTGGAATTCTATTTAATGTTAGGATTCTATTCAATGTTGAGGTTTTTATTTAATGTGTTAGGATTCCCAATCAATTAGGATTGAGTCCATTAAGGACTTGGATTAGGATATTTTACATTCCTAATAGAAGTAAGGTTTCCTACCCTATACATATGCATCCCTACGGAGCTTTTTCATGGAAGCAATAATAGCCCTTGGCTAATTTGGAGGTAGATCCCCTT
Organism: Malania oleifera; assembly: GCF_029873635.1. NCBI lineage: Eukaryota > Viridiplantae > Streptophyta > Magnoliopsida > Santalales > Ximeniaceae > Malania > Malania oleifera. Next base: position 56,702,404 of record NC_080426.1, read on the forward strand.
GAAGTGATCAACCATATTTTTTCTTCCTATTTCCAAACAGGAAAGATACTTCCATTGGAATGTCGCTAGGGCCTGTCATTCTATAGTATTGCTAACGCTCAATATGTAATCTTCAATAAACTTTCTACCAGAATTACAGAAAAGTTACAGCTTTAACAACGGAACAATGAACAACCCACTCGCTCTATGGTAAAAATACAACCAATAAGCTCTGTTATGTCTCGCAACTATTCTTCCCTCCTTAATGGCATTAACAGTATCTCAACTAAATAATGGAGGAAGATAACACAGCTGAATGATAATTCCCAATTCCAACCAAAATCACAAACTACCCATTTGAAAAATGATCTCCAAAACTCCTCAATGGAAGTTTATGAGCACAAAATGAATCAAAAGAAGGGGCGAAAGCACTGAAATTTACAGTTCAAAGATATGGTTTTAAAAATTGGAACCAAATGGCCTTTTAATTGAAGAGAGAGAGAGAGAGAGAGAGAACCTTGGAGCAAGAAGCCCTCTGCCAAGCTGGGCTTCGTTGTTTCTGCCCCATGCCCAGACCTCTCCTTTGGCAGTGACGGCGAGGGAGTGATAATGCCCAGCAGTGACACTGGAAACATCGCAGGGAAGGCCGGGGACGGGCGTGGGCTCGTAGGCGTCGCCGCCGAGCCCTGCGACGGAGAGGAGACCCAGAGCGCCATGGCTGCCATCCCCAAAACTCATCACAACTCTAGAAGGTTTGATGCATAAACATCTGCCACCACGCTGCAGAGCACGGACAGCAGCCTGCTTCTTCAAACCCAATCGCAGCATCGTAAATCTCTGACTGCTCCAATTAGATCTGTGGCATGGAGTCCGACAGCACGAGCATGCTACCAGCCTTTCCTGCTGCCAAAGTTACTTCGGCTTGGCTTGGGTAAAATCCAGCAACATGCTTAATTTGATCGGTCCTGTGATATTTTCAAAAAATAAAATAAAGAACTTTTAGAAAAACAAAAACTTAATAGAAAGGATTTTTTTTAATATTATTCTAAAAATTTTACTTTTTCTGTAAAAAAAAAAAAAAAAGATTTATCCGAAAAAAAAAAAAAACAGAGTACTTGGTAAAAAAATTATAACGTACTTTTAAAATGATAAAAATATATATAATATTCGTAGTTTTGTAATATTTGAAAAAATTAAGAATACAATAATTCACCAAATTGAATAATTTGTTAAGAAAAATCTAACTTCTAATTTTTAAAAGTTTTAAATCTGTAACATCCAAAAATTCACCAAAACAGTTAAAATTTGACTTTTAAAAAATATAAAAGTGTTTATCAAACATGTTCAACCCAACTTTTACTCCTAAAAAGGAAAAGTTAAAATAAAAAATGAGGACCAAACTCATCCTAAGTTTTAAAGACAACATTCTACCTCCTAAATTTTTAAAACCTATCAAAAAAAAACTCTTGAAATTTAACTTTGTTGACGAAGGGAACCTTCCATTAGTTAACCATTAATCAACCATTAAGTATAGAAAATTTTATACCTACATTATGTTTGGAGAGAACTTGGATTTAGATTTTTGTATTGGATTTGATGAAATGTAATATAAAATTGTACTGAAATTTATCCAAATCCACCCAAATTCAAATCTAAGATCCAAAATTTATACTCCTGTTGGCTTTTTGAACTCAATCCTTGTTTTGATACTGACAAAACACATATTTCTTATGTGTGTATTTAGTATGTGAACAGGTCTTTAATTCAAATACACACATAAGGGGAAGTGGAAGTCAGGAGGAAGTTCAAGCTTATCATCAAACTTGGCGTATTTCATGAAGTCTTTAGAGCAAAAGAATAAGACATAATTGATTTATATTTGTAATGCATTTAAATTTTTTATTTGGTTTGTAATAATGCATGCATATGCATGATATGATTTGAATGCTCAGACTAGATCATAAATTGACTATAGGGAACCATATAACCGTAGACCAGTTGACCGACATCGGATTTTTGTGACTAATTAAAAAGCTCAAATGACCTTAGATAGACACTAGGTCCCGGCACGTAACCATACTCAAAAATAGGACCTCAATTTTAAGTGTGAAAGGGCTTCGAGCGACCAAACCATGTGCGTTGAAAATGCTTCGGTCAACCGAATAATTGATTGGTCAAAATTGTTAACTTGGGTCAGGCGATCGAACCGAAATGAACTGAACGTTCATGGTCGATTGAATCTCGAATGCGAACTTCTTTTACTTTCCACGGGTGCCCGAACTTCACGGTCATTTTGACCTCGAGCGACCGAAAGTTGAAGTTCAACAGACCGAACTTAGGCCCAAGCAACCGAACCTCGAGCAGGTTGGAAATCGCCTTAGACTCAGCCAACTGATCCTTTCACTAGGCACCCGAATGCATGAAAAGCACTTTCCATGTGTGAGTGTTTGGGTGACCGAACCAATGGCTCAGGCGACCGAAACTCTCGAATTGCCCCATTTTTTCCACTGGTAATTAAGAGTAATTGGGATTAAACTTTTCTAAAATTTCAAATGAGTCCCCGACGATCATATTTTGTTGAAAAACTATAAATAACTTCTCATTTGCTTTGATTAGCAACTTTGATTAATTCTAAAATTCTCTCTAAACCTTTGTTAATCAAAGTTCCGTCAAACCAATTTTAATTACTAAAATCTCTTCTTTAGAGCAAATTTTTTTAAGTAAAACTCTCCAACTCTCTTCCACTCTTTTATTTCAAAATTACTCTCACTTATTATTTATTTTTGAAAATCCTTTTTGAGAGTATAGCTTTGGTTTCTCTCGGTTATTTCCTTAATAAATATTTTTGGGAGAATTTTTTTGTAGCACAGATATTTTATTGAGTTTAAATTCCTAAATTCTCCAAATGTTCTTTATTTGCAAAAATATTTATAGGAGAACATAATACTCATATTTTCATATATTTTATTTGTGCAAATATTATTTGATAAACACCCTTACTCCACTGAGCATCATTTTATATCATTGGAGTGTGCCTTTTAGAGTTTTAATGTTGTACATTTCTGCCTATATTTAGAAGTATATTTATATGTACAAAAATGTTTTTAATGTACCAGTTGGGTTCAATCCATTAATTGATTTGGGAAGTCTCAGTCCCATAAATGAGACTGGTTGGGTTCAGCCCAAAAATTAAACTGGTGAGTCTTAGCCCCATAAGTGAGACCGATTTGGTTCTGTTCGAAAATTGAACTGGGGTTTTCCTCGCCTCGTAAGGAGAGGATGTAAACGGTTTCTACTCCGCTCGTTTAAGTGAGCAGAGATAGTGTAATCCTTGGGGGGGATGCCTAAGGCGGGGACGTAGGCTGGATTATTTTAAATGAGATGCATGTGTATGTCTACACTGATAACTTAATCGTTTTACATACTCGCTTTCAATATTGAATGGGATATGAATTGTGGTAAATCGGGGAAACATTTAAATTAGCCGAAAAGTTTTAAAACCCAATTCACCCCCCTCTTTGGAATACACCAATTCCAATAATTGGTATCAGAGGCCGGTTGCAATAAGTTTAACCACTATTTTATAAAGATTGCAGTGGCTCATATTTTGGTTTATATCTATTTTGAGGGTCAAGTCTTTGCAAATCCTCCCCTAACTTTATTGCATAGATATTGTTTGAATATTGAAAATGATTTTTGTAAAATCAAATGATTGGATAATTTGGAAAGTGTTTGGCAAAAGAGATCATATCCCATTAAAAATGATTTTTAAAATGAAATGTTTGCCAAATTCTAAAAATGAATTTGCATGACATTTGTTTTAATGCATATAATTTGTGTGTCATACATATTTTTATTGTGTCTTAGCTACTAATGTTCTTGAAAAGTTCATGTCTTGTTGTCGTGGTAAGGTTTTTGGAAATATCTGAAAAATATAGTAAAATCAAGAGAGAGATGTAAGCCACTATGAGATTAAACGACCAAGAAGGAGTAAATTGAAAAGGAACATCAATTCTCCTTCTAATTTATTGAAAATTTCATGCAATGATTCATACTGTTTGTTTTGTATTACATTTTTTATGAATCATGTGAATTTAATTATGACTACATGTTAAGATATTAAGATATTTTTTGTAACGACATGCTTGATTTACTACACAATCAATCATATTAAATACCTTGATACCAATAACTAATAATATAGCGAAGTAGACCCGAACCCGTGGGTAACGAGGACACACTTGTCATACACAACGGACACCTAAGCAGCGGTAAAAATAAAATTCATCCATAATAACAGTACCAAAGCTACTCACAATCCACAATAATTTTGTAAACATATATATATAGTCCCCAAAACATTAAAAGATAAAAACTAGGATTACATATCCAAAACTAACTGACCTTAGTTCAAAACTCACCCTCGTAGTAGGGTAGTATAAACTGCCCCTAACGGTGCGGAGCTCGGTTCGCCTATCTATCTGGGTTTCCAAAAATATTTTAAGCTTGGGTGAGACACCTCTCAGTAAGGAAAATAAATTAAATAACTGTGTGGCAACATGAATGCATTTGTATTATAATAAATAAACAGTACGTAATACATGCTTGGTAAATATTGGTAATATGATAACTAAGAAATAGATGCATAATCATAAGCATATTTAATCATACTGATTTTATGTTATTATAAAATCATCTGTTATAACTGATGATACTGAAATATACCCAAGATGGATAGTTAGCTGATGTCATGTATTACCCACCATAATGGGTTGTGAAGCTCGAAAACAAGACCTGACAATGGCTGGTCGACCACTACCAAATCAAATATGTTTATAAGTACGATAGGCCTGCCCCACCTTGGTTCAAACTGTCAGGGAGATGCATACAATACTACATTGAAGCCATATCGACTACCCATCTCCCATCCCCTCTACTGGCAGGGATAGTAGCACAAGTTTGAACTGAACTGAATAGCAATTGTACCGTGCCCTAAATACTTATCTAAACTACCCTCTGGGTTCTGATAACAAATAATACATATACATCTATACTGGTTTAACATGAAAACTAGATTGATAGCATTTCTCTAAATTCTGACATATCATAGTAAACACGGCCTTGCATCGGATAAAGTGCATAATTATGGCCTTGCGCCAGCTATCAATCACGGCTTTGCACTGAGCATTACATACATACTGAACTGAATATATGTACAGTTTATCATAAGTGCTGAAACCATAATTTCTTGTATTATCCATGTTTTTCCTGAAAATAACTATAAACATGCCTTTTCTGTAAATCTAACTTCACATAATACAATATACGTGAAATAATATTCAGGCCACACAAACTGAATAAAACATGAAATTTGTTCCAAAATTACATTTTCTGACATTTTACACTAAAAACATATTCCTGTGTAACAGCAGTATTTTCCCAAATATATTTTCCCAAATATACCCATACATAATGCATGTCATCTGAAAATTAATATGCTATTAAATAATAATAATTTTCATGAAAAATTACTATTTTAGTTTACTCCCTTACCTGACCACTAGAAAGCCCCAAAAATAACTAGCCCTGCACTTGTTGGGTTCTCAGCTCAACACCCTAAAAATAACATTTTTCCAAACAAAACTTCAGTATTTCTCGAAATACCAAATATTCGTTAAAAAGTTTAAGAAAACCAACTTACCTCGAATCTGGGATGGTGTCTAAGTTAGCCCTACCAACGATCTACTCCAGCAGAAATGAAGAGAAACTTCCCAGGAGTAGCGTGGTGGCTTCGGATCGTCGAACCCACGAAAAATCGGCTCGGATTTTTAGAAAGAAGGGAAGAAAATCGTACATGATAAAGAGAGAGAGCTGAGAGAAGAGGATTTCTTTCGCAGAAATGGTCATCTTGGCCTTATATAGAATGCTTAGCCACGTGTCTTCATGGACAAGACATGTTACTTCATCGACGAGGCCATGTAGGAATTTCGTCGACAAACACTTACCCTTCATCGACAAATTTCAGGTCCGAAAACATCCTTCTCGGTATCTTCTCGTCAACGAGATACGTGTCCTCGTCGATGAGCCCAAGAAGCCTGTTTGTCAACGAACGCAGCAACCCTATTGAATTTCCAATTTCAATTTCTTTTCTTCTCCTCCTCCTATTATTTAATTAATATAATTCATCAGGTCTCTACATTCTCCCCTCCTTATAAAAATTTCGTCCCCAAAATTTACTACCTATACAATTCACCATCCCTTAAAGAAAAGTGGTCTACTTATTTTATTACGTACCCTCACTTGTGGCGGAGGAATACCGTGGTTACATTTAAGATTATGGGAGATTACATATACACATAAAATAAAATTCTCCCACAATCAAAACATTACCTACTAATAAAACTACTACATGTACTGACTAACTTGCAAAAGAAACATTACATAACCACTCACACTTTCTTGATTATAAATGAACCCCACTGAACAAGTACGGATATTTCTGCCTTATTCATTCCTTGAACTCCCAAGAAGCTTCTTCTTCTGCATGATTTCTCCACTGAACTTTTACTAAAGAAATCTTCTTATTGCGCAATTCTTGTTCTTTCCTATCCAGAATCTAAACTGGTACCTCCTCATAAGCTAGTGAATCATCAAGCTTTAATTCACCATGACTGATTACATGGGAGGGGTCTGAGACGTATTTTCTCAACATGGAGACATGGAATACGTCATGTATCCTAGACAAAATAGGTGGTAAAGTTAGCCTGTAGGCAACTGACCCTATCTTCTCAAAAATCTCAAACAGACCAATAAACCTAGGGCTAAGTTTACCCTTCCTTCCAAATCTCATAACTCCCTTTAACGGAACTATCTTTAAAAACACATGGTCTCAAATATCAAACTCCAGTTTCCTGCGGCGAGTGTCAACGTAACTCTTCTGCCAACTTTGAGCTGCACTAATCCTATCTCTGATAAGTCGAACCTTATCATACGCCTATTGCACCAACTCTGGCCCCACAACTCGCCGCTCACCTGTCTCATCCCAGTATAAAGGAGAACGACATCTCCTTCCATAGAGCGCCTCAAATGGTGTCATGCCAATATTGGCCTGATAGCTATTGTTATATGTAAATTCCACCAATGGCATAAATTGAGTCCAACTACGCCCAAAATCTAGCACGTATGCTCGAAGCATATCTTCTAATATCTAGATCGTCCTCTCAATCTATCCATCCATCTGAGGATGGAACATCGTGCTGAAAGATAGTTGAGACCCTAAAGCTTCCTATAAGCTCCTCCAAAATTGTGACGTAAAACGTGGGTCTTGATCTGATACTATAGACACTGGCATACGTGAGAACGGACTATCTCCTGAATATAAATCTTCGCCAGTCTATCCATGGAGTAGTTGATCTTAATGGGAAGGAAATGGGCAGTCTTCGTCAAACAATCCACGATCACCCAGATTGCATTCTGAACGGTAAACCCGAAACAAAATCCATAGATACGTGATCTCACTTCCACTCTAGGATAAAAAGTGGCTGCAACGGCCCCGCCAGCCTCTGGTACTCAGCCTTAATCTACTGGCACGTCAAACACTGAGCTACATATTTGACAATCTCCTTCTTCATGCCACTCCACCAATAAGACTCTTGCAGATCTCTGTACATTTTCGTGCTACCATGATGAACTATGTATAAAGATCTGTGAGCCTCCTCTAGGATGGTCCTCCTAATATCCGCATCAGCAAGAACACATAATCTAGAACGAAACCACAATGCTCCGTCATCTGAAATACTAAATTCCTCTCCTTGACCATCCCGTATTCTGACTTTTACTTTTACTAATTCTAGGTCCTCCTCTTGAGCACCTTTTATCCTTTCTTGTAATGTAGATTACACCACTAGATTGGCAATAAATGTTTGGGGATCACTCATTATCAATTCGATACCAAGTCTCTCCAGATCCATCAGAATTGGGTGCTGAACCTCCATAATTGCCAATGCTGATCCCACAGATTTCCTGCTCAGCACATCAGCTACCACGTTTGCTTTCCTTGGATGGCAACTAATAGTACAATCAAAATTCTTAATGAGTTCCAACCACCTTCTCTGTCTTATATTCAGTTCCTTTTGAGTAAAAAAGTACTTTAAACTTTTGTGGTCGGAGAATATCTCGCATCGCTCACCAAATAGGTAACGTCTCCAAATCTTTAACGCGTGTACTCCTATAGCCAATTCCAGATCGTGGGTAGGGTAGTTTTTTTTCATATTCTTTAAAATGTCTAGAAGCATAAGCTACAACCCTACCATGCTGCATCGATACACAGCTGAGTCCTTTCAAGGATGCATCGCTATAGATAACATAACCCTCATCCCTTGATGGGATAATCAACACCGGTGCCATGACAAGCCTTTGTTTCAATTCTTGGAAGCTTTACTCACAGTTGTCATCCCATTCAAACCCGACATTCTTCCTAGTCACCTGTGTCAGAGGCCCTGATAACGCTGAGAATCCCTCATCAAAATGACGGTAATAACCAGCTAGCCCCAAGAAACTCTGGATTTCTTGGACATTCCTCGGTCTAGCCCAATTCACCTGTAACGTCCCGAACCCTTAAACTTGGGTCTGGTGCGTTATGCCTGATATAATCCTGATAATTCATAATATATGCAGCGAAAAATATAAACATAATCTCCAAATAAACATATTACTATAATACTAAAGTTCACTATTTCCTATCTATAATCCATTTTATCCATTAATCACCTGCATTTCCATACATACACAAATCTCCAAAACATTTCAGTATGTTCACAACCATCCATTTATCAGAAGACTTAAAACATAAAATATTACATCACAAAATATAATCAAAATTATACCTTTTTTCTCAAAAAATGTTATAACAACTCAAGCCCTCTAAGCTCGATCTCGTGGAGGTTCTAAAAAAGATTAGGTCATATTCAGGTGAGACACATCTCAATAAGGGAAAAAGTATACATATTAAAACAGCGTGTGGCCAACATGAGGTTTATAAACAGTATATTATTTATCATTTGCAAATCATTAACATAATTTTTGAAATCATTTTTTGATCCTATTCAAACACATGTAAGGTATTTTACCCATGAGATTGCCTAAGGATAGGGGCGATTACCTGCCCATACAAGTAGCACCCCTCTGCTATGATACAATAGGCACCCCAAAGGTCATACTTAAAGCATATCAGGGCACTCACCTTACTCAGTAAGCCCTCAAGTGATAAATTAATCTTGTACTCACACAATTCATACCAAAAGTTTACCGATGAAGGCTCCCAAGAATAGGGAAACCTACCCACCCATACAAATGGTTTCCCCTTGCCCTAACACGTTATGCAGCCTACTGCTACACCTGATACAACCAAGGCACTCGTCTTTCTCAACAAGCTCTCCAGCGAAGAGTTTGCCTCGCCCAAACGTAACATGTTCTACTAGCATAAATACTGATAATACCATAATACATTATTTTGTTTGCCATTACTCTGCATTTCATTGTTCACATTTCACATTTCATTTCCATTTCATTCATTTTCATTTCATACTCATTTTTCATTTCTTTTTATTTCATAACCAGTATCTTTTCAGCCATTGTTAATTAATCTCAGCATCTTTTCAATCGTGGTTTGTTAACTTTGGCATCATTTCAGCCGTGGTTTTTTAGCTTCGGCATTCTTTCAGCCGTGGTTGGTTAGCTTCGGCATTCTTTCGGCTGCGGTCAGCATCTTTTAGCCGTGGTCATTCGACATTTTTCAGCCATGGTCAGCATCTTTTCAGCCGTTGTTGTTTCCATGGTTAAATTAACACTCACATGTAGCATATTTCATATATCATTTTCATACTCAGTTCATTTTCTATATATCTTGCATCTCATATATATAACATAATTCCACACAAAATTCTATTTTACTCAAGCCACACAATTTAGCAGTAAAATTCATGCATATATTTCCTATAAAATAAGTCAATCCACATTTAACATTTATAAGCTGAAAATACATTTCATTTCTTACAGAATTTCTCAGAAATTACTTTTCACTTTCATCATTTCATTTCCATTTATACATAGCTAAATAAATGGTCCTAAGCTCAAAAACATAATTTTATATGGTTGGCATTTTAATAATTCACACCAAAACATACATATATTATAACATTATTTATTACCTTTAATTTCATAAAATTTGCTTTAATATACAATTTCCTCTTACTTGATTTCTTGCACTACGCCAACAGGGACCCTGAAAAATACCTGCGGCGCTCACCCGGACACTGAATAAAAAATCCTAATTCCATTAAATCAATCCTAAATATAATACTATTTAAATATTTCCGAGGGCCATAATTTCTAAATAAATAGTTATACCCGGCAAATATAACCAATTTGCCAAATTTCTCAAATCTCACTCTCCCTTTAGAATGGGGCCTAGAAAATTTCAATTAAAAATTTACCCACGTCAAAATGACGACAATCATGACTAGGACCACTTTGTGGTGCTCAATCGTCAATTTAATGGTAGATTTAAAGAGAAATTGAGAAATTAAGGAAAAATTGCCTTACCCTAGGAATAGTGCCTAAGCCGCTTCCACAACAAATTCGCTCCAGCAGAAATGTCGGTAGCGAAATCAAGAATCCAACGACACCTACCATTTCCTGATCCGCCGCAAATCCGTTGAGAAATTGAGAGAGAGAGAGAGAGAGACAGAGACGAACGGAGTTGCAGCAGGGGGGGCGACCTCCTCTCTCTTTTGAAATCAAAAACTAAATTGAAGCTTCAGGATCCTTTACATATATATATATATATTATAATAATATATTATATTATATTAACATATATTATATTTTTAATTAATGATTATTATTATTTAATTAAATATTCAATTTAGTTAATTATTTAATTTAATTTATTTTTAAAATTTTTATTTTATTTATTTATTTATTTATTTTTGGATCACTACATCACTACTGCATCAATCTTGCTAGAATCCACATAAATTCCATCCTCTGAGATAACGTGCGTCAGAAATGCAACCTTCTTAAGTCAAAATTCACACTTGCTAAACTTGGCGTATAACTTCTTCTCTCTGAGCGTCTGAAGACCTTGTCTCAAATGTGCCTCATGCGCCTCATAACTCCTCGAATAGATCAGTATATCATCAATGAAAAACATGACAAACTTGTCTAAATATTGGTGGAAGATTCTATTCGTCAAATCCATAAATATTGTAGGAGCATTCGTCAGACCAAAAGGCATAACAAAAAACTTATAATGCCCATAACTAGTTCGAAAGGTCGTCTTCGATACATCTTCTACCCTTACCTTTACTTGATGATAACCTGATCTGAGATCAATCTTAGAGTAAACCCGTGTACCTTGGAGTTGATCAAATAAATCATCTATATGAGGTAGAGGATACTTATTCTTGATTGTTACCTTATTAATTTCCTTGTAATTTATACACATTCTCGTGGTCTCGTTTTTTTTCTTTACAAATAATATTGGAGTTCCCCGCCGAGATACACTAGGTCGTATAAATCTTTTATCCAACAAATCTTGCAACTGACCTTTAAGCTCTCCCAATTCTGTTGGCGCCATTCTGTAAGGAACTTTAGAGATTGGCGCTGTCCCTGGAAGCAGATCGATAAAGAAATCCACCTCGCGATCAGGAGGTAAACTGGGTAACTCGTCTGGAAAGACATATAAAAACTCCTTCACCACTAGCGTATTAGCAAGTTTCAATTCATTTCCTGACACTTCCTTAATAAAGGCCACGAATCCCTGACAACTGCTCAAAAGCAGTCTCCTCGCCTGGATGGTTGATACTAACTGAGGCGGGGATTACACTCGCGACCCTATGAACCTGAATTCTGATCTTCCTGAAGGTCTAAAAATCACTTCTTTCAACTGACAATCTATATTGGCAAAGTTAGTTGCCAGCCAATCCATGTCATATATCAGTAGAACAACCTCCTTAGGTTTGCCAATGCTCTACCCCAATATATAATGACAATATACGAACTCCTTAGGCCTGCCAACGTATATTGTGATTACATCTAGGTAATATAACGAACTCCTCAGACCTGCCAATGTTATATTGTGATACACACGAATAACCACACAAAATGACCCATACACACACATCACATTGTTTATCACACAGTAATCACAAGCAACTAGTATTCACAACCAATCTTTATTCACAAGTAAACTATACTCACAGCTAGCTAATGTTCACAATCCAACAGTATATTTTCATCATTCAGTACTCACAACAGTCAATTAAATTATGAAAGTTGTACTTTTGCCACACAATTTTATCCCATATATATATATATATATATATATATAGTTATAGTTATATACTCAAATTAACCAGTTTATAATTAATACAAACCTACAATAATTAATTCCCCTTACCTAGTTTCCTAGATTACATCCGCAAAGACCCCAAACGATGTTTGCGGCACTCACCTGAACCTTAATTCAAAAACTCGAGTTTATCAACTCAAATCTCAATAAAACGCTATTTTATCATTCCCTAGGCCATATATACTCTATATTAATAATAAAACTTAAAAATACCCTACTTATCCTGATTTTGAGATGGTACCCCGGAACCTTAAACTAAAAATCTGCTCCGCTTAGGTTGTAGAGAGTTTTCCCAGGAGCCCCGTGGTGGTTCCTGATTGTCAATCCGAGCTTAATCGGAGTGAAAATCGAAGAAAAATGGAGGAAGGGCCATAGGGTTTTTAGTGTGTGAGAGAGAGTGTTTATTTTTTTTCATATTTACAATTGAACTCTCGGTTTCCTTTATAACTTTCAGTACTGCCAAGAAAACCGTCGTTCAGGTGGTAGTGTAGGTTGCGGGAGTGCTTCTCATGAGGTCAGGTGTTCAAACCCTCCTGAGCTCATTTCCGCCCCTGAACTCCTGAATTTACCCTCCCTTTGGAGTTGTGGGGTCAACTTCAAGGGGCGCAAGATTAGTCACGTGGACCGTAAAATAGACACGCGGATACTCGGTGCGTAATCCAAAAATAAAAATAAAACCGTCGCTATCTCTCAAAAAATCGTCGCTGATTTTCTATTTAACCGGCCCACTTTTCACTATTTACCTGTTACCGTTCCGCGGTAAATCCAAAACCGTCACCGATTTTTTGTTTCCTCCAGAAAACTATCGCCGATTTTCTCCTTAACCGGCCCAAAAAACTTTTTTTTCTCATTTCTTTTATTATTTTATTTTTTCAGGTCTCTTCACAACAAATTAGGTTGATTCCAATAGGCTCAAGCTAGGAAACAAGCTTATTGGTTTTATTTCAGTTGGGTTTGGGATTAGGTTAAAGTTAATGGTCAATTGGGTCTTCAGATCAACTGATTAAGACCTGGTCAAGTTAACTCAGATTTGGGTCAGATCTCAAATAATCAAGTATGACTATTTGGATTTGGATTACTGAATCCGGATGTAGGTAATCAATCCTGATTAAAATTCCTACTTGCATTAAAATAACAAAATTTAAAATTTAAAATTTTGCAATTTTAATTATATAAGAAATGAAACATAACTAAATAAAATTAAAGGAGGCGACACTTGTCTTATAACTCCTCCAATCTTTAAGTCTAATGTTTTGTATCTCCACTATCAGTTTTCCCACTGTTTTTGCAATTCAAGCTCATTGATCTTCTATCTTCCTTCACCATTTCAACTTTAAGCATTCAAACTCTTAGCAATTCTTCTTTATGTTCGTTTGTCTTTCATCCTCAAAAGTCCCCTATTTATTGGTTTAGGGGATCAATTCAATCAATTATATTTTGATCAATTAGCATAAAATTTGATCAATCAAAATTGAATTGAATTAGTTAATTTGTGCTTGCATTAAACCATAATTTCACCACATGTTTCTTATGTTAATTCCCACATGTCTAATTTATTTTTCCCTTTTGTGCTTCCAAACTTAAAGATGAAGATGTTGGCCCACTTTATTTTATTTTTTGTTTTTATAATGTATTCAATTTTTAATTTTTTTTTCATGTATTCAGTTTTTTTTTCTTGTATTTTTCCACTTTATTGCATTAATAAATTCTGTCCATTTGTGTTATATAAGCCCCAAACAAAATGGGGTGTCTACAACTTAAATAAGAAATAATAAAACAAATTATGAACACTTACAATTAAATTTTTTCTGTGAAAATAATTTTATTATTCATTTATAATTTTTCAAATTATTGTGAAAATACCATATTATTTATTAATTTTTTAAATTTATATAAAAAATTAAAAAAACATCATTTCTTTATTTTTATAAATTTCTAACTCTTACTTTACATTTGATAATATGAAATTTGGATTTTGAACTTTAATTTGTGTGAGTTATGTATACAATTTCTTCTAAATCTATATGTATATGTATCTAAATTCAAACACTAGAATCCACAATTTTAAATATTACCTTATATTAAATTTTGGAGAAGTAGAAAATAAATTGTCTTTTTTATGATTATTTAAAATTTAGAATAAAAAATAAAAAATATTCCCTACCACTTTTGGCCATTTATTTAGATTTTAATTAATCAAATTGAATAAACCAAGTAAGAAATAATAAAAATATATTATGAATGATGGCAGATATGTAGCATATGAGTGATGGTTGCCAGCTGCCAATTTTATGCTGCCAAACTACCATTGTTGGCTGTCGCATGTAAGAAAAGAAGAAAGAAAATGCCAGCTGCGCATTTTGGCTACCTTATGTAAGAAAAAAAATAAAATAATTATCTGCTTCTCCACTATAAAAGAGCTTAGATTGTGAAGGTTTTAACAAAAGAGAAAGGAGAGCAATTAAACAGGAAAGAAAAGAACGGAGAGGAATAGAAGAGAGATAAAAGAAGAACAGAAGAGGGATAAAAGAAAGTTTGAGGGATATTTTGTACAATGTCAAATCTATATTATTTTGTAATTCCTCCCAAAATAGTGAAACTTTGATCTCATCCGCCCATGGAGTAGGTATATTCGAACCACGTAAAATCTCTGTCTCGTTTTTCTTGTTTTTTTTTTGCGTCTTTTATAACAAGTTATCAGCACGAGACTCTAACCAACTGACATATTTCTGTATATTAATGTCGCCTTGATGGCCGGTTTTATTTCTATATATTAATACCACCTTAATGACAGGTTTTATTTCTTGTAAGCATTACTTCAATACTTTATATATATATATATATATTATAAAACTCCAAAAGAGATGGTAAAATAGCCCTCCAAAAGAGGCTATATATATATATATATATATATATATATATATATATATATATATATATTTAATCTCTTGAAAAGATAAACCTCCTAAAGAGACTATATAATTTAATCTCCATAAGAGATAGTAAATATTTACCTCCTGAAGAGGGTATATTTTCAACCTCCCCGAAAAAACGTTTTATTTAACCTCCAAAAGATGTGGTAGTTTATTACCAAATTTAATATTGTAAATTGGAATCATACTCTTGAAGAAGTACAAATTGAGAAAAATAAAATAATGTTCTTGAAGAAACATATTTAAGTAACCCCGTAAGGGTGAAAATATTATATTATTATCTCAGTTTTATTTCAATTTTTACATTTCTCTTTTCTAAATTGCTTTATTATTGTTAATTTATTCAGATGTCGAACCTATACAAAGTTGAGTTTGTTCCCCTTAACATCAAATGCAACAATTATCTATCATGGATTCTTGATGTCAAAATTCATCTAAATATAATGAACTTGGGGAATACTATCTTAGATAAAAATACTGCATCTCTATAGGATCGTGTAAAAGTCATGATCTTTATCCATCATCATTTAGAGGGAGAATTAAAAACTGAATACCTCACTGTTAAAGACCCACTTATCATATGAAGAAATTTTAAGGATAGATTCGACCACCAAAAAACAGTGATTTTACTAAAAGATTGATATGAATGGTTGCACTTAAGGTTGCAAGATTTTAAATGGTCAGCGAATATAATTTAGCTCTACATAACATTAGTTCGAAGCTAAAATTATGCAGTGAAAACATTACTGACAAAGATATGCTAGAAAAAACTTGTACTACTTTTCATCCCACTAAAATGCTCTTGCAGCAGCAATATATGGAAATGAAATTTACTAAATTTTCTGAACTTATATCATGTCTTCTTGTTGCTCAACAAAATAACGAGCTTTTGATGAGAAATTACCAAACTTGTTCAACTGATTTGATCCCATTCCTTAAAGTGAATATGAATACATCTCGTGGTTGAGGACGAGGCCGCAGGTATGGTCATGGGTATGGTCATGGCCATGGTCGATTAAATCACTGGCATCGACGTGAGGTTAATATCCTCTAGAAGAGGGATGACCTTCAGAAGATGAATAACCCCCAGAAGAGGGATGGTCCCCAGAAGAGGGATAATGATCAAAATCAGTGACCCAAACATTATGAAAATGAATGCTACAGATGCGAAGGAAAAGGTTATTGGTCACGTACTTGTCGTACGCCTAGACACCTGATAGATCTATACCAAGCCGCAATAAAAGAAAAGGAAAATAGTAGAGAAATAGAAACAAATTTTGCCGATAATATTGTTCCAATAGACCTTAATGATGGACCATCCAACTCTGTATATCTTGATGTTGTTGACTTTCTTACAAATCAAGATGAAAATAATGATGTAATAGTTTAAGATATAAAGTAAGAAATATTATATTTGGATTTATTATCATATGATCAATTATAATAATATATTTTTAAAATATGTAATGTAGTATGGATTATCTTAAAGCTTTGATTGATTCTAAGATGTCTATGGAAGAAGTTTGTTTAGCTGACAGTGCTACAACACACACAATTCTTCGAGATAGGAAATATTTTCATTATATGAATATACCCTCAACAAATGTTAATACAATATATGGTTCTACAAATTTGATTGAAGGCTCTAGAAGAGTTAATATAAAGTTACCTAATGGTACTTTATTACAAATGATGAAGTTTTATATTCCAGCAGATCTAGAAAAAATATGTTAAACTTAAAAGATTTAAGATTCAATGGATATCACATTGAAATTACAAATGAAGGCAATAAAAATTTTCTTTATATTGCTTCCATTGTTTATGGGAAGAAACAAATTTTATAAAAACTATCAACTTTATCTTTTAGATCATATTATATAAAGATTAAAGCAGTAGAATCATATAATGTCTTGCACTAGAAGTGCAATGACCCAAAGTTATTTACACATTTGGCATGATCGTCTTGGACATCCTAGAGATATAACGATGCGAAGAATCATTAAGAATTCACATGGTCATCCGCTAAAGAACCAAAAAATTATTTTATCAAGTAATTTCACGTGTACTGCTTGCTCTCAAGGAAAATTAATTGTCAAACCATCCATTTCAAAGGTAAGTATCGAATCTCCTAGTTTCTTACAAAGAATTCATTTTGATATATGCAGACCAATACATCTACCATCTGGACCATTTAAATACTTCATGGTTTTAATTGATGCTTTTACTAGATGGTTACATGTTTCTCTACTTTCTACTCGTAATATTGCATTTGTTAGACTTCTTTCTCAACTGATTAGATTACGAGCTCATTTTCCCTATTATCCAATTAAATCAATTTGTTTGGATAAAGCTAGTGAATTTACATCCCAAACATTTGATAACTATTGCATGTCACTTGAAATAAATGTTGAATATCCTATTGCTCATACCTATACAAAAAATGGTTTAACTGAATCTTTTATCAAGAGATTTCAATTTATTACTAGACCTATGATTATGAGAACCCAATTGCCTTTGTCTGTCTGGGGACATGCTATTTTTCATGCTGCATGTTTAGTATGTATAAGGCCAACTGCTTACAATAGTCTTTTACCCATGCAATTAGTTTTTGGGCAACAACCTGATATTCCTTATTTAATAACTTTTGGTTGTGCAGTATATGTTTCTTTTGCTCCTCCTCAAAGAACTAAAAAGGGTCCTCAACGTAAACTTGGTATCTATATTGGTTTTGATTCCTCTTCTATTATTAGATATCTTGAACCTTTAATAGGTGATTTGTTTAAAGCACGGTTTCAAGATTGTTATTTTGATGAAACAATATTCCCTACATTAGGGGGAGCAAAATCAGTACCTGAAGCATAACATGAAATCACATGGAATGTCATGAGCTTATCTCATTTAGATTTTCGCACAAATCAAAGTGACTTGAAGTTTAGAAGATTATACATTTGCAATGGGTTGCAAATCAATTACCAGATTCTTTTACAGATACCAAGGCCATATTAAAATCTTATATACCTGCTGCAAATATTCCAGTACGTATTGATATCCCTGAAGGACAACAACCGGCAAATGAACCTAAATCGCAAGTTAAGCGCGGGAGGCCTATTGGTGCAAAAGATAAAACTCCTAGAAGGAGAAAACTGAAATCTGTAAACACTCCTAAAGAGGTTACAAAGGTAGATAATCCATTCGACATTCACAAACCCGATTCTCCGGAAAATGAAATCCTTATTATGAAACCTCCTAAAGATGGATCTCCTGAAAAGACATCCCTTGAAAAGGTACAAGTATCTAGAAATAATAATAAGATCTCAATTCATTACACATGAGAAATGTGGGTTAGAATTAAAGTTGTTGTCAACAACACATTTGCATATGCAGTAACTACTGACATTACTAGAAGTAATAAGGATCATGAACCTAAATCTTTTAATGAAGTAAAAGTGATTGGACAAAATGGAAAAAAGTATATCACAACAAAAATAAACTCTCTATTAAAAAGAGAAGTTTTTGGACTTGTAGTCTAGACACCAGAAGATGTTCAACCCTTTGGATACAAAGGGGTATTTGTGCGCAAGTGAAATGAAAATAATGAAATTATTCGATATAAAGCAAGACGTGTGACACAAGGTTTCTTGCAGAAACCCATAATTGATTATGAGGAGACATATTCTCCCGTAATGGATAGAATCACTTTTAGATTCCTAATTGGGCTAACAATCGTTGGACGATTGAGCATTCGTCTTATGGATGTAGTAACATCATACTTATATGGATCGTTGAATAGTGAAATTTATATGAAAATCCCTAAAAGATTTGAATTTCCTGAAGCAAAACCCAGAAAATTATATTCAGTTAAACTCCAACGTTCTTTATATGGGTTAAAACAATTTAGATGCATATAATACAATCGATTAAGCGAGTACCTTGTGAAATAAAAATTCATAAATGATCCAATTTGTCCATGCATTTTTATTAAAAGACCAGAATCCAGATTTGCTATAATTGCTTCTTATGTTGATGATTTGAATTTAGTTGGGACTCCTAAAGAGCTCACTAAAACTCTGAATTATTTAATAGCAGAATTTGAGATGAAAGATTCAGGAAAGGCAAAATATTGTCTTGACCTACAGATTGAATATGTAAATGACGGAATTCTTGTTCATCAATCTAAATATATCGAAAAAATATTAAGAGACAATTTTATATGGATAAAGTTCATACTTTGGGATCTCCAATGATGGTGTGATCACTTGATGTTAAGAAATATCCATTTTGACCTCATGATGAGAGGGAGGAATTACTTGGTCCTGAAGTGTCATATTTAAGTGCTATCAGCTCTTTGATGCATCTGATTAATTGTACAAGACCCGACATTGCATATGCTGTAAATCTACTAGCAAGATATAGCTTTACTCCTACTCGACAACAATGGAATGGAGTTAAACACATTCTATGCTATTTGAGAGGTGCATCTGATTTGGGTTAATTTTACTCGTTTGATTCCAAATCTCAACTAGTAGGATATGCAGATGCTGGATATCTATTTGATCCTCACAATGCTAAAGCTCAAACTGTGTATGTATTTTTTTTATATGGAAAAATTGTCATATCTTGGAAATCAATAAAACGGATGATTACAACGACGTCCTCCAATCATTCTGAAATACTAGTTATCCATGAAGCTAGTAGAGAATGCACGTGGTTCAGATCAATGATTTCTCATATCTAAGAAAATTGTGGTATTCAATTAATCAATGATAGTCCAACAGTTTTATATGAAGACAACACTGCATGTATAGCTCAACTGAGAGGAAGATACATAAAGGGTGACAAAATGAAATATATATCTCCAACATTCTTCTATACATATGAACTTCAGAAGAATGGTGATATAGATGTTCAATAGATTCAATCAAGTGATTATCTATCCGATTTGCTCACCAAACCTTTTCCAACTACAATATTCAAGAAATCAATTCATCTTATCAGAATGAGACATCTTAAAGATCTTAACAAAATGAGTTAATATATGAGTGAAAGCCAAAGGGAAGTATTATGAATGATGGCAACTTGGCAGTGTGATGACCTGCTTAATTTCCACATTTTTTTTCCATAATAATAACAAAATTAATATCACATATTCCAGCTCAGCAGATCATAGTCTACCTGGACCCGTGGGTACTAGGGAGACATCAGAACACAAAACGGAAGCCTAAGCAGCAGGAAACATATAATCACAGTATTATAAACACAAAACATCCATCTCATTACACAAATACCAAAGTCACTATATCCACTGTAATCGAGTATATACATCCCAAAAATAAGACCTAGGGATATTTCCCACAAAATCTAACTGTCCCTACAAAGAAAACTTACCCTTCAAAAAGGGCAGATAAACAACACTAGATTAGCGAGGCTTTTCCCGCTCTCCTATCTGGGGCTCCTGAAAAGTTTATAAAATTTAGGGGTGTAACACCTCTCAGTAAGGGAAATAAACTAATACCAATGTGTGGCAACATGAGTATTTCGTGATATACATACACCATACAGAACATATTTAGTAACTGTTTGTCAAATCTGGGAAAACATATATATCATCACATCATGGTAGAACATACCACATTTTCATAAACATATTTCATCTCATATAATAATAATAATAACACAAAAACATTCCTGGTAGGTTAACTGACTGTTGTCATGTATTACCCCCACATGACTAGGTTGTGTGGCCCGAAGGCGGGACTTGACAATGGTTGGCTGACCACTACCAAGACAAATGTACAGTCTGTAAGTCCGATGGGTCTGCCTGACCTGGTCCGTACACCAGTGGCGATCACACTCTTCTTAAAAACCACATTGACCATCCAATCTCACACCACTCCGTACAGCGGCGTTAACACATATATCATGATCACGAAAACCATGGACACATAGCAACAGTACAGTGCAAGTGCTAGCCTAGACCAAGCCAACCAGGTTCTGATTTCATATAACATATACTGAAACTGTGATACATGGATATCTCATATCATTAATTATCAAATCAATCATGTCATTTTGCATATATACATATATCATAAAAATCATCGGTCCGTATGCCGGTATTTCACATTTTATTATAGCTCAGCCCGTACACCAGCAAATCATAGCACAACCCATACACTGGCAAATCACATTCATAGCTCGGCCTATACCCCAGCAAATCATATCATAGCATAACCCGTACGCTGGCAAATCACATATATAGCTCAGCCTGTACGCTAGCAAATCATACATATAACACGGCCCGTATACCGGCAAAACATATAAAATCTCGGCTCGCACGCCGGTTTTCCATTATAAAAATCCGTATCATTAACACATTCCCAAAAACAGTATTTCATATAAATTTCTACTCATGCCACACTAAACAGGTTTTTCGTATATTTAACATATCATCACTTTCAACAGCATTTTCGCAATATAAATCATATATATAAACATACTTACTTTCTAGAAATCAAATGCTATATATATATATACATACATTTTCTTAAAAAGAATTAGCTTAGTTTATCCCCTTACTAATTCCTAAAAAGCCCATAAGAAAATCTGCCTCGCACACGCAAGGTTCTCAACTCAACACCCTGGAAATAATATTTTCCAGAACTAAAATTCAGTATTTTTAAGTGTATAACACTTTCCTCAACTGTCAAAAATCCAAATATTGAGTAGAAAGCCTTACCCTGGATTTAGGATGGTTTCCACCTTACTTTCACAAACGATCCGCTCCGGCAGATTTGGAGAGAATTTCCCCAGGAGTGTCGTGGTGACTTCGGATTGTCGATCTGGCGTAGATCTGGCCCGAAATCGACGAAAAAGAGAGAGAGAACTGAAGGGGGGAGAGAGAGAATGAGTTGCTTAGTTATGAAGTAACAAAAATTTGGATTTTTAGTATTTATAGAACTGGATTCGTCGACGAGCCACGTCATTCGTTGACGAATCTTTCAATAATTTTGTCGACGAAATTCAATCAATTCAAACCTCTCTTGGTATTTTTTCGTCGACGAATTATCTTAAACCTTCGTCGACGAAGTTGATTTCCTCCTTCTGTTATTGTCTCCATTTCCCTTCCTCTTTATTATTTAAATCCCATTATTATTCGGGTCGTTATAGGTAGTATATGAGTGATGGCTGCTAGTTGCCAATGTTGGCGGCACATGTAAGAAAAGAAGAAAAAAAATGCTAGTTGCATGTTGGCTGCCACATGTAAGAAAAGAATAAAATAATTACCCGCTCCTCCACTATATAAGAGTTAAGATTGTGAGGGTTTTTACATAAGAGAAAGGAGAGCAAGTAAAAAGGAAAGAAAAGAATGGAGAGGAATATAAGAGAGATAAAAGAAGAACAAAAGAGAGATAAAAGAAAGTTTGAGAGATACTTTGTACAAGGTCGGATTTATATTATTTTGTAATTCTTGCCAAAATGGTGAAATATTGATCTCATCCGCCCGTGGAGTAGGTATATCCGAACTACGTAAAATCCCTATCTCATTTTTCTATTATTTTCTACATCTTTTAAAACAAAATATAAATTATAAATGTTTATAATTTATTTTTATATATTGTGTAGTTTTTTAATGAATTAAATAATTAATGATATCATACATTGCCTCTAGACTCTACTATTACTGCGGATTGTTATCAATTGGATCCCACGTGCATGGCACGGGCTTCCTGCTAGGATGGTTGTAGCGTTGCAGATCACCGGCTCGATCATCTGCTCTGCAAAGCAATGCAAGAGGGAACTAAAATGACCGCCACGGACCCGCCGGTGGACCACCTCAGCTCGACCGGGGATGTCGACGATCTCATCAGCTATCTACCGCTCCGCCTCATCAAATCTGAGACTGTACCTCCGGCGCCGAACTGTGGCGTCGCCGCCATGGACTGGCTGCCAGACTATGCCGGTTACGCATGGATCGCTTACGGAGCCTCCTCTTGTCTCGTGATCTCTCACTTCCCTTCTCCTCTCTCCTCTCACGAAATCGTCATCGGCCCAATTTCCCGTCAGGTTTTTGAGCTCTCTGCGGCCGTCGACGCCGTGGCTTGGTCCCCGGTCTGGCCTTCATTCGGGGACCTTGCTGCTGCATCAGAGAATTGTATATGCCTGTTTACCAATGACTCGAGCAATTCGCATGGTACGTGAGAGTTCGAGCGCTTAGCAGTTTGCTTGCCGAGAAAACAAAGGAAAGGAGAGAGCTTTAAACGCAACCATTGTGTTTTTCTGCTGCTCCGATTCATTTTATAGCTGAGAGAATGCAAAAAAGAGGAACTTTAAAGTTTTACGTTCTCTTTTACTACTCATTAGTTCTTAAGGGACTTAGCTTAACTTGATTTGTTAATTTTTCAAGATCCTGTTTAGGTACTGATCAGCATTTTGGAACTGCTTTTCTTGTTTTTAAGAGCTAAAACCAGCGTAGTTTTTGCTTTTTCACGAATGAGAGTTATTTGAAAGTGCTCAGCGTTTTGCCTATTGTTTTTCTGGACTGATGCAGTGAAACAGATAAACGTTTCAGTGTCATTTTTATTTTATTTTGCTTCAATTTCTCATCAGCCACTTCAGAAGATCAAAAGTCTAGCAATCTCAGTCAAATATTTGCTAGGCACATTATTATATCATTTTTTACAATGTGCATAGTCTATTCAATTTGGCGTTTTACTTATATTTGGCAATAGATGAATTCAATTTGGAAACTGGAAATGTGTTGTTGAAGTTGCCTGCCCAAATTCTTTGCTGCGTAAAAGTTTCTTTTATTGGGATTTTAGTATTGGGATGATCAGTCGACCTTTAACCTTAATCATAAGTCAAGGGAATTGGTTGTTTCTTTGAATTTTTGGATTGCTTCTCTTCTTTTTCCTATCTGTTTGGATTTGTTAAATTTAAGATTCTTCCACTCATATTCAGGTTCTTTTTGTTGGAGGCAGACTACAGCACTTGCTCAGTCTACCAAGGTTGAGGCTATAACATGGACGGGCTCTGGGGATGGGATAATTGCAGGTGGTATCGAGGTGGTGCTATGGAAGAACAATAGCCGGTCATGGGAAATAGTTTGGAAGTATAGAGCTGGGAAGCCTCAAATTCTGGTTTCTGCAACTTGGTCTATCGAAGGACCCCTGGCAACTGCTGCTTATGCGAGTAAGTTGCCTTGTGAAGAGTTATCTCCACAGACTAGCAAGGCAATTAAATGTGTTTTTGTTTCTCACAGTGATGGAAATTCTGAATATCTGAATGCTGAGCTGCGCCATCCTCAACCAGTCTCATTGATTCGGTGGAGGCCATCAACAGGAAGACAGTCAACTAGTGAAGCAAGACATTCAGCTAGGTACATGCTGCTAACATGCTGCTTCGATGGGGCTGTAAGGCTATGGAGTGAGATTGACAATGGAAAGATCAGGAAGATGAGCAAGGATGTCAATGTTCAGAAGACTGCGAGGCTATCTTTCTGCGTTGTTGCTGTAATTGAGATCAACCACACCTTGAATGGAACTCTGGGAACAAACATATACATTACATGGGCAACAGAAATTCAGGGTATAATCAATACTGATATGGAAGCAAACCAAAATTTCATGACCGAGGGTCATGAGCTTGATAACTCTGGTAAATGTGAGTGGATAATTGGGTTTGGTCCTGGAATGATGCTTAGTTTCTGGGCTGTTCATTGTCTTGATGACATGTCCCCGATGAGGTTCCCACGAGTGACTTTTTGGAAGCAACAGAAACTACAAGATCACGTGGCAGGTTCTCAAAGGGCTGGAAATTCAAATATTACAGAACGATTCCTTCTAAATAAAGTTGCTATAATTAGGAAGCAATTATTTGGTCCACCTATTTTATGCTCTTTGATTCAGTTATTGCCTTGTAATTCATTGGATTGGTCATTGTTATATACTCAAACATCAAATATTATAGTGGATGGACCTTCAACTAAATCCAGGACAGAGGATTTCTTGCCTTGCTGTGTTAGTGAGATTTTGAATGTTGATGGTCATGCTGGATGTATTTTACAAGTTGGGGTGCATCCTTGTAGCTTTGAAGTTGAGGTTGCTGCATCTTTGGATTCTAAGGGGGTGGTTTTATTTTGGTCACTTTCTACTAATTCATTTCACAATTTTGGCCTGCCAACATTATATCCTACATGGAAATTTTGTGGAAAACTGTTAGCTGAAGATACATGTTCCAAGTATACAAGCTTGAGGTGGGCACCTTTAGTATTAGAAGATTACCTGGTTCTTCTCATGGGGCATGTTGGAGGAATTGATTGTGTTATGGTTAAAATTCCTCAAGGTAAAGAAAAAGAAATAGTGTGTCACAACTTGTGCACTATAACTTTTACAAGTCACGTTCCTTGCAATGATAGTCCTGTGGATATCTTCTCAATTCCGTTTCCTTCTTCTTGTAACAAAACTTGTAAATCTTTTCAATTTTTGCTTTTGGCGGTATGGATGAAGGACTTTCATGCCTTATCATGGAAAATCACTTTGCATTCTTCTGATTTATCTGAGAGCTGCCCCAAATGTAGTTTTGATTCTATGGATACGTCCAAATGCGGGCTGCAGAGATTTGAAAGTACTTTTTATGGTAAAAGATATTGCATTGTTGTTGATCCCCCTTGCTCCTTGCAGCTGCCAGATGCTCACAATGGAGATCAGGTTACAAGTTTTGCTGTGATCTGTCCTGATAATTTAATTTCTTCTGCAGAACAGAAGTGCTTCTATGCAAATGATCTATGCAGCAATTATTCGCCATACCACATGGCTATGGGCTGCTCTGATGGTAGTTTGAAATTGTGGAGAAGTAATCCTGACAAGCCAATGGCCCCAAATTTGTGTTGGGAGCTTGTTGGTGCGCTTTCCAGGCATCAAGGCCCCATTAGTGCTGTTTCTTTGACAAGCTGTGGCAGGAAGATTGCAACTGTCTGCCCAGCAGCCCATTCAAATGCTGTAAGCACTCTTCATTTATGGGGCTCCGTACACCTTGCAGGTTCTGGGAGTTTTATATTAGAAGATTCATTTTCCCTAGATGGAAATGTTGTTTCCTTAAATTGGTTAGCTTTAGGAAATGGTCAATTACTACTTGGAGTTTGCATGCAAAATGAGTTGCGGATATATGCTCAGAGGCGTTGTGGCAGTCAAACTTTACGAAAATATGGACCGTCTTGGGAAATGCATGTTTGGTCTTGCATTGCAGTTACTCATCATACTTCCACTCCTATGCGTGGCTTCCTTTGGGGCCCAAGGGCCACTGCTGTCATCATTCACAATAATTATTTTTCTCTATTTGGTCAGTTGTTGTTCTTTATGGATAGGAAAGATCAGGTGAAGTGCCATCCTGCATGCATAAAAAATACTCCTCATGATCCCAAGGATGGAACAGACAGAGACCGTGTCTCTGCAATTTTCTCTGATGGTGACATTCATAAATTTGAAAAATTATCCATGGTAGACAACGGCAGAGAGTGCAAGTCTGGGCTTGATGCTAAGGTTAAAATAACAAATGATCAATCCTGCACTAACTTTGCAGCAAGTTCTCCTATGAAATTTGATTCAGGTACCAAGCCTGGATTCTGTAGCATGCTAGAAATAGAAGAGAAGTTGTGTGGATCTCTGCCTGTATATCACCCCACAGTTCTCCTGATGAATATATATTCAGGTATGATGAATTAGTAATCCGTTTATTCTTATAAATCTTTTGCCACATCTTGCTTCATAGGCCATACTGAACTGTAGTTCTGTTTAGGAACTTTCACATCAGTTGTTCAAGTGAAAAGGAGCACACTATATATAATTTGTTTGACTTTTAATTGCAATGGTGATTGAATCAGCCTTTAAGAGTTTATATAAGAAAAAAGAAGGCGAAATTATTAACTGTGAACATTGATTTGGCATTGGTGGGATGATGGTGGTGGAGGTTTGTCCTAGGAGTTGATTTGAATTTTGAGTTAAGAATGTTGTTCACAGCGCTGTAATGACATGTTTCACATTAATGTAGTGCAAGCACTTTTTTGTGGCACTAGCTGTACTGTTCATGAGACTATTTTTAGGTTATTTAAATTTTGTTGTGGGTCCTGTGTAGGAGTATTTTGTGTCTTTTTCTTATCAGTTCTGTTATTTTTGTATGGTCAAGATTAGTTTATTTTGATGGTTGAGATTACTTATTGTTAGGGTTAAGTTAGCAGGAGTCCTATATATGTTTGTATGAGATTTTCTCTGTAGATATGAATGAAACTTATATCATTAACATTGCTGCTAATGCTTGCTTTAAAACCCATGAAGTGTGAAACTTCCTTCTCTCTAGGAGTGATTCCTAGAACCTATTTATGTTTCATTATCTTTACTATTCTAATTGATTCACTCATAGTTGTTAGAATCGTATGATTCTCGATTGTAATCGTGTGATTCATATCGAGAAAGGCATAAATCGGTTTGAATCACATGGGAGAATTGCAGAAGGCTGTGAATTGAGCGTATGATTCACCTAATGAATTGGTGAATCAAATCAAATCATATGAATCATAAGATTTGGATCCAACTCCTCTAAGACCCAACTTAAAAATTTTTAAACTTTTTTCTTTTTTTCATGATGGCCTTCTATTGGCCATCTCATTCTGCACCTTTCTTTTCTGCCATTAGATAAGATTAGAAGAAAATCAGAGTTAGAGAAGGAAACCAGTCTTGGGAAGAAAAACAAAGTTGAGTAGGTGGGTGAGCATTTAGTTGGCATGTTACCTTCTCCACTTTCTAGATTTAAAGGTCTGATTTTTCTTTTTTCCAGTTTTTATATTTTAATAATTTTTTACCTTTTGGATTTACTTTTTCTTCTTGTTTTGATTGTTAGAGCAAGCCCATGCATTAAAAATGACTTATTTTTTAATTAAACACCATAAAGTTGAAAGTTCTGTTGTTTTCTATTGATTCATTCCCTTAAAAACCATACGGTTCAAATTTTCATTAAGTTTATCTTGATTCCTCTGCTCATTATTATTATTATTATTTAAATAAAGCATACACATGAATTTCATCGTTAAACATGTAAACTTACGGCATAAACATAAGGTTTCATTTTAAAAAATTTTTCACAGGTCCTTATCTTATTTATATGAGTTAAATAGATCATGGTAGGTTTAGGCCTACAAAACTTGCTTTGAAAGTAAGCAACGTTCCAATTATAAACATGGTTGATCCATATTTGATGAAATTTCAATGTATTTTCCCTATTTTACTTCTTGTACGTATATGCAAGCCATTTGGAATTGATGTTTTCAAATTTTCCTATTGAATCTTACAATTTGATTCAATTCTCAACTCTTGATTCATGAAATTGGTATTTCGATTCACAATTTGAATCTCAAGTTGACATCTATGGGTTCACTATTCTGGATCCCTAATCCTTTGTCAATTTCCCTAATTTACCCCACACTTTTTATGAACTTCAGAATTTGGATTATCTTAGAGTTGCTAGGTCAAGTATCTTTTTTTGCGACTAGTGTTTTGAGTTAGTTCCTTGATGCTCCTCAAAACATTCATTGGGATTTTTGTTATTTGAATTTTGTGATATCTTGAATATGTAACTAGACCTAGATGCGTCTCTTTTTTTAAGGATCAGGGTCATAATTTTGTTCAAGTATATACAGATGTTGATAAGGCCGGATCACCTTGATAGTCGATCCACAACTAGATACTCCATGGTTGTTTGTGGCAACTTGGTGTCTTCAGCTGCGTAGTCTAGTGCAGAATGTGAATATAGAGCAGTCGCTCATACTACTTGTGAATTGATATGGTTGAAGAGTAGGTCAGGAGAGCTTGGGTTTCTGCTTTTGCTTCCTATGGATTTAATATGTGATAATCAAGCTTCTATCCAAATCACTTCAAATCCACCTTTTCATAAGAGGACTAAACATATTGCAGTTGATTTTATTATTCAGGAAAAAGCCTTTGCAAAAGCTTACAAAAGTCGCTCAGGCTCGTATAGCTGGCCGATTGGTTTTCAAAAGGCTTCTTTTTTTTTTAGGGGGGGGGGGGGGTTGCTCATTTTAAGTTCGTCTCATATCATAACAAGCTAGGGGTATTTGATATATATGCTACAGCTTGAGGGGGAGTATGGGGTTACCATGTTATTAAGGTTTTATTGGTATTATTTATGTATGTGAGATCTACTGTAAATAGAGTGGGAGACCTAATCATAAGTTCTCAAATACAAGAAACATTCTTTCCTTCTTGATGCAGACTGCAGGATAGCATCATGGAATTACAGCCAAGATAGAATTTGTGGGGGAGAGACAGGATAGGAGAGGGGAAGAAGAAGGAATACGATCAAGGAATTATTACGTTTAGTTGATTAGTTTATAATGTGTAAATTTAGTCAGTAGTAGGATTATGTGTATATGGGAGTTTGTCTGTAATTTCATGTACTTTTAGGGGTTTATCTGTAATTGTTGTAATTTATGCTTTCTTATAAATAAGGTGTGAAAGAGAATCGTTTTTGATGAATTTGAATTGAACGTGAAGTGTGATTTCCCCACATTGTATCTCCTTCCCTCTTCTCCATTCCTCACCTCTCTCCAAACTCCCTCTTAGCTGTCACCAATAATGCTGTCCTGCACTTCTCTTTTCTCTTTCACTAACAACTTATGACTCAAGGGTGCGTTTGTTCTAATGGAGAGAGAATGATGCCAACAAAGGAGGGTCAAAGGAAAGAAAGTTTAAAGGCTGTGCTTTTTATTTATGAGGCATTTGGTTTGTGGCAACTTTCCTTCTTTCTTTTTTGATCAGTAAAGGATAGTATATTGAAAGGGCATCAAGGGGATGCCTGCCCGAGGTATAGGAAATCAACCACCCTAAAGGGTGTCACAAAAAATAAAACTTACACTGAAATGTCCACTATGCCACTAGGAATCACAGTAAATCACTGCTCTTTGCTGATCTGAAGTGATGAGATTGAGATTATTGACTTTTTAACACTCTCCTGTTCCTCTCTTTCCAACACACCAGAAAATTGAGTGAGGAATGAGAGACAAAGCTTTCCTCTTTTCCTTTGTTGCTCGAATCCCTCTCCAAGCCTAGAGCTTCCCTCCTGCGGAGCTAGTGGTAATCCGTTGTTGTTTGATCAGAATGAGAGCCAAATTCCAAAGATTTCTGGTCCAGGGGCAATGAAGAAGGATGTGCAACTGATTCTGCAGCAGCCAAGCAAAGGGGCATCTGTTGGCGACAAAGAACCTCCTTCTCTGCGAGTTGTCCTGGGTCAAGATCTTACCATGAGTTGCTTCCTAGGTAAAAAATGCAAGTTTTGTAGGGGCCAGCTGTCTTCCAGATCTGGGACCAAGGAGGGTAAGTGCTTTTGACTCCGAAGGGAAAAGTCTCCTATAGAAGGATATAATAGTGAAGGCCCCCTTCTTGTCTAAGGTCCAAACAGGAAGATTTGGAGTGTTTTGGTGTTAGAACTTGTAAAGATTTTTGCAGAAGTTGGTGAGTTGGAGTTCCTAGTCTTCCACATTTCTATAGAAGGGGATGTTTTAGAAAAACCCCTAATTTGATGTTTGAAGGTGCTGACTTATGTCGGTATCTTTGTTGAGGCCAAGTTGTAAATGGTTGGAAATAAGACAATAAGAGCCTCCTGATCACTCCACACATCATGCCAAAGATAAATGTTGTCACCATTCCCCACTTGAAATCTAATACAAAAATAGAAGTTATTCCAGCCTTTCTTGATGTATTTCCACACCCCACACCACATGCTTCTCTGCCAACCCGGGAGATCCACTCATTATGCTTAAGCCCATATTTCATGGCAATGATTCCCCATCAAAAGTGATCTTTCTCTATCATGAATCTCTACAATCATTACTCAAGAATGGATTTATTGAAAATGTTGAGGGACTTTAAACCCAAGGCTTTTGAACAAATAGGTTGTTTCACCTTGCCCCATTTGACCAGGTGGAACTTGATATTTGCCCCCAAGCTCTTTTCTAGGAACCTTGTTTGGATTCCTTCTAGCCTGTTGGCTACAAAAGCTAGGAGTGGGAGGAGGGGACCTGAAATAAATGGGAAGATTTGTCAAGGTGCTTTTAAAAAGAGTGAGTCTGCCACCGTTTGACAAAAAATTCCTTTTCCATCTTGCTAGCCTTTTTCCAAACTTCTCAATGAGTCCCACACTCCTTTATCTTTGAATTTTGCTCCAAGAGGTAGCCCAAGATACTTGATAGGCAAAGATCCCCATTTTGCGGCACAAAAGTCCCACAAGAAAATGGAATTGTCACCAATCGGAATAATTTCGCTTTTCCAAGATTTAATTTCAAACTCGAGACAACCTCAACGTGGCCAAAATACATCTCTTATTCATAATGTGGAGGGGTTCATCCTTACAAAAAATGATGGTGTCATCTGCAAACAAGAGATGTAAAACCTCCATAGATCTTCCATTTCTGCCAACTCCAAGCTCTTTAAGGAGCTCTCTTTCGGTATTTTTTTCAACATGAGGCTCAACACCTCCTCCATCACTATAATGGACAAGAAAGGGGACAAAGGGTCCCCTTGTCTTAGTCCTTTGGAGGAGCGAAGGAGATCAGTAGGGCACCCGTTGATGAGGACTTAGAAGTTTGGTGTATTGATGCAATGGGTGATCCATCTGCACTATTGCTCCCCAAAATCCATCTTTCTAAGAAGATAGAGAAGAATGTTCCAATTGACGTGATCAAAGGTTTTCTCCCTATCGAGCTTGCACACCGCAACAACTTTTCCTTTCCATCTGATAAGTATCCACCACTTCATTAGTAATGAGGGTTGCATCCATGATCTATCTCCTTGCCACAAGGGCATGTTGATGTTGGCTGTTAACTTTAGGTGTGTCTCTTTTGATCTTCTTAGTTGACTTTAGCAAGGATCTTATAAATACTTTCCACTACACTAATTGGACGAAAGTCCTTAACATTAATGGCCCATGATTTCATCGGAATCAAATTATGAAAGGTGGCATTGATGCTGCACAAAAATCTACCTGATCTAAAGAAATCCTCAATGGTGTTGATAAAGTCCTGCTTGAGAGCGCCCCAATTAGATTGGAAAATAAGATAAGGAGAAACCATCTAGGCCAATTGATTTGTCTCCATTGCAATCTCTAATAGCTTGGAGGGTTTCAGCTTCTTCAAAAGGTCTCTCTAGCCACTTTGCGGTAGAGGGGGTGGGAGATTTAAAATTGATACCATCTACTATAGGTCTTTATTTTCTGTTTTAGAGTAGAGGACATTGTAGAACGCACAGATGCCCCTTTTGATTTCCCTTTCCTCTACCAAGGTGTTCCCTTCAATTTCAATGTTGGAAATGGTGTTCAGTCTGCGGTGAACATTCGCAGTATGGTGGAAAAATATAGTGTTCCAATCTCCCTCTTTTAGCTATAAGGCTCTAGATTTCTGCCTCTAGGAAATTTCTTCAAGTTTGATAATCTTAGTTAATTCCTTCTTCAACAATACCTTTTCTGCCCTTCCATTGCTAGTGAGGCTCGTTCCAAGCTCCTACTCATCAAGATCCTTAATGTCATGAAGAATATTGGTCCTTTTTGCATGAATATTTTTGAAGGTGAAGTGTGGACCAGTAGTGCTTAATGAGATCTTTGAAACCATTGTGCTTTAACCATGCTTTAACCACATGTTCTCAAAGCGGAATGGGGTTGGCCGCCCCATTTGACTCCTCCTGTGTTAATGAGAATAAGGAAGTGGTCTGAAGTGGGCCTAGGATGGAGTCCTCGAGTGGTTTGGGGAAATGTATATCCCAACCCGTTGAAATAAGGAATCAATAAATCCTTGAGAAAGAAGGTGGCTCTCTAGTGTTGGAAGAAGTGAAAGTTCCCCCCATGAGTGGAAAATCAATGAGGGCATTCACATTGATTGAAGTCCAAGAACTCTCTCATGAAACTGTTCTCTGCTCTGCCTCCACTTCTTTCATGGGGATACAGCACCATATTGAAATCTCCTCTGATTAACCCAAGATGGGTCCCATGGGCTTTTTATCTCCAAGAGCTGGGCCCAAAAAAGGTGTGTACAAGGTCATTCACTTTGGCCATAGACCCTCATTGAGAGCCCATAGAAAATTGTCCTTTAGGTTTTTGAACAAACATGAGACAAAGTAAGAGTTGATTGAATGATCCAACATCTCCACAACATTGAGATTCCTCAAAACAAGAATGCCTTTTGCATTACCCGCAACACTAAGGGAAACCCAACCACAAGTCTCCCGTCCCCATAGATCTCTGACTAAAAGTTGATTCATATTTTTTTGCTTTGGTTTTCTAGAAGCAGACAATGTCGCCTCTCCATTCCTTAAGATAGGACCTGATAAGACTTCTTTTGGATTTATCATTTAACACCTTCATATTGTAGGAGATGTTTTTCCTTAAACATTTAACAATGCAACCCCAGCTACTACTTGCATCCACCAAATTTGTACATCCTCCCAATTTATCATAATTTACTGGACATTCCAGGCGTTTTAGCTCCCTAGGTTTGTACCTGGTTTCTTGTTGCTGCCCATGGGTTTTTGTAGAATTAAGTTGTGCCTCCTCTTTCTTTCTTTCTTTCTTTCTCTTTGTTTTTTTTTCCCAATCTCCTTAAAACAGTCTCAAAGCCTCGTCTTCAAAGCCATCGAAAGAAACACCAATGGTTTTGGTAACCATTTTTACCTTCTGTAACAGCCAAGCAGAAACCTCCTTGAATTGTGTGCTATCATATCCGAACCAATCAGCGATTCGAAGTTGGGGCTGTCCTGCACTTTTGCATGACTAGGGCTGATTTATAAACCTCAAAGAGGGTTGTGGGGGCTGGAATTAGGGTTAAATCAGTGGCTGCAGCTTGTGTGTAAGGGGGCCCTGATTTCGACACCTCCTTAGCTTCTTAAGATGCCACCACCTTAGGGGTAGGGGGTCTTGTGAAGGGGTGTTCTAGAGATTAGCCACCTTCCCTACTGCCTTGGTTGGACCTTCGTGGAAGTTGAAGGACTTGAAAGCATTGGGTTGGGATGAAGAAGAAGGTTTAATGGCTGGGAGGCCAAAGGGAACAGCACCCTCAAGCAAATTGCTGATGCCCACCTCTGAGTCTTTCCCATATTCAACAAAAGAGGAGAAATGTTTGGGCCTAGCAGACTTTGGTTCAGAGAAACCAAAACTAGAGAAGCTCCTACTCTTCTCAACAACAGTTTCAAAATATTGCAAGCCTCCAGTCTTCTTCCCCACCTTATGTGGCTTTTGCGGTTGGTCAGCTCTTGGGATAAGTTGTATGGGTTCACCACAGTGAGGGCAAACACAGTGAGGGCAAGAACGAGATGCGGCAGACTTCATGAAAGTCAAAGGAGGTTCAGGTGGGGCTGAAGTCATCTTTACCTCCAATTGAGCTGAGAGATGAAGGTTTAAAATGCAATCTGGCTTTGGGCTTCCAAAAAGAGGGTGGGAGCAGGCGTTGGTTCAGGTCAACAACCGCATCGAATATTTCTTTCCAACCCTTTGAATCAAACCCCTATTGGAAGACCAGGTCTCCAACCACCATTGTTGGTCTCTAAAAGAGTGAGGAACGTGCCATGTTTGTTGAATTTCGGGATTAACGACATGCTTTATCCATGTTACTCATTCTGTGAAAACATTAAGAGTTTGAGGGAGTGGCTCCACTTGATAAACCAAGTCAAACGATTTTCTCTCCATCCATATTGAGCACTTCGCATCTGCCATGGGTGAAGGCAAGAGGGAAGGGATACAAAGGATTAAAGAAAGAGGAGAGAAAGAATTTAGGTGGACAAGTTGAGCAAAAGGAGGAGATAAAAGGTTTAGGGTTAAAGAGAGCATCACTGTTGAGAGACTTGAAACAAGAGATGGAGATAGAATATTGAGAGGAGAGACAAGAGAGGCTGCATTGCCGAAGGAGATGAGAGACGACAGACGAGACTAGTCTGTTGGAGAGAGACGATGGTGTTGAAGTAGCATTCTTGTTTGTTCTTGTTGAGCAAGTTAGAGATGTCCATCGAATGAGGCAAAAGGTTGGGAGAGAGGTTTGACGGAGGTTGTGAGTTTAGTTGGCGTTACTCTGGTTTGCAACATCTTTCTATATTCTTGGAATGTGATATCGATGGCATCTCATTCTTATGTTTGTTTTGGGGTTTGGAATTTGACCTGGCAGTAATCTTACATCCCTTTGTCATGAGCCGAGCTTGTTCAGGGCATTATGCTTGCCTGTGACCGCTTGTCACGTGCGTTTGGGATGAGTTTCTATCATGTAAATACTAGTGTAGGTTTATTTTCTGGTTGTAGTTTCTCCCTATGCCAAATAAGGCAGTATGGCTCCTCGGTCACTTTGATGTTCCCTAGTGACAGGGTGAGAATTGCATATAAAGCTCTTTAAGGTAGGGTGAGTGTTCATCAGTCTTGTAAAACACACTAGCTATTGTCAATGTGTTTAGCCTACTTACCTCATTCACTAAACACACAATGTTAACGGAGGTGTTGTTAATGAATTACGTTGCTTCAATGTTTACTGCTTGCTTACCACTGCTTTCATAATTGCTTATTGCTTCCACTGATATTTGATTGAATGATAATGAAACTGTTTCGTGGATGAATTGTGGTAAAAGATAGGTTGGCTAGTTAAGCAAGAGTGCTTTAGCTAGCGCCGCATGGTCCTTTCACAAAGGTGTGAAATAGTCGGCCTGTGACACTTGGTATTAGAGCTTGATTAATTGCTACGTGAATTTAGTTGCCTTCGTTATGGGATTGGAAAAGCTTTGGTAAATGACCATGGCACCAACCAATGCTGAGAGAATCAGCGTGCTAGAAGCACAGGCTGAGACGACATCCAACAATGTGGCCACAGAGACGGCTCAACTGAGGGGACTTGTTAATGAAGTGGAATCACAAAAGCATCAAGCAAGTTTGATAGGTGAAATGTCAGAGAACTTTCACCATATTGTGGAAACTTTGCAATCTCATGGATGCAAAGATGAATCTGATGGTTCATGCTATGGGAAAAGCTAACACTTCGGGGTTTAGCAAGACCAAGTTACCAAAACCCAGGATGTATGGGGGTGCCTGTGATGCCAAGGAGTTGGAGAACTTCTTGTTTGATATGGAGCAGTACTTTTGACTATGTGGACAGCCTCAGAATAGGTGAAAGTGGATACTGCGACCATGTACTTGATTGGTGATGCCAAACTGTGGTGGCGTACGAAGTACAATGAAATTGAAAATGAACGCTTTGTAATGGATAGTTGGGTAGACTTAAAGAGAGAGCTCAAGGCCCAATTCTTTCTTGAGAATGTTGAGTATAATGCTAAGAAAAAGCTGAGAGACCTCAAGCATACTAGGTCAATCAGGGAATACTTGAAACAATTTTCTGCTTTGATGTTGGATATCAGGGACATGTCGGAAAAGGGTAAGCTGTTCTATTTTCTTGAGGGGTTGAAACCGTGGGCAAGAACAGAACTTCATAGGCAAAGAGTTCAAGACTTGTCCACCACACAAGCTGTTGCGGAACGCTTGACTGACTATGTTGGTGATAATACCGCTTTGTCCAAAGAGTTTGGCGGAGGGGGAAACAATGGAAAGTCTTTCAAGAAGCGCAAATTGGAAAGTGGGGGAGCCGACTATTAGGCCTCAATTTTGAAAGAAGCTTCATCCTCTCGAGGGTTCAACACACTCAATGGAAAGGGTAAAATTTCATGCTACTTGTATGGAGGCCCTCATAGAGTCATCGAGTGACCACACAAGGGATTACTCAATGCCTTACAAACTTCCACTTCGGGATAAGTGGTGGAAAGCGATGGGGAAGTAGAAGATACCTCGAGGATGGGTTCAATGTGGCTGGTGAGCGCATTGGAAAAGCAGGCGAAAGCTCCAAAAGTTACACAAGCAAAAGGATTGATGTTTGTGGACTTGAGGATCAATGGGAAAAGTACCCGTGCTATGGTGGATACCGGGCTACTCATAATTTTGGGTAATTTTGTATCTCCTCTTTATGCTTCTCCTATCAAGCATAAATTTTTAGGTACTTGTAATGAGTTTTTTTATTGAAAAGATATTTTGTCCTTGCCTGTGAAAGTCCCTTTGAAGAGAATGAATTTTGCCAAAGAGTTTTAGGTTTTGAAGCTAAGTCCTTCACTTTAGAATCACTGGGGGATGAGAGAGACAATCGATAGCTGTAGGAGTTGGTAGATAAACTGGGTGTGATTTAGTTAATCCTCTATGGCAAATATGAAGGTTGGCTTACCCCCTAGAACTTATTAGTGAAAAATAAAGAAAGTTGAAAAGGAGTTGCAAAACTTGGCGACTTCTATTGACTATTTGGGTTTTTTGGGGGGGGGGGGGGGGTGGGGAGATGGGGGTGTTTAAGATGAGGATGAAGGATTTAAGTTGGAACAATAGTGGATTAGGTGATGTGGCTAAGTGTTGCAAGATTAGAGAGGTATGAGGTAGGATTTTCTATGATATTGTTTTGTTGCAAGAAACAAATTTAGAAGTTTTGGATAGCCTTCTTATTAGGAGTATTTGGGATTCCAGAATTAAAGTCAGTGTCCATAGCTTCTACTGGCTCTTTGCGCCAGAGGGGTGGGGGGGTTGTTGGTGTGCGGTATAGTGGTTGTTTGGGATACTAGAGTTGCTTGCAAAGTCAATATATTGTTGGGTTTCTTCTCCGTTGCTGTTTTTTAGATATCGAGCATAAGGGGCAATGGTGGACCACTCTTGTTTATGGCCTGAATCGTCCATGCATGAGGGGGTGTTTTGGGATGAGCTAACTGCAGTCTATGGTTTGTGCTCTCCCAACTTGTGCTTAGATGGCGATTTTTATGTAATTGTATCCACTAATGAGAAGGTGGGAGGGTCTAGAACTACTTCTAATCTGAGAGATTTGCTAACTTTATCAAGGTATGTGATTTATGGAATCTTCTTCTTTCTAATGGAACTTTACCTGGTTTGCAGTGCTAGGCCTGTTGCTTCTAGAATTGACAAATTTCTTTTCAATTCAGGGTGGGAGGATGCTTTTCCTCATTTGACTCAAGAGGTGCGCCCTAGAGTGGTCTTTGATAATTGGCCTTTAGTTCTTGAGTCTAATCCTCTAAAATCTTTTTAAATTTGAGAATTTGTGGTTTATTCACCCAGATTTTCGGTGACTGGTTAGGGAGTGGTAAGTGGAGTGCAATGTGGAAGGTTAGGAGGGCTTTCATTTTACTAGGAGACTGAAATTCTTGAAAGATGAACTTAAAACTTGGAATCTGGAAATTTTTGGGGATATACAGTCTGGGAAAAAGACGTTCTTTAGGAGACAGTTATGTTGGATGGTCTTATGGAAGAGGGCACCTCTCAGAAGTAGATGTTAGTAGAACAATTCAGTTGATTAATGAGTTCGAGCAACTTCATTGGAGGGAAGATATGATTTGGAGGCAGAAATCTAGGATGAAGTGCGTTAAGGATGGGGATTGTAATGCAGGACTATTTTATAGGATAACAAGTGGCAGGAGAAGAAGGAATTTTATTAAAGAATTGGAGAATGATAGGGGTTCTGTAACTAGCGATCTGGATCATATTGTGGGGCTGATTATAGGCTTCCAAAGGAACTTGTTTTATGAGGAGTATTTAGAGGGGTTAGACTGATGCCCTATCTCGAGGGACATATTGGACTGGCTTGAGAGGCCTTTTTGAGGAGGAAGAGACTTGAGGTTTTTGGTTGAAGGGTGACCCTTCTAGAGTCTTCATGTGTTATTGACAATGGGGTGGTTGGTAGAAGTCCTTGCTCCACATGTAGTACCCTTCCCTACAAAAGATGGTGCTATTAGAATTAATGACTTTAGACCTGTTAGCTTGGTTACTAGTGTTTATGAGATTTTAACTAAAATCTTCTCTAAGAGATTAGCAACAGTCTTTGTGGATACTATCTCTGATAATCAGAATACTGTTATAGGTAAAAAAGACAAATCCTTTTTGTTGTGTTGGTGGCTAGTGAGGTCGGTGTGGAAAAAAGAGGGGTTTGGTTCTGGAACTGGACTTTGAGAAAGCTTATGATCGGATAAGTTGGAGTTTTGTGGATAGAGTGATGGATAGAGAAGGCTCTGGAAGATAGAGATGGCTATGGAAGAAGATGGAGGAAGTCGATTCATGGGTGTCTGTCCTTTGTGGTCTTTTCTATCTTTAGTTAACAGGGAGTTAAGTCTTGGTTTCGAGCTTCTGGGGGTCTGAGGTAGAGAGATCCCCTATCTCCTTTCCTTTTCACTATTGTGGCAGATGCTTTAAGTAGATTGTTTGATAGAGGGGCTGATGGAGGTTTGGTGGAAGTGATTAAGGTGAGCAATGAGGACTTGCCTGTTTCCCACCTCCAGTTTGCAGATGTTATTTATTTCAGAGGATAGGACCAACTTCTCTAATGTGCTCATTGTTCTTTAGGTTTTTGAGGTGGTGCTCAGGGTTACAAATTAATTTCTTTGAGAGTGGCTTGGTCAGGTTTGGCTTGGATCTGAGTCCTTTTGCTAAATTAACTGGTTGTGGTGTTTTGTGCTGGTCTATTACCTGTTTAGGGGTTCCTTTAGGGGCAATCTATTTTGGGATCCAGTTTTTGAGAGAATTGCTGGGAGGTTGGATGGGTGGAAAAGAGAATTATTGACTTTAGGGAATGGCATTACTCTCATCGATGCTTGTCTCTTCTATTCCCTTGTATTATCCATCAATTTTTATAATTCTGGTGTGAGTTGCTGTATATTAGAGAAGTTGACGAGGGATTTCTTGTGGTCAGGCGATGGTGAGCAGAAGAGAGACCATTTAATAGGTTGGAACATAGTAAGTAGGTATAAAAGGGATGGAGGCCTGTGTCTAGGTAATTTGGTGTCTAAAAACATCTCCTTGGTGGGTAAATGGGTATGGTGTTTTCCTTAGGGCTTAACTCTCTTTGGTGCAAGGTTTTTTTGTATTAAATTTAGTCTTTCATGAAAAGGGTGGGAATCGTGGGATGCTTTTGCAAGAATAATGTCATTTATTCTAGTCCTTGGAAATTTGTGTCTCAAATCTTTCTGTCCTAGCATCCATTGTATTGTGGGAAATGGGGAGAGAATCCGTTTCTAGGAGGACAATTGGATTGTGAATGTGCCCTTGGCTATTGGTTTCCATTATTTGTTTCGTCTTTCTAATCTTCGTGTCTCCTATTGCGGCCGTTTTCATTTTTAAAGTGAGGGGCCTTTCACGGGATTTTGACTCTAGATAGAATGTCAATGAGAGAGAAACTAACTAGCTTGCTTCTTTGACTATTATTTTGGACTACTTTTGTGTCTGGGTGGGGTGTGATAAACGTGGTAGGAATCTTGAAACCTCTGGGGATTTCTCATGCAATTTTTTTTTGTTCTCTCATTTAATCCATGGCCCTAATGTCAGATCTTTTGGCTTCAATTTCTCTAGTCTGGAAAACTGAAATTCCTTCAGAGATCAAGGCCTTTTCCTGGATTCCCCTTCTTGAGAGAATCAATATAATGATATACTATAGAAGTGACGGCCCAACAAGGCCTGATATTTGTATTATTCGCTACAGGCATGCGGAAACCTGCTCTCCATTGTTTCTATGTTGTCCCTTCGCCTGAGGACGTCGGAATAATTTATTTGGGATATCTGGAGAAAGTTGGGTTTGCCTGGTTTCTTTGGATTGTTTTTGTATTACTATGTTTGGAGGTTTTGGTCGGAGAAAGGAGAGCAAAGTTCTATGGAGGTTTAGTGTTTTGGCTATGATTGGTGCATTTGGATGGAAAGAAATGCTAGAATTTTTTGAAGGGGTTGTTACCTCCAGTAAGATGCTTTGGAGCAGAGTGTTTTTCTTGGCGTCTCATATGTGTTCGGCTGATGGATTCTTTCAGCGTGTTTCTTTGGACATGTGGCAGGATTGGCTGGCTTTATTGTCGTGAATCACTGTGTGAAACACCTTCTGTATATACTTATTGCTTAGTTGCTTTCTCATCGTAAGGTGAGAATATTTTGCCCTCCTTCTATTTTCTTTTTTCCTTTTCTGTTTTCTTGATTGTATTTCTTCTTTCTTAAAGTTAAGTCTTTGTTTATTAAAAAAAAAGAAAAAAAAGAAGAAAAAATGAAAAATTGTTCTGTTCTCTCAAGAATTTTAAAACTTCAATTTGGGTGTCATCGGATCTTACAAATTGTCATTCATCTTCTTTAATGTATACTTAACCTTTAATGCACACTTAAAATTTTTCAAAGATGGATGAAGGGGAATTTTACAATGTTTTCGCTTGGCCATGGGGATTTTATGGTTGTGAGTGCATTTGCCACAAATTCTATGTGGATTTCCTAGAACACTGTTCAAAGCGTCTTTAAAATAAAAAAAAAAAACTGCTCCTTCTCCTTCTGCCATGAATAAGGTTGGAGATGACAACCAGAGGGGAGCCCGAGCAGACTGAGGGGCTCGGATGAAACCGAATAAGGCGGAGAAGACTGGGGAGCTTGGCGGGATGGCTTGTCGCAGGGGAGCTCGAACAGAAAGTCCTGAGCTGATTGTCGGACAAAAGATGCCGAGCAGTTTGAAG
The DNA here is from genome assembly GCF_029873635.1 of Malania oleifera. Classification (NCBI taxonomy): domain Eukaryota; kingdom Viridiplantae; phylum Streptophyta; class Magnoliopsida; order Santalales; family Ximeniaceae; genus Malania; species Malania oleifera. The sequence continues at coordinate 56,744,316 of NC_080426.1, forward strand.
GGTTCGGACAGGACGGCTACTCGCAAGGGGACTTGGATAGAAGATGCCGAGCAGCTTGAGGTGCTCGGACGGAAGGGCTCGGATGGTTGGGGGCTTCAAAGAGGAGCTCTGACGGACAGCTCGTCGCATCCAAGGAGCTCTGACACGGAAGAACAGCCCTTTGCAGCTGACCGGCTGGGCTGGTGTTCCATGGGCTGTGGCTCGCTATCGCAAGCAGCTGGTCCGAATCACTGTGGGTCGAGCTCTTTAGCAGGTGGGGGTTGGGCAGGGCGCTGTGGCCGAAGTCCACTTGAATTCCTTATTAGTCATTTAATTCTTTACTGTTGTTTTGTGTTGTCGGGCCAACGGGAGGCCCAAGTGAAGGAGAGCCCCTGTGGGTAGTTACAAGTTGTTTGTATAAGAGTAGGACCAGCTGGAATGGGGGGGGTCAGTTAGACAATTGGGAATCTGTTTGTTGCTTTGGAGAGTGGTTCTCTCAAACCAGCCAACCTGAATTTCTCTTTCTTTTTCTTTGTATGCATTGCAACCACTGAACTCTATTCATCCCTGTAATTCAGTTCTTCTGCAAGTAATTCATCTAAGTACCCATCGTATTCCTATTGGGTTTATTTCCATTCTTGTTGGATTTATTACAATTGTTAGTGGATTCATTACAAAAACTGCTCCTTCTCCTTATAATCCTGATCACTATTGGGATTTTTTGGTGGTTGTAAGTTGTTTTGTCACATATCCTATTTGGATTTCTTAGGTGATCCTCCTACTCCTTCATATTCTTCTCTTGGGTACTGTTTATGCTGACTGTACAAAGCATCTTATGGTCTGTTTAATTCTGGAAACAGTATCCAGTTTCCATGTTCCATTTTCAAATTTCCAAATAATTATATGAAAATGCCACCTTGTTTTCCAGTTCTCCAAGATTTCTACAGGAAATCTAGAAGACAATGAAAAATCTTTTCCAAATTTTTCTATACAAAGTTGGGAAACTAGAAAATAAGGTGGTATTTTTGTAATTATTTGGAAAACTGGAAATGGAAAATAAAATTGTTTTCCACAAGTAAACAGGCCTTTAACTTCTCCGCCTTGCAACCATAACCCCTGTTGCATTTTTTATGCCATTAAAAAGCCTAAAACCCTAGGAGATGTTTTTCTTTTTGGCTTTTACCACCTTAAAATCCCTAACAATATCTACCTAACATCCTATTCATTTTTGCTGCACATATGTTCCAGCTGCCTGTTTCAACTTTTCCAACCCTGTTGACAAAACACCAATTAAATCTATCTCTAGTTGACTGCTAAATTTTTTTCCTGCTTTCTACCTTATTCACATACCTAAATTCCTCAACTTCCCTAACCCTCGTACTCCCAAGTTCCAATCCTGTACGCAGATCTTTCCCCAATCTGTATCAGTGAGTATGGGTTTAGGGTTGTAGATAGTGAAATTAGTGCTGAAAATAAATCAAACCTGATCTGAACTACTAATCCCTTCAAAATGCAGAAAAAATATAGTCATGAAAAGTAAATAGAAAGATAAAATAACCTGCCTTATGCTGATTGGTTTTTAGGATTCACATCTAAGAGATGTGAAGCATCACACATTCTAGTATTTATACTCCAAAAGTGGAAGTTCTGATTTGCATTTGAAGAGAAGCATTACAATGCTTCTATGGTTCTCTTACTAGATTAAGACTAATAACAATTAATTAGACCATCTAAAATAAGCTAGTCTTTATTCTAGACAACGTGCAAAAAAACAAAAGAAAGGCTCAAAATAACTATAGATAAATATCCTAAAGAGTCCAAAGAATAGAGTCTTCAACAAGTGAAAGTAACCCTAACACTGCAAATGGTACCGCTATTGTAAAATAGTTGGTGCCATTGTGTTCTGCTATGGTCCTGTGAACAGTGCGGCACTGTGAACAGTGCATTGGCCCAAAATTAAATTCATTTCCCAAGTCAAAACTCCATCATGTGATGTCACCAAATCAGTGTCAGTAGTTGAGAATTTGTATGTGTATGTGTTATTTTTTTCTTCTTAATTTGTTTCTTTTGTTAATTGCATCACTTTTCTCTGGAAGTTTTTTCTAACTAAGCTGTTATCAGATGCTTCACTTAGTATGTTATCCTGTTACTTATACAATTTCTAACTTGTTTAGGCAATTGGAAACGCGCTTATATAGCTGTTCGGCATCTTGTTGAATACCTTACTTCTAATTATGCTTCCGGGATAAGAGATAGCACTGGAAAATTTAGCTATATTCCACAGATTCACTTGTCGAATTATTTAGATGGTCCTGTCTCAAAAAATTCAGTTGAAGGTGAATTTCAATTGAGCGAATCCCCTAGTTTGCTCATGTCTCCACAGTTTCAGAGAGGTTCAACCCAATTTGGATACAATTCGGAATCTGATGCTTCCAATCATATTTTGACTTCTTCTTTGGCAAAATCTGAACTTAGTTCTTTTGTTGAAACACTTGAGAAGTTGTATGACATAGCGGCTATAACCAACATGGAGAAGATGGAAATTATTGCAATTGTAGATCTTCTCAAAGAAATAAGCAATCCACACTCAAATTCGGCTTATGGAAGTCTTGATGAACCCGGGCGAAGGTACTTCTGAATTTGGTTGATTATGTAAGTTTCTTGATGTTTATTTGAAGTCATGGAGTGCTTGGGCAAAACTCTTCCTTACACTGCGATCTCATGATTTTACTAGAGTCAAAATTGCACTATAACTTGTCCATTTTGTTAAAATTTCAAGTATGAGACCAATATAGAATTGATGAACAACCCATTAAACATGGAAGGGAATAATCCTTTTTTTTCTTGATAAGCAACAGTGGAAGGGAATTTTTTTTTTCTTAGGAGAAGTTTTCTGTGGTTAGAGTAGCTATGACGAGACCAAAAGAAATATAGAAGTGCTACACTGTTTCATCCTATCGCATATTGTAAAATTTGATGCACTTTTTGGATAAATTTTGAAAAGCCCCCATGCTTCTGGTAGCTAATAGTTTTCAGTTATGTGATAACTATTACTGTCTACTTTAAGAAGTTTTGCATCTTGGAGTCCTAGTTTTTTAAGATTTAGGAGTCTTCTAGTTACCTATATATGCTTGTGTACATTTCAGCTCGATAGATATTAGTTTAGAGAATTTCTGGGTCGAATTGATGCAACTCTAAATTTAGATGTGATGCTTAAGGGGTTCTAGATTTGACTTCAAGAATTTCTTTTTTGATTATTCTCTTTCTCCTTTTTAATTGTTTTTCAGTGCCATTATGATCAGTAGTCATCACCTCATTTTGTATATCCTTATGATATCTATATGTCAACTACCTATACTTTGTTTTTTTCTTGAACCTATTATAGGACTTCCCTAGGTCGATAAAAACCTTGTGTAAAAAGTAATCTAGCTCTTGTGGTTGATCTCTTTGGCATAAACCAAATTGATTTTTTTTTTAAACTCTCATTTTTAACTTAGTTTTTAGTTAATTACCTTTACCCATAAGCTTAATTCATGATAGTTATTACAATTTTTAATGTTTATGTCATTCTGGTATGTAGGTATTAAAGTTCTTTGCTTCCATTCTTCTCGCATTTTCGTAGTCCTTTTATTTTCGTTAAAATAAACTAGTTGACCATAGTACTCCATTATCTCCAAAGTATTACCAAACTTCAATTGGGACGTCATTGGTCCTACATTTTTTTTTTTCTATAATAGATTTCCTTTCACAATTCTAAATTTAATTGTTCTCCTTGGTATTCATTAAATAGCCTATTAAAATAAGTTCTTCATCTTTCTTTTATTTTTTCTTTTGTCACAGAAGCACTATAATCTTCATTTTTTTGTACATTTAATATTACCTAGGTTTCTATGCTTTCTTTCTCTCGACCTAGCAGGTTTGAATATGGCTGTTTCCACATCTCCAGTATCTAGTGTCAGTCTGATTCTCCTTTTTTGAGCACTATTTGGGATTTTTTGGGGGAAATTTCATTGGCTACCCTCCAAAGGGACTAGAGAGCTGCAATTTTGTAGTTCTGTTTTATCTGTTTCATGGTGGATTCTATCCTCCAAAGCTTTTATCTTGTTGCTTTTCTAATGAATGAATTTTTACTAATAAAAAAAATTGGATGCAAAATTTCTTGTAAACGACATTTAAGCTTTAAAAAAAGTAATGTTTGGATTTTTTGCGGAGATTTTAAAAGATAAAAAAATTTTCTTTTTTCAAGTAGATTTTGTATTCCATGGGTGTCTTTCATTTTTTCACATATTATAAAATTACCCATGGACATTTAAGGAACTAAGAAGTTGGAGGCAGAAGACAAAGTTTAAATGGGTAAGAGATGGTGATTATAATTCTAGATTTTCCATAGGATAGCTAGTGGGAAAATGAGAAAGAATTTGATTAGGGAGATGGAGGTGGATAGGGTGGGGGGGCTATTATCTCAGATACTAGCAGGATTGCCTCTGTGATCACTGATTTTGATCATAACTTGTTTTCTGAGGATGATGAGAGCAGACTGATAGTGGAAGACTTGGAGTGGGATCCTTTATTTGTTGAAAAGATTGATTGGTTAGAGAGATCTTTTGAGTAAGAGGAAGTTAGGTGTATAGTATTTGGGATGAAGAGGGATAAAGCTCTTGGGCCAGATGGTTTTAATTTATTTTTCTATCAAGATTGTTAGGTGGTAGTGAAGGATGACTTGATGAAGGTTTTCAATGAATTTTATTGGATGGGACTTTAAGTAAGAGTATTAATTCTACCTTTATTACTTTGGTGCCGAAGAAAAGTAGATTACTAAGATTTCTGATTATAGACCTATTAGTGTAGTATCCAGTGCTTATAAAATAATCACCAAAGTACTAGCTGGTAGGCTGAGTGTGGTGCTTGGTAAGACTATTTCTAAGGCTCAAAGTGCCTTTTTTGGGAGGGCAGGGTGGATTCCGTTTTGATTATGAATGAAGCCGTTGAGACATTAGGAGGAGGAAGAAGAACGGGCTCATTTTTAAGTTGGATTTGAAAAGCCTTACGATAGAGTGAGTTGGAACTTTTTGGATAAGATTTTTATGAGTAAGGGTTTAGAGAGAGATGGTGAAGATGGATGAAAGGCTGTATGTCTAACGTGAATTATTTGGTGATGGTTAACCTAAATCTTGGTTTAGGGCGATGAGGGGGGATTAGGCAAGGGGATTCTCTTACCCTGTTTTTTGTTCGTTTTAGTGGCTGATGTCTTGGGTAGTATGGTTGATACAGTAGAGAATAGAGGTTCAGTGAAAGGTTTGGGATTGGGGAGGGAGGAGGTTACAGTTTCATACCTTTTGTATGCTGATGATATCTTTTTCTTGGAGGATCACAGGCCTTCTTTTTTGAAAATATTGGGGCTTATCCATATTTTTGAAAGGGTTTGCGGGCTTAATATTAACACAAGGAAGAGTGGTATGACGGAAATTAACGTGCTTGCAGAGCATGTTAGGGAGTTATCTTTGGAGGTAGAGTGCTGAGTTAGAGTGGTGGCTGTCCTATCTAGGGTTTCCTTTGGGGCATAATCCTAGATTATTTAGCTTTTAAGATCCATTAGTCAAGAGAGTGTCCAAGCGTTTAGGTGGCTGGAGGGGAGCTCTTTTTTCTTTGAGAGGCAGGATTACCCTAATTTAGGCTTGTCTTTCTAGTATCCCGTTGTATTTTCTTTCTATTTTCAAAATTCTAGCAGGTGCTCCTTGTAAGATTGAGTGAATTATGAGAGATTTTCTATGGTTAGGGGTAGGGGGTTTTAGGGATGGTTTGGTGATGTGGGAGGTGGTTTGTAGGTCTGAATGGGAGAGCGGTTTGAGTCTTGGAAATTTGGTGTCTAAGAAAACAGATCTCTTGGACAATTGGCTCTAATTGTGCCTTTTAGAGGATTCTTACTTGTGGCATAAAGTTACTAAAAGCAAGTTTGGACTTATGGAAATCTATTTCCCAGATTTACTCTCCCTTTATTCCTCATACTAAATTGTGTTGGGTAAGGGGTGTTATATCAGTCTTTTGGAAAGACTTTTGGTTGGGGAATGTTATTTTGTCCACCACTTTTCCTCACCTATTTCGTTTGAGCTCAGGACAAAATGATCACATTTCTTCTTTTAGTGTAGATCCTGGTGGTCCTTTACCTTCTTGGGATTTTCATTTTCAGAGATTTTTGAACGATAGCGAAACGAATGAGTTATCTTCATTGTTTGCCCTGTTGAATAATTGTTGGGTACCCTCGGAGGTCGATAGTTTGTTGGATTCCTTGGGGGTTTATTCTTGCAAATCTTTTTGTGAAATCTTGGTTAGCACTGATTTTTCCTTTCCACTCTACAAAACTATTTGGAAGGCCAAATCCCCGTTAATATCAAATCTTTTCTATGGTTGGTTGTGCTTAATAGGATCAATACTAATAACTTGCTACAGATTAGGAGGCCTTTGAACTCTCTCTCTCCAAATTTATGCACACTTTGTTTTAATTGCTCAGAATCTGCTCCTCATTTTTTCTTGCATTGTGATTTCACATGGAAGGTTTTGAACAAGCTACTCAATTATTTTGGAGAAAGTTGGGTTTGTCCAAGGACAGTGGATGAGGTTTTAGCAATATCTTTTGTTGGGTTTGGTAGGAAGAAGGAAGGAAAAGCACTATGGAGTTGTGCTTTATTTGTAGTTCTTTGGGGTTTGTGGAAGTAACGTAACTCATGTATATTTTCAGGGATGAAGTAATCATTTTTGTTAGTGTGGGAGAAGATTCATTTTCTGGCTTCTCTATGGTGCGTCAGTAATGGAAACTTCAAGGGGATGTGGTTTTCAGATATTCAGTGTGATTGGAAGTCTTGGTTGACTTCTTAGTGCATGGCTGATTTTCTTGTGTTGTTCTTTACTCTTTTTGGTTTTTTTTCTTTTATTTTCTTTGGGGTTTCCCCGAATTTTTTAAGGAGATGTCTCTACTCCTCATTGTACATTCTTACTCTATATAATGAAAAATTAAATTTACCCATGGCCTATTTATGACTCCTAAAATGACTTATCTATTTTGATCATTTTAAGCATTTAGGCCAGATTACATTTTTTTTAACCAAGCACCTGGAAGGTGCAGGAGATTCTGGACGTTCTTCACACGCACATGGCTGGCAAGTTGGGTGCATGGGCTGCCAGCGAGGGCCCTCTGGGGATGGTATTCCTGCTGATAGCAGTTAGGATAAGGTGAGTCTATTGGTGGCAGTTTGTCAAAACAACTCTGGCAAGGTGGGAAAGTAAAACTCCCCATGGAAATCAATCACTTCTTGGATGCCTGATTGATGATATTCAAGGAATTTGCAAGTAGGATCAAATTCTTGAAATTGGAAAATCTGTTCTTTGTGCATGCTGAAACTACCCAAGGATTCAAAGATGAGCAGTTCTATGCCCCCCTTTGAAAGTTGTACATACGTATATTAATTTGGTTAATTTGGTTAACTGAGTACACTAAGGCCTATACTGAATCAAAAACCAAATAACTGAAAATCCTCAAAATTATACCAAACAGACTGAATTGAGAAAATTAACCAAAGCCAATTTAATTGAATTTGGTTATTTTGGTAAGCTAATTTGGTTTTAAACAAATAGTGCTTAGCCCCCTATGCACATGTTTCTTTCGAACAAAGTGGCAATCAACTTCAATGTGTTTTATCTGCTCATGGAAGATTAGGTTGGGGGCAATATGGATAGCAACTTGACTATTGCACATCAACTCCATAGATTGAGAATGTGGAAAACCTAGTTCTTCTAACATGTTCTTCAACCAAACAAGTTCACATGTAGTGTGAACCCTATACTCATGATTTAGGATTCATGTAGTGTGACCCAACCCAATTTGCATCTATATATCCTTGAATATGAGTGTGAACCCAATCTTTATTTAAGATACCTCTCTTTGATGCACCTTTGAGATATCTCAAGATGCAAATTATTGCATCTCGATGACTTTTCTTGAATAATCAAGAAGTTGAATGACAATACTTGTTGCAAACGATATATTCGGTCGGGTGACTATAAGATAATTCAACTTTCCGACAACTGTTCAATATCATCCTAGATTAGGCAAGAAATCACCTATATTTGCGACAAGATAGTTCCTATACCAAATCTTGATACTTCTATACCCATGAAGTACTTCAATGGTGGCAAATCCTTGGTTTGAAACTTAGTCTGTAGGAAATACTTTAGGCCCTCGATACCTTGATCATCATTTCCAGTAATCACAATATCGTCCATATACTCAATAAACAGAATGCTGTTGGATGGAGTATTATAATAAAACACAGAGTGATCTATTGCATATTGTCAGAGGTCAAAATCAAGTATTACAACACTAAATTGATCAAACCATGCTCTAGGAGACTGTTTAAAACCATAGAATGATTTCTTGATCCAAAAATTGAGTTCGAGTCCCCTTGAGCAACAAAGCCAGGTGGTTGCTGCATGTTGACCTCCTCCCTAAAGATCACCATGTAAGAAAGCATTCTTTATGTCTAATTGATGTACAAGCCAGTGACAAAGATGGCTAAGGAGATGAACAAACATACAAAGGCAAGGTTGGCGAGAAAAGGGAATGTGTTTGAATAGTCCAATCTATACACTTGAGTAAGTGTTGACTTTGGTGTATTCCCAAGAGGGGGGTGAATTGGGTATTTAAAATTTATTCTTAGGTATGTCAGAATCAGCCGCAGTAATACTCAACCTAGGGCCTATCTATATACTCATAAACCCAAATGCGCAGATAAATGTAAGATGCGGAAATTAAATCATGCGCAACATTCATAATGTAACATACACGTGCAGTAAATAAATTGCGTAAATGTAAAGTGCACACATGGTATGTTATCGTGGTTCGGCTAATACTGCCTATGTCCCTGCCTGTAGCTTGCAAGCCTGAGGATTCCACTAATGTCACTTAATGGGTGGAGCGGCACTGGTTACAACCAGGTCAATTAACGGGGCTGACCTTAACTTATAACCACACCTTACCAGGATGGTGCACTTAGCTTTCCTAACCGGGTTTAAGCCAATCTGAGACTATTCAACAGGGCTAGTCTCCCTCTTCAGGCCCACGTTTGGAATACAACAAATAATGAACTTTGTGTACAAACAAATATGCTTCTTACCCTAAGCAGATATGTACCACAATTCAGCACAGGATAATCAATGCACACCAAGATGCTAAGAACTATAAGCTCAGTGCAAATATGTGTGTAATAACACTCAAATATGATATGAATATGAGCTCAAGTGAGATCTTGAAAATTTAATTCAAGATAAAGTATTCAACAAGGGAATAGATACCTCAAAAACCCTAGTCAAGTATCAAGCAAATATTTTATCAAATAAATCACAGCAAACACTTAGGGTTTATGCTTGCCAAAGATTTATCAAATAGAGTATGCAAGCTTTCAAGTCTTGCAATATAAATGCCAAGACTAGCAAGCTAAAATCAAGATCTTCCCAATCAAATATTTATATATTAAATACTATGGGAATCATCAAACAAGCAAGAACTCTCAAAAAAGGATTTTCAAAAACGTTTGAGTATGAGAGAGTATTTGCCAAGAGAATGATGTGTAAAGTTGTATGTTATGACCACAAACAACTCCCTTCAATCTTGCAATTAATTTGCAAGAGAGGGAAACAAATAAAACACACTCTATTTCAAAAATGATGTTTGCTAGTAAATATGAAAGAGAGTATTTGAAAATGTGTGCTTGGAATGCAAAGTGTATGTCAAAAAGGGTATAAAATTTTGAGAGGAAATTCCCTAAACACTTTTTCTTAATCTCACTATAATTGAGTCAAATGAAATGATATATATAGGTGGGACTCAAAAAGTAATCGTTGGGACACAATGGGAAATATTAGAAATGTTTAATTTGAATTTTAACCCCAATTAACCTTAATTACTGTAGTAAAAATAAAGCAACCCGAGAGATTTGGGCGCCTGACCCTTGGTTTGGTCGCCCGAACAGACATATGAAGAAAGTGCTTTTTAAACATTCGGGTGCCTGAGAACAGGGTCGGTTTGCTAAACCAAGGTGATTTTCATTCTGTCCGAGGTTCGGTCGCCTGGTCCTGAGTTCGGTAGCTTGAGGCATTTTTGAACGTCAATTTCGGGCTGCTAAGTTGGTGGGAAAAGTTAGAATCATGGTTTGATTGATCGAGGACGGTATGTTCCTTTTGGTTCGGTCGCCCGAAACCAAGTCAACATTTTGACTGGTCAATTGTTCCGTCGCCTGAAGTGTTTTGAACATGGCACTTCGGTCACTCGAAGTCTCACTGATTTATCCCTCTAAGTCCTATTTTACTTCAATTAATTCCCTTGATAATATATGTGATATTGGAGACAATCTTATGTGTAAGTGCAAGGAACTAAGGTCTTTCTAAGGTTTTAGGCATTTTAATTTAGCCTAAAAAACCTGACGTTGGTCGACTCTCTCGATTTCCAAGTGATGTGTAGGGAGGCCTTTGAGCTTGTAGTTCCTACATGCATGATGCACATCAATTATTACAGACCTTTTTCCTATATTACTATTACAGACCCGAAAAAAGCATAATATAAATTACAACAAAAATGGATCTTCTGAGTCTTTAGTCTTTAAGTCTTCATATGCCATCAAGTGATCTTGCTAATATGAACTTGCACACAAACTTGACAGACATTAAATACCAGAGTATTTGTCATAATCAAAAGTGGGTATGACCTATAAGGTCAACAATAAGTCCTTTAGCAAGAAGGCGGCCTTCAATTAAGCCAAGGAACCATCTAGATTGACTTTCATGGTATGCACCTAGTGACAACCAACCATTGACTTATCAGGAGGAAGAGGCACTAGCTTCCAATTATCATTATCCTGTACTACATGCATCTCTTCAATCAGTGCAATCCTTCACTTAGAATGGGATAGGGCTTTAGAAATTGATTTTGGAAGAGCAATGGGAAATAGAGTATTAAAAAAATAGTAATGTGAGGGTGACAAGAAATCATAACAAACAAAATTAGAGATTGGATATTGGGTACAAGTGTGTTTACCTTTTTGAGCGGTAGTAGGAGGTTCAAAATCTTGGAAAATAGGATCTTTTTGACAAGAGAACTAAAGGCGTAGAAGTGGAAGGTGGTGGAGGCTCTCCTCGCTTGAGTTTCCATGTGTACACTTGCAACTTGGGACAATCCAAGCAATGAGAAGGGCTCAAACTGGATGAAGATTGATGAGAATCAATAAGCACCATTGAAGGATCCATTGCATGTTTCAGTTAGGCCTATCACCAAAGCAAGATGCAAGAAGATCAAAGAAGTACTTCATGGGCTGATTCAAGATATTTGGGCTTATTAAAAAACGGGGCACTCCTAGCTTGGCCCAGAGAAAGATGAAGGCATAATAAACTTAATTCAAGTTTTTGATGGAGCTAATCTTGCTTAATGACTGTAATCTTCTTATTAATTGTGTGTTAATTCAAATATGGGATTTGACTTAATGGTGTAATATTGCAAGACAACTTAGCTTGCATGGGTTTTTAGTAAGTTGTGAGAGTCATTAATGTGTCTAGTAAGTTGGTGTATTTATTATGTGTGTCTCCCATGCTTGTGTGGGAATTGCTTAGTATTTAATGTCCTTGTCCTCTATACTTGTGTGGGAATTGCTAAGTGTTTAATGTCCTTGTCTCCCATACTAGCTATATATATCTCACCATTGTAAGAGGACAACATAATGGAATAAAAATGTGAGGCTTTGTTTCTTCTTGGTTCTTTTGAGAACTTGTGAACTTATCAAGGAATCCTTCCTTGTGGCGTTCAAATTTTATACCTTTGGTTCGTGATTTAATTATAATCATTGGGTCGAGGTTTTATACTTTCGGTTTGTGATGCAATTATAATCATTGGGTCAAGGTTTGTTACTTTATACCTTTGGTTCATGATTAAATTATAATCATTGGGTCAGGGTTTGTTATTTTATACTTTCGGTTAATGTTTCATTTATAAACGTTGGGTCGGAGTTTCCTATCAAAATTTGAATTTTAGCTTTCTTGGGCAAGTATTCCAACATTGTTTGCTGGGTCTCAACGTGTGTCGATTGAGGTTTGCATCAAAGATGCTGGGGATTGGGTGGTGATAAAAGGTTAGGATTTGGAAGATAGGCAGAGAAAGGGACTCATCAAGGTCAATAGAGTTCAAGGAATGAAAGTAGTTCAGCTTGGACTCAAAAAAGGTGACATCAGCAAAGACATAGAATCAATGTAAAGTAGGGGTTTACCATCGATATTCCTTTCGATTATAGGAAATTATAGGAATAGCCCACAAAGACACTTGATAGCACAAAGATCCAACTTATCTGTTCTTGGACTTAACTGATGGACAAAGAACACACAACTGAATGTATGAGGAAGAAGTGAGAACAGAGGAGCCTTAGGGAAGATAACTGTGGATCGTTTGGAATCACGTACAGAAAAGTACTTTTCTAGAAAAAGTACTAATTTGAAAAGTACTTATCTAAAAGTAGTCTAAGATTATCTATTATAAATACTTCTTCAAATAAGTATTTTTTTTCAAAAAAAAAAAAACACTTTTTCATAAAATACATATTTTCCATTTTTCCTTAATATAGTAGTTAGGAAAAGTCCCTTTTAAAATAAGTACTATTTTACGTGTAAACCAAATAGTACTCATTGACATAAGTACTTACAAAAAGTACATTTTTGAAAATGAACTTATATTTTAAGATGTTCCAAATAGGGACTAAGTAGTGTCATCTTTTTAGCTTTGCTTTAGTGCTCGACTTTTCAAAACCTTTGGGCTTGATGGTTGGAAAGGGCCATTTTTTTCCTTTGTGGGGTTAGAATCACTCTTATCCAAGCTTATCTATCGAGTAGCTTGTTATACTTTTTGTCTGTTTTTAGGATTCCAGTGAGGATTGCTAATAAGATTGAGAAAATTATGAGAAATTTTTTGTGGTCTCTAGTCGGGGGTTTTATGGATCATTTAGTAAGGTGGGAAGAAGCTTGCAGGTCTAAGTCGGAGGGAGGTTTGGGTCTTGAAAAATTGTTGTCTAAAAGCATCACCCTATTAGCTAAATGGTTATGATGTTTTCCCTAGAGGATCAGTCCCTTTGGCATAGAGTGATTAGAAGTAAGTGTGGGTTGGGTGAGAATTGTTGGGATATCAATGTTAGTTTGCGAAGTTCATCGGAGAGTCCATGGGGATCTATGTATAAGATTTATCCCTTATTTTATCCTCATATTGAATATGTAATGAGAATGGGTTCTTAGATTTGCTTTTGGAAAGATCCGTGGTTGAGGAATGATATTTTAGCTACATTATTTCCTCCTCTCTTTCGTTTGAACTCAGGGCAAAATATGATTTCCTTCTTTGTGGTTGACTCGGGAAGCCCTCTAGTTTCTTGAAACTTTCACTTTAGAAGATCTCTTAATGATAGAGAGCTGTTGGAACTGCCCTCCTTGTTGCCGTTATTGAACAATTGTCATGTTCTTCAGCTAGGGGTACTTGGTATTGAGCCTTGGATCATCAGGGTTGTATTCTTGTAAATCATTTTTTGAGTTTTTGACCCAATTCAATTCTTTTTTTTCCCCTATATTCATTTATTTGGAAGGCCAAAGCCAATGCACCTCCACCCCCAAAATTAAAGCTTTCATTTGGTTGATTGTGCTTAATAAAATCAATACTAATAACTTGTTGAAGATCAGGAGAACTTTGAAGGCCTTATCACCAGATGTTTGCATGTTCTGTTATTTGAATTCTGAAACTGCACCTCATCTGTTCTTACACTGTGATTACGCTCGGAGAATCTGGAATAAATTATTTGGTGTGATGGGAGAATCTTGGGTTTGTGCGGCATCGGTGGAGTTGTTTTGTATTTCTTTTTGAGGGGTTTGGAAGAAGGAAGGGCTGCACTTTTAAAATGTGGCATTTTTGTAGTGTTGTGGGGATTATAGTTGGAGCGTAATGCACGGATGTTTTTAGGGAGAAAATGAATTGGCAGCTGGTTTGGGAGAAGTTTCATTACCTGGCCTCTTTATGGTGTGTTGGCTTCGGTTGCTTTAAGAGAGTTATTTTTTTGGATGTTCAGTGGGAGTGGAGGAATCTTTTGCTCTGATTTTGGATTTTTCCAGTTTTTTGTTTTATTAATTTATTTTTTCTGGATTATTCCAGAATTTTGGTGGGAGAAGTTTTTTCTTGTTTATGTAAATTCTTCTATTATCAATGAAATGTCTTCATTTGTCATAAAAAAAAAATAAAGAGGTGGAGCATGTATAATAACTTACTGTCCTGGGTGCCTGCTGTATAGTCCACAATGTCCATCCATGGATTGGCTTCTTGTGTAGATGTGCTACATCAAAGCCTGCCAGACATGGGCCAACTGAGACCCATAACCAGAGACCAATGTTTGCAGCCAGGAGAAGGGGATGTAAAAGAAGTGACATTGTCAATGACAGTTTTAGCATGAAGTTCCTGTTGAACATGACTCTAACCAGCTAGCCAGGCCTTGTGGTCAGCCTTCACGAATAGCTCAAAGTTAAATGGATCGGGTGGAGGTGGGGCTTGTATTTCTTGTAAAACTAGCACCCAATGGCCCAGGAATTAGGATAGACGTACCAGCTTCACCTTTCATAAAATTGCCATCTGAGTTGCAATCAGTGTATTTTGATCCATTTAGAGGAAGGAGGCTTTGGAGAAGTGGGAATGTTTAGGGGCTTGGTTTTTTGGGTGGATGTCAGTGGCCAAATGTTAAGAATTTGAGAGCTTGAATGGGCTGTTATGGTGTGTAGCCTCTTGGGATAAATGATGATCAGCAAATATGATTCTACTATAATTGAGCAATACATGCAAGCATCTGTGTATGAACACAAAGGCAGGCCATGGTAAGGGGTGTTTACATGTTGTGCCAAGTCTCAGAATGCGATATTTAACACCATTGGTTCAAGGGGTGTAAAGTTCAGGGGGTATGGGTGAAGGAAGAAGTTGGTGCAAGTAGAGCATACCCACTCACAATCTTATTGTACAAATGTGTGTTTCATTCTCCTCAAGGAAACAAGGACAACTAGATGGGCTACTAGAGCTTGTGAGCCTAGTAGCCGATAATGAGCTCCTTTGAAAGTCTAGCTTAGTTGAGAGGCTGAAGTTTGATGCCAGTGACAAGCAGCTTGAGCAGTTTGATCTCCATCGGATGGCTCCAGCGAAGGATGTGAAATTAGAATAGCGTTCCCAAGAGGGGGGGGTGAATTGGATTAATTAAAAATTTAATTTCTTTTCAACTTCTTACTTGTTTTTAATGCAACAACAAGAAAGTAAATCAATCAACTTATGATCACAACCAAATCACACGACAAAGTAATGAAATATTGAAAACACAATCCAATCAACCAAAATATGAAAATCAATTTCAATCATTCAAGAATTTTATGCTTTTTGGTAGCAGCTCTGTAGTTATTTGCATACCCTGCTTTGGATGGAATTTTATTGCATTTCTCTTAATCAAGATTTCCGCAAATTAACCAACGTACTCCCTTGTAGGTTTCCGCAAATGGTTAATTGAAACGTACTTTCTAAAATCAAAAGTCTTCTTTGAATTTTGATTTTAAGCCCTGCAACCTGCACTTAGCATACACAAGAATATATGATGCAGAAAAAAAAAAAGAGTAGGGATGAGAAGAACACTGAGATTTAAGAGGTTCGGCTTATCCCCAGGGTACGTCCTCGCCTTTGGTCAATTCCACCAAAGGATTCCACTAAGTATGCTCCTTTCCGGGCGGAGCAAGCCTTTTACAATATTCCCTCTTTTTCAAGAAGAGAAACCTCTCCAAGTGATCAACCCCCGCTTGGTACAACGATCCAAATCAACTTTGAACCGTCAATAATATGACGAGAAGGCTACTAGAATCTGAGTACAAAGAAACTCTCAAAACAGAGTAGAGTTGTACAAGTTAGAGTACAAAATATACTTCAATCAAATAATAATAAAGTATAAAGCTCAAGTATAGAGATCACCAAAGGTTCGTTAAGTGATTGAGAAAACTCAGTGTAAGAACCGTAATTTGATGATTCAACAACGATTTCATAAGTTATCTCTCAGATGGAGTGGGAGCAATGAAGAACTTTGAGAGAGATTGTAAGCTTGAATGCAAGAGTGTTGTGTGATTACTTGGTGATTAAATTCTTGGGATAAAAGGAATATTTATAGGCATTTTAGGATTAGTTTCCTTGTTTCCCAAGTAACTTGGAGTGTCCATCAAGTTTTTATAACGTTCATAATTGAAAAACCAATTTTTGAAATTTTCCCGTTGGAGTTTAAAAAATCAAATCCCGTGGAGTTAGTCGGCTTGACAGATGACTGAGTAGTATATTTCCACAGGGTTGGTCGGCTGGACAGGCGGCTGACACCCTTCTGTTTGCCAAAAATTAAATTCAGGAAATTGTCAGTCGGCTTGCTTGACACAGTTCAAAATGGGTCTGTCGGCTGGGCACTGTCAGTCGGTTAAGTGATTTCAGTTCATTGTGTCAGTCGGCTGGACAGTTAACTTAGTTGTTCATTTTCTGTCAGTCAGCTGAGTAAACCTAGTGGATTTTTGGTCAGTTGGCTGACTAGTCATTTTTTTGATTTTTCATTTTTGGTTTTCAAATTTAGTTTTGCTCTCTTGCTTTGATCTTTCATAAAACATTTTCCGGGGTTTTAAAATAGGTCTAAGTCCATGTATTTCCCCTAAAGAGCTTCATATTTCTATATTATATTTGATTTGGAGTACTTACAAACAACTTTACTGAATATGACGTATAAGTACTAAATCTTCAAGTCTCTTGATTGTTCATCTTGACTTCGAGTCCCTCTAAGTCTTTAAGTTTTTTCATTTGTATTTTAATGCTTAAATACTCGGAGAAGCTTTCACTTGATTTGGCTTTAATTTCCAGCTTGCTGTCATGACAATCATGAGTGTAGAGTTATGTAATCCTGAAATAAAGTCACTCAACAGCACATGTTAAAACATCTTCATTTGTTATCATCAAAACAAGATTGAAAAGCCTAGTTAGGCCAGCAATCTCCCCCTTTTTGATAATGGCAAACGAGAAGCAAAGATGAGGATAAAAAAAACTCGCCCTTACTATAAGCATTCTTTAACATGTGACATCAAATATGTATAGCATGTGGAAATGTTCAATATGCTCCAAGTCAAAGATATCAATATGCTCAAAGTCATAAATATTCCATATTCCATACACTATCATAAATATTTCATTTCATACACATACACATCATCACATCATCATAAATATTCCACACAGCATACACATCATCACATCATCATAAATATTCCACATAGTGTAACACTTCCATCTTTGCTTTTCAACCTCTCCCCCTTTGGACATCAATCAAAAACAAGGGGAAAGAAACAAGCAAAGCTACCAAGCTAAGTGTTTTATCATACAACGTGCCAAAATACAATCAAAAAGTTACAAATGTCTGAATTTTTTAAAAAACATATCCGTTTTCATCATTAGAATGATGTTCTTCTTCAGCTGCATTCCCTTCTTCTCCTCTTGATTCATCATCTTCGCTTTCTTTAGAACCATGCTCCTCTTCTGTGTCTTCCTCATCATCATCATCGCCATTTTTGGAGTCCTCTTCATCACTTCCATTATCACTAGCAAGAGCAGAACTAATATCCATAGGATCAGTGGGACGAGAGGAACTGGCTAAGTGTCTCTCGATGCGGCTCAAGCGGTCATCAAGGGAGGAATAATTAGCTTGAAGAGATGAGAAGTTGGTTTGAAGGGATTGGAGCCCTGTTTGCATGTTTTGATTGAAGTTAGTGAATTGCTGGTAGAATGGATTAGACCATGTAGGAGGACCGGTAACAAGAGGTGGGTGTACTTGTCCTCCGCTTCCCTTAAGAATCCATCCATCATCATACTTTTCATATTCCATTAATTTAAGAGTTGTAGAATTGAAAATGTCATAATGGGTGCGTTTCACAAAGAAATCGGAGGAGGAGGATATTTGAAGTTTTGCAAAAAGCATATTTAGGATGCCTCCATAAGGAAGGGTAACTCGCCGTGCCTCTACACGTGATAGCATCCATTTAAGCATAAGGCTTGGTAGGTCTAGTTTCTTGCCCTTGAGCAAGCACCAGAGGACGAAGCAATCGGCATAGGTTCATGGGATCCAGCTTGAGGGAGTATATTATATGTAATCATTTTTCGCAAAATTTGAGCTTGAAGATTCAAATGTTTATATAGTGGAGGATTATCAAAAGAAACGGGCTCGTGGTCTAATATCAAAGGAAGAAATTCTTTCAGAGTGAAGTCTTGTTCGAGAATCCAAGACGTACCAAAAGTAGGATATTCAAAATCTCCATTGTTAATTTTAAAAATTTGGCAAGGGATTCGGGAGTGAGAGAGATAGATTTTCCCATCATTTTGGTCGAAAGCCCGTGTTCTTCTCTAACAAGATTGGCGTAGAAAATTTTGACAAGGTTCGAGAAGTGTCTCTTAGCTTGATAGAGAACAAAATTTTTCCATCCTAGGGCTTCGAATAAAGAAATAATATGCGGGAAATCAGATGTGAAAAAGGAAGTATCAAGGACTTTACCTAGGATTGGTTCTGTCATACTTAGATGATTGCGATAGAAACTTTTGGCGGGTGGGGCTACAAGCCATTGCTCAATGGACAGATCTTCAATGGGTTGAGAAGAGGTGGAAGGTTTCTTACTTCCAACAGATTTGATCCTTGACATTGTGAAGTTTTTTTTTTTTTTTAATGGAAAAATGAAGGTGGTAGTGATGTATTTTGGAAATGAAAGATAGAGTTTGGTGATTTTTGGAGGAGAAGGAACTGAGAAATGGAAGAGGACGAAAGCAAGGAAGAGTAGAAACCCTAGGTTAGTTGGCTGACAACTCGAAGTTAGGGTTTTTACGTCAGTCAGTCAGCTGACTACAAGGTCAGTTGGCTGACTGCTCTCTGTTTCAGAGACCTCAGCTCAGTCAGTCGGTTGGGTCTTGGGTCAGGCGGCTGACTACAATGCTTCTTTTTATTTATTTGTTCAGTTAGTCAGCTGGACCTGTAGTTAGTCGGCTGACTGTACAATCTTTCTTAATTTTGGATTTTTACTCAATTTCTCTGTTGTGCAATAGGCCAAGCTCTCTTCTAATGTTTATAAATCTATCTTCTGAGAGAGGTTAGTGAAGATATCGGACCATTGATCATTTGTATTAATAAATTCGAGAGTTATGTCTTCTTTTTGAACATGATCTCTTAGAAAATGATGTCTTATGTCAATATGCTTGGTTCTTGAGTGTGAGATGGGATTTTTAGATATGTTTATCGCACTTGTGTTGTCACACTTAATTGGTATTGTTCGATAATCTAGATTGAGGTCTTTTAATTGTTGTTTTATGTATAGTATTTGCGCACGACAACTCCCGGCCGCTATATATTCAGCCTCAGCGGTTGATAAGGCCACGGAGTTTTGTTTCTTTGAGAACCAAGATACTAAGGATCGCCCTAAGAAGTGACATGTGCCACTTGTACTCTTTCTATCATTTTTACATCCGGCATAATTATCATCTGAATAGCTTATCATTTCAAAATCAGTGTCCTTTGGATACCACAAGCCTAGATCAAGGGTTCCTATCAAGTATCTTAGAATTCTTTTGACTGCAACTTGATGAGATTCCTTAGGTGCTGATTGAAATCTAGCGCACATGCATATACTAAACATGATATCGGGTCTACTAGCAGTTAAATATAGTAAACTACCTATCATTCCTCAATAATATTTTGTGTCTGCTTGTTTTCCCTTTTCATCTCTATTAAGGCTTGTTGAGGTACTTATAGGGGTTCCTATGGGTTTACTTTGTTCCATATCAAACTTTTTGAGCATATCTTTAATATATTTAGTTTAATTTATGAATGTTCCATTTTTGGCTTGTTTGATTTGTAACCTTAGGAAATAATTTAACTCCCCCATCATACTCATTTCCAACTCTTTTTGCATACATGTGGCAAAATCTTTACATAGTTCTTCATTTGTAGCACCGAATATGATATCATCCACATATATTTGAACAATTAGCATTTCTTCGTTTTTAGTCTTAATGAATAGAGTGTTGTTTACCATTACTCTTGAAAAGTCATTTTTGAGTACGAATTTACTTAGTCTCTCATACCAAGCTCTAGGAGCTTGTTTTAATCCATATAAGGCTTTGGTTAATCTAAATACGTGATCGGGATGTTTTAGGTCTTCAAAACCTGGTGGTTGTTTGACATAAACTTCTTCATTTATATACCCATTTAAGAACGTACTTTTTACATCCATTTGATATAGCATAGGCTAGGAGCATTCTAATTGCTTCCATTCTTGCTCGGGGGCAAATGTTTCATCGTAGTCAATACCTTTTTCTTGATTATAACCTTGTGCTACTAGCCTAGCTTTATTTCTAACAACTACCCCATTTTCATCCTTCTTATTTCTAAAGACCCATTTAGTTCCTATGATTGAATGTTCGTTGGGTTTAGGTACTAGTTGCCATACTTGACTTCTTTCAAACTGATTTAGTTCTTCTTGCATGACCATAATCCAAGAATTGTCATTTAAGGCTTCTTCAATATTCTTGGGTTCATCTTGAGATAAAAATGCATTGGTTGCATATATTTTTCAATGATGCTCTAGTGGTTACTCCTTTTGATGGTTCTCCAAGAATTTGATCTTTTGGATGACTTTTAACATATTTCCACTCTTTTGGTAGTTCTTGGTTTTCTGTGGGGTTTTCATTTGAAGTTTCATCATTGTTTTCCTCTTTTATTTCAAGATTTTCTTCTTTTTGTGAGATATCTTCTCTTTCATCATTCTTAATTTCTTTATTTGATTCATCAAAAGTTACATGCATAGATTCAACGATAGTAAGTGTTTTTTTATTATAAACCTTATAAGACTTCATCTGATTTTGCATCAAATTTACCTAAATCATCTTTATTATTGAGAACAAAGCATTTACATCCAAATACATGGAAGTAAGCTATGTTGGGTCTTCTACCTTTCCATAGTTCATAAGGTGTTTTATCTAGACTTGATCTAATAGATACCCTATTTATAACATAACAAGCTGTATTTTCGACTTCAGCCCAAAAGTACTTAGGTAAATTATTTTCATTTAACATGGTTCTTGCCATTTCTTGAAGTGTTCTATTTTTTCTTTCAACAACTTCATTTTGTTGTGGAGTCCTAGGTGCTGAAAAGTTATGGTTTATACCATGATCATCACAAAATTTATCAACATCTTTGTTTTTGAACACTCTACCTTGATCACTCCTAAAGTTAGTTATGTTATAGCCTTTTTCATTTTGTAGTTTCTTGCATAGAGTGATTAACATGTTATAAGCTTCATCTATATTTGCTTAGAACAATACCCAAGTATATCTTGAATAATCATCCACAATCACAAAGGCATATTATTTGCCTCCTAAGCTTTGTGTTCTAGTAGGACCAAATAAGTCTAGGTGCAAGAGTTCTAAGGGTCTACCAGTTGATATGTACTTCTTCTTTTTGAAACTTGTCTTGACTTGTTTTCCTTTTTGGCATGCATCACAAATCTTATCTTTTATAAATTTTGTATTTGGTAATCCTTTTACTAAACTTTTCTTGGATAGTTTAGAGAATAGGTCTATGCTTGCATGTCCTAGTTTCCTATGCCAAAGCCAACTAGTTTCATTCATGGCAGCCAAACAAGTCACATTTTGATTAACTAGGTTATCAAGATTTATACAATATACATTATTTACCCTATGAGCTGTGAATAAGGTTTCATCATTCTTAGGATTTTGAATAATGCATTTGTCTTTCTTAAAAATTATTTCAAAACCTTTGTCACTTAATTGACTAATACTCAAAAGATTATGTTTTAAACCATCTACCAACAACACATCATCAATTGTAAGAGAGGGTTCTTTACGTATTTTACCAATGCCAACAATTTTACCTTTGACATTGTCACCGAAGGTCACGTATCCCCCATCTTTTTGTTTTGGTGGTGAACTTGGTCCTATCTCCGGTCATGTGTCTTGAACACCCGCTGTCCAAGTACCACTTTTCCCTTGATGGTGTTGTCCTAAAGCACACCTACAATGAAGGATGAATGGTGTTAGTTTTTTGGAACCCAAATTTTCTGAACTTTCTTTGAATTATTTCTAGTTCCATTGTTTACTTTCCATTCACCTTGAACTTTAACATATTTCCTTTTGAGCGGGCAATTAAACGTCACATGTCCTTTATTCTTGCACATGTAGCAAGTAGTATGTTCATGTATATTGGTTGAGGAAGTACTAGCATAGTACTTTGCTTCTTTAACAAAATATCCCATGAATAACTTCTTACTTCTTTTATTTGCTTTTCCATTATATCCGATTCCTTCTCTATTTTCATGTAATCTTTGTTGTCCAATCATCTTTTCAAAATTTTCTTTACGTTTGGTAAAGTTATAAATGATTTTCTCTTTCTCCTCTATTGACTTCTTAAGTTCAATTATTTCTAAATTCTTCTTATTTTGATCATCTGCTTGTATTTTGACTATTTCTTGAGTCATATCTTTTATTTTCGCTTCTAACTTTTCAATATGAGATTCTTTCTCCTTTTCAATGGATTTAGAAAATTCAAGTTGTTTCATTAGTTTTTCATTTTGTTCTTTCAAAGTTATGTTTCTTTTGGAGACTTTGAGAAACCTTTTATGTAAGGCAAACAACTCAGTTTGTAGTTCTTTATAGGAGGG
This sequence comes from Malania oleifera, assembly GCF_029873635.1. Lineage (NCBI taxonomy): Eukaryota > Viridiplantae > Streptophyta > Magnoliopsida > Santalales > Ximeniaceae > Malania > Malania oleifera. The sequence continues at coordinate 56,767,114 of NC_080426.1, forward strand.
CATGGTATCACAAGATTCGTTATTAGATTCTGTTGATGATGAGTAGTAAGAATTTACCTCTTCATCATTTGCCATGAAGCACATATTTGCTATCTCTTGTCCGTTTGACTCGTTCTCCGTTTTGCTTGTGCTTGAATCATCCTATGTAGCTTTCATTGCCTCCTTCTTCTTCTTTTTATCCTTCTTGAGTAAAGGGCATTCTGGCTTGATATGTCCTGGTTTCTTGCAATGATAATATGTAGGAGGGTCATTTTTACTTTTGTTTTCTTTCCTACTTGTTCCCTTTTTTCTGTTTTCTTTTTACTAAATTTTCTAGGGAACCTTTTATTTCTTCTATAGAACTTGCCAAGTCTTTTAGTGATGAATACTAATTCATCTTGGTCTAGGTCACTTGACTTTCTTTCATCTTCACTTTAGCTTTTACTAGCTGCTTTTAAGGCAATGGACTTCTTATGCTTAGGTTCAGGGTTTCTTTCTTTTAATGCCATTTCATAAGTGAGTAGTGAACCTATAAGTTCATCTAGTGAGGTGGTCTTAAGGTTCCTTCCTTCTGTTATTGTAGTGGCCTTTGGTTCCCCCATATGGAGGGAAGACCTCTTAGTATTTTCCGAATCATTTCATAGGTGGTGTAGATCTTTCCTAAGGCACTTAGAGAATTTATTATGTGAGTAAATCTAGTATACATACTAGTGATTGTTTCATCTGAATTCATTCTGAAAGCTTCATACTCACTGGTTAGCATGTCAATCCTATTGTCTCTAACATCTACCGTTCCTTCATACGTTACTTCTAAATGGTTCCAAATTTCTTTGGCCATTTTATAGGCCATGACTCTATTGAATTCATTAGCGTCTATAATACAATACAAGGCATTTATGGCACTTGAATTTATTTGAACCATTTTGTAGTCTATATCGGTCAAATCCTTTTTTTCTTTAGGAATTTGTTTTCCATTCACTATTTTGGTAGGAATTAGATCTCCATCTATGACAACTTCTCAAGCTTTCCAATCCATATGTTGAAGATAGATTTGCATTCGTTTTTTCCAAAAAGTATAGTTATGTCCACAAAAGATTGGTGGTCGGGTTGAGGATTGGCCCTCTTCGAAGGGAGCTACTCCTATGTGTGCCATTCGATCTTTTTATAGCTTCTTGTTAAGATTTACTATAACTAGGCTTTGATACCAATTGAAATTAGAATAGCGTTCCCAAGAGGGGGGTGAATTGGATTAATTAAAAATTTAATTTCTTTTCAACTTCTTACTTTTTTTTAATGCAACAATAAGAAAGTAAATCAATCAACTTATGATCACAACCAAATCACACCACAAAGTACTAAAAAATTAAAAACACAATCCAAACCAAAATATGAAAATCAATTTCAATCATTCAAGAATTTTATGTTTTTTGGTAGCAATTCTGTAGTTATTTGCATACCCTTCTTTGGATGGAATTTTATTGCGTTTCTCTTAATCAAGATTTCTGAAAATTAACAAATATACTCCCTTGTGGGTTTCCGCAAACGGTTAATTGAAATGTACTTTCTAAAATCAAGAGTCTTCTTTGAATTTTGATTTTAAGCCCTGCAACCTGCATTTAGCATACACAAGAATATATGTTGTAGAAAAAAAAAGAGTAGGGATGAGAAGAACGCCGAGATTTACGAGGTTCGGCTTATCCCTAGCGTACGTCCTCGCCATTGGTCAATTTCACCAAAGGATTCCACTAAGTATGCCCCTTTCCAAGCTGAGCAAGCCTCTTACAATATTCCCTCTTTTTTAGGAAGAGAAACCTCTCCAAGCGATCAACCCCCGCTTGGTACAACGATCCAAATCAGCTTTGAACCGTCAATAATACAATGAGAAGGCTACTAGAATTTGAGTACATAGAAACTCTCAAAACATAGTAGAGTTGTACAAGTTAGAGCACAAAATATACTTCAATCAAATAATAATAAAGAAAGTATGAAGTTCAAGTATAGAGATCACCAAAGGTTCGTTAAGTGATTGAGAAAACTCAGTGTAAGAACCGTAGTTTGATGATTCAGCAACGATTTCAAAAGTTATCTTCCAGATGGAGTGTGAGCAATAGAGAACTTAGAGAGAGATTGTAAGCTTGAATACAAGAGTGCTGTGTGATTACTTGGTGATTAAATTCTTGGGATAAAAGGAGTATTTATAGGAATTTTAGGATTAGTTTCCTTGTTCCCCAAGTAACTTGGAGTGTCTACCAAGTTTTTATAACGTTCATAATTGAAAAACTAATTTTTGAAATTTTCCCGTTGGAGTTTAAAAAATCAAATCCCATGGAGTCATCGGCTGGACAAGTGACTGAGTAGTATATTTCCACAGGGTCAGTCGGCTGGATAGGCGGCTGACACCCTTCTGTCTGCCAGAAATTAAATTCAGGAAATTGTTAGTCGGCTGGCTCGACATAGTTCAAAATGGGTCTGTCGGCTGGGCACTGTCAGTTGGCTGAGTGATTTCAGTTCATTGTATTAGTCGGCTGGGCGGTTAACTTAGCTGTTGATTTTCTGTTAGTTGGTTGAGTAAGCCCAGTGCATTTCTGGTCAGTCGGCTGACCAGTCCTCTTTCTGGTTTTTCATTTTTGGGTTTCAAATTTAGTTTTGCTCTTTTGCTTTGATCTTTCATAAAACATTTTCTGGGGTTTTAAAATAGGTCTCTAAGTCCATGTATTTCCCCTAAAGAGCTTCATATTTCTAAATTATATTTGATTTGGAGTACTTACAAACAACTTTACTGAATATGACATTTAAGTACTAAATCTTCAAGTCTCTTGATTGTTCATCTTGACTTCGAGTCCCTTTAGGTCTTCAAGCTTTTTCATTTGTCTTTTAATGCTTAAATACTCGGAGAAGCTTTCACTTGATTTGGCTTTGATTTCCAGCTTGCTTCCATGACAATCATGAGTGTAGGGTTATGTAATCTTGAAATAAAGTTTCTCAACAACACATGTTAAAATATCTTCATTTTGTTATCATCAAAACAAGATTGAAAAACTTAGTTAGGCCAACAGGACGTTTGTGGCAGTTGACCTACAGAGAAGGACAAGATAGGTTGGAAGCAATGTGATTGAATGGAATTTGGTTCTTGTACTGATAGTGACTAGAGGTCCCATTCTCTTGTGTTAGGTTGAGACTGTAGCCTTACCTAATGAGGTAAAGAGATTCTGCAGTGGGCTTGTGGAAAGGCCGAACTGGTAATCAATTGTGGTGCTATAAAAGCAGTTGGAGTTCTATCACCAATCTGCACTTGATCACTCTTAAACAGAGGTACAGGGGGTGGCAACGAATGATAGAAAGGATGATGTGGGGTAATATTTCCTTTTGAGAACAGAACCCCTAAGTGAAGCAGGGTTTTTCATAGTTTCCACATGATTATAGTTAAATATGAATATGCTTGTTCAGCCAAAAGTGAAGATGGGGTGTCTTGATTGGGTTTTAGAAATGAGAAGGGTTTGGCTGTAGCCTTGTAGGTGGAGGAAGTGGATTAGGGTCTATCTTCCCTCCATTGTATTTGCATTTGCAGTTAATGGTGGGCTTTGTTTTTGTGCATCCAAATGTGTTCATCAAGGTGATCCTTTGTCTTCTTTTCTTTTCTCTATATTGGCGGATGTTGTTGACTTCTGAGTAAGAGGACTAGTTGTTAACCTTGCAGTGTGGAGAGAGGTGCAGTGGATTATCCTAGGGTGGGGCCAGAGGATACAGTCATATCTCATTTACAGTTTGCTAATGCTATTCCCTTTTTGTCCAAGGAGAAGAAGTGCTTTGTGAATGTGCTTACTTTTTTGCAAGTGTTTTAGAGAGTGTTTAGGTTAAAGATTAGTGGGCTGGTTGGTTTTAATTCAGAAGAGGCAGGTGTAACTTAGTTAAAAGAGATGGGGGTTATGTTAACCATAACTTGCCTGTTTCTTATGTATGTAATTATGTGTGCTGCTAGGAGGTAATCGTAGATACTAGAGCCTTCTCTTTTTGCAATCTGGCTGTAGGAAGGTGGCTGTTTTTCCTGGCATCCCAGGGAAAGAGGGGGGGGGGAGGAGGGGGTTGGTTAGGTGTTGCTTTTTCATCCATGGGGGGCATAATACTTTAATTTATGCTTCTTATCATCAACCCCCCTTTAAACAGCAGCCCCTTCTAAAGTTGCTTTCTTTGCATGGGAGGCTACTCTTAGAAAAATTCTTACATTTGACAACCTTCAAAAAGGACAAGTTGCTTTCTTTGCATGGGACCCTTGTGAGTAGGTGCTTCTTGTGTTTTTGATGTGCGGAATCTATTGATCACATCCTCTTGCACTGGTCCTGGGCCAGAGCCCTTTGGGATTTGGTCATGTTCTCAGCAGACTTCAGTAAGATATTGCTCGAACGGTGGAAGGTGAGCTATGGGCTTGGAATGGAATCCATGCTAGCAAGGAGAGGAGGATAGCTTTGTCCCTGATTCCCCTTGCCATCTTTTTGTTGTTATGGAACGGAATAACAGAGCTTTTGAAGGAATGCCAACATCCCTTAAATGTTGTAAAGAACAACTAGTTACTACTGTTACAGTGTTACTACATGGCATAGTGGTTTGTCCTTAGTTGACTCACTTGTAATCCTTGATTTTTGACACCCTGCAGAGCAGGCAAGAGTTTGCAGCTCTGTAAATGGGTGGCATCCCCTTGATGCCTTTTAATGAATTTCCATTTTGCTGATAAAATTTTGCTCTCTCTTTTTGGAATCCTCATGCAAGTTGCTTATAGGTTGGACAAATTACCAGGAGATTTTTTATTTTTTGGGGTTGGTTAGGGGTGGATGAGAGTAAGAGGGATCATTTGATTTGTTGGGAAAATGTTTGATGGCTGTGGGTTGGGTATGGGAAACTTAGTGCCCAAGAACATTGTCTTAGTGAGTAAATGGTCATGTCACTTTCTTTTAGAGCTTCAGCCCCTATGACACAAGGTAATCCATAGTAAATATAGGATCCAATAGGGTGGGCAGGTTGATATAGCTGGTGTAAATGCGACTGATGTAATCCTGTGGAAACAGCCTCTTGCAAAAATGCAAGGTAAGGCAGTGTACTATAGACCATTGTGGTCCACCCCTTTCCCGGACGTCGCTTACGCGGGCGATTTTTGCACCAGACTGCCCTTTTAATTTTTTTTTTTTTTTCCATCTTTTAATTCTTTGTAAACATGTGATCCAACAGGATGGATGGGAACCAGATGTTGTGGCCAGTGCTAATGCGACTTATGTGAGCCCTTGGAAATTTATTTCTCAGGTTTTCCATCAATTTATTCCTTAGGTGAGGCTTCACATTCATAATGGGGAGAGACTTTGTACTTTGTTTTCGGAGGGAGATTGGATTGAGGATGCTTCTTTTTGTATTGCTTCTCCTCATCTCTATTCTCTTTTGAATCGTCTTAATGCTCCCATTCCTAGTTTCTTTCTTTTCGAGGGAGTGCTTGCTTCTTGGAACCTTATTTTAGAAGAAATATGAATGAAAGAAACATTTCATCCTGTTTGCTGTTTGGGTGCTTGATTCTTTTTTGTCCTTCTGTCGTAGGGTTTGGACTTTGGATGTGTTGAGGGAATTTTTCTAAATTCTTTCTTTGAAGATTTTTAGTTTTTAATGGGTGTACGGTTCTCTTTGCACTCCTTGAAATTGATGAGTCGAATGCTCTCATGTTTTTGTGTGCTTCTTTTTCCTGGGTTATGTTTGGGTCTTTGGGGAGTGCGTTGCTTTTCCCTGGAAAATTTTTTGCTTTCAAAATTTTAAGTGGTTAGGAGGGGAAGATTATTTGGAAATGTGCTACTTTTTCTGTAGCGTGGTGTATTTGGGAGGGTGAGGCTGGTCGATGTGCAAAGGGATTAGATGGCTTTGTTTAATTTCTGGTTTTTTGGTGTTTCTTCCTTTTTTGTATCATATTTTGAAGGAGATTCATTGTCCTCCAAAATCTGTACTCTTTTTTTTATATCAATAAAGGGAATTATTGAAAAGGCACCAAGGGGAGGCTAGCCCAACTTACAAAAAATCAACCATCCTGAAGGATGTCACAAAGATCAAAGATTACATTAAAATCATGTACAACATTTCCACTATGCCAGCTATTAACGGCCTTGCTCTTTGCTTGTCAGAAATGCTGAGGTTGAATTACCAAACATTACTGTTTCTCTCTTTCCAAACACACCAGAAAATTGTGAGTGGACTTTCATCTTGTCTTGATGAAACTTTTTTTTTGTCTAAACAATAAGATCAGATTCCTAAGCCTTCATGAGCGTTGGGTCTTGTAACTATTGACTAATTAACTGCATGGAGGTGCTTTTGCATCTGTGTCTCCCATGAGGAAGAATTTCATGATTTGGTGAATATTATTACAAAGGCAAAGAAATATCTACTGTTTGCATTGTATATTGAGGAAAAAATTGCATAATAGAAATGATGGGTAACACATTCCATCTTGGAGAGAAAAAAGGTTTTGCCAACCAGCCAATCTTTGATGAAGTTTATTGAGGGTGTGCCGATATAATTATTGGTTTTGATTATGATGTATGAGTTCTATTCCAAGACTTAGTTTGGCCCCCTGAGGCTAATGCAAAGTAACTTCTAAAAAGGAGCCCCGATGAAAACGAGTTGATTAAGTGGCTATATAAATTGTTGAACGCCCTCTGAAAAAGGAGCTATTAGAAACAAAAAGTGAATCCTGAATATTTGGTGAAAGGGCCGTAAAGTGTTTCAGCCAAGTGTCTGAAATGTTTAAAATGACCAATGTGGATGTCATTTTAAGAAACACAAATACTAGATAATTTTGTATTATTTGTGAAGAAATAAGTATAATCATGTAACAGAATAATTTGTTAGAAAAAAGCTACCTTTTAGCTTTTAAAAGCTCCAAATCTTTAACTTTTAAAGCTCCCAAGTTCCATTGAGCCATACTATTTGTAAGGCAAAGGTTCCCTTTAAGATTTAGACTTTCATATGGATTGTGGTTCTCAACATCATTTGTTACAGATTATAAGCCCTACTAGGATCTGAGCACACTTTTTTCTTCATTGTTGGGTGGCGAATAATCTATAGAATGCTCTTTTTTCTTGTTTTTGGTGTAGTGTGGTGGCACCTCTGGCTTTGAGCAATTTCTTGCCAATGAAATTTCGGGGCTTTAGAAAGAGTAGAAAAAAGAAGGTTTTTATGGATAAGTGCGGTCTTTGCTATTCTGTGGACCCTTTGGATTGAGAGGAATACAAGAAATTTTATGGCTTGTAGAGCCTCTCCTCATTTGTTGTGGCATAGAGTAGTGTTTTTGGCTATCTTTGGGCTTGTTCATTTGATTGTAAGTTTTTAAATGGTAAAATGAATAAAAATTTGCAATTTGAAGGTCTATCCCTAAGGGGCCCAAAGAATTCCTAATTTCAATTAGGAAACCCTTTTTAATTGATTCTTTTATCACATTGTGATATTTTACACCAAAATGAATGCATTCGAGAGCAATGCAATGATGACGAAATTATCATAGATTGGCATTCTTATTTCTATTCAACAATGTACAAAAAATTGTTTTTGCTGTTCTTTTGGTGGACTCTTACTCCCTTCCCGTTGTACTTTTTTCTTTTCTCTGTCAATATATATTTCTTTAAAAAAAACTCTGCCGCTTCTCAAAGTTCCCCAAAAAAGATAAAAGATGGTCTTTTAAAATCTGACATTTCTGTTTACTAAACATGTTATACCCAACTTCTAATTTTAAAAGTTCATACAAAAAAGAGAATGGGCCCCCCGCGGGGGGGGGGGGGGGGGAACCTCTCCCCAAAATATCTAAGGCCTTCATTTAGTAGAATGTTGATGATGTTGGAATGCGGAGCATGAACATGTTATGTTCTTCAATTGGAATAGAATTAATAGATACAATCATGGTCTTAAATTTCCACGAACTTTCAAAATTTATATCAAAATTTCTGCTTCCAACCACCCTCGAAATTGAAATGGTAGTTGATGTCCATCTTGCAAAATTTCTGGCGAAATTTCAACGTACTTGTAATTTATCGAGATCTTGAAATTTTAGCGGAATTTGTCAAAATTTTAATTGGGATGAAATTGCCTTGGGATCCAAATGTGAGACTTAAATGTGGTGTGAAATTTCTCTCTTAATTAATTAATTTATTCCCGGTTGAAACCAAAGACAGTTATAAGGGCTTTTGAAATTATGTGAAAAATTAAACTTAGATATTAGAACCATCATTTTATTTAACCACCTTCGTCTAAATTATGTTCATTTGTATAGTAAATAACTTTTAATTGATTTATGAATTTCATTAATGTTAACTTAATATGTTTAATATGAATATTATATTAAAACTACTGCACCTCAGGCACAACATACCTATCATTCATGTTCTTGTATTTAATTTATAATATATTTGTTCTAAAACTTCCATTATTATATCTATTAACCATTTCTAAAATTCATAAAATATTTCCATGCTTTACTCCTAATTTCCATCATTTTTTATAATCAAAATCAAAATTGAAATTGATATCAATCTTCCCCTCAAAATCTCCGTACTTTTGAAGCTTCAAAATTTTAAACGAAATCAAAATTTATGACTTTAGATACCATTTAGTTAAAGTTGTTGAATGCTAATTGTTTTCCACTCAAACAAGCATTTTTATAATAGAAAATTTTAAAGCAGAGAGTTTTGTTGTTTTGTTTTTACAGTAATCATATATTGACGTCTCTTGCCTAGTTGTATCTCACATGCCATCTTATTACATACAAGTTGTGATAGACTTATGTAACTAATCACCATTTATATTTCTTATATTTCTTCCCCGGACCCCGCATAGCTTTGTGCACTGGGCTCCCCTTTTTTTTTTTACATTGGAATGGGTATACCTGAAGATAGGAATCATTTGAAAAATAAATGTATTCATTCTATAGCAAGTCTCACAAGATCATCTCAGATTGAACTTGGTTTATTTAGAAAATATGGTTTGAGGGACTATATGTGGAGCAATTGGGCATAAATTGATATTGACCCTTCAGAATTTGGTAACTTCAACTCTATCGACAACCCCTTGAGGTTATCTTGCACTTGAAAGAAGTAGAAAAAGAAATAATAGATCCAATATTCCATTTGATTTGGTTTTGATTATGAAACTTTGACTGCATTGTTTTGGGTTATGTCACCCCTCTTGTGTTGAGAACCAATAGTAAGTTAGTAACCTTGAGCATTATTTGCTAATATATGTTTGCCTTAGAATTTTTCAGTGCAGAGTTTACCCCCCTCTCCCACCCCAGTATTTTTTCTTTTCTCTTTCTTTTTTCTATTGTTCCTGTACCAATGGAAGCATTGTGTTCAATTGGGATATACTTGTTGATTCTTCTTTTTCCTTCTGTTTCATTCTAGGTTTTGGGTTGCCATTAGGTTTCAGCAACTATATTTTCATAGAAAATTTGGTAGACTGGCATCAATGGAGGAATTGATTGTTGACTCAGAACTGATTGGATGGGTCTTTCACTCTGATTACCAAGAAATTTTATTTGGTTCTTTCTTGCCTAATGAACCTTCTTGGCAAGAAATGCGGACATTGGGTGTTGGATTTTGGTTTACTAATGCAGCTCAATTGCGCACAAGGGTAAAATCTATGCTTGACATATTTGTTTTTCCTTTACTTCTTATTGGCGTGGCAATATTTCTGTTATTATATTCAAACAGTTATAATGAAAGGTTTTTTTTTAAATGAAAAGTCAATGTATGAGATGCATTGCAGTAGGACAATGTGTTTGTACTGGTTAAATTGCCCTTGATTTTTAATGGAAAAATAATACATGAACATGTAGCTTTAAAAGCAGCCCTTTTTAAAAAAAAAAAAAAAATGTATTCGGTGCAAGAATGCATCTATGGAGCTCCCCAAACACCACATCAGAAGTTAATTGTCGGGAAAATATTTAGAAACTTATTTGTTTAAAAATAACAAAAATTGTTCCTTGCAAAGTAGATATTACACTTGAACTCATATATCATTAGATTGAGAATTGTCACCAAATAGGCCTGGCTAAGTGGATGGGATTGGATAATTTGTGATGGATTAGGTGGATAATTGGATGAGAAAATTACAATCCATATCCAACTCAATAAAGTGGTGGTTTGGATATGATAATCCATGCCAAATAGCAGATAATTTGTCACACCTAATAATTTTTTACCCTTTTTGATTGGTAATTTAATTCACGACATAATTATTAATTTTTTTTTGAATTTATAATTTGAAAAATTGTAAAACATTCAATAACTAATCACAAAATTAAGAACATTTCTTATAATCTAATAATTTCTTAATTGTGCATTTATGCAAGCAAAACTATAGGCATGAGAGCATAAAGGAAAAAAAAATCCGAATCTAAATAGAAAACGTAACTATTCAATTTTTGGTAAAACATAGTTATCAAAAATTGAAAAAATCACAATTAGAAGTGTAATTATCCTTAGAAATTTAAATATAAATAGAATAATTATTCTAAAAGGTCATTCTTAAAGAAAATGACTAATGAATCTTCCTCAATATTTTTAAATAGTGTGTGAAAAGTCTCTCTAATCAATTCTAGTGCTTTGATTCATCATATCATTGCATAGCATCCACCACAGATTTGGATAGAATAATCTGTGGCAGGTTGGGTGGACAATCGGATGAGCATATTACAATCCATATCTGCCTTGTTTAACATGCGGATTGGATATGAGTTGGTTTAGGGTCTTTTGGCAGATCAGATTCTGTTTGGATAAGCAGGTTTTTATCTGTTTTGCCTGGTCTATCACCAGGTGGAAATGTGTCGAGAAAGGTGAGGCTCTTTGTTGTTTATTTTGTGTACTGGTTTCACTTTCCCAGGCATAAGGCAATTCACTGTGTTATCAAGATGGGTGATGCATCTGGCAATGGGCATCAACTGACAATAATTTCTATTGAAGGAGTGATTGTCCATAGCTTTTTGTGAAAAACTGCTTTACACACACACATACACACAACTTTTTGATAGGTAACTGGGGAAGGGGATAATGAAGTTGGAGCCCTGCTCAAATGCAGGGTGAAATGAGCCTTTGCTAGTGGGCCATCTGATGTCCATAGTGAACAGCTGCCTTGTTATATTTATTTGTTTGTTAGCTTTTTTTTTTTTGACGGAAGAGAGCAGTTGCATTTTCTATTGTAACTCAATTCGCGTTGTTAACTTCATGAATAATTTGGTATGAGAAAATCTAACATGGTTGCAAGGGATTCGGCTGCAAACTTGAATTCTTAAATTACCTGTCATCCTTAGATGGGGTTGGCTCCTTTGCTACCCCAAGTGCCATATCTGTCTTTCTTCTCAGTGACTTGAATCATCAATCGTTTTACTCATAGCATCTAAGCATGTGGATATGCTTCTGAGCTTTGAGCAGACAATGGTACGGTTCCAAAAAAATAATTTCACAAAAACAGAGAGCTTGTCTCAGATTTGATCTAGCATGTTTATGGAAGGAAAATTTCTGTTTTTCACCCCACTTTGGGTGTGCACATGATCCTACATATCACTTTATATATGATTATTTGATGATTTACTTTTCTTGTTTAGTCTGTAGCCCCTTGTATGAATACACTACAGTGTCTGAGATGCAGTATAGTGGGCTGAGTTCTATGGCATATGGTAAATAATTTTGATACAGTTATTTTGTTGTAGATGGAGAAACTGGCAAGATCGCAATATTTGAAGAACAAGGATCCTAAATCTTGTGCACTTCTATATGTAGCATTAAATAGGATTCAAGTTTTGGCTGGCCTTTTTAAAATCAGCAAGGATGAAAAGGACAAGCCCTTGGTGGCATTTCTTTCACGAAATTTTCAGGTATAACGTGAATGGTAGGTTGTCAAGTTATTGTTTGATTTGTTGATTAGGTAGGAATAAATTATTGTAAACATTTTCTTGGAAGAAATTTCACTTTCATGGTCTTGGACTTGAAATTTCATCTCTTATTGGTGCCATAATTTGAATCTTTGGCCAATAAACTGTAATTTTTCTGCCTATTGTTCCAAATTCCTTCCCCTTGATACAGTCATCTTTTTGTGAACATGATGCTGTTGACATCCCAAGCTTATCAAAGATTGGTCAATTATTTTATTTTGTTGTATTTATGTGTATTAGGATTGATTATTAGGATTGATTACTGTTACAGGAAGAGAAAAATAAAGCTGCTGCTTTGAAGAATGCTTATGTTTTGATGGGGAGACATCAGCTGGAGCTGGCTATTGCTTTTTTTCTGCTTGGAGGTGATACTTCTTCTGCAGTTAATGTTTGTGCAAGAAACCTTGGGGATGAGCAACTTGCTCTTGTAATTTGTCGTCTTGTTGAGGGGCATGGTGGACCTTTAGAGCATCATCTGATATCAAAGTTTATACTGCCATCTGCAATGAAGAGAGGCGACAGCTGGCTTGCAAGCCTTATGGAGGTGCCTGAAGTTTGAAACTTGCACACTTGCAATTATTATTTTTTTATGAAAAAGATATTCATGGATATAGCTACACTAATGAAATATTTCTGTTTTCTTTTGATAACTTGTAGTGACTCTCCTTTATTTGCAGTGGTTGTTGGGGAATTACTCTCAATCATTTCTGAGCATGCTTGCTTTCCAAACAGACTCTGTTTTCAATAAGTCAGCCTTGATGTCCAATCATGCTGCTTTTTTAGACCCGAGTATTGGTCAGTATTGCTTGACGCTGACATCCAAAACTAGCATGAGGAATGCTGTAGGGGAGCAAAATGCTGCAATTTTGAGTAGTTGGGCAAATTTGATGACGGCTACTGCATTAAACAGATGTGGCCTTCCAGTAAGTTTATTTTATAATTATAACTCTTTTATGCGGAATTACTGTTGCAGATGAGAATCTAATGTTGTAGCTGAATCTATCTTATAAATATCTTAATTTTTCCAGGAAATATTGTCATGTCTCATTATCAAAAGTTTGTTCTTGTCCAGAGCTTGGGTCTTTATTTTCTTTGGGCCACATACATTAATACTTACTTGAACAAAAAGGGCAGCCTGTGTGTGAGGGTTTTATTTTCTTTGGGGACATGCATTAATGTTTACCTGAACAAAAAGGGCAGCTTGTGTATGAGTGTCCTGATGAGATTTAGGAGCGTCAAATCTCCAGAGCCTAACCCCTATTGAAAAAGGATGTTTCCACAACTCAAACCTGTGATTTCTTGATTGCAGTGGAGCAACCTTACTGATTTGGTCACCATATTTAGTTTTTACATGAATTTACTGATTAAATGATGAGATCTACATGTGCATGTGTGTGTTTAGTAGAAAGGGGCTTTGTAATTGTCAACACTGACAAAAAAAAAAAAAAAAATCTAACTTGGTTTCATGCTTCTTGTTGAATACTAACTCTCCTTGGTGATCTAAGATGGTACAAACACTCTGATTTGGTTCTGAGTCTTGTGATATTAATAATAATAATAATAATAATTATAATTATAATAATATTAATAAAAAATAAAAAAAGGTCAAATGGATGATCGGATGATCTAACTTGGTTTCATGCTTCTTGTTGAATACTAACTCTCCTTCGTGATCTAAGATGGTACAAACACTCTGATTTGGATCTGAGTCTTGTGATTTGTTTTGTTCCTCCTTAATGTTTGCTATATTACACTTTGTTCTTTGTAGTTGTGCATCTGTCCATGTTTAATTTGTTCATATTTTTACATTTGAGATGGGATTGCATGTGAGGAATGGTGTTGGATGGCTTGATATGCATTTGCTCAAGTCCTAACAGCTAAAGCTTTCAGTATAATTGGTAGCCTAACAATTACACTACTAGTAATTGTTTTAATGCCATGAAATCTGGGTGTAATATGGCCTCTTTTTGAGCCCGTGGAAGTTGTCCAAGGATCTGGGTTCAAAATTATTTTTTCTTTTTTCGGTTCAAAATATGTTTGTTATGGCTTATTTGCTCCAACTGCATACAAGCAAGCCTAGGTGCAGCCCTCAGACAGGTGTCAAGCTGGGTTTTGTCATTCATTTAAGCTCAAAATAGGTCATTGCCTTGAAGAACATTTTTTTTTGGGAATAGGAATTTATTTAATTTTAAAATTTTTAAAGGTTAATTCATAGTCTAAATGATTGAAAAACATAGGTTGTAGGCTTAGATTTTTGGATGGAATTTCTTTGGTTCATCATTAATATTTTATCTGATTCTCATTTTAAGCTTGAAGCCTTGGAGTGCCTTTCATCTTCTCCTAGCATTGTTGGGATTACAGATATAACAGATAAAGGAAGCACATCATACATTGGAAACTCTGAAATTCTGAGCACCATACTGAAGCCGATGCCTAATCTTTCCTCTAACTGGCTCTTTGGTGATGTGGCATTGACTTTGGAGTCCCATGTTAAATTAGATTTAGCAATGAAATACTTGTCTAAATTGATTAAGGAGCATCCAAGCTGGCTGGCCACCAATATGGAATCTTTTGGGGCAATGACATGCTTGAAGGAGCAAAAGATTGATCAGTACAGGGTGGCACTTGAGAATTTTCAATATAAGTTACACACACAGGTTGCAACTTTTGAGCAGAAGTTTTCTTTGATTCCTGCCTCTTTAATGAACTTGGTATGTAATTTGGTGGCTGCAATATGCATATTTAATATTAATTCATCTGATACTTGCGTTCCATTTTTGTTCCTCCAGGAGGGATTGATTTGTATGTGTCTTCTCCCATTCTACAGATTTTAGTCTCATCAAGTAATAGTGGGTTATTGTTCATTGGGTATGATATGTTACACCGATATACTTCTCAAGATCAGTCACAAGATAAAAGCCATACTATTAACAGTTCCCATTCATGTCCTATTTTGCCCAAGATACTTTTGAAGTCTGCTGAGGAAATCTCCTGTTTATTAGCTCGATTTATTGTTGTATGTAGCATCTCTTGCTCTCAACCAGAGTCAAGTTCCATTGATAACAATTTATCTGGTGGAATCAAGCAAGATTCGTCAGAGGCTTGGCATTATTACATACGGGGTCTTATCTTGTTACTGAAGAGATTAAGAAGCAGCCTAGAGATATTTTCTGGCTCCTGTACTGAAGATATAATGATAAAGCCCTTTACTGCTCTCGATTTATTTGAATATTTTGTAGATTTTGCATTTTCTTGGTTCCAAAGAACTTCAAAAGGTCTCATTTTGATGGTGCAACCCCTTTTGATCACATGTACTGATGGGCTTACTCCTTATGAAATTGATGTGGCAAATCTGAAAAGATTGCTTCATCAGGCTGCAGAGTTGCTTGCTAACAATTTGTTGACTGACAATGTAGGCGATGGAATTCAAGTTTCTAGATTGATGCAACATGAACAGTGTGGAGATATAATGTCTTCATTACCAGAAGATGAAAGATGGAAAATAATAGGGACTTTTTTATGGCGATATATGTTTGGTTTCATGAAACATCAGTCATATGTAGTGTTCGATAAACTTGGAGAAGGATATTATTCTGGAATTTCTTGGGACATTGTTTCTCCATGGGTGTTGAGTTTTGGAAGCTCTGAACCTGATGGCAACAGCATAAATAATCAGATCAAGCTAGTCTCAGTGATCTTGGTTAAAATACTAGAGACCACACTAGCGCATGTATCTTCTCATTGGACTAAACAGTTTGCATTGTACCTGTGGCAGAAAGTGGAGGATGGATTGCATGTAGCAACTCTTGCCTGGTTACAGCAATCCCCCCAGTCTCAACCAAGAAGTCTACATAAGCATCTGAAACACGTTAGTGTTGATTTGGGCATGACAAATGAAAACATTAATTTGCCATACGCTGAAATATTATGGGATATTTGTGCTGATCCAAAAATAATATCTGATTGTTTTGCTCAAGAAAAAATAAGTTGGTCACAATATATCAAACAGAAGCCCTTTAAAAAATGGAGCAACTTTTATGAAGGCATGAACGGGGAGTTTGAAACTGAAGAAGTTTATAATCAAGATGGCAGGCTTAGGGGTAATTATGCCAGTAGTGGAGCAGGATCCACTGTTAGGGGTCTTTTGGGGAATGGCCATACTTTACTAAGTTCTGGGCTGAAAGATTCAACCTCCAAACAGTATATTCAGTCTTTTCAAAATCCTAAAGATATTTATAAGAGAAATGGAGAACTCTTGGAGGTAATCCTTCTACTTCTTCTTCGTTCTCCTCCGCTGCCTCACCCTACTGCTTCTCATCTTCCCCTTACTCCCTTCTTTTTCCTTCTTTATCTGTTATTTTATATACTGTCGAATAATAACCATTATTCAAAGCTCTGGTGCATCAGCTTTTTAGATGACTTTGAAGTTCTGGCAACTAAAACCTTCAGAGCTTCCTTATCATATCTTTTGCCACTAATTTCTTTTTCCACTTTATTAAATTAACTGGAGCAGGCATTATGCATCAATTCCATTGATAAACATCAAGCTGCACTTGCTGGCAACAAGAAGGTACGTTCTATGT
Source organism: Malania oleifera (assembly GCF_029873635.1). NCBI lineage: Eukaryota > Viridiplantae > Streptophyta > Magnoliopsida > Santalales > Ximeniaceae > Malania > Malania oleifera. The sequence goes on from NC_080426.1 coordinate 56,783,617, forward strand.
AGTGGGTGTGTGATAAAAGCTTCAATTTTTTTTTTCCCATAGACTGTCTGGCTACTGTCCATTCATTATATGAGAAATAAGGTTGCAATACTATGCTTAATTTGGGTTTTATGTATAATGTACAAAGAATATGGACTTTAAAATTCACCTCCTTCATTCATCCAAAGTACCTTTTCTCATTGGATTCGTGTAGCTAGTAAGTGGGTGGCAAAATGTGTAATGGACACGTGTCCCATACACATGCTTGCATCATGTGCTTGACACAAGTAATTCACATGTTTTAATGTGTATATGAAATATGATTACATGATTTGACTGTAAAAATAAATTAAATTCTGAAAACCTCTCCTGAGGATGCACATTTTTCTTGCTTTCATGGCATAGAAAATGGCTTTAAATTTCTCGAGATATTCAATCTTTCTGTCTCAATTATGATTTTCAAAATCATATGATTCTTGTTTCAAATTGTACCATTCAATTTGATTCACTACCCTACGAGTTTGAATCTAGTAGGCAAATCCAAGTAAGCCGGAATTGAGCAGGAATCTTACGATTCTTCATACAGTTCACTATTCTGTTCTATTCTTAGGATTCATGATTTAATAACCATTCAGATTAGACCCAGATCCAATTGGTTCCTAGTAAAATTGGATTTTTGAAAAAATCAAACGCCATTTTCAATGCAAAAGACCTTAAATCCTTTTTCCAATGGTATCTGCAATTACAAAATCCACTAATTTTTATCCCTCTTTTGAATTGTTTAAAAATTTCTGGGTTCCTAGTTTCTATTAAAGAATTTGAAAGTCACAAAAGGTCTTCTTTTATTAAATTCTTCTCAAGAATAGTTTATTTGGAAGCTAAACATGTTTGGATATGAGGGATTTTTTTTATTTATTTCAAAGGCGGCTTGCTATTTGCACTTTATACATAGATATTTTCCATTTATACATAGATATATACATATGGACATGATCATTCAATGCTGATCATGATATTCAATGTTTATTTCATATATACATATAACTAACAACAACTGATTTATGGAATTCATGTTGAAACTTACAATTACATTTGATTCTCGAATCTTGGCTCACAAAATTAAGATTTTGATTCTTGAGTTGAATGTCAATATAACAACAATAGCCTAGATAAAGAATTAAAGCAGGCTTCCAGCATGAAACCAATGGTTTTTCGCATTTGGGAAACATTTTACATTTCTTGAGGGTGCTTTGTGTTGCGATAAGGGTTAAGAACCAACTACATCAATGCAATGGTGGTCCTTTATCAGAATGGAATTTCATAATCTTTCTTAAATATGCCATGTTTCTATTTCAATCATTTGACCGTGTGTGCATGTGCACACATGCACTCATACTCATTTATACCAAGTCTGGTAAACTCACGTAATTCTATCTTATACAGGGGATAATTTTCTTCAATTGGGAAGATGCACTACCTTTCAGAGATCTCCCTGACTATATCTGGTCAGAAGCAGATTGGCCAAAAAATGGGTGGGCTGGGTCTGAATCTACCCCTGTTCCTACATGTGTTTCTCCAGGGATTGGTCTTGGAAGCAAAAAGGGGGCGCACCTTGGGTTGGGTGGAGCAACAATTGGCATGGGTTCTTTTGCAAGACCTGTGAAAGACTTAACAGGTGGTGGAGCATTTGGAATTCCAGGTTATGCTGGTATCGGTGCTTCTGGTTTGGGTTGGGAGATTCAGGAGGAATTTGAGGAGTTCATTGATCCACCAGCTACAGTGGAAAATATAAATACGAGGGCTTTCTCCAGTCACCCATCTAGGCCTTTCTTCTTGGTTGGTTCTAGTAATACACACATTTACTTGTGGGAGGTATGGAACTTATATCTATTTTTATCATATGCATAACATGTGGCTCATTCCATCATGCTACTCTAATCTTAAGAAATCGTTCCATTGGGTTAAGCTATTGAAGACCTCCATGAAGCAGATAAAATTTCTTTTGTATTTCTTCTAGCAATGGAGTGTGGGCCTTGGATCAATGGTAAGGTTACTCCTTTGTGACTGGTTGGTCATGTGTTTGAGTCCAAGGGAACAATCTCTCTGCATAAAATCAGGGATAAGGTTGCATACACTCTGATGACTCTCCTCCTACCCTCGCAAAGCATGAAAGCTTGTAGCCCTGGATGCCTTTATATATATATATTCTTCTTGCAATGATGAAGTTTCGTTGGTACATTTCTACTGGCTAAGCATGTGACTTGGTTTCATGGTGCTCATGAATCATGATGTCATGTCTTGAGGATTGGTCCTAGCTTATGTGTAGTGTGCTTAAAAATAAGATTGGAGACATCAGCTATACATTGAACAGACTAACATGCTTATCTAATTGTTGAACTTCTCATATTTCTGATTCATCTCTATGTAGATGGATAATATAAACTTCACATAATGGAGCCTTACAAAATATTTTCACTGTTTATAACAGTCCTGTTCTATCCTTTCATTCTTTATGGTTTTTAAAAGACATGCAATTGTGCTAAGAATCTGTAGTATGAAACTGTACTCTAGAATGGCAGTTTATGAATTGTAATTGAGAATGTACAGGGCAAACTGACACATAGCTAATGTGAAACGAAATAACTGCAGTTTGGTAAAGACAAAGCTACTGCAACTTATGGAGTGCTGCCTGCTGCAAATGTTCCTCCACCATATGCACTGGCATCAATAGCAGCTTTGCAGTTTGACCACTTTGGACACAGATTTGCTACCGCTGCATCAGATGGAACTGTATGCACGTGGCAGCTTGAGGTGGGGGGAAGGAGCAACATCCGCCCAACAGAATCATCTCTTTGTTTTAACAGCCATGCATCGTATGTATTCTGTTTAATTAGATGTTGTAGGCAGTTCAACTTATAGTATTATTATTTTATCTAAGCTGGATTGTAACCAAAACACAGATACAGTAACTGGTTCCTGAATTCTCCTAGCACTCGTGCTTCAAACCAAAGAAAAACTTGATGCTTCTTTTATATTATCATTATTGTTTCTTTATAAAAATGAAAAGTGTCTTCCTCTAGTTTTAGCAAGAAATCACATCCTATTGGCTGGTTATTTGCCCCGAGTCCTGTACACTATACATATGATTATTGAATTTATTTATTCCATGCTAGTCATGAAAAACATGACAGCTGATGGAGTATGGAGACCATAGATCTGGAGTCTCACTTGTCCAACTCCTCATTAAATTTTGCTTTTGCTCTGGGTTGATTCCTGTTACAATCACCATTCCTAGTTATGTTGTAGTTTAGTTGTTATCTGCTGTTTGATGAACTTTTATGTTAGTTTAGGGGTTGTATCATCCAGTATGCTGTTGAGGTAAATGGCTTGTCCATATGGGCCTTTTTTCTTTTATAGTTTTTGCTGACATTTCTCTCTGTGAAATAGAAATGAAAATTAAAAAGGATTTAGATGAATGCCCCCTATTTTTGCATGTTAAACTTGTATTTCTTTGTGCTATTAAAAATGTAATCCAACTATAACCTCGGTTGCAGGGACATCACTTACGTTACTTCAAGTGGATCTATTATTGCTGTGGCTGGATGTAGCTCCACTGGTGTAAATGTGGTTATATGGGATACACTGGCTCCACATGCTACCTCTCGAGCCTCAATTGTTTGTCATGAAGGTTTTATTCTCTTGATAATATTGAAATGCATGAGTGAAATTAGGTGCATTTATTTTCAGATTCCTTATGAGTTTATGGCTTTTATGAAATGGGTTAGGATACTTGAAATTGGAAGTGACTAATGCTGTTTACTTATAGTTGTAATTGCACAAGGCAAGAGGTGCACTTCTGTGCACTTCAAGACAAACTGATGATTTGATATTTTCGATGAAGGCATAGTAAAGAAAATTGTGAGAAGAAGTGGACTGCCTCATGGTTAGGCAGTTCAACTATTGTTAGTAATTTTGTCAAAATCAATGAAATTAAGGTATAATTTAAGTTAATTGATTCATAAATAGACTAGGATTGAGATTTTTATACTATTGCATCATAAAAGGGGGTGCTTAGTATTTATACATTCCCTTTCAGTGTCCTTTCTGCTGTGATAAGTTCAGAGTAACTTGCTCATTAATTTAGCTTTTTTTTTTTTTTTTTCCTGTCTGTTATGATGCCAACCCATATCACCTTTCTTATGAAGGTGGTGCTCGCTCCCTTGCCGTGTTTGATAATGACATTGGAAGTGGTTCTATTTCTCCCCTCATTGTGACTGGTGGAAAAGGTGGTGATATTGGACTTCATGACTTCCGGTACATAGCAACTGGAAGGACCAAAAGGCACAGGCGCCTGAATAATGGTGAACTAAATGTCAATGCATCTGCAACAACGGCTGACATGCCAACTGGAATGCTTAGCAAATCTGGTTATCAGAATGCACAAGGGATGCTTTGGTACATACCAAAGGCACACTTAGGTACAGATGAGTTACTTTTTTCTCTAATAATAACTGAAGACTAAAATTCATTTTTTTTCTGTTCTTTATTTTCCTCTCTTCTTTTTCATTTTCTAATCTTTCTTTTCGATTGATATGTGTGAAGGGAGTGTCACCAAAATATCTACCATACCAAATACCAGCTTATTCTTAACAGGAAGTAAGGATGGAGACGTTAAACTTTGGGATGCCAAAAGTGCAAAGTTGGTATTTCATTGGTCAAAATTGCATGAAAGGCACACGTTTTTGCAACCAAGCTCTCGGGGTTTCGGTGGAGTTGTTCGCGTGAGTATTATTATTATTATTTCAAATTGAAAATTCTAGCTTTTGCCTGTTCATTTTTTACTTTGAAAATATGGTTATGAAGGAAGAAGATTTTACATTTTAACTGTGCGCTCTTACCTAAAGCAATTTCTCATTTCATTGTGTAATAGGCTGCTGTTACCGATATACAAGTTGTTTCTCATGGTTTTCTTACATGTGGTGGGGATGGCTCTGTAAAGCTGGTTCAGCTCAAGGATTATCTGCAGGGAACATGAATGAATTCAGATCCATATGCACCTGAGCTACCTTGGAACTTTTCTAGCGGAGCCTGAAATGCAGAAACTTTAAATTTTGAGAAAGAGGTCAATAGCTCAAAATTATTTATTTATTTATTTTTTTAAATCGTTCTGTTTATTCTTATTTTTTTCAATATACCTGGTCTGCAGCAAACATGTTCTAGTTACCCTAAAATTCATTCCATGGAACTCATATTTTGATTCTTTAAAACCTGCAGCATTTGCTAGCGTAATCCGGAGGCAGAAAATAACTCCCTTCATGGTCTTGAATTGAACCATGTTACATATCCCAGCCATTGGTCAGGGCCGGCAATGAGAAGCCAAGTTGGTTGGCCTAGCTGCACATTTCTTCCTCTATGCTGCAGTGAGCTCGGTATATTCAATTGGAAGTGATGTTACCCAATGTTCAGTATACAAGAATGGAATAGATTGAGAACGGAAGAAAATGAGAAATTATATGACGAAAATGTAAAATTATAAAGACCAATTCCATTCTCGCATATCATATAACTTATTAGATCCAATCCAAAAGAAAAGATTATATGGTTTTTGACTCGTCATGTTCTTTGCCTTACGAAATCCCAGTGTCTTATGAAGTCTCAAATTCTTATTTGATGTAAATTGTAGCATACATTAGGTCACACTGTATATATAACCATTTAACCTTGTGGCCCCCTTTCTGTTATACATCGAAGTTCTTTTGCAATTAGTGTATTTCTTTTATTCCTTTTCTTTTTCTATTAAATGTAGCCGTTGAAACTTCGATGTATTTAGCGTCTGCAGGGCTTGGAATAATGAAATGCAGATTTCTTTATTAACTAAAGGAGCACATTCTTGTTGGGTATCCCAAACATTTGACTGATCAAAAGCGGATGGAGGCAGGTCTGGATTACTACTGCGTAGCATATGCTGTATTTTGAAATGTAATACTTAGCATTTGTATGAATTAAATAATATTGTCATTTTAAGTGAGTTTTTTAATTTATTTGTATTAAAATATTAAATATGCAAAGTATTGCTCCATTGCATAGCAAAGGAGTTAGGGCGGATTCAATGTTCCAAAGAAAATAATAGAATTAATGTGTATAATTATACTATTTGTATCTTCTTCATATTGCAGAAAGATTTTAATGTGAATAAATCTTATTTTGCCTCTATATTTTAGTTTTTATTTTTTATTTTTTGAAATTCTTGTTTCATCCCCTATATATATGGATGTTTGTGTATAATAAGAATGCTTCTATTGATAATTATTTTCATAATTAATAGTTAAATAAATAAATATTAAATAACAAGAGGGCATTGGTATTTCAAATTTATTCAAGAGTAAATTTTTTTTGTTGTTTAATAAAATATTAAATGTAATATAGAGTTTTACTTTAAATTTATTATAGCATACCTTTGGATCAAGAATTTATTTTGAAGAGAAAAAAAAAAGTAGAAATTTCGTCTTTTGTTATATTTTTATCTTAAAAGTGAAAATTTATTCTAGTATTACCCAAATCTTAAAAAATAAATGGCAATATTCAATAATTTACAAGATTAAAAATTTGTTAATTAATTTGGTATATATTTTATCTTAACCAAGAATTAAAATTTGAAATTTCTTTATATTCAATTTTACTTTTCTTAATTATTTTAAAGTTTCAAATAATAACTTAAAGGTATAAGATTTTAAATTTTGATGAATATAATATTTTAGATGCGTATATTATTTGTATATAAATTTACTATAGCCATTTAATAAGTAAAATAAATTAGTTCACATAGCTTGAGTTCAAATCAAGAGACTACAAAAGTGTAACAATACAATTTCCCTTTTTAGTGAAAATTTGGTCAAATTGAATTGACTTGTCGAATCTTCCCGAATTGGATCGAATATGATGATGGGTAACTTGGCGAATTGTGGTCCAATTTTTAAAACTATGCTTGTAGGTAAATTTAACGTCAAGAGTCATTTGGCAAGCACGTGTAAAAGGCATCTTTGTTGTATCCTTCTTATTGCAAGGGTGGATAGAGGATAGAAACAATATGGAATCGGATTTATCATTTGATTTTATCAATTTTTTTTTTTCATTTGATACTTTATTTTATTTTATTTTTATATTATTTATTTTGCAAATATGGATTAGATGGGTGATTTAGGTCTTAATAGATTTTAGATTGAGGTGATATTCGTTCACACAATGTTTGTTCATTATTAATGTTGACCTTACAAGACTTAACATCTTATTTTAATGTTAACAAACAAATAGAACTTAACATATTTTGTTTAAGTGATGTATTTTCAAGACTCAATGATGAATTTAAGGTTAAAGAATTCATGAAAACTTATATTTCAAAGAAATATGATCAATATGAAGCTTAAAGCATGGATTCAAAAATGGATTTAATGATAAAGTTTGAAGATCATGAGAGCATGAAGATTAAAGAAAACTTAATGAAAGCTCAAAGAAAGATGAAACAAGCATAAAGACCTCAAGAAATTTAAGATTTGAAAATTTGAAAGAGTTTATAGGAAATTTCATGTAAGTACTTCAAAATAATTTCAATATGGATACATGAAACTCTTAAGTTAAATTATTGGACCTAAATACCTTTTAACATACTTAGAAAATATTTTTATAAGGTCAAAAATTATTTCAAAAAGGTTAAAATCATTTTTGGAATGAAAAGCACCAAAAAAAGGATTTTCCAAATGCTGTTAATTTTTTTACATCTGCATTGAGGTGCATTTTTATCAATCAAAAACTCTTTATTTTAAAAAGTGTTCAACATGAAAGTTGTAAGGTTTTCTCTTAGCTTTCATTTGACACCAAGATCATCAAATTTGGAGTTACACATAAAAGGTTATAACTGAAAGACTGAATCGTGCTCGAAACTGACAGCAGCATTGTGTTGCACCAGTAGACTGCCTGAACCATGACAAGCGCCTAGGTGGTCAAGCTAGGCAACTGTCATCCTATTGCCCCTACTACCCCTTTAAAAATAACATGGCAGGTGACTGCCAGATTATGGCAGGCGATTGCCACAAACAAAATTTAAAAAAAAAAAACCTGAACGGAAATATTTTTTAAATGGTTTGCTTGGGGCTCAAACTTTGTCAAAACTTAGGGAATACTCCAAGTCACTTGGGGACCAACTTACATACCTTTTAAAGTCTATAAATAAGCCTCAAGATCATTGAATCAAAGCGCCAAGAATCAAATTCAGCTATCAAATTCTCTCAATTGCTCTCAACACTCAAAGGCTCTTTTATTCTCATCTTATCTACGAAATTTGCTAAGGTCTTGCTGATTCAATCACCAATCTTGTGCTACAAATTCTAAATCTTTCAATCATTGAAATAATTAATCGGTGATATACTTCATTGAGCTTCAAGTTAATTTCCATATTGTTATTTACTTTGAAGTATATTATAGTTTTGAATTTTTGTACTAATCAGCTCTTATAGGAGCAAATTCTTTGTACACAAATATTTGATTTGTATCTTGTAGATTGACGATTTCAAAGGTTATTTGGATCGTTGGCTAAGGAAGGGGATATTGCTTAGAGAGGCGAGCTTTAGCTTAATTAAGGAGTGACCGGACAAGGGGATATCGTTTGGAGAAGGCGGGCTCTAGCCTTAACCAAGGAGTGTTGTAAAGGTATTGTTCCGCCCGTTAAAGGAACATGTTTAGTGAATCCTTTGGTGGTTTGCCAAAAGCGAGGACGTAAGCTGGGTATAACTCGAACCTCGTAAAAATCCCCGTCTCACTCTCTCTTTCCCTTACTCTTTATTTTCAGCATATTTAAATTGCGTGGATGGTTTAATTGATAATCATATATACTACGAAATATAGAAATCAAGTAAACTTAAAGTTTAAATTTGATTTGGGTTGCGGAAACCGAAAGGGAGTACGTTGGTTATACCATATCTTGCAGAAACCATACGGGAGTACGTTATTTGGTTAACATCCCAAAGATAAATTAACTGAGAGTTTAGTTGAGTTTTGAGTATTGGGCAGAGTGTGGATATTGTGTTGATTGGATTTTATATTACACATCATGTTAAAGAGACAAATCGATTCATACAAGGCTTAATTCAATTTTATATCTAGGACTGACAACATAAGCTATATTGTGATTGAATGGTTTAAAGTTCGTTATTGAGTGGTTTGTGTTTATATTTTAAAGAGTGCTGAATCTTCCATTAATCAAACAGTGCTGCAGTTAACTTATACTTGACAAATCATTTGGTTGTTTGGTTTAAACATTGTGCTTGATTGGTTTAGTTGAATGATTGATTTCTTGTTTGGTTAAACAATAGTATTGTTGATTGGATAAAAGAATCTAAGTTCTTTTGTGATTAAAGAGTTAAACAAACAAGTCAAGAATTGTTTAAAAGAAATAAAAGAAGTTTAAGAATTCTCAAAAGGAATAAAGAAAGTTTTAAAATCCAATTCCCCCCTCCCCCTCTTGGGACTACACCTTGCTTTTCAATTGGTATAAGAGTGGGGTTATAGCAAATCTTAATTAGTAGCTATAAAAAGATCTAAATGGCTCAATTAGGTGTAGCTCCCTTTGGAGAGGGACAATCTTCAACTAGGCCACCAATCTTTTGTGGTTTGAATTATACCTTTTGAAAAAAGAGAATGCAAATATATCTTCAAACTATGAATTGGAAAGCATGGGAGGTTGTCATGGAAGATGACCAAATTCCCACTAACATAGTTGATGGAAAACAAGTCCCTCAGGAGAAAATTGACATGACAGACTTAGACTATAAGATGGTGCAAGTAAATTCTAGTGCCATGAATGTTTTATATTGTACTTTAAATGCAAATGAATTTAAAAGAATAATGGCTTGAAAATCAGCTAAGGAGATATGGGACAAATTAAAAGTAACATATGAAGGCACTATAGATGTTAGGGATAATAGGATCGATATGCTTACAAGTGAATATGAAGCGTTTAAAATTAACCTAGATGAATCCATAACTAATATGTATATTAGGTTCACTCACATAATCAATTCCCTAAATGCACTAGGAAAAACCTACACTACTTATGAGATGATAAGGAAAATTCTTAGAGGGCTGCCACCTAAATGGGGACCAAAAGCCACTGCCGTAACAGAATGAAGAAATCTGAAAACCACTTCATTAGATGAGCTTATAGGTTCTTTACTCACATATGAAATGACAATGAATGAAAAGAGTGGTAAAACCAAAGCCCAAGCCACAATAGTCTTCAAAGCCTCAAAAGAGAACTCAAGTAGTGAAGAAGAAATGGATGAAGATAAAGTAGCCTTTATATCTTAAAAGCTAGCAAAAATTCTAAGAAGGAAAAATAAATTCAAAGGAAAATCCAAATCTTAATCAGATGAAGAAGAAGAAGAAGAAGAAGAAGAAGAAGTTAGCAAGAAATCAAAGAATAAAACTCCTACGTGTTACAATTGCAACAAAGTTGGACATATTAAACCAGAATGTCCACTACTAAAGAAAGAATCTAAGAAGAAAAAGAAAAAGGTCATGAAAGCCACTACTTGGGACATGAAGAGTACAAGTAGTTCAAAGAATGAATCAAGTGACCAAGAGGTTACTTATACGTGCTTTATGGCTTGGGACAATAAGGAAAGCTCTTCATCTAAATCTTTAAATAATTCTTGTAGTGATGAATCCGATGATGAGAGCATGCCATCATCTTATGAAGAACTTCAAAATGATTTATTCAAAGTTCATAAGATGCTAATTAAAGTAACTAAACAAAATACTTCATTGAAAAATATGAATGAAGGAATAATGAAAGAGTTAGAATTCTTTAACGCTGCAGAAATAGAAAAGAATTCTAGAGTCAAGAAAATAGAAAATAAGAATGAAGTTATGACAAAGGAGTTAGAAGCTAAAAATCTTGCTAAAAATGAAAAAGATTTAAAAATTAAAGAATTAGAAAGTAAGAATGAAAAGATGATAGAAGACCTTCGATCCCCATCCTCTATATAATATAAAAAAGATATATATGTATATTTTTGAATTAGAGGATAAGATAAGAAAACTATCTCTAGATTTTAAAAAAATCACTAAAGAAGGTTGACAACAAGAAAGAGATAGAGTTAAATTATCTCAAAAATTAGATTAAAGATAAAGAAAAGATCATTTATAATTTTACAAAATGAAAAACAAAATTTGAAAAAATGGTAGGCTCCCAATGTCTTTAAGCAAAGAAGACATTGGATTTAATGGAATTGAAAATAAATAGAAAAGGAATCTTTACATGGGTCATTTCTCAAAAGCCTCCAAAGATAATGCAAGCACATCCCTTAATGCTTACACTAACACCATATGCTATCAATGTAAGAAAAATGGGCATATAAAGTTTGAATGTTCATTTAAGAGAAAAAGTGTGAAAACTAAACAAATATGGAGAGTTAAAGAAACATCCTTTATGATACCAACCGGACCCAAGAAAGTATGAGTACCGAGATGATAGACTAGTTCATAAATGAAAAACTCCATGGATTAAGTCATTTCCTTTAAAAGAAAGTAACTTAATTTACGATCAACAAACAAACTATTTAAAATAGAAAAACTTAATGAAGAGTTTAAGAAAAGTTTGAGAATGAATGACTATATGAGATGCTATACACTTACATGCCTATATGATATGTTACATGATATGCTTGACTTATATTGAAAATTTATGACTCACTATGTTGAAAATTTGAGCATGAGATTATTGAGTATAAGCATGAATTTTGATATGAGATTAATTCTTGATTATGCATGCTATTGATGAATTACATGGATAGACTTACTGCTTTTTATATTGATATCCATGAGCAATAAGAGATATAATGGTTATATTGGTATCCATGAGCCGTGTATAATGTGATAATAACTTTGGTATCCATGAATATTTTTGGTATCATATTTTAAAAATTTTAATTGGTATCATAATTTTTTTTTTTTTAAAAAAAGAAAAGCTCATTTGGTATCATAATCTAAAAGATCAATTGGTTTTTTAAGCATGACAAGAATAATTATATCTATGAGCATGGTATGCCATTGATGATATGAGCATAATATTGATATTTGATATATAATGTGAATCAATGTTTTGAAATATAGGATGATGAAAGCAAAATTGATAACAAAACTGAATGAATTGAATTCAAGGGGAGTGTTATGTCATATTGCTTATATTATGATTGTTTCCCTATTAATCAATTTAGAGAATTTTCAATTGGTATCATGAATTTTAAATAGATATCATGAATTTAATTTTAAATCGGTATCATAAAATCAACAATTGAAATCTTGAATATTGTCTAAAGGAAAAAACTGTTAGTAATGAAGTTACAACTCATATACTTGAATGTTATAACACACTACACATGCTATATTGAAAAATAATAAATTGAGTGTGTTCATATGTTTGATATGCATGTTTGATGATATCCTCAACATGTGATTTTTAATCATTTTTTTTTTTCCTTTTTGATGGATGTTAAAAGGTGGAGAAGTTTTAAAACAAAAATTAAGCATAGTTTGCAAATTGCAAAAACTGAGCATGAACATAGTATATATCAAAAGGAGGAGTATTTGATAGTGATGAGCATGATTGTAAAAGAGGTTTTGAAATTGATATTGATCTTGCAAATATTGTTAAGATGATGCTTATTGAAAGGAGGAGTCTTTTTAAGGCTCACTCCAATTTTTACTTCTTGTTTGTCATCATAAAAAATGGGGAGATTGTTGACTCAACAAGGCTTAACATCTTGTTTTAATGCTAACAAACAATTAGAACTTAACATGCTTTATTTAAGTGATGTATTTTCAGGACTCAATGATAAATGTAAGGTTAATGAATTCATGAAAGCTTATATTTCAATGAAGGATGATCAATATGAAGCTTAAAGCATGGATTCAAAAATGGATTTAATGATAAAGTTTGAAGATCATGAGAGCATGCAGATTAAAAAGAACTTAATGAAAGCTCAAAGAAAGATGAAGCAAGCATAAAGACCTCAAGGAATTCAAGAATTGAAAATTTAAAAGAGTTTATAGGAAATTTCATGTAAGTACTTCAAAATAATATCAATATGGATACATGAAACTCTTAGATTAATTTATTGGACCTAGACACCTTTTAACATACTTGTAAAATATTTTTATAAGGTCAAAAATTATTTCAAAAAGGTTAAAATCATTTTTGGAATGAAAAGCACCAAAAAGAGGATTTTCCAAATGCTATAAATTTTTCTCTATCCGCATTGAGGTGAACTTTTATCAATCAAAAACACTTTATTTTAAAACATATTCAACAAAAAAGTTGTAGGATTTTCTCTTAATTTTCATTTGACACCAAGATCATTAAATTTAAAGTTACACAAAAAAAGTTATGACCAAAAGACTGAAGGGTGCTCAAAGTTGATAGCAACATTGTGTTGCACCAGAAGACTGCCTAAACCATGACAAGCGCCTAGTGGTCAAGCCAGGCGATTGGCTGTGTCCTGATAGGCGACTGCCACCCTACTACCCCTTTAAAAATAACATGGTAGGCGACTGCCATGAACAAAATTTAAAAAAAAAAAACCTGAACAAAAACATTTTTTAAATGGTTTGCTTGGGGCTCAAACTTTGTGAAAACTTGGGGAATACTCCAAGTCACTTGGGGACCAACTTACATACCTTTTAAAGTCTATAAATAAGCCTCAAGATCATTGAATCAAAGCGCCAAGAATCAAATTCAGCTATCAAATTCTCTCAATTGCTCTCAACACTCAAAGGCTCTTTCATTCTCATCTTGTCTACGAAATTTGCTAAGGTCTTGCTGATTCAATCACCAATCTTGTGCTACAAATTCTAAATCTTTCAATCATTGAAATAATTAATCGGTGATATACTTCATTGAGCTTCAAGTTAATTTCCATATTGTTATTTACTTTGAAGTATATTATAGTTTTGAATTTTTGTACTAATCAGCTCTTATAGGAGCAAATTCTTTGTACACAAATATTTGATTTGTATCTTGTAGATTGACGATTTCAAAGGTTATTTGGATCGTTGGCTAAGTAAGGGGATAATGCTTAGAGAGGCGAGCTCTAGCTTAATTAAGGAGTGACCGGACAAGGGGATATCGTTTGGAGAAGGCGGGCTCTAGCCTTAACCAAGGAGTGTTGTAAAGGTATTGTTCCGCCCGTTAAAGGAACATGTTTAGTGAATCCTTTGGTGGTTTGCCAAAAGCGAGGACGTAAGCTGGGTATAACTCGAACCTCGTAAAAATCCCCGTCTTACTCTCTCTTTCCCTTACTCTTTATTTTCAGCATATTTAAATTGCGTGGATGGTTTAATTGATAATCATATATACTATGAAATATAGAAATCAAGTAAACTTAAAGTTTAAATTTGATTTGGGTTGCGGAAATCGAAAGGGAGTACGTTGGTTATACCATATCTTGCGGAAACCATACGGGAGTACGTTATTTGGTTAACATCCCAAAGATAAATTAACTGAGAGTTTAGTTGAGTTTTGAGTATTGGGCAGAGTGTGGATATTGTGTTGATTGGATTTTATATTACACATCATGTTAAAGAGACAAATCCATTCATACAAGGCTTAATTCAATTTTATATCTAGGGCTGACAACATAAGCTATATTGTGATTGAATGGTTTAAAGTTTGATATTGAGTGGTTTGTGTTTATATTTTAAAGAGGGCTGAATCTTCCATTAGTCAAACAGTGCTGCAGTTAACTTATACTTGACAAATCATTTGGTTGTTTGGTTTAAACATTGTGCTTGATTGGTTTGGTTGAATGATTGATTACTTGTTTGGCTAAGCAATAATATTGTTGATTGGATAAAAGAATCTAAGTTCTTTTGTGATTAAAGAGTTAAACAAACAAGTCAAGAATTGTTTAAAAGAAATAAAAGAAGTTTAAGTTTTCTCAAAAGGAATTAAAAGAAAGTTTTAAAATCCAATTCCCCCCTCACCCTCTTGGGACTACACCTTACTTTTCAATTAATATAACTTTCAATTTTTTAATTTATATTTTAAGTTAGAAATAAAAAGATGGGGCCATTGAAACACTTTATGTGGTGATAAATTGGTAAAGAGACTTATTTTTCTTTTCAAGTATTGAAAATGAGTTGATCATACAATTATGTTAAAATTTAACGTATCTTCAAGCAACAAGTTGTATTAAAATTTTTGTAATGAAAACATTTAATACTTATCTATAAATTTTGAAGTTATTGTAGTGGCAATAATTTTATGTCAAAACTAGTGGAAGAATTTTTTTTATAAGTGTATTTTTCAAAATTTCTTTTGTTTTTCCTCCAAATTTGGGATCTAAACAATGCTAATCAAGGGAGAGGTTTACGCGTGTCAAAATTAAGTAATAAAAGTATATTGCAATATCTCTCTCTTTTTTTTTTTTTTTTTTTTTCTAGTTTAACCAATTTGCTATAAATAAAGGGTAAAGGCGCAAAGCATTCAAATGTTCGTTTGTCCTTTTTAACAAATTCATCCTTAAAAAAATAAAGAAATAAATTAAATTCAATTTGACCCTTATATTTTTACATTTGATTATCAAAGAAAAATATATATTTGATTTTATATATTAATTATGAAAAAATAATAATAAGAATAAACCTCGAAAAGGGATGCATAAAAAATAGAACAAAGACATGAGAATATACCAACAGTAATTTAATGAACTTGGGCATATTTTAAGATTAGTTTTCTGTGCATTGATGGTTTTCAAGGAAAAAAAACAAAAACAAAAGGATAGAAAAGGGAACCTTGACAAAATTTCTTGAAGAGTTGTGTGTAAGCATTTAAGAAAACCGTACATTATATTCTTCTAAAAAATTTACAAAGCTATGATTGTCATTGTAGGATGTGTTCAACCATAATATATATTCTTTAAAGTTGGAAATGAAAAAGGAGAATATGTTAGGACCCTGTGAGTAACCAGAAAGATATGACACCAGAAATTTAACGTGGTTTGGTCAAGATCGACCAACGTCCACGGAGCACACCACAAATTCACTATTCGCCGGAAAATTACAACTCTCTCTTCCTCTCATTCTCTTCCTCCTCTCTTTCTTCTCTCTGCTCTCTGAGCTTCTCTTGTACTCTCTTGTACATATTACAACTTCCTCAGCTCTCTATTTATAGGGCTGATATTTAATCACAATTTAATACAATAAATTATAAATGTGGTAGGTTATAATCATGGAGATAATGGTGGATAAATGTCCCACTTGCAACGCATAAATTATGGATAAATGTCCAGCTTGCAATGCCAACTCTTCACACATGGCTCCAGCTGTATCTTCTATCCCCAGCTACAACAATCTCCCACTTAGAGACGGAGATGCCTCCTCATGAATAAATGATGTGCTAAAAAAATATGTCTTCAAGTATAAAGACCAACTGAAGTTGAACACAACTTCAACTTCTCTGTAGTCACCACCTTCCTGTCTGTTCGATTCCTACGGATTAATCTGATGGCTGTCAGCTTCACAATTGGTGCAAAGATGCCGGTGTAGTCAATCCCTTCCTTCTGTTCGAAGCCTTTGACTACCAACTGAGGCTTGTACCTTCTGGAGTCGTCATGCTCCTCTTTGATTTTTTACACCCATTTTTTGTGAAGAGCCTTCTTACCATTGGGCAACTTATCTAGTTTCCACGTTCTGTTGGAGGTGAGAGACTTCGTCTCGTCCTTCATTACAAGCTCCCACTTGCTCATATCTGCCACCTGACATGCTTTATCATAGCATTCGGGCTCTCCTCCATTTGTAGGAAGTAAGTAATCAATATACCTTCTGTTTGGTACGTGAGACCGAGTAGATCTCCTAAGCTCTGGAGCTGGAGTAGGAGGTGGTGGTGCAACAATCTGCTCCACATGTTCCTCTGCCTAAGGATCCTTGGTATTCAGTTGAGGATTCTCGATGTTTTGCTGACGTGTCCTTACACCTTATAAAACATCATCCACATCTACAAACGTCGTTTCAGGCTCTGTAGCTTTTGTTGTGTCTATCTTTGTACATCACCTTTTCATCAAAAATCACATCTCTACTTCTAATCACCTTTTTGTTTTCATCATCCCAAATGCGGTATCCATATTCATCTCCACCATAACCGATGAAAGTGCATTTCTGGGATTTCAGATCTAACTTATTCTTGACATGATCATTGATATGTACATATACAACACAACCAAAAACTTTCCACTGTGAAAGTATTACCTCTTTGTTACTCCAAACTTCTTCTAATAGACTATAGTCCAATGGTACTGAAGGACTTCTATTAATCAAATAAGCTGATGTGTTGACTGTTTCTGCCCAAAACATATTTGGTAAGCCTGACTGCATACGCATGCTTCTGGCTTTTTCTGTTAACGTTCTGTTCATTCGCTTGGCTACGCCGTTGTGTTGAGGTGTACCTGGCACAGTTCTTTCCATTCTGATACCATGCTTATAGAAGAATTTCTTGAACTCGGTGTCAACATATTCACCACCGTTATCTGTTCTTAGCTTTTTGATTTTAAAACCAGTTTTGTTTTCTACCATCGCTTTCCAAATTCTAAAAGCATAAAAAACATCAAATTTATACTTCAGGAAGTAAACCCATACCTTCCGTGAATGATCATCGATAAACGTGATGAAGTAATGCTTTCCACTTGTGGACGAAAAGGTTGTTGGTCCCCATACATTTGAATGGACTAGCTCAAGTCTCTCCTTCTTCAGGGTACTGATGTTTGTCTGGAAACTGACTCTCTTATGTTTCCCAAATATGTAATCCTCACATGTATCAATCTTCACCGACTGTAAATCACTCAACTTACCCTTTGAGTGCATTACCCTGAGTCCCTTCTCACTCAGGTGCCCGATTCGTTGATGCCATATCATCATTTCCTATAGCAATTGTAATAGATATACATGTATAAGGAGTTACATAAATAGTACCACTTTTCTTACCTCGAGCAATTTTCAATACACCCTTCGAAATCTTCCATTCATCACCAATGAAAGATGCGTTATATCCTTCATCTGCCAATTGACCGACTGAGATCAAATTCTTCTTTAGGTCTGGAATATACCTGACATCTCTCAGTTTCCATATTGACCCATTTTTAGGTCTGCAACATTGATTTCTGTCTTTGCCCTCGTCTCATATTCTTTCTTTTGACTTCTGCACTGGTTTTTGTAATGACTAGTTTCTCAATAGTTCCAGCACTTAATAACTTTTGTGCTCTAGGAACCTGTGTCTTGAGAACCTCTGAGATTTTTGGATTTAGATTGCCTGGGCCTAGATCTGCTGCGATTGTTTGATCGTCCATGCCTGTTTCCTCTGCCTCGACTTTCCATATTCAAGGCTGAACTAGAAGTGGAGCCATGGTTTGACTGCATTTTGATTTCCTCTGTCAAAATCATGCTGACGACCTCATAGTATACAAGCTTTGATTTTCATGCGGAGCTACTAATGGCAATAACAACACCATTCCAACTTTCGGGCAACTGACTGAGAATCAGTAGGGCCCGAATCTCATTATCAAATGTTATCCCGACTGAGGCGAGTTGATCCGACAACTCATTGAAATTATTCAAATGTCTGCTAAAACTTTCACCTGCATACATGCTTATAGTAAATAGTCTTTTCATGAGATGTACCTTGTTTGCGGCTGAAGGCTGCTCGTACATATTAGAGAGCGCATCCATTAGAGACTTGGTGGATGATATCTGTTTAATATTGCACGCCACAGACTTTGACAACGTCATTCTGATGGCTCCGAGGGCTTTTCGATCAAGCAACTCCTACTCATCCTCGTTCATAGATGCTGGCTTACCCTTCAATCGTAAGTGCAATTCCTTCCTAAAAAAATAATCTTCTATTTGTATCTTCCATAAACCGAATTTGTTGGCATTGATCATTTCTATTTTTTAGCTCTTTTTATTCGACATCTCGATTCACTTATCTAGAGATAGAATTAGCTCTAATGGATAGCACGATTGGATCTAGAACAGTCGAAAACCTTAGCAATGGTTCAAGTCGCTCGAAAAACGGACCCAAAACGACTCCAAAAAGCTCAGTCAAAGTTTAGGTCAAACCTAGTCAACTATGCTGACGTGGCACCCCGGGTCTGGATTGATTCGGGTCGAATACAGATCCGCAGACCAGGTCTTGGGTTAATCCGGTCTGAGTGAATCTCCAGGTCGAGTCGGGTGTATACCGGGTCGAGTTTAGGCGGTCTGGGCGAAGAAGACGCGTGGCAATGCATAGGGCGTGTGAGCAGCAGGTGACTAATGTGTGACCTACGCGTGGCGAAGCGTCCTTCTCCGATGAGGCGCGTGGTGGCGCGTGAGGCTTCTTCTGGGCTCCTTTCAAGCTCTGATTTGCATGGTTCTCTTCGTATCGACGAGCTAAAGGTGATGGTGGCCTCAAAACTCAGTTTCGAGCCACTGGACAGAGCTCTGTTTTTGGTGTACGACTCTGATCTGGATTTTCTTGCTCCAACCGGTCTCTAATACCACTTGTTAGGACCCTGTGAGCAACCAAAAAGATATGACATCATAAATTTAATGTGGTTAAGTCAAGATTGACCTACGTCCACAAAGTACACCACAAATTCACTATTCGCTGGAAAATTACAACTCTCTCTTCCTCTCACTCTCTTCCTCCTCTCTTTCTTCTCTCTGCTCTCTGAGCTTCTTTTGTACTCTCTTGTACATATTACAACTTCCTCAGCTCTTTATTTATAGGGCTGATATTTAATCACAATTTAATACAATAAATTATAAATTTGGGAGGTTATAATCATAGAGATAAATGGTGGATAAATGTCCAGCTTGCAATGCATAAATGATGGATAAATGTCCAGCTTGCAACGCCAACTCTTCACACCTGGCTCTAGTTGTATCTTTTGTCTCCAGCTACAACAATATATCACAATTTTCATGACCTCAACTAAGAAGAAGAACAAGAAGAATAATATTCCCATGAAATCAAATGTTGTAGAAGAATGGGATGTAAGACAACACGTGCGTGTACCTGTTTACCTTTTTATTAAACCAGATATAGTAAGGATATACAGGAAAAATGTACTATCAACTGTACTATCAATGAATTTTCAATTATGGATACATATGTATCCTTAGCACATTGAAACGATACAACAAAACGTAAAAAGCAAAACTCATGGAAAAAGCTTGAGAAACTAAAATATAATAGCTAGCCAAATAATAAACATATGCTAAATTACACCTTCATCTATAAATATTACATTTCCTATGCTAGCTACTGCTAAACTTGAAAAGCAAAACTTATATTAAAAGGAACAAAGTAAAATAAATTTTATAGAATACTCTAGTTTAACAAAAGCTCATAATGGATTGATGACAAGGTGGAAGCGTAGGAAACTTAAAAAAGGAAATGGAAGAAAATAGATGCACATATACATTTTTGACTAGGATTGCACGACCTTCAAAAAGCTTCTTATACCATGCCACTCATTTAAATAGAAAAGAGTGCCAAGCATACACGGCTGGCTATGTTAGCATCAGAGGAGTTCATGGGTGGGCTTGATACACATGGGTGAACACCAATTTGACCCAAAAGTTTAAGCCTATTGGATTTTGGTTCCAATCATGTATATAAGCACCTATCATCCACTCAAATTTTCCAATGTGGGACAAAACTCACAAGTAAAATTCTTAACAATCTTCCCCTCACTTATAAGTTCCAACTGCTCCCCCTTAAATGGAAACCATATCCCTTATGGGAGTAAGCACAATTCTCCAACAGTTGTTCAAGTGGGTCTTACCACTGGTGCCTTACATGCCTCGGATTGCATTCCACGTGCCTCTGAACCAATCATACCTTCCACATCTTGACCCTATTCAGATCCATCTCCAACCTAGATGATTATTGGCCTCAGTCACACACTTGCTCCTCTAACTATTAGCAGGTCAGGAGAATTATCTTCACGTCTCAACTTTTTTCGATGTCGCTCACCCAGAGTTACGAACCGAACCGTCGGCTCTGATACCACTTGTTAGTACCGGAGGAGCCCATGGGTGGACTTGATACATATGGATGAATACCAACTTGACTCAAAAGTTTAAGCATATTGGGTCTTGGGTCCAACCATGTATATAAACACCCATCAACCACTCAAATTTTTTAATGTGGGACAAAACTCACAAGTAAAATTCTCAACAAGTTATACCATAGTTCCATATCAATGAACTACAAACACAAAATAAATATCACGTGCTTAGCAAATAAAATCATCTAAATTCAGTCCTTAAACCATAAACATACCCTTCCACCAAACCCAAAAAATTATTGAAAAATAGAACTCCCAAACCTTTTAACTCTTCCTATTATTATCTCACAAACTTTAACCCCAAAACCCCAAAACATTTAGTTGCATTTGGAGGGTGTGAATTTTCACACGTTGAAATTAAATAAGTCCACTTCCATGGTAAAATAACCACATATTCAAATTTTTTTTTGAATCTACCCTACAAGAACATGCATTGCACTTCATCCAAAAAATCATTTTAAAATGACCTTCTGTTTTATGTAGAATAAACATGCAATTATTACAATAAAAATTTCCAAATTACTTATATACTAAAAGAAAAAGTAGTACATTAACCAATAGCAAAATCAATGCATGTCATAGATGAATATAAACCAAATTTAGACTTTTTGAAATTTCCAAACTTTGCCTAGAGGATGAAAACAAATCATGTAGTTTAAGATTGAGTCATGTAAATTGTCAAAAATGTGCATAATTGATCTTTGATTTAGAATAGATATTTAGGTAGGCCTTTTTGAGATATATTTCAAATTTTAATTTAATTTAATTAAATATAAGTGATCATATATATTGTCATAATGACCTAATATTATCTATTTCATTTCTCTTCATCCGACTATCTTCTTTTTCTGTTTGGTTTCATGAGAGAATGGTTAAAAAAAATTAGTCAGTTCAATAATGACCTCAAAGCTCATCATATATATATATATATATATATATATATATATATATATATATATATATATATATCTAAAAAGTGCCGTTTGGTTTGGTATCTAAATTGTAACAAAATAGACCATAACATAAATTGTAGAACAAACCAGACATTTCTCTCTATAATGCTAATGCATAGTACTACTTTTATTATTGTAAGTTATTGATTTTGATGATGATAAATAAGGTAGTAAGCTAGGATGTTGGTGATGTGAATATGATATGATATTATTTGGTTTAATTGTAATGGATGATAGTTTTATTCAATTTTGTTCTTGTTTCAAATTTGATTTTATTATTTGTAATGGCACTTACCATTCTTTTGTTATGGTTTTGTTAGCTCAACTTCTAATGGAGAGTATCTCCAATTACACAAGGCTCCCTATTATTGCATGGTCAAGGAAGGTGGACAGTAAATAAAGCTTGAAGTCAAAGAAACCAAGTCAAAGGGGATTTTCTGCATACTTTGAAATTTTTTTCATATTTTCAAAAAATTAAAAAGGTTTAATATTTTTTTTAAAAAAAATGGAAGCAAAAAATGATTATGCAATAATTTTTTGGGTTTTTTCTTTTAAAATAGAGGATTTTAAGTTCGCTTCAACGGCAAAACAACACAATCCCAAGCGAATGCTAATAAGATAACACGTATCATAGTTATAATAAAACATAAATGGATAGAATGCAGGGAAAAAGAAAATAAAGAAATCCCAAACCAAAAGCAGTGGAAGAAGAAATTGAAACTAACCTCGCAGAGAACATAGGAAGAAATAATTCAAGAGGCTCTAACAACAAATTTCAAAGGGCCTAGCAGCTTCCATGTTTACCTAGTTTGCGACCACTTGTTTACAAACACAATCTTCACACTGTTCACAATGTAGATTTGGACATTGAAGTTGTCAATACAGTTTGAATCTCATTTTCCTTCACCACGTCAAGGTATGAAGATTGCTTTAGCCAATTACTAATAAAAAAATTCACCAACCATTATAAATATTTAATGACATTTGAATAATAATGGATTTCTCTGCTTTATTTAAAAAAAAAAAAATTAGCAGAGATTAAGATGACCAAAATAATACGTGGTTTGAAGATCAGTGTATCTTAATTCCTAATAAAAAAATTTCACCAACAACGATTATAAATCTTAATGACATTTGAAAAGTAATGAATTTCTCCTTGTTTGAAACCAAAAATGAGCGGGAATTACATAAATAGATGACCACAATAATGTGATTGTCACGGTAAGGTAATGAAACGAATAATAATAACAAAGTGTTAGTACTAGAGGAATCCATGGGTGGGCTTGATACATATAAGTGGACACCAACTTGACCCAAAAGCTTAAGCCTATTGGGTTTTGGGTCCAACCATGTATATAAACATTCATCATCTACTCAAATTTTCTAATGTGGGACAAACTCACAAATAAAATTCTCAACAATCTCCCCCTCACTTATGAGTTCCAATTGCTTCCCCTTGAACGGAAATTGTCTCCCTTATGGGAGTAAGCTCAATTTCCCAACAGTTGCTCAAGTGGGTCTTACCACTAGCACCTTATGTGTCTCAGATTGCATTCCACGTGCCTCCGAACCAATCCTATCTCCCACATCTTGACCCTATTCGGATCCATCCCAGGCCCTAAATGATCCTTATTGGCCTCGGTCACACTCTTGGTCTTTCGACTATTAGCACATCAGAAGAGTTAGCTTTATATCTCAACTTTTACGATGTCACTCACCTAGAGTTACGAATCGTCAGCTCTGATACCGGTGTTGGGCGGTCCAAGGCCTTCTCAACCACAAAATCTAGCTCATGGTTGTTGAGAATTGTGAGTTTGTCACACATTGAAAATTTGAGTGGATGATGGATGCTTATATACATGGTTGGACCCAAGACCCAATATGCTTAGACTTTTGGGTCAATTTGGTGTTCACCCATGTGTATCAAGCCCACCCATGGGCTCTTCCAGTTCTAACACTAGTATCAGAGCCATGGTACAACATTATCCCCAGGATGCCGGGTATGTGGTGCCACCAATTTGGAGCACGATGTGTAAGGGGGAGATTGTTGGAATTATCCCACATCAATTGTGAAAGGGGATAGTGGTAAGTTATTAAGTGTGAGGGAAAGCCTCACCCCATGAGCTAACTTTTGGGGTTGAGAAGGCCTTGGACCACCTAACACAAAGATCATTTCCATTATTGTATAAACAAAAAAAGTAGCATCCACTTTTGTTGGAATCTTTGCATTTCACAAGGGGCGAAGCAGTGGTTTTAGCCATGGCGGACCCTGTCACTCCTCGAACCCGGCAATGGGACCCAAGGTGTGATGTAGTAACTTAGTCTGTCCCTATATCATACAAAACACAAATGATACTATAATCAATGAGGGTCTGACCCCGTGGGGTTCCCGTACACCCCATATACATTCACATTCACGACATATACATAGCGGAAAAGTTCATTCCATACATATATTGTACCATACTAGAGTCTATACTGATAGAGTCTAAACTCCATATTACAAAACATAACCCAGGGTACCAGCAAATACCCAAAACGACAACCCTCGTTACAGTCCTAGTACTTACACAAGCACTTCACACAATATACCGACCATTACGCTCCCAACACAAGGACGCTAGTTTCGGTTACTCAAAGGACCTGAAAACATGTACGTACGATAGCAGTGGAACATATCTTAGTAAGGAAGAATCAGGTTATATCGGTGTGTGACATATGAGTGTTATCATGACATAAACATATACAATTCAATATAGTTCCAGTATTTTCACAAAACAGTTCCAGTATAGTTCTCAATATACACACACACATGATCAAGTAACCTGGTGTCGTCACACCCTTCAGCACGAA
Source organism: Malania oleifera (assembly GCF_029873635.1). Classification (NCBI taxonomy): domain Eukaryota; kingdom Viridiplantae; phylum Streptophyta; class Magnoliopsida; order Santalales; family Ximeniaceae; genus Malania; species Malania oleifera. The sequence goes on from NC_080426.1 coordinate 56,808,557, forward strand.
GTCGGCCCGCATTACATGGTGTCCCCTGCACATGGTGTAGCCCTAAGCTCCCATGGCATCGCACCAGTACAACTGGTGGATCCACACCCTTCAGTAATTAGCCGATAAAAGGCGATATTTCACGCCCTCGGATATAGAGCCAGACACTCTTGCCACTGACAGGTGGTATTTCACACCCTCGGATATAGAGCCGGACACTCTTTCACAACCTAGAACAATTCGGAACTCACGTTCCTATATCTCATTTCAGCAAATCATAACTCAATGCATGTTCATATAACAATTCATTCTACACTTATTTGGTAATCACAAAATCATGATTTTCAAAATACAGTTTAAAAACAAGTGAAGGAACGACCATCTCTATAACACAATGTATCTACGATTTTCTAATGAAACCAGAGATGCACCCCGATACCCCCTTTTTCCCAAAATTGCAATGTGAAAACCCTATAATTTTACCCGTTGGATTTCCCCAAATAAGTAGCCAAAACATACACAGGATAGTGAACCATAGTTCTATCAAATCCGATTTAAAAAATAACCAATATAAATAGAATCCCCTTACCTTTCCCCGAAAATCCCAAGACGAACTCTACGACTCCTAAACCATGAACCGAGTTTCCAAAACCTAAAAATCACAGTACAATAATTACTTACAATCTTACGCTCTACAAATCTACCGAAACGAAAATAAAAATTGAGTCTTACCTTGATTTTTGGGTCAAAATCTGCAGACCTCAAAACGAAGTTCCATTCCACATAACACATAGAGATTCCTTTTCTGATTCTCGCAGTAACGTCAGTTCGTCGATTTTGACTATGAACGGCGAAGAAATCTAGAGAGAACAAGAGATGCTCCAAATTCTAGAGAGAGAGAGAGAGAGAGAGAGAGAGAGAGAATTTTAATATCTTAGTCTCTAAGCAACCCAAAATGATATTTATAGCACCTTTGACTCGACCAACTTCATTAACGAGGCGGCGTCTTCGTCGACGAGCTAGCGAAGGAAGTTTGTTGACATAGTGGTGGTCTCGTCAACGAGCTTGAGATTTTCAGATTTCCCAAAACCTCTTGGATTCTCCTTGTCAACGAACCTCTGAATTTCGTTGCTGAACAATAGAAGTGCCTTCATCAATGAAAATCTGGCTTTGTCGACGAAGCCTACTCAATTTACTGTTTTACCCTTTTCTTATTCATTAATCCACATCTCAAGGGTCGGGTTCTTACAACCTCCCCTCCTTACAAAAAAATTCATCCTCAAAATTTGTAATCTCTCATTTATAAACTCATCCACATAACCAAATACACATACCAGACTCTAGGAAGAGTCAGTGGCTACTTTCAACGCAGTCCCGTCACAATACATACATATCTTCGCTTATGGAGAAGGAATACCTTGGTTACATACATATACCATCTTGGGAGCTCACAATAACACACACTCCCAAAGACTAACCACCTATCACAATACAATAATAGCATCATTCACACTTACTCAACCAAACTAGCTCTCAGAACAATTGTGGATGCTTCCGGCGTATCTCCGCTTCCAATTCCCAAGAAGCTTCCTCCACCTCGTGATTTCGCCACAATACCTTCACTAGCGGTATGTCCTTGGTACGTAACTTTTGAACTTTATGGTCCAGAACCTGAATAGGTACCTCCTCATAAGCTAAAGCATCCTTAATTTCCAAGTTCTCGTAACTAATAACGTGCGATGGATCTGACACATACCTCCTCAACATGGATACGTGGAACACGTCATGGATCCTCAAGAGTGCTGGGGGTAGTGCAATCCTATAGGCTACCAAACCCACTCGCTCAAGAACCTAGAATGGTTCACCTCGGGCTCAGCTTGCCCTTTTTCCTGAATCTCATCACCCTTTTCATCGGAGCGACTCTCAGAAATATCTTACCCCCCACCTCAAATCCCAACTCACGATGGTGAACATCCGCGTAACTCTTCTGCTGACTCTGAGCTAATCTAATCCTATCCTGGATCAAACCCACCTTCTCAGACACCTGCTACACGAGTTTAGGTCCTAAAACCTTACGTTCACCATTCTCATCCCAATGCAGAGGAGACCGACACCTCTGACAATACAGGGCCTTGAACGGTGCCATCCCAATACTAGCCTGGAAGCTATTGTTATATGCAAACTTTACTAGTGGTAGAAACTGCATCCAACCACCACCGAAGTCTAACATGCAAGCCTGTAACATATCCTCCAAGATCTGTATTATTCTCTCCGACTATCCATCAGTCTGGGGGTGGAACTTTGTATTGAAAGTAAGCTTCGTCCCTAGTGCTTCCTACAAGCTCTCCTAGAAATGAGAGGTAAACCTTGGGTCTCAATTTGACACTATGGACATTGGTACCCCATGCATTCTGACTATCTCATGCACATACAAATCTGCTAGCCTACTCAAAGGGTAGCTAACCTTCATCGATAAAAAGTGAGCAAATTTCATCAACTTGTCCATGATTACCCAAATGACATTCTGCCTGTGAAACACTGGCGGCAATCCAGAAATGAAGTCCAAGGAAATGTGCTCCCATTTCCACTCCGGAATAGCTAAGGGCTGTAACGGCCCTGCCGGCTTTTTATGTTCAGCTTTCACCTACTGACACGTCTGACACTGCTCCACGAACCGAGTAATCTCCTTTTTCATACCACTCCACCATAAGGTCTAGCACAAATCCCGATACATCTTCGTGATACCAGGATGTATCGTATATAAAGAACGATGCGCTTCCTCCAGAATCGTCCTTCTAATCTTGTCGTTGTTTGGAACATACAGCCTAGTTCCAAACCTTAACACACCTCCTTCAGAGATGTTAAACTCTGTAGCCAATCCCTGCTGCACTTTCTCCATAGTTTCAACTAACTCTGCATCACTAGCCTGCGTAGGTTTAATACGCTTAAATAAAGTCGGCTGGATCACCAAACTAGCAATGTAAGCTTGATGATCACCGGTCACCAACTATATACCAAGACTTTCTAGATCTTGTCTGATATGATGCTAAGCCACAACTACAGATACTGTCACAGGCTCTGACTTCCGACTTAACGTATCAGCTACCACGTTAGCTTTCCCCGGGTGATAACTGATGGTGCAATTGTAGTCTTTGATTAGCTCAAGCCACCGTCTCTGCCTCATGTTCAACTCCTTCTACGTGAAAAAGTACCTGAAGCTTTTGTGATCAATGAAAATCTCACACTGAACACCATACAGGTAGTGTCGCTAGATCTTCTATGCATAAACTATAGTGGCCAATTCCAGATCATGCGTAAGGTAATTCTTCTTGTATTCCTTGAGTTGTTGAGAAGCATAAGCTATTACCTTACCCTATTACATAAGAACTCATCCCAAACCCTTCAGATTTGTGTCACTATAGATCACATAACCATCTTCCCCAGAAGGAATGGTCAAAACCGGAGTAGTAACCAATCGTTGTTTCAACTCCTAGAAACACTACTCGCAATCCTCGGTCCAATCAAACTTCACCCCCTTCCTGGTTAATTGTGTCAGAGGCCTAGACAACTTATAGAATCCCTCCAGAAATCGATGATAATAACCCACCAGTCATAGGAAACTCTAAACCTCCTGCACACTCTTCGGTCTCTCCTAGTCCACCACAACTTCAATCTTGCTAGGATCAACTGAGATACCACCCTTAAACACCACATGGCCTAAAAATGCAACTTTTTTCAACCAAACCCCACATTTCTTCAGCTTGGCATACAACTTCCTCTCCCGCAGAATCTATAGCACCAACGTTAGATGATTTTCATGCTCTTCTGGACTCCTCGAGTATATCAGAATGTCATCGATAAACACCACTATAAACTGGTCCCTGTACTCATGGAAAACCCTGTTCATAAAATCCATAAACACTGCCAAAGCATTCGTCAACCCAAAAGGCATGACTAAAAACTTGTGGTGGCCATATCTAGTTCATAAAGCAGTTTGCGTAACATCCTCAGATATAACCCTCACCTGATGATACCCTCAAGGTCGATCTTCGAAAAGATTTGTGTCCCCTGTAGTTGGTCAAAGAGATTATCAATATGAGGCAATGGATAATAATTCTTCACAGTCACGTTGTTGATCTCACGGTAATCAATGCACATGCGCATCGACCCATCCTTCTTCTTCACGAACAAAACTGGAGCTCCCTAGGGTGAAACACTAGGTTGGATAAAGCCCTTGTCCAGCCTGCAACTACTCCTTCAACTCCTAAAGTTCTGTTGGAGCCATCCGGTACAGAGCTTTAGCAATCAGTGCCTTTCCAGACACCAACTTGATCACAAACTCCACCTCACGATTTGAAGGTAAACTGGGTAAGTCTTTTGGAAACACATCCAGAAACTCTTTAACCACTCAAATATCCTCAAGCTTCAACTCATCCCACGGTGTTTCCTTCTCGCAAGCTAGGTACCCCTGAGATCTGTCTAAAAGTAGCCTCCTCGCCTATAATTCTGATAAAATCTATGGCGTCGAACGTACACACGATCCTGCAAACTCATACTCCTGCTCACCAAGAGGTCTGAACATTACCACCTTTCCACAATAGTCAATCACAACATAACTGGAGGATAACCAATCCATCCCCAGTATGACGTCAAAAATAGTCATATCATACACCACATGATTCGCCGGTAGCAGCCTTCCCTAAATTTCCATTGGGCAGCCTCCCAACATCCTTCTACGGGACGTCACACTCCCAGATGGTGTAGCTACAGATAAATCCGTATTCATAACTTGGGTCTCAACCCCACACAGCTTTATGAAGTTCACATATACAAAAGAATGGGTTGCACCTGAATCAAATAAAACAACAGCTCTATTTAAAAGCAATAACGAGGTACCTGTCACTACATTCCCCATAAGATCAGCATCCACTGGAGTAAGAGAATATACCCTCACCAGAGCTGTGTTCGCCTGGCTGGTTCCCCGAGGTATCTGATTGCTACCCCGGTTCATATTAGATGCAGGCGCCTCTCTTTAGTGCGCAGTAGCCACAAGTCATGTGGCGTGGTTTGCCATAATTATAACAGTTACCCCCAAATGACTGGAACTCACCTTCATGCCATCTATGGCACCTTGACGCTCAGTATTCTGCCGGTAACCCGAGCCCTTGTTCTTCTTCTTCCATGATCCTTGACTAGAACCTAATGGCACTAGCCTCTTCTTCGATTCTTGATCCACCTCATCCTACCGGATGTCGGTCTCGATCACAGTGGTCTTATCCACCAAAACCGAAAACTCACGAATCTGCAGCATACCCACTAATTTGTGGATGTCTTTCCTTAGGCCCTTATCAAACCTTCGAGTCTTCTCGTACTCATTTGAGATCAAGCACGGTGCGAAAAGGGATAGCTTTATATACCGAGCAGCATACCCCTGCACCGTCATATCTCCTTGGGTCAAAACGGAGAACTCATTTGCCTTAACATCACGTGTGGTGGCCAGGAAGTATCTCTCAAAGAACACTTCCTTGAAGTGGCTCTATGTCATCTCTATAGGACCAGCTCTCTACTTCTCCAGCAGACTCACCGCAGTCCACCATCGCCCAGCCTCCCCAGATAGTTGGAAGGTAGCGTAAAGGACTCTCTGCTTATCTGTGCAGTGTAGGACCTCCAGAAGCCTTTTGGTCTTCTCAACCCAGTCCTTCGCTATCATCGGATCGGGTCCTCCTGAAAACGTCGGAGGGTGTATACGTGTGAACCTCTCGATGGTACATCTCGCTGCAGTAAGAGAATGTTCACGTCTCCTAACACTCCACCTGATCTCCTGCATAAGCTGCCTCATCAACCCTTGAGGCACAGAAGGAGACTCATAGCTCGTAGTCTCCTCGAAGCCACTATCCAAGTTGTTATCCTTGGGCTCCATTTTGAAAATAGAATAGGAATCGGTTAGAATTCCTATGTCATATACAGTTTACACAATCATTGACATCTAACCATGTTAACCACCAATCTCACGGGTTTAGGTCTGTCCTATCAAACCAACATGAAATCATTAATGGTTTGCCATAATTTTACTAAAATCGTCATTCCAAGAAAAATACAGAACACCGCCAACGAGTCCCTATCTAGCAACAAAACAACCTTCGACCTACTCTACCCATTTCCTATATCCTATACTCTAGTATTTACACATAGCTACACCTAACCAAGTCTACAAGACCTAGCAACCTGTTAGCTATGATACCAAGCTGTCAAGCCCCGAACCCGGCAAGTGAAGAGTGGGCATAGAAATGGAGACCATAAAATAGGGTCCCCTTGATGTACTTGAGAATGTGAAGCAATGTGGCATAATGGGGTGTGCGAGGATTAGAGAGAAATTGACTGACAATATGGATGGCATAAGAGATGTCTGGGTGAGTAACTATAAGATAAACAAGACTCCCAACCAATTGGAAAAATAGGGTGGGGTCATCTAAAGGTGTACCATCCATAGGAGTGAGTTTTGAGTTGAGCTCAAGAGGAGTGGTGCATCTTACTATTTGTGAGTCCTACTCGAGTAAGAAGATCTAAAGCATACTTGGCTTGAGAAAGATAATATCCTTCGGAGTTAGAAGTGATCTCAAGTCCCAAGAGTAACTGAGCATCCCAAGATCTTTCATCTCGACATGTTGGCTGAGATGGGTCTTGAGAGACGAAATTCCAAATGTGTCATCGCCGATGATGATTATATCATCAACATAGAGGAGAAGAAGTTTAGTCCCCTAGTCTAATTTGTGGATGACAAGGGTGGAATCATGCGACCTAGGAGTGAATCCAAAATCTCCAACAATGGTACTAAACTTGGAAAACCAAGCCCGAGGAGCTTGCTTGAGACCATACAGAGCCCAACGAAGTTTGCAGACTTGATGCGGAAGATGATGATAACTAGGAGGAGGACATATATAAACTTCTTCAGTGAGTTCACCATGAAGAAAAGCATTCTTTACATCCATCTGAAATAGACCCCAATGACGAATGGCGACAATGGTAATTAAGCTATGGACTGAAGTGAGATAGGTAACTGGGGCAAAGGTCTCCTCATAGTTGATCCCATACTCCTAAGTCCTTTTGCTACCAAGCAAGCTTTGTACTGCTCAATGGACCCATCAGAGTGAGTTTTGATTTTGTAAACCCACTTGCATCCCAGAGCACGTTTGCCAATTGGCAAGTCCACAAGATCCCAAGTGTGAATGTTTTCAAGTGCTTGTAATTCCTCATCCATTGCTTTTTGCCAAAGAGGGTTATAACTAGCTTCACGATAAGACTGAGGTTCATGTTGAGTAAAATTAGTGAACAAAACAAAGTCACGAAGATGAATGGAAGGAGTTTTTACCTGGTTACTTCATCAAGGAGGGAGATCAGGAGCTATTGGAGCAGATCCATTAGAAGAAACAAGTTGCTCAGAAGTGGGCAGGGTGGATGACTCAGGTGGAGTATTTGGAGACATGTTAGGTGGTAATGACTCATATGATAGAGAGATAGGGTGTGTTTCTAAGGAAGTTGACCCAGAAGAAGAGCTTGTCCCAGGAGTATCGGGAAAAAGATTTACTGAGAGATCAGTGAAGAGTTGAGAGGTGTTATCGTGTGATAGTTGAAACTTGGATATGGAGGCACACATCTTGTGTTCTTAGAAAAAAAAAATGATGTGACACTCTGAGACGCTTGGAGTGAGGATCCCAATATTTGTAGCCTTTGTGTTCAACACCATATCCCAAGAAACAATATAAATGGGATCTAGGTTCCAATTTAGTTTGATCATGATGTTGAAGGAGAATAAAACATGCACAACCAAATACCTTAAGAGTGTTATAGTTGGGAGGATGACCATAGAGATGATCAAAGGGTGTTTGATTTCCAATGATGGTAGAAAGCACACGGTTCTTGGTGTAAACAACTATAAGAGCAACTTCACCCCAAAAACATTTAGGACACAAACCAGATATGAGAAGAGCATGAACGATATTGAGAATGTATCGGTGTTTACGCTCAGCACGCCCATTTTGTTGTGAGGTGCCAGGACATAAACGATGAGAATGAAAGCCATGTTGGTGAAGAAAGTTAAGGACTCGAGAGTCTGTGTATTTAGCCGCATTGTCTGCACGAAATACTTTGATATTGCAAGAAAATTGTTTTTTGACCATGGTAGCAAAATCAAAGTACAACTGGGGTAATTCAGATCGGTTACGCATAAGAAATATCCAAGTGTAACGGGAGTAATCATCAATAAAAATGACAAAATATCAAGAGCCTCCTATAGTAGCAGTGGGAGATGGACCCCAAACATCAGAGTGAATTAAGTTAAATGGTGCAGAATAAAAAGACTCACTTTTGTGAACTGGCAATGCCGATTGCTTTGCAAGTTGACAAGGAAGACAATCAAATTGTTCTTTATTAATAGTTCCCAAATTTCCACTAAACACTAAGGTTTGGAGGCGACTAACAGAAGCATGACCAAGACAAGAACGCCAAAGCCTGATGGATGGTGTGGATGATTCAGGAGTTGTCGTCTGAACTGATGAGGAGAAACGAGATGGAATGTGAAGATTAATTAGCTTAAAGAGTCGTCCAACCTTACGACCTAACCCAAGAGTTTGTCGTGTCTGTGGATCCTGCACGCAATAACCAGAAGCGGAAAAAGTAACAGTTAGACCGAAATCACATAATTGACCAACAGATATAAGATTGAGAGTGAGTTGAGGAATACAATAAGTATCAGGAAGAGAAGTGTTTAATGTTGAAATTTTTCCGACATGGCTCACGTTCATGGGAGAACCATCAGCAGTTTGAATGGCCATAGTATGGTTAGCAAGACGTTTGGTGTAAAAGAGGGTGGAATCAGGTGTCATGTGATTACAACATGCAGAGTCAAAGAACCAAGATGAACCAAGGACCACTAAAAGGAAATAGCGGCTCTGATACCATATTGAGAGAGAGAGAGAGAGAAAGAGAGAATATAAGAGAAGAGATTTGTATTGAATGGTATAATTTGTATACAAGAGGGTTATCCTATTTATAGTCTAATCTAAGGGAAAGGGTTTGTTTATCAACTCGATGTGGGACAAGTGTTATATACATTAACAATAAGAAAGAACCCACTACGAATAAACTATTAAGATTGTGTATTAATACACAATTATCATGACTTTTTTATGGTTGGTTAGCAATGCATTAATAGCCAGCTGGTCCAATTCTAGAACCATAAATAACGTCTGTTAAGATTATAACAACAAAAGGAGAGACCAAACAACATGAAAGATTGAATTAAAATCTATCAAACATAGATATATGTATATATTCAATTGAAAAAAGTAAGTCAACAAAATAATTACTATCAAATAGGAATGCACTTATTCAGAAACCAAAAAACCTAAAATATGAAATTTAAACCATCTCTCAAATAATTACTTTTGTTTAATTTGCTGCTAGTTTCTATTGAAAAAAATAAAAAATAAAAAAACTGGCATTTTGATCATTGTAGAGGGATTGTTGAACTGGTCGAAGATAGTTTGGTGTTGAATGCAATAGAGGGATACTTTGGGTATTATAGTGAATTTTGAATTGCACTCAAGTGGCAAAACAGACATTATGATATTATCACAGAGTATTATTAAAATTTTACCTTTATACTTTTATAAGTAGTTTAATTTATTTTTGCCATAAATGCTCCAAAGTTTATGTCAAAATTTATTTTCTCCTTTGAATACTAAAATGTTTATGCTATAGAAAAATTTTAGAAAAGTGCATCATACAAATATTTTTAAATATTTAATATCATAAAAAATCTTTAGATCAAAGTGACATTTGTGCTAGTATTGTAGTTTTGCCACTATTGATCCAATAGCACATTTAATAATTATATTTTAACATTATCACTAAAAATCAAGAGAAGAATAGAGACCTTATCAGTTTATATTGAAAAAATAAAACACATAATGTCAGTATTTTTCTCCTTTGAACATCTTTTGCGAGCAAATACAAATCGCTACAAAGTGGTAAAAGGATTGCATCAAATCTAAGCCTTTTTTTTCTTTGTCTTATGTGTTTTCTTGTTTCTCATGAAGGAAGTGAGGAGTTAGAGTCTCTTTGAGGACATCTTAGGTTACCCTAATGCTTATAGATTATTTTAATCTTATATTTGTTATTAAGGATGATTAAATCGTGACTTTAACCCAATGATTTATTTTTGAATTGAAAAGTTTAGGATAGTTTTAAGAGAGTTTTATCTTTTGGATGCAGCATACATGGGCTCATCTCGAATTGATGGGGCTTTAAATAAAATAAAAATAACAAAAAAATGGTTTACGCAATCAACAAAAAGAAATAGAAGAAAAAAGGAAACAAACAGAGAGAAAAAAGAGTTTCATCCAACTATCCAAGGTCCAACACAATGTGAGCAATCTAAATCATTTCTTTGTGTTGATAATTGGTCCGCCCATGCTTTTCCATGTGTGCTCCCACAGACCACCCATTCTATGTTGGGAATTAACAAAAAATTCCTGAAAACTATGAGAAACAAAATAGAGAAAGAATACATGCCAAAAAAAAAATCACACGCACAAGATAGTATTTACGTGATTCGGCAATTTTGCCTACGTCCATGGAGTTGCAGGGATTTCACTATTATCAGGAAGAAAAATATAGAGAGTGCAGCGGTACAATTCTCTCTCTCTCTCTCTCTCTCTCTCGCTCTTTCGCAAAGTGTGATCGCTTGACCTAATCACCCAAAAATAATCATTTTATATGTTGCGTACAGGGTTCCGAATGAATTATAAAACAGGCCCAATCCTTCGCTTCATGGGCTAAGCCTTAAGATAGAAATCTCTTATTAAAGAAAAGTCGGGTCATCATCTAGATCGAATGCAACTAGGCTCCACAAAAGCCCAACAAATATCCCACTTGGAGACTAGTTCAATCACCAATATCAATCGCAATCCTCCAAATGAACAACCCCTCATCCCTGCAACTCATCCTCCTATCTTCAAGCTAGAAGACCAACTGAAGTTGCACACAACTTCAGCTTCTCAATAGTGACACCCTTAGTCAACATGTCTGTCAGGTTCTTAGATCCAAAGATCTTCTCAAGTATTACCAACTTATCTTCAACAAGGTAACAGACAAAGTGGTAATTTGTCTGTATCTGCTTCGACTTTGAATGAAAAACTGAATTTTTAGCAAGAAAAATTGCACTCTGACTATCACTGTATAGAATGCCCATCTTCTGCTTCTTACCCAATTTGTCTAAGAAACCATGTAGCCAAATCATCTCCTTTCCAGCTTCAGTTGCTACAACATACTTAGCTTCTATAGTAGACAAAGTAACAATCTTTTGCAGATTTGAAACCCAAGATATAGTTGTATCACCCAGAGTAAATACAAACCTAGTAGTACTCTTTCTACTATCATTATCACCAGCAAAATCGGCATCTACATAACCCTACAGTTTCAAACTTGCACATGTGAAGCAAAGACATGTATCTGATGAACCCCTCAGATATTTTAGAATCCACTTGACTGCCTCCCAATGCTGCTTTCTTGGCCTACTCATGAATCTGTTCACAACTCCCACTGCATGTGCAATTTCTGGCCTTGTACACACCATAGCATACATCAAGCTGCCAATAGCTGAGGCATAGGGCACCTTGCTCATATAGTCCCTTTCTTCTTTTGTCTTCGGTGACTGTTCCTTGCTTAGTTTGAAATGACTACCCAAGGGTGTGCTCACTGGTTTAGCTTCATTTATGTTGAACCTGCTGAAAATTTTCTTCACATACTCTGATTATGAAAGCTTTAATATACCATTAGCCCTGTCTCTAATGATTCTCATTGCAAGAATTAGCTTTGTAGCTCCCAAATCCTTCATTGCAAATTGTTTTGACAATTGCTTCTTCAAATTATTAATCTCCGCAATGCTAGAACATGCAATGAGCATATCATCTACATATAATAGTAAAATGATGTAAGAATTGTCAAAGAACTTAACCTAACAACAGCGATCAGTTTCACATCTCTTGAACCCAATTTTATGCATAAAACTATCAAATTTCTTATACCACTCTCTTGGAGCTTGTTTTAGACCATACAAGTTCTTTCTTAGTTTGCAGACTAAATTCTTTTGTCCCTGGACAATGAACCCTTCTGGATGAATCATGTAGATGTCTTGCTCCAAGTCACCATGAATGAATGTCGTTTTCACATCTAACTGCTCAAGATGTATATTTTCTGCAGCCACCATTCCCAATACCAGTCAAATAGTCGACATCTTCACAACTAGAGAAAATATTTCTGTGAAGTCAATGCCCTCTTTCTGCTGGAACCCTTTGACAACTAATATGGCTTTGTAGTGCTTGCTTCCATCATGTTTGTTCTTTATTTAGTATACCCACTTGTTGTGCAAAGCCTTCTTCCCTACTGGCAATTCAGTTAGTTCCCATGTCTGATTCCCCAACAAGGAATCCATCTCATCCTTCATGGCTAACTCCCACTTGCTTGAACTTTCATCCTATAAGGCTTCATCATAACACTCTGGCTCGCCACCATCAGTTAACAAGAGATAAGTTAGAGCAGGTGAATAACGCTCTGGAAGTCTAATGGTCCTAGAAGATCTACGGACCGTAGCTACAGGTGTACTTTGATTTACCTGTGATTCTACATTCTCCTTTTCCTCTTCACCCCTTTCCTGGATAGTACTTTCAGTCAACTCATCTAAGTTAACAAACTCAGATTTCTTCTGATCTATCTTTGTGACATCTGACACCACATTTGACCTATCCTTGTACATAGCCCGTTCATTAAATGTGACATTTCTACTTCTGATAATTTTTCTGTTTTGTTCATCCCAAAACCGATAGCCAAATTTCTCATCACCATAGCCAATGAAATAACATATTTTAGACTTTGCATCAACTTTATTATGAGCATCAAAATCAATATGAACATAAGAAACACAACCAACAACTTTTAAGTGAGAAAACTTCACCTCTTTATCGCGCCAAACCTCTTTAGGAAGTCTAAACTCCATGGAAACTTAAGGTCCTCAATTTATCAAGTAAGCTGCAGTACTAACAGCATCAGCCCAGAAAATTTTTGGTAGTCCAGCATGCAACCTCATACTCTAAGCACGCTTATTGCGAGTTCTGTTCATGTGCTCAGCCACTCCCAGGAATGGTCTTTTCCATTCTGATTCTATGTGCAATACAATACTTTCTGAACCCTCCATCTATGTACTCTATTCCATTGTCTGACCTCAAACACTTTACTTTACTTTAGGCATAAGATGAATGTCCAATATATATATATTGGAGTATAATGTGCATATGTATATGGTTGACGATTAATCGTGCTGATACTATACTAACTTGCTTGGTTCATGGATAGGCTTTTAGCCATTCAAGTTGTATGCAAATAAATCTTTTTATTTTTTTCAAGATGAATGACATTTTGATCGACTAAATTCCTTAAAGCACGTTTGACCAATCATGAACTAAGGAAATAGTCTAATCATCCTATACCCAACTTAGGCCTAGCCAAGGAGTGATTCTCACCTGACTCTAATTTTTTATCGATGAAATTTAGCCACATTCAAGTTAGTTTTTTTCCCCTAATCATCAAAACCTCAACATAAAGATTTAAGCCTATACAATTAACTTGTTTAGGACTCTTGTGATATTTGAAATATTTTTCCTTATCAAGATCACTAGAACATTCATCATCAGTGGGCCTTACTTCCTAAGTTGATAAATAGTTCTCAATTTCTTCATGCTTGAGGTTGGAATCCTTCCTCTCCTCAGTGCAGTTAGCCACTAGAAGGTCCTCATAATTTTCTTCAATGGTGGCTTTTTGTTCTTTTACATGTGATCGACTAATAGAGGTAATGACACGATGGAGATAACCGGTAATGATTTTAAAGATAAGATGAAATCTTGCATAGAGAATATACGAAAAGACATATTTGATGATACATAGTTCACAATAGAAACATCTATAAGTGGTTTTTTTATTAGTCAAACTCTTATTTCTTTTCGAAAGCTTTTGAGCGAGTAAAAATGTGGTGCAAATAACTCCAATCAACATTTACTATGTATTAATTAAGTCATGTTGATTAATCACCACCTATTATGTTTATTCTCCCAGTAATGTTAAAAAATTAACAATCTTAATGTCGGTTAGTGGTTTAGGCTCATGCACATTCAAATGAGTTTTTAGATTAAAGAGCTCGATTAAGCTTAATTTGATTATGGTTTGACAGGTGGCTATCATCAGCCTGTTATCTGTGAGCACTGAGAATATTTTGAACAAGAAACTATGTATTAAGGATTGCTGACTAAATAATAATTGGAATTCTGATTTAGTACGGGAATTGGTTGGTGCTGATAAAATAAGGGAAATTTTGCAACGGGTGCCGCAAGTAAAAGTGGGTAGGATATTTTTATCTGGAAGCTTGCCCCGGATGGTAATTTTTCTACAAAAACGGCTTGAGAAGCAGTAAGGAGCAGAAGTGATAATTTTTTGTGGAATGATTGGTTTTGGCATTCTTTATTGCCCAGAAGAATCTCAATGTGTTTATTGAGAGCCTGGTTTAGATGATTGGCTGTAGATGATAGAATTTATACCAAAGGAATATCGATGGTTTCGACTTGTGATTGCTGCGTTCAGAGAAGTCAGGAAAACATTGATCATATTTTTTCTTTAGGAGAGGTGACTTCAGAGGTTTGGCATCGGGTTAGTGTGGCTTTGGGGATTCCTTTCCAATGATCTCTTCCTTAGAAAAATAAAATGGCAAATTGGTTCCACTATGCAAAAAAATCGACTATTAAAGGTATTTTAATCGGGCTGATTCCATGTTTGATTACGTGGTGCCTCTGGAATCGAAGATGTAAAGTGAGAATGGAAGGAGTTTATCAAAGTGCAGATTAGATGTGAAAGAGTGTTCGATTCTGGGTTAGTTTTATTACTGAGAGCACCATTTCTTTTCAAAAATTGAAGAAGTCGAACATTAAGATTTTGAATGAGTTTCAAATTAAGCATCAGAGAGTTTGCGATAGGCCTAGAAAAATTATTTCATGGGTTAAACCTCCAGTAGGGTGGATAAAACTTAATTGTGATGAGAGTTGTAGGGGTAATCCGGGTACTTTAGGAGGTGGAGGAATTATTCGGGATTGCCATGACACGGTAAAAGCGGTTTTTTCAAGTTATTTTGGCAATGGTACGAATAATAGTGCAGAATTAAAATCAATCAGGGAAGAAATTCGTTTGTGTAAATGTTTGCATTATGTTAATGTGATTATTGAAAGTGACTCGCGAATTGTAGTTGATTAGCTTTGGAAAGGTAGATGTACTTTGTGGTATTTTTGAGAATTTTGGGAGAAGCTCGTGGCAGAATTAGAAGGAGTGAATGCCATGGTGATGCATTGATATAGGGAAGACAATAGTGCTGCTCATTTTCTTGCTAACGAAGGAGAAATGAGAAACAATGTAATCTACGAAGAACAACACCTTTTACCATGTTATCTAAAAGGTATCCTTCAGATGGATAGGTGGGGTCTTGTTTCTGTTCGTCATTAGTTCATCTTTAGAGTTTCGTTTGGTGTATTTCGTTTTGTTTTTGGTTGTTTTTATGTTTTTTTCTCCTTTGTTAGTTATGTTTAATTTTGTTTGTCTTAGTTTGGTTGGTTGGTGTTAACTTGTAATTACGGTATTCTTCCGCCAAAAGTGAGTGTTTATTAATAAATAAATGGAGGTGCAGCCCTCTTTTACAAAAAAAAAAAAAAAAAAAAGCTTCATTTGATTATCGTACTCATTGGCATGCTTGCATGGAAATGCAACCAACATCTCAATTTAACCTCTTACAATTTGGCATCATTTGGTTGCCAAAAACTATTTATCTTGTTTTTGAAAGAAAAATAAATTGATTTTGCACTCACGCTATTTTTTCTTTTTACAAAATAAAATTTTGATGAGACATAGAATTGATCTCTCACTTACAAAAAAATATAAGCTTTGTGGCATGTGGGCAAAAAATGTTGGCAATGGATGGTTAATAAGAAATTTTTGAAAAATAAATTGCTTTTACAATAATATTCTTATATTTCGTTGGTTGCAAAGATTAAGAAATAATTAAATTTAAGAAGAAAGAATGATGAGAAGTTTGGTAAAATTAATTTCTAAGTGTTTAAAACTAAATTCAAATATAATTTTGAAAATAATTTTGAATTTTAGCTTGAATCGATCATTGAATACGAATATTGAATTATTTTGATCATCCAAGATCTAAATATGTATTATTTCTCAATTTTAACTTGTGAATATTTATTTTATTATGGTATTATGTGTTTTTAACTCTAAGTTTTTCTAATTATTAAATTAATCATGAAATTATATCTGATTACATTTCATTATATCAATTTTAAGAATAATGAATAGTTCAATTAACAGCTCGTACTTAACCCATTGATATATCATGGTTTATTTATTTAGGGAACTACTTCAGACAGATCTTAAGTAGAGATTATTGAGATAAAACAACCTTAGTATTCAATATTTTGAAATGCAATGTATTAATCTTGCATTTGAGAGAACGAATTTCATTTTTTTGAATTTGAATTTGGATAATATATAGCAGAAAATTATATTAATTTTTTTTTCTAAATTGACACAAATTCAAATTCAAATATCTAAGGAGGCTATTTAGTATCACTTTCAAAATTTACGAAACAAAAATTAAAAACTAGAAACAAAAATAAAAAATAAAAAATTAGCCTTATTTGATTAATATTTATAAAATTTAAATAAAGTAAAAAATTAAACAAATTCTTTTTTCCTTGAATCAAAGAACAATGTAAGAAATATGATTATAATAATTGGAATACAAAATTATATATATATATATATTTAAAAATACTATAATAAAAATTTCCTTGAATCAAATACAATTTAAGAAATATGATTAAAATAATAAAAGTACAAAATAATATAGATTTAAAAAATAGTATAGTAAAAATTAAAATTAATGTAATGACTTGAGAATAATATTATTGTCGATGATACTTGAAAAATAGTAAAAATATTTTGTAAGTGATTTTTATTATTTGTTTAAAAATTTTCTTGTAATTTTATGGACACTTTTATTTTAATTATATTTTAAACTGATATAATATTTTTATTTTATTCTAATAGAAAAGTACATATAAAATGTTTTATATGATTTAAAAAAATTACTTCTAGATACTAAATTATTCTAATAATAAGTTGTCAAAACAACTAAAAATAATAAAATTTAATTTTCAGTTTTTTCACAAATAGTTATCAACAATAAAAATAGAATATTGATAATATAAATAAATATATTTTGTTGGCCTATTTCTTTACCATGGCAAAAAAATAAAAATTTTGAAAAACAAGATCAGACGTACAATTATGCTCTAAATACATTAAAATAAACAAAAAGTATATGAGGAATGTACAAATTATAAAAATCAAAACTCCTCACGGGAACCACAAGAATCCAATTGACAAGCCGGGTCTCCAATTAACCGAATTCTCATGCTCCAGCCCCGCTATGGCTGTAATTTTTTTATTTGAAATTTCTACTCGCAAAATCGTTGGGATCTCGACTCGACCCGACCCTGACCCTGACCCGAACCCGAGCTGACCCGACATAAACCTATTCATGTGCAGAACAGACAATTAGTTCAATCTAGTTCCATCCCAGGACACAGGAGTCACAAAACATTCAGAACAGTAGCCACAGAGAGAGAGAGCGAGAGAGAGAGAGAGGGACGGAGAGAATGCCGGTGATGGAGAAGCTGAGGATGTTCGTGGCGCAGGAGCCCGTCGTTGCGGCTTCCTGCCTTATCGCTGGTTTCGGTATGTTTTTTTCTGTGTTTGGAAATGAGCCATCGTTGTGTTGATTTGAGGTGTTTTTTTTTTTCCCTTTCTTTCTCTAGTCTTAGATGCTTTTGCCGAATTAATTTCTATTTTTTTCTATGGATTGGTTGATCGTTGTGTGCTTATGTCCGAATCAGAAACCCTAGGATCCGTTAATGTAAAGGTGCAATTAGGAATTAGAATGAACTGGTCTTTTGATATGGATTTATGTGCTAGGTTAGCGTCTTTAGGTGCTTGAGTGAAGCTCAACTGTTGAAGGGTTGTGAATGTACCTAATTCACGTGTTGAATTTTTGTGGCAACAGCTCATTTGGATTGATGATTATCATACCTGGTGAGATTAGGGTGGCAATTTTGGTAAGGTTTTTTAATGGATGCTGATGCTATCATTGGTCTAATTTAGGGTGATATTGGACTGACCTACATATCGTTGGACATTGGCTGTTGTTCAGAAAGTGTTGTATTGTCTAATCTGCTGTGATACTGGATTATAAAATCACATTTGCTTAGCCTTAGTCCCAATTGCTCCGAGTTATTATTAAATCCAAAGTTGGACTGATTATTTCTATAAATTTACAATTCAGCATTATGGAATTGCCCTCTACATTTTTTTTTATTGAGTCAGTGCTGCTTACGCAATCAATAAAGAGTTATAAAAAAGACCAGGCATGCCTAGGAGGACAATGATTTTCATGGTATGGAAAGATGCCTACAATGATTTTAAATGACGGCCGCGATCGTGTGTTATGTAAAGGTTTTTTGGGTTACCAATACGGTTACACACTGCGAAAACGGTGGGAAGAAAAATCACGGCTGTAGCGGCCGTTACGGACCACGATCGTTACGTAAAGGCTGCTATGGCTGTTACATAAGCGCTATAGGACTGTTACACCAAAAAAATTATTTCATTTTTTACTTTTTCTTCTCACTTTTCCCCTCTTTCATAAATAATTTTCAATATTCCATGTGGCGAGAGGGGGAAAAGATTATAATGAGGATGACAATGATACAAAATTTACTATTTCTTTAAATACTCGCAAGAGATGCGTTAATTAACAATTTGAAAATACTAACTTGTTAGGAAAATATTTTATTTTGATAATTTTTGTAATGCAATATTTATCTTTTATATTTTTCAACTTCATCTTTTTATTATTCGTATGTCTTATGTGTCTAATAGGTTAATGGAGTTAATAATGTATTTTATTTTATTAATTAATTTAGCACACATAAGAATTTATCATAGATAAGAACAATGAGAAGTATAAATACGCATACAAACGTAATTTTTCTATAAATGGTGGTTTAAAACAAATGTAAACTTGTTGCCCTTACCAAATAACTTAGTTACTCGAACTAAAGGATCCAAAATACACTAAAACTCTTTCTAAGAGGGGCTAAAAGGTGCCCCCACGGGCATGGAGTAGTGGTAAGCACGGACGGGTTCATATGGAGTATCGGGGGTTCGAATCCTGCGGAGGCAAAGTCTTGGTGCACTTTGTTTGTCCCTTCGGGGGTCTCGACCGCACGACGTCAAGGGGGGTCCAGGGAGGAGAATCCACATCCCGAATGTCCGGCCTAAATGTGAAGAAGCTGTAAACCGCATCCGGCTTAATGACGGGTGGCGCACTCTTGGGAGTGGGTGTCACTCCGGGGGGTTGGTGCCGCATCGGGGGGTTCGAAGGGCTCGTTGGTGGCTAGAGTCCTTACGTTATAAAAAAAATTAAAATTAAATAAAATAAAATAAAAGAAGGACTAAAAGCTTAAAACATGCAAGTACACTAATATGCACAAGGTTGTGCATGCTTCAAAAAATTCACGGCCGTTATGCCCGCTTCCCATTATGTAACATCCCGCTATCGCGATTTAAAACCATGATGCCTACGTCCACAAAGGAGACGGAGACATAAATCAAACTTCCACTATGAAGAAGAAAGTAACTTAGAATGATGAGTACTCAATTTCTCTCAACATGATACAACTAAAAAATAAAGGTAAAACAAAACCACACCAATTGATTCGACGCACTCTCAAGTTTGGGGTTGGGTTTGTCTCATGGTGGGCTTTAACCCTGAATCTTAGAAACTTTCATTTTTCTCCATTGAAAATTTCTTTGGCCTAAAATCAAGTTAGATCATGGAGTTTAATCAAATTTGTCATCATAATTATGAGAATAAGTGACTCCACTACTACAATTTCCACCTTGTCTTGTATTCTCATAAACAAGAGTAGTACACCTCCAAGCATAGTTGTTAGAATCACGATTCGATTCATACGATTCATATCATTTCCAGACTAAATTGATTCGAATCTTACTAGAGAATCTAAAAACAACTGAATCATTGCTGAATTTTTCGATTCACCTTGCAAATCTAATGAATTGATCTAAATCTATCAATTCGCACAATTCTAGGCTTATTATATCCTAATAGATACGACTGGTTCAAAACCCCATTTCTTTCTCATATTGATTTTATTTTTAAACGATTACCTTCCATTCCATATCCATGTCTTTTTTTTTTTGTGCTAAAAAAGAGGAGAAAATAGAACTTTAGGTCTTATATTTTCTTCACAAAATCATTCTTCACTTTTGGAGGAGTATAGTTTTCTGCCATTGAGAAGACGGGGCAAAACACTCTGCTAAGGTAGTACTTATGTTTTGTTGTGTAACTTGTGTTGTTAAAATACAAAAGTTGGTTTTTTTTTTTATTTAATCTGTTCAATTATTATCATTTTTAAGTTAATTATTTTTTTATTTATAATTTGAGAAACAATATGCATGAAATATTTTTTAAAATTGTTGATAAACACCCAAAGTTCAGTTTTTTTTTTTTCTTGATATCTTTTTCTTAAACAGCACAAGTTCATTTTCTGATTAATAATTTTTGAGTCAGTCCATTTTCATTTTCTTAGGAAAAGCATACACATGAAATATGCTTTTTATGTTGGCAAAATTTAAATGTATTGTACTATTTTACTTGTTCTTCATATATCAATATATGCATATCATTTAGAATTGATTTTGGAAATTTGTACCGAATCTTATGATTCAATTCGATTCTCGATTCTCAATTCCCAAAATTGGAATTTTGATTCACATTCGAATCTCAATTTGACAACTATGCCTCCAAGTTTATGTTACTTGCACCGGCAATGGACCACCTTGCACACCCTTGCTACCTCTCACATTGTAAGCATGGGAGAAGATGTCAGACAATTCCTGAACTTTCTTACTAGGATACAGATTTGTAAGCATGCCAGCTGCATTCTCCTTGGTGTTCAACCTTGCAAAAACATCTCTCTCCTAATGCTACTTGATGCATGACAGAAAAAGATAGAAACAGATTGAGAGAGAATTGAGTTGGAGAAGAAAATAGAAAAAGAGAATAAGTAGAAAGAAGGGAGAAGCAGCCAGGAGATATGGAAGATCAGAGACAGAAGTTGCAGAATAGAAACAGAACAAAATGAGAAATAGGAAGAGGAGAAGGAAGAATAGTAAAGGAGAAGGAAAAATAAAAGAGCAGGAAGAAGAAGATGTGAGAAGGGTGTGAGTGAATAGAAGTGCGGGATAGAAGAGAGCGACTGCTGTGAGAGAGAAAACAATGTGAGATTCGATTAATCGTTCCAAAGTTTCTATTTCTTACATCATAAGACTATATTTATAGACAACTAATAAATCTTAAAGATAAAAACTATTAACGTTTACAAAATAATCCCACAAACAATCATAAAATATTAACGAGCAATCAAGAGTTTTTGAAACAAAAAGGATATCCCTAAACTAATATGAAATCACAACATTTTACATCTTTGAGAAGAATATGAATGCATAGGATTATTTGTAGGCGGAACTCCATCAAACTCCCCTGGTCAAAGAAAACTTGATCTTGAGTTTTGAGAAAGAGCGATACAAATCAATGTAAGATGATTAGGTGGTGGAGTATGAAGGGAGGAAATATAGTAAAATTTGAAGATACAATGCTCAAAGAGGCTGATTGGACAATATAAAGTAGATGCGAACATTTTGTGGAATAGAATTGCTAGCTCTATTAAAAGCTAGCAAAAGAGGTTTTTGGTGAATCCAAAGAAAGATGGTGGTGGGATCAAGATGCCCAAAAAACCATAAAGAAAAACAAAAATGGTATAAGACATGGAAAAAATTAGAAATGTATTAAACTTTGAAAATATAAAGAGGCAAGAAAAGAGGCAAAAAGGCCATTAGTGATACTAAACATAGAGCTCATAATAATTTATAAGCTAGACTAGATGCAAAAGTTGGGGAAAGATATATATATATATATATATATATATATATATATATATATAAATTGGATAGAGCTAGGGAAAGAAAGTGCAAATATTTAGGTAGATGAAAATGAAAATGTCTTGGTAAAAGAAGAAGACATATAAGAGAGGTGGCGACGATACTTTAATTAGTTGCTTAATGCAAACCAAATTGAAAGCTTAAACTTAGAACTGAAAAATGAGGAAAAGGCTAAAAATGTGAGATTTATTTGCAAAATTAGAGCGTTTGAAGTTAAGATAACTTTAAAAGAGATGAAAAGTGAGAAATCTATAGGACTAGATAACATCTCAATTGAAGGCTGGAAATGTCTAGTAGATAAAGGAAGTATATGGTTGACTAATCTATTCAACATTATTATAAAAACCAAGACAATGTCAGCTGAATGGAGGAAGAGCACACTGATACTTTTATACAAAAATAAAGGTGATTTTCAAAATTGTAATAACTATTGCTGAATTAACATGCAAAACGAGATCCAATACCTTGACAGGGATGGCTTTTCAAAATGTGATTATTGACCTTTATCTTGCATTTTTATGGTTATAAGGAGTTGCCACTAACCTTTTTTTACTGAGGTGAGGTTAAGTTCACCTAATTACTATCAATTAATTGGTCTCTAGTTAATCCTAGGGTCAAAGGAACCAATAGCCCATAGTGTACATAGCAGAGTCAAGTTTAGGAGTCCGGTTGTGCAAGGGTAAGGTACTAACACTCCTTACACACCTGTACTTCTGAACTGTATTTTGATTAATTTGGGGTGTTCAAACATTAATCAAGTAAAGATTTTGACTCTTCATTTTTTAATTAGGTTACCTTCTTTTAAATATTGTTCCACCCTTTGACCACTGGGCATCCTATCAGAATCATAAGGCTTCGGAATACCTCGAGAATCCCAAGAAGAACGCTATCACACTACCTTTGGATTCCATCGTCAGGTTAATTAATTAGGGTGTTCTTATCTTTCATTCAAATCAATTCATTCTCGATTCTCCAAAAGAACCTCAAAGTCATATCAAAGAATCAAGCAAGCATGCTCTTCATCAAAACATATCAAAGTTTAAGCATCTTATATGGCACATGAAATAAAGGATCGAATGAACATGAAATGAGCGAAATAAGGTACACATACACATACAAACCAAGTCATGCATCAAACGTCATTCAATAGGAGCCAAATGACACTAATGAGGTACCGTAATGCATTCAAGCATTTAAAGGAACCGAACAAAACTTTATGTACAAAAGGAGAAACCTCTATTTGATTTTTGACCTTTTTTTTTTTTTGGTTTTTTGAACATCTTGAAAAGTCAAATCTAAGGTGAAACATTCGTAAAATTCAAACAAAGAAATTTTTAGGATTTTATTTGCCCTTTTTACAATTTTTTTGGTTTTTTTCATTAATTAATAACAAATAAAAGTAACTCACAATTCTATAAATAAATCAAATTAAATAAAAAACTTGAAAATTATATTGAGACTTAAACTTTGAAAAAAAACACAAACCTCCCTTTTTATTTAAAAGAAAACAATTTTTTTATTCAAGAAAAAATGTACTCTTATTAAAAGCATCAAATGAATAATGAAATAAATAAAAGTGGAAAATAAAAATAAAAACCTATAAAAATTATTCTAAAATACAAAGGAAATTTTTCCTTTTTTTTTTTTTTTCATATTTATGGGAGTTTATTGCAAAAGAAAACAATTTGTAATGAATTTTTAAATTTTAAATAAAAGATAAGAAAATTAAAAAAGGGAAACCGGTTGACCGGTTTAAGTGGACTGGTTGACCAGTCCACGTACTTGAGTAACCCATGTGACACACATGTGAGGGCACGAGTCATGCATTAGTTCCTCCTATTTGGTCATCTTCTCCAGTGTCATTAGGATTCGCCAAAACCATAGCGGGTGCAGACCCCTTGGGGCCACCACAATCACCTCTTTGATACTGGAAAATGCTCGCTGTAACTGCCGTTCAATTGCTTGGAAGTTTCTGATCACCGTGGAAGCCATGGTGCAAACTAGTTCCCTTACCTGGTTGGCCACCACCAGGGATAATGGCGGCAGTTCTGGTTTCTCCACTGTCTAAAGGGTATCATGACCCCTTTTAGCCTTCTTTACTGCCCCTAGTACCCTCTCTCACTTCCTAGAACCTGTAGAGTCACCCATGCACATGGAAACCACCTAAAGCAACCCCCGTCTTCGATTCAACCCCCTTTATTTTTTACTTCCTCTTTCTTCCTTTTTCTTTGTATTTCTTGGTATTTTGAACCCTACCACTATGTCTTAACCTAGTCTACAACCTCAGATTCAAACACATGAACAAATCAGACTTACAAACATGATCCCAAACACAAATAAAATGAAACCTTCGATACAAACCTAATATGCAAATCATTACTTTTTTGGAATTCTAGAATACAGCTTAGGGTTTGATCTTGAGCATGCAATAAAAATAGAAACTTTAAACATACTCAGAGCAAAAATCACCATTTTCTTTTTTGCGTGGAATACAAGATGCTTCAAAGTAATCCGTAACTTACCTGCCAGAAAGTTAAAAAATACAGTCATGGAGGCCATGTAGGGGTAGGAGACATACCTTGTCTTCTTCAAAGATTGAGAACTTCCCAATGAATGAAGAAGACCAAGCAAGCAATCAACAACTTAAACCTTCAAGCTTGGATCTTCAATGAAGTATTCCCCAAGAAAGATCAAGGAATGGAGGAAACCCGAAGCTTGAACGTGACCCTCTCTCTCTCTCTCTTGGAGGTGTTTTCTCTTGGTTAATGTGTTTTTTCCTTGATCCTTGCCTTTTTCTTATAAAGCAAGGGGGAGATAAGGTGTTGCCATAACTCGCCTATTACCAAAATACCCCTTAGAACAAAAAGATTTCTCTCCTTATCCCAACAAGGGTATTTGGGCAACTTCCAACCCATATCTTCGATTAAAAACTCCAATAAAATAAGGATAGCACCCAATTCTAACTAATAATGTAGGTAAAGGTCCTTAAACATAAAATTGAAGTTTCAAAGTGCTTTGGACCAACAATTTGCATACTGAAACACTGGAAAGGGGAGAAGGGCTCTATTTAAATGCTTTTGACTCAAACTCACCCCTTATACTCAATTATTAAAGGAGATTTGCAATTTTTGGCCAAATTGAACCTGAACAAAATAGGGTGTCAACACTTATGAGTCATATAATGAAATTGTGGGAAAGAGTAATTGAACAAAGAATAAGAAGAGAAATGAGGTTTTTAAAGAATCAATTTGGTTTTATACTGGGGAGATCGAAAATAGAAGCTATTTATCTTCTAAGAAGATTTATGGAAAAGTTTAGGAAAAAGAAGAGAGACTTGCACATGGTTTTTATTGACTTAGAAAAGCATATGATAGAGTATCTATGGAAGTTCTATGGTGGGTTGTAGAAAAGAAAAGAGAATGTAGTAGATATATTAATGCCATTAAGGATATGTATGATAGATTAATTACTAACAACAAGACTGTAGCAAGAGAGTCTATAGAACTCCCAAATGTACTAGGTGTGCATCAAGGTTCAACTTTGGGCCCCAATTTGTTTGCTTTAGTGATTGATGAATTCACTAAGAAATATCCAAGATGAGATCCCTTGGTGTGTCCTGTTTGTAGATGATATTGTTGTGATTGATTAAAGTAGAAGTGGCTTAGAATCTAATTTGGAACTGAGTAGAGCAACGTTGGGAGCCTTCCAAGGAGGAATATTGATGATAAGATTAAACTTGATAATCAAGAAATCAATAGCACTAGTAGATTTTGATATCTTGGGTCTATTATGCAAGCGTAAGGAGAAATTGAAGAGGACAGCAATAGAGTTAAAGCAGGTTGGGTAAAATGGAGGAGTGCTTTGTGTGGGCTATGTGATCGTAGAATACCATTAAAATTAAAAGGAAAGTTCAATAGGACGACTATAAGACTAGCCATGCTATATGGACTAGTATGCCAGGCAACTAAGAACAACATATTCTAAAAGTTAAAAGTTGCTGAATTGCTGAAATGCAGATGCTAAGGTAGATGATTGGTATAACATTAAAGAATAAATTAAAGAATCAACATATTCACAATAAATTATATATAACACTGATAGAAGATAAGGAAGGGGTGATTTTAGATGGTTTGGACATTCGAAACACAGGCCAAGTAGGGCGCTAGTGAGGAGGAGCCAGCTAGTTATTGATAATGATATTAGAAGAGGTAGGGGTAGACTTAAATTAATTTGGAATGAGGTGGTGAGGAAGGATTTATCAGCTCGTAACTTAGTTGAGGAAAACTCCCTTGATCGTGTGAATTTGTGGAAAAGGCTTCATATAGCCGACCCCATAGTGAGAGCTAAGGCTTGTTGTTGTTTGTTTGCTGTTTGTAATCTTGTCATTCAACTAGGCAATAATTCATATAAGGACTTAAAATACTAGGGTAATTATGTTCAACAAGTAGGGTTGCCCACAGATCATTATGGACAAGTTTATGGCTACCTTTTGACCACTTAGAGCTCGCTCTAGGTTGTTGTTCAAAGTTGATGTTCTTGCGATTGGAAAGCTGGACAAATCTCTCAACTTCCAAAGCCATGTGATAAACCTTAAAACAAAGTGATAAGAGTCTTTTTTTGGGTTTTACAAGGAATTTGACTTTTAATTTCCCTTTGACAATCTCTGTGCTTCTATCTATATCACGTCTAAGTATAAGATTATTAAATCTGACGAAATAGTCAGAGGCATTAGAAGACAGTCGTTCAAGGTTATACAATTGGTCTACTAATTGTCTCTAATGAGAACTTGGGACATATTTATCTTTTAAAAGGTATTTCATTTTAGACCAAGTGGTAGGTTTTGTGAAATACCCAATGTACCTTTCAATATTTTGCTGGTTGTTGATTGTTGGGCTCATAGTTCATGATGATCATCTGCAGTCAGAAGGGAAAAAAAACTTTGGAGATCTCCGGTGGCCTCTGGTAGCCTTCTCTGACGCTCAAATCAGTATTGGGAGTGCAGGCAGTATAATTATAATTTTTCTATAGAATCTTAAGTGTGTTCTCTACCTTTTCCTGGTGTGTGCCTTTTTATAAGCTCCCCCAAGCCTGAAAGGGTTAAATGCCCCATCTAGGTTATATGCTCCATCAATAAGGGTTATATGTTATTATGGTGGTACATAAGTTTCGCTTTTTAGTTTTCCTCTTTAATGTAAGGAAAACCAATGTTCTCCCTCAATCGAGACTATGAGTGAGCCATGTGGAGTATAGGGTATTTTCGCTCATCTCACTAGTATTTTTTCCCAATCCAAGTGGTAAGTGGATGCACTGGTAGTCAGAAAATCCATACCAATCAAAATACCCTTTTCTATGTTAACTAACCAATCTAAGTTCATAAGGGTATGAACTGCCATCAAACTCAAAGGGACGCTTAGGTTCAGTCACTTGTTGAGAATTGTCAGCTACTTGATAACCAAATGTGTCAAAAGTTGCCCATTTTTTCCTCCCTCACCCTGGCATGGATGGATATGCAATGATAAAGAGGAGAAAATAAAATAAAATAATGATTTAATGCAAATAAAAAAGGCAATGATTATATATATATATAGTGTATGTATAGGAGAGCAAGGATGAAGAACACATTGGATCTGGTGCAAATTCACAAGCTTACGAATTGGATAAGAAACATTAAAATTAAATTTCCAGGGAGGACAAGCACATATGATGTCCATGTGGCCTTGTCAACTGCCTACAAACATGCTTTGAACTCTTGGTCATGGTTTTTTTTGTGTGTGTGTAATCCCTCAGAAATTTACCCAATTTCATGCAGAAAACAGTCAATTTGTCGCAGATTACTCCAAAATATCACAGCAGAAACCTGAAGTGATGCTGGTAGGACTAGTTTTTTCTTCTGAGTTCTGAAAAGTATCACAGCAAACACCAAAATTACCACTGAGCAGAGGCACTTCTACTTCAATTTTTCTTTCAAAATCTCTCGCTAGTAGTCTAAGTAAACAGTAACTTGCTTGCAGTACTTATGCGGTTACACTTCAGTTTCTTCAAAATCTTGCACTAACAATCAAAATTTGGCAGCAAAAACCAGTTTCTCGCAAGTACAAATGCAGTTTCTGTTCAGTTTCTTAAAATTCTGACAAGAAAGCCTCTGTTTCTCGCAATCAAAATCAGTTTATATTCAGTATTTATCGTTGTATCCCAAATTCTCTTTAGGCAGGAATCAATATATCTTCGCTCTGGTCACAATAACTTTGTTGGGCTAATGGAACCTACAACACACGTGGGACTGTCATGACGGGAGGGGCTGCGATGGGCAAAGGAGTTTTGTGCAGTGATGAATGGGTGCAATGAGGAGGGTTCTGGAACTGCAGAGAGGATTTCAGGTGAGGTGAAGGGCGTTGATGAAGAAACTAGTGATGTGAAACTTCTTGTCATGCTAATTCGAAGAAGAAGTCCTTTCTTTCTTTCTTTTTCCCTTTTCTGGAATCTTCTCTAAATTTCATGAGTGTCAGCAGTGCTTTGCAGAGAGGCAAGGGCGAGAGTGAAGCCTGTGGTGGATGGTTGGTGGATTGAAGTTAGGCTCTGATACAAATTGATGTATTACAGCAACAGACGGAAACAGGGAGAGGGAATTGAGGGGGAGAAACAAAGAAAAGAGGGGGAGGAGAAAAAGAAGGGGAAACAGCGGGACAGAACAGAAGATCAGAGACAAAAGTTACAGAATAGAAAAAGAACAGAAGGAGAAACAGAAAGGGGAGAAGGAAAGAAGAAGAGAAAGAAGAAGGAAAGAAAAAGGAGAAGGAAGACGTGAGGGAGAGAGAGAAAGTGACTGCTGTGAGAGAAAGCAATGTAGATTGAATCAATAATTCCATAGTTTCTTATTCTTATATCGTAAACCTATATTTGTAGGTAACTGAGAAACCCTAAACATAAAACTTTTGACAATTACAAAATAACCCTAAAAAAAACAATAAAAAATCATAAAATAACTGCAAAATAATTAAGAGTGACTGAAATAAACAAATATTGCCAAACTAATATTAAATCCTTAATTTGTAAATCTTTGAGAAGAATATGAGTGTCTGCTGCCTAGAATTATCCATTGGCAGTACTCCAGCACTACCTATTCTCTGACCTTGTCATACTGAACACGGATATGTTTTGTCCTTCGGAGAAGCACCTTACTCTTTGAAACTGTACCCTGACCACCACGATGAAGTGATACATTGCCATGCCTGGAACTGAAATGACAAATCACTCCTACCAAATTGCTTCCTTAGGGTCGTCTGTTATCATTTCTGTTTCTGAGTCTCTATTTTTGTTTCTTACTGGCAACATGTTTGTTTACATTTTAAAAAAAGAGAAAACAAGATTTTAATGGTTTTTAGTTGTTTTCGCAATTATTTAGAATGCTTTAATATGCAGAATTAACTTTTATGGATTAAATCGTTCATTTTATACATAATTTCAATTAAAATGAAAATAAAATGGCTCTGAATTTAAAAAATATAATTAAAATAAAAATATCCATAAAATTTCTAAAAATTTGGTAGAGAAAATAAGTCATTTAATTTAAAAAAAAAAATATTTTTCAATTTCCACATTTATATTGTTGTTCTAGCGCTAAAAAATGGGTTTTAAGAAATAATAATTAGGTGGAATAATTATAATAATTTCTATTTTTATTATAATATTTGTAATTTGTATTTTTTTTGTATTTTTATTATTTAAATAATATTTTAATACAAAAATGAGCATTTAGTCAATCAAGTTTTTAATTTGTAATAGTTTATAATGATTATGTTTCTTGCTTTTAGTTTTTAGTTTTTATGTCTGGTTTTCAGTTTTCATATCTGTTTTTTGTTTTCATAATTTTTGATAGTGATACCAAATGACCCTTTAGCTTCTGTCACTCTGATGTACTCCTGTCCTACATGGAGGAGCAATATCATGTAACACTGACTTTCAACCAATGTTTTTAAAACGGATCGGACCGTGGGGCTCTCCGATTTGCGGTTCTTCTGGTTGGACCAGTTTGACTGCCAGTCAGACAGGTTATATTTTATTTTATAAAATATATTTGATGTGTTAGTTATATAATATTTGTTAAGATAAGACCAATTACAAGATAGAAGCTGTAGCTCAGTGGTAGATTCTCGCCCATCTCTCCTTGTGAAGCATGGTTCAAGCACCTTCCCCTCCTTCCCAATTCTTTTTGTTGCCTTTTTTTGTGCCCTTTTTTGGAGGGCATTTTGGTTACTTTTGACTTTTCTGATTCGTTAATAGTTCCAGACTTCCAGTACCTTCCTCATCGTCCTGATCTCCTGTACGCGCCACTGCTTCTTCATTCTTTCTTCTGCAAACAAGAACGCTAGAATTTTTTCTGCAAACAAGAAATTTTTTTTGTCTTCCACTTCTTTATATGAGCTTTCCAGAATTTTCTGAATAAAAGTATGAAACTGAAAGTGTTGGAGAAATTCCTTCTGAGAGGAAATTTTACCATGGAATCTGGTACCATTTAATCTCCATTCTCTATCCCTCTTGCTCTATGTGCCGCATCCATGGCTATTGCAAGCCTCACGGCTGCGGGCGGGTGGTTGTCAAGCACCAGAGATTGAGATTTTGGTCTACAAAAACTCAAACCCAGTTTATTTTGGTTTTTTTGTGCCTTCCAGTTCACCAGTTTTTTAACTGGTTTTATCTGGGTTAGAGGATGGCCAATATAGTTGTTCAAACCGGACTAGGAAGTGGTCCCTTTCATGGTTCAACTGGACTGACCTGCCAGTCTGGTCTGGTTTTGAAAACACTCCTTTCAACAGAGGCCCTCTTATGACTGAAATACAAAACCTGTCATCAACCTCCTGCTATCAAGGTTCAAGGTCGCTAGCACGGTTAGCATCAATGATGCTATAACACTATCAGAGGCACTGTTTCTGTCAGCATAGTAGAATAATCTTGGGTCACAGCAAGATATCTGAAAATCTACTGCTCATATTTCATGGCTCCTTTCCTGGATCACTCATGAACTTGCTAACCATGCTTACTGCCTGCGAGATATCTGATTGGCATCACAAAGGGTTCTGATAGTGCCATTAGACTTTTTTTTTTTTTTAACTATATACCTAACCCCATGGTCTTACAAGTAGCATGATTTCCCATTAGGATACTTCCAGCATTGCAGGGCTTGTAGTTATCAAACAAGTCCTTTTTTTAGGCACATATGGTAAGAACTACTAGAATCCAAATCCAACAGCTGTTAGGAGATACCTGTAGTCGCTAACCAAATATCTGCACTGGTCATTTTCATTGTAAGTTGCTTTGTCTATGCTATACTCATGGTTTCTGACTGCTGCTTCTGATTTTTTTCACCCTCTAGGCGCTGTTTGATTATGTGTAGTCCTTCCTAATAGGCCTTTTAATAATCGCATTTGACATCTTTTCTTGTTGTAGACTTTGATTATACTCTCTAAATATTCCATGCCCCATGACTTCCTTTGACCACACCTTTCCTCAGACTTCTTGGACTTGGCCAAAGTCTTTCACCACCAGTTTCATTGGGACTGTATAAGTCCTGTAACTTCTTCCCTGCTGTACAGCAGTGTGGTAACCAGTCATAGGATTTAGGGAGTGAGTTCAACAGAAGTAGCGTATCTTCATCCGCAATCTGTACTTGGATTGCACCATGTCACCAGATTGTTATACTTGTTCAGAAGATCCAGAGAGTATGTATTCTCTGCCGTCACCAAGCAATACAATTCCTTCGCAGGCTGCTTCTTCATCAGATTATAGACACTCATGTTCTGCCCATATACAGCAGTATCCTCATTGAACATGCTGTTCATGATATCATGAGAGAGGTTTAGATTGCAATGGCAGCATAGTATCTGAACCTTCTCCTTTGTCTTGGTTTTCTTCTGGGTTTTCTTCATACTATATCCTACACTTCATGAATCATTTGTTGAATGAGAATATCATTCACACGTCTCTGCAAGAGAGGTAGAAGTTTTTCTGTTAGACTTCTCATCTCGCACTCTGCACTTGCCATTCACTGAAACTATGCGAAATCCTAACCCTAACCCTAGCCCTAACCTAGGGTTCTACTACCAAAGTTGTGCACAGATTAAAATGTGCACATGCAAGAACAGAAAGATTTATGTAGTTCAGCAAGATGCTATGTGCTTGGAGGAGAGTGAGATCAAATTTTCACTATGAAGAAGAAAGTACAATACAATTGTTAGGTTACATTTGGTTTGCGGAATAATTATTCCTTAGAGTTAGATGAAATATTGTAAAAATTTTTGGAAATAAAGGTAGTAACTATTCCTTATATGTTCCTTACTATTTCATTCAACATGTAATAAGAGAGGAATAAATATTACTAATGTGAAATTTGGGAATAGTTATTTCTTGTTTATTCATTGTTATGGATCCATAAAAAGTTCCATATTGTTATTTACTTCATGGTAATAACACTTTTTTATATATAACTAATTTGAACTAATCTATTATAATTCAACTATTCTTAGGAATACAATTTATGTGAGCCAATTTAACCTTAGTCTCGTAGCTTAGAAATACAACTGCTCAGTTTCCTTGCAACATGATGCAACTCGAAAATATGGTTAAAACAGACCTTGCATTAATTCGATTGGGTTGGTCTTCTCTCATGTTTTGTGTGTAGTTTTTTTACCGTGACAGCTCTGCCCTCGCAACCTACTACTATAGGTTTCCATTATTTCTCAATTTAATTTTTAGTCCTCAAATTAGAATGGATCAGATGCGCAGTCATCACCATGAGAATACATCACTTCCTTCTGGGAACAGTTTTATTGCATTGGTGTATAGAAATTGGATATCATGATATACTTGGACAATGTTCGGATTTTTGGAAATGTGTTAGTCTAAGAGCAGTCAGGGAATACTGCAATGGGAGAATAGAAAGTCTTGAATCTTCCCAAATGTTAATTTTCACTTCCCACAAGATTCTAATAATAGAATAGTCTTCTTTGCTGGGTGAGGAAGTATTGGGCAGCACAAAGAGGAAAGCAATTACTCTTGAAAACCTGAGTTCTGAGAGAATCAGAAGTTTGCAGAAGGTAAGCTTTGTTTGCTTTCATAGCTTAGACATCTGTCCTGGAGCAGCACTGCTGATGGTTTTTTCCTTGAAGTATGCTTTAGATCATCATTAGGAACCTGGCGAGAGGCTCATTACTTTCAGTATACTTAAAATGAGTATTCATATGTGCAATTACTGACTTTTAAAATAAGTATTCAGATGTTAAACCTTGTATTGTTGATGTAAGATGTAATGGAGTTTTATTTTTGCTTTTCCGGTGCTTCTGAATAGTGTAGGATTCTTGATCATTTCATGGGCCAAGTATTTTTTTTATTCATCCTGGTTATTCTGAAAATTTCAGGCCTTTTCCTTCCAGCTGTGGTGAGGCCTATACTGGACTCATTGGAAACATCCAAACAAGTTCCACAGCCTGCATTAAGTGAGGTGAGTATTAAATTTCTTTTCATGTGTTTCTTTTCCTCAATTGCTTTTTCTTCCCAAAAGGTTTATTTTTTTCACCTAGATATCTGAATTCCCTTTCTTGGCGTTTGCCTCATACTATCATTTAAATGTTTCTGTTGAGAAGTTTAAATCCCTTGCCTCAGAAATAATGGGTAATTTTGGACGCATAACTGTTCAGTAATCTCCATTAAATTTCTGCAATTTGTTGGTATCCAGCCCAAGTTGTTGCAGAACATCCAAGGCTGCCACGGGAGACCTTTCCTTAACGGCTAAACCTTAAGATTTGGGAAGGTGTTACTTCATGTATAGTGCAACACCTTTTTCCCCTGTAGTTGAACAGAGTGCTTAGGGGATGTCACTCTGTCAGTGGCCCCTTACAGCAGATCCATGCGTCTCACCATTTTATCTCAGACTCGGCTCTTTTTAGTATTTTTGGTATATACTAATTTTAGATTCTTGCTTAACTGTTCAGGTCAGCAACCAACTAGAAATACTAGGACCCTTTTGAACCGCATTCAATTGAGCATGGGCTGTTGCCCCAATTAGTTTACCAGGACGCCATATAATATGCATATGAACAGCAAGTTTTTTTTTTGAGAAAAACCTACTCAAAATGGGTCTAAATCCAAACAAACAAGATTTTTTAGCTGCTTCAGTTTCTTATTTATTATTTATTATTTATTTTTTTATTTGCAAGCCCTAATTTGAGATGAGCCCTAAATTGTTATTATTATTATTATTTTATTTTATTTTTTTTACCATTTTTAAACTAGATTCTTAAATTTCTTTCTATATTTCGTGAAAATTCCATAAAACTTCCTTGCATGCACATTGATGATGATTGCTCTAGTCCATACGGTTAAATTCAACCCTTTGTTGTGCATCTGTACAGGTGGTTGCTGGGATGACTGGTAAAAAGCAGGGTTAGTGTGGACCAAATGATGCTGGGATGATTCTTGCTTTACCCTTTTGACTACTTTGCCCCAGCTTCATTCTCTTCAACAATGCAATAAGCCTTTTCTTTAGTATTTTTGGAGAACTAGGAACGTATATTGCAGTGATACGTTTTTGGTTTCAGCATATGAATGAATATATGTAATGTTGTAACAGTGTTTGCCAGGAAAAAAAATAAAAAAAAGAAGACAAGAGGCGTATTGTTGAAAATGGTATAGTGAAAATTCCTGACCAAAATCATTGTTTTTCTTGGTATTAGCAATTGGATACATGTGATTCGTGTGTAATGTTTTCTTTATTTAAATTAATTTTGTATCTCAATTTTTGTTAATTTTGGTGTATATATATATATATATATATGTATATATTTTATTATTCTTTTCTAACATTGACTATAGCCATCTCATTGCGAATTATTGCTTGTAGTTTATAAATTTCTTGATCGAAAATTTGTTAGAATATTTTAGAATTTTGAAAATAAAAAATAGTTGTAGCTATGGATCAATTTCATTACCATATTTATCAGTTAGTTCTATTCAGTTATGGATGAACCAGTATTTTTATATTATACTCTTTGATATTTCTAGTATTTAACTAATCCTTGTGTAGGGCTACTTTGCGTTATAAAAAATAGGCACCAAAGAGGGGACATTTTTCCCATGTATGTGTATGTATTGCAAGTATTTGTTTGGTGTCTTTAGATGAAGTAAGTTTGGAAGAATTTTTACATGTCAACTTGTTCGTATAAAAACTAATTTACCCTTCATTGGATCAACGATTTTGTATGAAGAAAATAAATTAAAAAAGAAAGAAAGAAGGAAGATGAATAGAATATGAAATTATATTTTTATATTAAATATTACTAAAACAAAATTTTATTTGAAAAAAATTCTAATATTAATTATGTGTAAAATTGTTTTTTTAGTTTATTTATTTGATATGTTTTTACGTTTATTTTTTATCACTAAACAAGAAAAAATAAATTTTTTTAATTTTATTTTTAATTCCTAAACGGTTCATGAATTATTTTCCTTGATTGTTGATTTCAAATTTTGTTGATTCCTAGTTTTTGCATGGGCGTCGAGTAAGATGGATGGGGTGGGGTTGCGGATTTTTTTGCCCTTTTTTGTGGGGTGTGCGGGTTGTGTTATGTAATTTCTAATCCTATCATTGAAAGTTGATGACTCGAGAGCGCCTTTTTCATTGTAGTAGTAAGTGCTTGTTAATTTTTAAAGAAATATAAAATATTTCTTTTATTTTTAATTTTTTAATTTTTTTTTTTTGTAGAAAAACTGAAAAATAATCAAAGATATCGTTTAACAACTATATTTACCAATTTTGAAAAATCCTTTGACAGTGAGTTAAGGAATTTTACAAAATATTTTTATCTCATCATCATCATCATCATCATCATGTCGTTGATTTGTATTCCGTAGTGAGTAGGGCATCCTGTTTCGTCAATTCAAACACCTAGATATATAGGTCACAGGTGAGCCTTTCTTTTTTCCTTTGGTAACGTTCGGGTATCCTGACTTTCTCGTTGAAACTCCAGCTCACTCTCCCATTGAGCCTTTCTTATTTCTCCTTTTTGAAGCCCCTCTGGACACGCTTGCATGAGGCTTCAACAGGAACAAGTTCATAGTCACTCCAAATTTAATATAAATTTATATTAAATTTGTTTAATTTCATGTAAATTTAAATCTAAAATTTAAAATTTATGCTAAGCAGTTCGGTGTGGATGGATGCGTCTTTCATCTTAGCTGGTAAGTAAGGCTCTCAAGTCTCAACCTAACCTGGTCCATTTCAGTGACGGCAGCAGAGATGTGCGGACTACAGATTAATGCACGGCATGTGTTTGATGAAAAGCCCCAACGAGCTAGCTCTGATAATTCATGCAAAGCAGAGCCAGTAGTGATGAGAGGTGTAACCTGTCGAATCACCGGAATGTGAATCCAAGACCTACTTTTCTATGGTTAATTAAAAAGACTTTGGATGATTTGGTAGGGAAATCATGTCAACAACCCCCATTATTGCTTTGACTTATACCTGACTTCTCCCCTTCTCTCAGATGGACAGGCCATAAAATATTAGACTCAACTGTTAGCCGCCCACACGCTAGCTCCACCACCGTCATATTTTTATCAAACATTTTTTAGGGAAAAGAAAAGAAAAACGAATGTTAGAATTAGTAAGAATAGATTTGGTATTATTTTGTGGCTAGGTATAACGTCAATTTTTTTTGGAAAAAAATTTATGAAAACATTGATGTGACTATTTTGACTGTACAATGTGTTAATATTACCTAAGTTATGAGTTTTGAAGGATGAATAGAATTATAATATTGATTTGCTAGTTGCTGTTAATAAGATGGTTTCACAGTTTCACTGCTACAACTAGAATAGCAACAAAATAACACAATTACAATAAATACTCCTTTAGGAACCATTTGGATTAACAATTTTGTTGGCGGAAAGGAAAGTAAAAGAAATGAGGAAATTTATTTATTTATTTTTTGTATTTTTTTTTCTATTTTTAAAGTTAAAATTATTTTTAATATGATTTAAAAATTTTAAAATCAAATATTAATTATATGTAAAATCAAAATTTTGTTTATGAATGTGGTACATTTTTTTTTTCTCATTTTTCTTTGATAACCAAACATTAATTTATGAATTATTTAATATATATATATATATATATATATATATATATATATATATATATATATATATATTTGAGCCTCAAATGAGGCCTCAAAGTCTTGCAAACAATAATTGATAACAAACATGGTGGTGATGATGTAGAAATAATTTTTTAAAAAAAAAGAGTGTTTCAATTAAGGAATAAATATATCAACAAATATATTTAATAAATGTGGAGAATATGAAAATCATGGCCTTAGTAGAGTGAGTTGTTTAAAAAAAAAAAAAAAAAGCGCAAGATAACACTATAGAACAAGATGCTCATAATTGTTAGGATTGTTGGTGCGGAGCCGTCGGCAGCCGCACCAGCCTAGCCGCCGATAGCCGCACCAACCCAGCCACCACCTTTGACACTGAAGATCGACGGCCACCTACGCTGCAGATTTTGTTGAAATCTGCAGCCACCCTTTTTGAACTCTCCGCTCCCTCTTGTGTATATATATATGAGAGAGCTGTGATGCATTGTGTTGTGAAGTTGTGAGTGTGTGTGGAGAGCTTTGTATGCTGTGAGAGTGTTGTACAATGCAGAGAGTTGAGGTGAGAGAGAGAGAGAGAGAGAGAGAGAGAGAGAGTTGAGTAGAGTAGTGAGGCTCCTCTGTATATTCTCCTAGTTTATAGTGCAGTGGTGTATGCTCCCATGGACATAGGTCAGTTTGGACCGAACCACGTAAATCTGGTGTTTCAGTGTGGATGTGCTTGTTTATTTTTCTTCGTGTGTGATTATTGCTCCAGGTTTATCCCCCCATCAATTGGTATCAGAGCCTTGGTTGGAGTAAAATCGCCAGATTGAGAAAAATTTCGGATTTTGACCCTCTGTCCAGGAGCTCGAAAATTGATTTTGAGGCTACCATCAAACTCCTCTCGCCGAGACGAAACCAACGAAGGTAACCGGAGCTCAAACAGAGCTCGGAAGACCACGCACATGCCACCACGCGCCGAGTTGGAGAAAGACGTCTCTACATGCGCCGATCATGCGCGAGTACCTGTCCGTCACGCACCACACACGCGCCCACGCGTCTTCCTCGCCCGAGTAAACGCAACCGGACCTGAACTCTACTCGACCCGACCCGGAGAAGCTCTCAGTCCGGATCAACTCGAACCGTTCCAGACCCGGAGCCACATCAGCGCTGCTGCGTCAACGCCACGTCACCAGTCCACGTCAGCACCACGTGGCGCCAAGTAAGCGGCCAGCAAGCTGCCGCGTCACCGCCACATCAGCCGGGTCCCACGCCAAGTCAGCGCCATGTCATCAGTGGGCCCCACAGTCACTTTCCAGTGTGTGGGCCCCACGTGCCACGTCAGTAGGGTTGACCAAGTTGACCAGATTTGACCAAAAGTTTGACCGCGCTTTTTGAAGCCATTTCGAGTCCGTTTTTCAAGCGACTTAAGCCATTTCTAGGGTTTTTAGCCGTTCCAGATCCAACGGTGCTGTTTGATTGAGCCAATTCCATCTCTAGATTAGCGAATCGAGATATCAAATGAAAAAAGCTCTCATATCGAGATATTTGACGGCACGAACTTTGGTTTCTGGAAAATGCAGATTGAGGACTTCTTGTTTGGTAAGGAGTTGCACTTACCACTGATGGAGAAGTCAGAATCCATGAAGGAGAGCAAGTGGGAGTTGCTTGACCGAAAAGCCCTAAAAGCCGTAAGGATGACGTTGGCAAAGTCTGTTACCTTTAACATTAAGCACTTGACAACCACCAAGTCCCTTATGGATGCGCTATCTAACATGTATGAGCAGCCATCAGCCGCGAACAAGGTACATCTCATGAAAAGACTGTGTACAATAAGCATGTCTGCAGGTGAGAGTTTCAGCAGACATTTGAATAATTTCAACGAGCTGTCGGATCAACTCGTCTCGGTTGGGATTACCTTTGACAGTGAGATCCGTGCCCTATTAATTCTCAATCAGCTTCCTGAGAGTTGGAAAGATATTGTCACTGTGATCAATAGCTCTACAGGAAAACCGAAGCTGAAATATGACGAGGTTATCAACATGATTTTGACAGAGGAGATCAGAATGTAGTCGAACAATGACTCCACTTCAAGTTCAGCTTTGAATGTGGAAAGCCGAAGAAAGGGAAGCGGACATGGACGATTTAACAATCATGGCAGATCCAGGACCAAGAGGTCCAAATCCAGAGATCCCAGAGGTTCCCAGGGCACAAAGAATGTTGAGTGCTAGAACTGTGATAAGACCATACATTTCAGAAACCAATGTAAAGGTTCGAGAAAGGAATCTGAGGCAAAGATAGAAGCAAATATTGCTTCCGAGAATGATGAGATGTTGATCTGCTCTTTGGAGAGCAAGCAAGAGTCTTGGGTCTTAGACGCCGGAGCCTTATATCATGCCACATGCTGCAAAGATTGCCTAGAGGAGTACACACCAGGTGATTTCGGTAAGGTGTACCTTGGCAACGATCAACCTTGCGACGTAATCGGCAAGGGAGTTGTGAAGATCAAAATGAACAGGTTAATATGGAAGCTGAAGGATGTCAGATATATTCCAGACCTGAGAAAGAATTTGATCTCAGTTGGTCAGTTGGCAGATGAGGGATAAACAACGAAATTCGTTGGTGATGAATGGAAAGTTTCAAAGGGTGTACTTTCGATTGCACGAGGTAAGAAAAGCAGAACACTTTTTCTAACCTCCAATGCCTCTATGTCTATTTCAGTTGCTGCAGGAAATGACAACAGCAGCATTTGGCACCAATGACTTGGTCACATGAGCGAGAAGGAACTCAAGGTGATGCACTCAAAGGAAAAATTGAGTGGTCTACAGTCAGTGCAGATTGACATGTGTGAGGATTGCATAGTCAGGAAACAGAAGAGGGTCAGTTTCCAGATAAAGAAGTGTGTCGGGACACAACAGCAGAATGCCGAGAATCCTCAGGCGGAGGAATCAGTGGAGTAGATCGTCGCACCACCATCTCCTACTCTAGCACCAGAGCTTAGGAGATCTACTCGGCCTCATATACTAGGTATATAGATTGCTTACTTCCTACAGATGGAGGAGAGCCTGAATGCTGTGATGAAGCATGTCAAGCAAGAGATGTGAGCAAGTGGGAGCTTGCAATGAAGGACGAGATGAAGTCCCTCACCTCCAACAGAACGTGGAAGTTACCCAAAGGCCTTCACAACAAGTGGGTGTACAGAATTGAAGAGGAGCATGACGGCTCTAGAAGGTACAAGCCTCAGTTGGTAGTCAAAGGCTTTGAGCAGAAAAAAGGGATTGACTACACCGACATTTTTATACCACTTGTGAAGATGACAGCCATCAGATTAGTCCATAGAAATCTAGCAGACAGGAAGGTGGCGACTAGAGAGAAACTGAAGTTATGCTTAACTTTAGTTGGTCTTCATGATTAAAGACAGACATGAGCACAACATTTGCATATACACTGGTTGAGATGCTGCCTCCATCTCCAAGTGGGAGATTGTTAGGATTGTTGGTGTGGAGCTGTCGGCAGCCACACCAGCCCAGCCGCCGACAGCCGCACCAACCCAGCCACCACCTTTGACACTGAAGATCGACGGCCACCTACGCTGTAGATTTTGTTGAAATCTGCAGCCACCCTCTTTGAACTCTCCGCTCCCTCTTGTGTATATATATATATATATGAGAGAGCTGTGATGCATTGTGCTGTGAAGTTGTGAGTGTGTGTGGAGAGCTTTGTATGCTGTGAGAGTGTTGTGCAGTGCAGAGAGTTGAGGTGCCTGTGAGAGTTGAGGTGTGAGAGAGAGAAGAGAAGAGAGGAGAGAGGACTGAGATGATGAGAGAGAGAGAGAGAGAGAGAGAGAGAGAGAGAGAGAGTTGAGTAGAGCAGTGAGGCTCTTCTGTATATTTCTCCCAGTTTATAGTGCAGTGGTGTGTGCTTACGTGGACGTAGGTCAGTTTGGACCGAACCACGTAAATCCGGTGTTCCAGTGTGGATGTGCTTGTTTATTTTTCTTCGTGTGTGGTTATTGCTCCAATTTTATCCCCCAACAATAATGAGAGGATGAGAATCATAATGAAGTTGAAAGTGATAACTAGTTAGATGAAGAAGTTAAAGGAATAAAAAGAATTTTAACTACTTTTGTAAGTAATTGTCCTGCTATGAACTTTGCTTTCAATTCTTAATCCAATGAATTCAGAAAACCATCTAATACATACAAAAACTGTAGAGAGTAGAGATTATAAGGAGAGGAAACAATTATGCTTTTTTGAGAATAAACAAAATGATAGTGGCTTTGGGTTTACTCCTAGCTCTTTCTCTTTTATTTTTTTATTACGTAAGAGTTTCAGCCACCAACAAGCCTTTCAGATCCCCTGGTGCGGCACTAAACTTACGGATCAGCGTCATTCCCCTAGGTCTCACTGATCAGTTTAAGTCCGGAATGCGGACACGACTTCCGTGCATCAGTTGGACGTTTAGCCAACCTAACCACCGGGACACATCTCTATTACCATCCACAATCTCCGCTAGCTCACAGAAAACTCTCA
The DNA here is from genome assembly GCF_029873635.1 of Malania oleifera. Taxonomy (NCBI): domain Eukaryota; kingdom Viridiplantae; phylum Streptophyta; class Magnoliopsida; order Santalales; family Ximeniaceae; genus Malania; species Malania oleifera. The sequence continues at coordinate 56,850,435 of NC_080426.1, forward strand.
CCATTCACGGTTCCCACTGGCTCACAAAGCGAATTCTCACCATCCACGGTCCCTACTGACTCATAGAGTAAATTCTCACCATCTATAGTTACCGCTGGCTCCATGAGTGTATGTACCTAAAATTGAACCCCCGATGCTCCTAACTCTTTCTTAAATTTATAGAAATCTGACTGCAACGTCAACTTAGTGCATGCTCCAATTAAGGCCATATAAAATATCAACATTTATTTTGAACAATATGAATGAAGAATTGAGTCATGCTTTAAATTTGTAAACTAATAGTTGAAATACAGGTTTTTTTTTGGAATTATTTATAATTAGGATTTTCAAGAACATTGTGTAAGTGTTAAAAATTTATTTATGCCTAAATAATAATTTAATTAATCAAAATAAAAATATATGTAATTGACCAATTATTTTAATGTAATCAACTAATTAGTTTAATAGATAAATTATGTATGTTTTTAATGGGCTTTGGAGTAGCAAAAAAATCTGGGTCTAACTAATAAAATATGATTAGCCAACACATGAGCATAAGTCATAGGTTTTTGCATCTTTATAAAAGATTTCATAACCTCTCAAAAGGGCCTAAGGTTTCCAAAGGGAAGGAACATATTCAACCTATGGGGAAAACCTAGTCAAAATTCTTTGGTCACTCTCTCAAAAGCAGGGTTACCTACACTCTAGGAAGATCAATCGCAATAAGTCTCTAATCTTTCTTTCACGGTATGCTTTTTGTTCAAATATTTGTCTTTTGTGATCAAACTTGTGCTTACAAAGATCGAATGCAAATTCATCTTTACAAATTGTCAAATTTGTTATATGGAAAATCTATTAACATTTCATCCAAGAACACACTCTTCAAGCTCTTGAATCGGCAAATATTTTTTGAAGAGATAGATGAAAGTAATAGTATAATCTCAAGAGGAGGGTGAATTGAGTACTTTTAAAAATTATTATGCAGAATCTGAGTTTATTTAAAACCTTTTAAAATTTATCAATCACAATCTCAATCTCAATCAACTAATCAACGACAGTACTATACCAATAGACAATCCTAAGTTTATATGCAAGCAACCAAGTATTTTCTTAAGATAAAAATTCAGTAATATAAATTAGGTAAGTTAGCTACTTATGCTTTGAATAATTAATGACTCACTCGAAAAATGAGTAACTTGGAAGTTATCCCAAACATAGGAGTTCAGTCGTATAATACTTAGTCCAAAGGCTAGATCGTCTCTTCAAGGAATGCAGTTTAATTCCAAATTTCGTGTAATTCCAACAAAAAATACGAAACGAAAGGGTTAGTGAATACAGTTCAGATTCGGGTTTCCTAAGATGTTTGAGATTCTTTTTTTGACAAATTAAAAAAAAACAACGTGAAATTTAAATTATGAATCCTAATCACGCACTAAATTAACAACGAGAAACCATCCTATGTTTAATCAGCCAAGTAAGAATTAAAACTCACGTTTGAATTTCGGAAAAAAAGACTAAAGATGATAACTTTAAGTAAAAACCTAAGCATGCAATTAAATAAAAACTTAAACAAACACAAACTCAAACAAGAACCACATTTTTAATGTAATCAAGAACTTAAACCAAAATTAAAACTTTAACAACTAAACAATAAACTGAAACACGATAAAAATTTAGATTTTAATTAAACCGAACTTAAATTAAATAGAACCCACAAAAGTTAAATTCTAAAGAATATTTTTTTTTCTTTTTTTTTTTTTAGATTAGCCAAACTTTAATGAGAAGAAATAATAACCCAAACAAAAATCAACTCCAATAATAATATTAATTAAGAAGAGAAAGAAAATAAATAAAGTTTAATAATAATAACCCAACAAGATTCAAAAGTTTAAAACTTTAATTAAAATTCTACTAAAAAATAACAATTATTCAAATATTTAAAAGCAAGAAAAAAAAAAACTAAAGAAAAAGATAAGAAAGAAAAAGAGAAAGAAAGAAAAATAGGAAGAGAGAGAGAGAGAGAGAGAGAGAGAGAGAGAGAGAGAGAGAGAGCAACTGGCCCATAAAGAGATTGCTGGAGGTGCAGCCGTGTGGCTGGCCGTGAGATGAAGCAGGGGGGCATCTCAGGTTCAGTAGTTGTAGCAGCAGCAAGTGGCTTCGACAGGAGGTTCACGGGCAGCAACAGCGGGTTGAGGTAGAAACAAGAAGGACGTTTGGGTTGAGGGAAGACAACAGTAGCACACATGAGCTTCGGGTCCTTCAGCAGCAGTACATGGCCACTCGGACAGCAAGGCAAAGTAGGAATTAAGAAAAAAAGAGGGAAATAAATCTGAGAAAACAAGAAAGAGAGAGATAGAGAGGGAAAGGAGAAGGAGAGAGTTGAGAGGGAGAGAATAGAGGAGAGTTGAAGCCAAGAGGAAGAGAAGAGTGAGAGTTAAGAGCGGAGGCTAAGGGAGAGGAGAGGGTGTTGAAAATAGAGGGGGCCAAGAGGGAGAGTTCAAAGAGAAGGGAGGAGAGAAGAAGAAGAGGAGTGAGGTTCAGAGGAGAGGGGGCGAGAGAGTCTTGTTGAAATAAAAGAGCCCAGCCACTACTTGAAGCCTTACCCAACGCACGAGGACGCCTACATCCGGCTGCATGGCCGAGTCAAGTCAGACCATATTTATGTATTTTCTTTTCTTTTCTTGTTTCTTCTGTTTTTTTTTTTTTTTTTTGTTTCCTAGCTCACAAGGAGGATTTTGACCTTCCTAAAGCCCTTATATCTCAAAGCTCAAAAAACAAAAGTTGTAGAGCACTTTCTCGGCTTTCGAAAACATTTTGAAACACCTCGATTGGAGCTCGTACATGAAAGTTACGGCCAGATTATGAAGTGATGTCGGCTTTAATGTCCCCAACTTACCCTGCAATAATAGAATACCAAAAATCATAAATTATTCAATAAAACCCAAAAATTATAAATAGAGTATAGTGTTAAAATATTGAGCATAATTAGGTATTTAATTAATATTAAAATCTTTAATACATGAATTTAAATACCAAATTAGGCAATTTTGACGTGGAATCACACCCCTCCAACTAAAGTTTTGCTAGTCCCTAGCAAATAAAAAAAAAAAAAAACCTAAGAAAACTACCAAATCCTATCTACCTCCTCTTTCGTGGGAAACATGGCTGCATTTACCAAATGCAACAAGACTTTAAATCCCTAGGTCGATCCTAGTGGACGAGTTATAGTCTCGTGAGGGTTTCCAAGGTGACACCCACAAACACAAGTTCCAATGAATATTAAATACATGCACATGAAACACAACTATACCATTTCACATACAGGAATATCACCAAATTACACACAAGCTCATACAATTCACGCAATTTCAAAGCCAGTCATTCATGCAAGTTTTATCATTATATAGCTGTTAAGAACAGTATACTCACATAAAGTTAATCAGCAATACAATTCCGAGTTAATGTAGTCATATAAATTTGAGTATAAACAGGCGAAATCTCGAGGTATGTGTAATGTGTATGATTCATTATGTCCAGGATACCAGTGGACACCTACAGAACGGTCATTTTGACTTGGCCTAACTGGTATACCCTAAAAAATACACAAAAAGGATAGGTTCACTCATCATATGTGAGGAGAAGTGTCGCGATCAAACATCCCACATATTGCAAGGAATGAATGCTAAATGTATGGAGTGGACTAGTCTGAAAAGGATCCAGCCTATTTGTGAGGTGTCGGGTCCTTCACCTTAACATCTTCTCACCTACTCGCCATGTCCAACCAAGACCACCCTAAATCAACTTATTCACAAACCAGGTATGAATATTTCTGAGGCATTAAGTGGTTGAAGAGTCTTCATATGTGGAGATAATGTGTCGTGTCTCTGAATTTTTGTTGTATTTCTATGGAGCAGGTATTAATATTTTACTTCATGTGCATTTCAATTTTTCCTTTTGTTTTTTCTTTCTTTTGCTCATTCTTCAATTTCTGTATTTTCTTGGTCAATTAGGACAATCATTACACTTCTTTTGTTGTCTTCATACCACCCATGTGAATTAAGCTCGAACAGCAGTTCATGAGCTAAATCTATTTCTAGGGGTGGCTCGGCCTTCACATCTTGAGTAGGCTACAAGATTTAGGCTTCTATCTCCCCATTGGATGTCACCTCTAGGCTAGCAAGTTAAAAACTGAGACTAGTGTACAAAGATCCAGAAAAGAAGGGAAAGTTGAGTTTCATGAACTCTGAACTGACATCAAAAATTCAAAAGAACGATAAATGGTTCAATAGTACCTCACAAGGTGTCATAGTCACCACAAGCCCTCTCTCAGTACTCACAAGGAATCCTAAGTGCTACAAGTCACGTGAACGTGTATTTTCAGTCTCATTAGATACCATGTAAATACAAGAGTTTATATAGCCATATTAACATGAATGAACTACCAGTCAACTTTCATGGACTTGCAATTCCTAAATGAACCATATAAAGAGAAATTACACATAAATAACCCACTATACAGTTTAAGTGTGTAACTCCTAGGTTATATGCAAGTATGTAAAGGGTATAAGTCAGTGTTAATCATGGCCTAATCATCCATATTCAATTTTTTTTTTCAATGTAATTTCTCATCCCCCCCCCCCCCCAAACTAAAGTGGACCATTGTCCTTAATGTGAAAGCATAGGGGAAGCAGAGCGTGCCTAGGTGGAGAAGTAAGGGAAAAGAAAAACTAAAACTAAGAAAAAATGTACCTAAAAATTAACTAAAAATAAAATAAGGTAAAACAAAATGAAAAGAAAGGAAGGAAAAACATCATAGTTTGTCTGGCGGAGGCTCTGGAGGAATTTCATCTAGTGGGTGCAGGTCTATAAATTGAACCGGCGAGTTTCCAAATTTGATTCACCACAATAGATTTGTCTTGTTACTTGTACAAAAGTTAGCCTCAAATAAATCAATACGTTCTAAAGTATCAGAAAAAAATATTTGTAGACTGCCTTTCTTGTTTTAACAAGAACGGATCTTGATTCAACATATTTTTCACGAAATTCACTTCTTTAAGAACCGGTCTTTGAGGCAGAGTTGTTGGAGTAGTTACCTTTGGTTCTTCAGAAGTATCCACATTAAAATTTTTACTTGGTTCTTTGAAAATTAAACTCTCACCAATCTGCTCACCCTCTTTATCGGGTGTACCCATCATCTTACCACTGCGGGAATCTGCTTCAGCTTTGCACTCTTTGACATTTAATCTAGTAGGGAATGATGATTCCACGACTGTCAATTTCTGAGGGTAAGATACCACAGTTTGGTACTCCTTATTGGTCTTGGTCTTCACGTTAATTGACTTCTTCAATTCTAGGCTTACTTCCTTTGATTTTTCTTTGACCTCATCTATCTCAATTGTAACTTCAGGTGTTGGGACAACTATTGATCTATTAGTCAGTATTTTAGGTTGGAGAACTTCTTTTCCACTTCTCGAAGTAATAATGGTCTCTGCTGTCTCAAGTGAAACATTATGTATTTGTTATTGTTGGTGTTGGTATTCTTGAGGATTAGGCTGAGATTCTACCAAAAATTTCCCTTTTTCTAAGATATTCAACTGCGTGCTCATCTCATTGATGGTGTCTTACAATTCATTTATGGCCCGAGTGTACTGATTGTTAGTTGTGACTTGAATCTGCATGAACTGCTGAAAGGCATTCTCAAGAGACTTCTCCAGTGGAGCAGGTGCTGCATTATATTGAAATCCTGAAGGTGCATAACTCTGAGATGTCTCTTGTGGCTGATACTGATGCTAAAAGGCAGGCTAATGATATGACGACTGATAAGGGGGTGCATAGGAATGGGAAGGTTGATTTAAAAGTTGCTCTATACTATTCTCCTTTTCCATCTCCATAGCCTTCACTCTTCAGGTGAGTTCAGCCATACGTGCCTCAACATAAAAATCATCTTTCAGTTCATCTCACTCTCCACCATGTACTGTTCTCAATGGTTGAGCTACAATTGGTCTTCTATTATCCTAGTGTTCCACTGTTGGGCATAGTCAGCTAAATGATCCAAAAAAATCCAATGCCTCATCAGGCTTTTTATCGAAGAAATATCCTGAACACATAGTAAGAACAAACTGTTTCGATTCAAGAGTCAACGCAATGTAGAAATAGTTGACCAGGTGCCATGATTCAAATCCATGGTGGGGACACATGTTAAGTAGATCTCTAAATCTCTCCCAACTTTCATGAAATGTCCCATCAACTCCTTGCATGAATCAACTGATTGGTTCTTGCAAAAATTGAGTTCTCTGTAAGGGAACAAATTTATGCAGAAATTCGTTTTGCATATCAGCCCAACTAGAGATAGAATTAGGCCTAAGAGAATTAAATCACATTTTAGCCTTATCTTTCAAGGAAAAAGGAAATAAACGCAATCTAATTGCCTAATTAGTAGCAACCCCATCTATGAATGTAAACATGCAAGCTCAAAATCAGTTAAATGCTGATATAGGTTTTCACACTCCATCACATAAAATTGAGGTATCACAGATAACAATACAAGCTTAATGTTAAAATTCTGTGCATTCTCAGGCAATATGATGCAAGATGGTTGTGTGGTTCGTGTGAGCTGCAAAAAATCCATAAGCATGCGTGGTGCAAGTCTAACCATATTTTTTTCAAAACTCATTTTTTTTAATTTTTTTTTAAATTTTTTTCTTTTTATTTTTCATGAGAAAAATTAAAATAACGGGAAAAACACTAGCTTGAAACTAAAACTGACATTCCCCGGCGATGGTACCAAAAACTTAACTCACTCGAAAAATGAGCAGTTCGGAAGCTATCCCAAGTATAGGAGTTTAGTCGTGTAATACATAATCCGAAGGTCAGATCATCTTTTCAGGGAATGCAGTTTAATTCCAAATTTCATATAATTCCAATAGAAAATACGAAACGAAAGGGTTATTGAACACAGTTCAGATTCGGGTTTCCTGGGATGTTTGAGATTCTTTTTTTGAAGAATTAAAAAAAACAATGTGAAATTTAAATTATGAATCCTAATCACGCACTAAATTAACAATGAGAAACGATCCTACGTTTAATCAGCCAAACAAGAATAAAATCCCACGTTTAAACTTCGGAAAAAGACTATAGACGATAACTTTAAGTAAAAACTTAAGCATGCAATTAAAAAAATTAAATCAAACATAAACTCAAACAAGAACCAAATTTTTAACGCAATCAAGAACTTAAACCAAAATTAAAACTTTAACAACTAAACAATAAACGAAAACACGATAAAAATTCATATTTTAATTAAACCAAACTTAAATTAAATAGAACCCACAAAAGTTGAATTCTAAAGAAGATTTTTTTTTTTTTTAAGATTAGCCAAAATTTAATGAGAAGAAATAATAACCCAAGAAAAAATCAACTCCAATAATAATATTAATTAAGAAGAGAAATAAAATAAATAAAGTTTAATAATAATAACCCAACAAGATTCAAAATTTTAAAGCTTTAATTAAAATTCTACTAAAAAATAACAATTATTCAAATATTTAAAAGCAAGAACAAAAAAAAAAAAAAAACTAAAGAAAAAGATAATAAAGAAAAAGAGAAAGAAAGAGAAAGGGAGCAGCTCGCCCGTAGAGAGATTGTTGGAGGTGCAGCCGTGTGGCTGGCTGTGAGCTGAAGTAGGAGGGCGTCTTGGGTTCAGGAGTTGTAGCAATAGTAGGTGGCTTCGGTAGGAGGTTCATGGGTAGCAGTAGGGGGTTGAGGCAGCAACAAGAAGGAGGTTCGGGTTGAGGGAAGATAGCAGTAGCACATAGGGGCTTCGGGTCCTTTAGCAGTAGTACATGGCCACTCGGACAACAAGGTAGAGTAGGAATCAAGAAGACAAGAGGGAAAGAAATATGAGAAAACGAGAAAGAAAGAGACAGAGAGGGAAAGGAGAAGGAGAGAGTTGAAGGGGAGAGAAGAGAGGAGAGTTGAAGCCGAGAGGAAGAGAAGAGGGAGAGTTGAGAGCGGAGGCTAAGGGAGAGGAGTGGGTGCTGAAAATAGAGAGGGCCGAGAGGGAGAGTTCAAAGAGAAGGGAGGAGAGAGGAAGGAGAGGAGTGAGGCTCAGAGGAGAGGGGGCGAGAGAGTCTTGCTCAAATAAAAAAAGCCCAGCCACTACTTGAAGCCCTACCCCGCGCACGAGGACGCCCACACCCAGCTGCATGGTCGGGTCAAATAGACCATATTTATTTATTTATTTTCTTTTCTTTTCTTTTCTTGTTTCTTCCTTTTTTTTTGTTTCCCAGATCACAAGGAATATTTTGACCTTCTTAAAACCCTTATCTCTTAAAACTCAAAACACAAAAGTTGTAGAGCACTTTCTTGGCTTTCCAGCGCATTTTGAGAGTTTGATACCAAGAACGTTTGAATTGGAGTTACACAGAAAAAGTTATGGCCAAAACACTAAAACGTGTCCGTAAGAGAAAAACTCCCTTCATGTTTCTTCTGTCTCATTGATGGACATATTTCTCAAACCAAAAGTCATTATCCTAAAATATGGTCAACATGAAAGTTGTGGTATTTTCTCTTATCTTTCTATTGATATCAAGAAAATTCAATTTTGAGTTGTATAAAAAAAGTTATGGCCAAAACATTGAACAATGTCTGCGCAGAAAAGTAGAGGCTGGTTGACCAAACCTTCACTGCGGTCGACCGAAACTCGTTAATTTCAAGCCTTGGTCGACTGTACCTTGAGCCTGGTTGACCGACCATCTCAGGAAAGTGTCCCAACGGTCGAAAAATGGCTATTTTTCAAAATAAAAATTGATTTTAAGGTCCCAACGACTATATAATGGTCACAAGGGGTTTTTGCCTATAAATACAACCCCAAAATACTTGAAAATTGTTGGAGAATCCCTTTGTTAATTTAGTTTATCATTCTTTGATTCTCCCACACTTCTATACCCCACTTGTTCTTTAAATTCTCATTTTTCTCCTACTCTTCTTTTATTTGAAAATCATTTTGGGAGAAAATATTCTTGGGGGTTTTATGTGAAGAGGCTTGAGCATATATCATATACATATATATTGCTTGATGGCCTTCTTCTTTCATTTGTGATATATTTTCAAAGATTAAAATGTCTCCTATTCTCTTCTTTTGAAAAACATTTTTGGGGAAAATATTTTTGGGGTTATATTTGAAGAGGCTTGAGCATATAACATTCTCTATATGTATATTGCTTGAAGGCCTTTCTATTTTTCATGTTTTCAAAGATTAAATTTCTCCCATATTCTTTTATTTGGAAAAATATTTTTTAGAGAAATTTATTGTGAATAATGTCTTGAAGGCTTGGGCTAATATTCCTGCTCATATATTTTGCTTGAATACCTTCTTGGGATTAATTTTACTAAGGTCAATCATTTTGAAGAAAACCCTAATATTCTCTTACTCTTATCTTGACATACATTTATTGGAGAATTTCTTTGGGTTATACAAGAGGGAGCCTTGAGCATATATCAATTTAATATATACTTGCTTGAGAGGCTTCTCCTTCTATTTTATAAAGGTCAATCATTTTAGAAAAGAAAATCATTTTCCAAACTCTCAAGTTTTACTTGAAAAATATTTTGAGAGAAAACCCATACTCTACATGAGCTTCATTTCAAAATCATATGAGAATGCATATTAGATTTTAATGTTGTACATCTCTGCTCGTATTTCAGAAGCATATTTTATGTACAAAATGATTTTATTGTAACGGTTCGGTTCAGCCCATTAATTGAATTGGGGAGTCTGAGCCCCACAAGTGAGACCGGTTCGGTTCAGCCCGGAATTGAACTGGGGAGTCTCAACCCCGCAAGTGAGACTAGTTTGGCTCAGCCTAGCAATTAAGCTGGGGTTTTCCTCGCCCCGTAAGGAGAGGATGTAAAAGGCTTTTGCTCCGCCCGGTTAAGTGAGTAAGTATAGTGGAATCCTTGGGGGTAAGCCCAAGGCGGGGATGTAGGCTGGTTTGGCCGAACCTCGATAACAAATATGGTGTCTCTCTTTCTATCTTATTTAAATTCTCGCATTTTAATTTCAGCATGTGTATGAATGTTTATTTAATGTCGAAATTATTTTCTTGCACACATTTGATTTAAATAAGATACTGCACACTTGTATGTTTGCTTTTATTGTTAAACTTACTTTACATACACGTATACATGTTGAATGAGATATGATACTGTGGTGAATCGGCGAATTGTTTAAATTGGCCAAAAAGTTTTTAAAACTCAATTCACCCCGCTCTTGGGATCACACCAATTCCAACATTTTCTTTTCCTTCAGTGAAGTTGTATATGATTTTAGTTTGATCCTCAACTATAATTTTAAGACTACAAATTTCCGAGTCTTTTGCACTTTTACCAATTACTTGTAACTGAATTAGTTCTTAAGACATCTGATTGATTTTAATCATGAGTTCATCAAAAGTTGAGTCCTTTTCTTTTTCAACTAATCTTGATGACTCTAGTTAGTTCACAAGTATTTCATTTTGTTCTCTTAGAGCTATATTTTTCTTTGAAACTTTTATGAATCTATTATGCAATGAGAATAATTCAGATTGAATTCCCTTATATGAAGGCATTCTTTCACATGATTCATTACAAGATTCATCACCAGTTTCATAAGATGAGGTTGAATGGGAACTTACCTTGTTGTCTCTTGCCATAAAGCACAGGTTAGTAATCTCATGATCACTTGATTCACTCTCTGAGTCACCTGAGCTTGAGTGTAGTGATCCAAAATAATAATAATAATAATAATAATAAATAATAATAATAAATAATTTAATTAATTAATCAAATTATAATTATTATTAATTAAATAATATAATATATTATAATAATATATTAATATAATATAATATTATATATATAAAGGTAAATTGAAGCATCAAAGATCCTTGAGGATTGTTTCCAAAGAAATCCCCCACCCCCCTGCGTAATTTTTGCTCTCTCTCTCTCTCTCTCTCTCTCTCTCCTCAATTTCTCTCCATCTGCAAGCCAAATTGAGGAATGAACACCATTTATGGGTCCTAGCACCGATCCTCAGTATTTTAACCAGGGAGATTTCGGAGTTTGGGCATTGTAGGCACCACTCTAGGGATAAGGTAAGGGGAATAGATTATGTGAGTTTATCTTCGAAATTGAACCGATTAAATTGAGAATATGGATACAGAAATACTATATATGATTTTCTGAATTATTCAGGCATATGGAAACAGTGGTTTTTGGTTATTATATATATGTATTTGGAGAAAACCAAAGTGAGTAGGGTAATCATCTCCCGTTTTCTTGAAAAATGTATATTGTGAGTTAAATAAAATTATGGTGATAATCAGATTTTTTTTTTCTACATAATATATTTTCTCCAGGTAGTTTATTATATTATGGTATAAGCATTTAAATTGTGTGGCATGAGAACAATTTGTTATAATTGCAAAATTAAATCGATTGGAATCCCTTTTATGATATTATATAGTGAAATTGTGATTTTATAAAGAATGTGATTTTATACTGAGTATGGATTTTATACTGAGTTATGAATATATACAGAGTTGTAATTTTATACTGAGTTATGATTATATACAGAGAATGTGGTTTTATACTGATCAATGGAAATATTGAGAATACTATGGAATTGTGAGAAATGATAGTTTTACACCAAATTGTGAATATGACGGCTTTACACTGAGTTGTGAAAATGAGATCATGCTACTATTTTTATCATGAAAATTGCAATATAACGTTGGTGGGATATGAGGAGGTCGTTATATTGTTATCATATAATATTATGTAAATTGCAGTATAACGTTGGTAGGATATGAGGAGGTCACTATATTGTTATTATATAATATTATATAAATTGCATTATGTGGTTTAAGAACCCTGATGGACCAGATATGTTGAGAGAACGGTACCGTAGCTAGTGGAATTGTTAGTCCAACCACACTGTTACGGAAAGTGTAGGTGGTAAACAGTTGATTTAGCCTACAAAGTTTTGGGGACCAACCCTGGAATCTGGACCAGGCTGCAGTAGGCAAATTGTACAACATACATATATTATGTTGACTTAGCCTAGTGGTAGGCTGGCCATGGTTAAGTCCAATATTCGGACCACACAACCCGATCATGTGAGGTTAATGCATGATGTTATATGATTGTTCATTCAGAGAGGTTCTTTTATGCATATATGATGATTTACGTGCACAGAGAAATTTATAAAGCCAAAGCATGATTTTTAGAAAAGCATTTATTTTTAGTTATACAGGTGTGAGTATAGATTTTAAATGCAATTTCATTTAAAGTTAATTAATGGTTATATTTACTTACGTAAAAACTCATTTGTCACACACTGATAATAATATATTCGATCTTACTGAGAGGTGTCTCACTCTAATAAATATTTCAACTTTTCAAGACCGCTAGGAAATCAAGCCTAGTAGCTCAAGGTCGAGGTGTAGATAATACAGATAGGGTAAGTGCTGGTATGGATATGTGTATATAAACTTTTTTGATAATTTTTGGGTTATAGTATGGTTTTCGAGAAATTGTATGGTAATGGGTGTGAGGTAGTACTCTGGAATGTATAATGTTTGGAAGGTTTATTTTTGCTTCCACTAGCTGTGCAATGGTACAGATGTAATATTCTAAAATATTGTGAATATATGTAATATTGTGATAGTTATGAAAAAAAAATTGGGTCGTGACAGTTGTAGTATCAGAGCTTGGAATTTTTTTTTCGGGTTGTTACAGTTGTGGTATCAGAGCCTAGGTTGCTATGTTATGCAGACTTTAGTGGATAATACTACCAGAGTATAGGAATGAGTTGAGGGATGGGTAGGAATTGGTAGGTTAGGTGTTGTATGATGGATTGGGTATAGGATGCATAGTAAAGTGGAATACCCTAAGTAAATTGAAATTTTAGGTTTCATCTCACAGCCTGGAGGCAGAAATCCCGTGACGGTATTCTATGATTTTCATGAGGCGATGGTTTCAAGAAAATTATGGCAAACCATCAATGATTTTGTCTCTGAGTAGTAAGACTGAACCTAAAATTGGGAATTTGGAGGGTAAATTTGTTATTTGTGTGGGTGGAGCCTATAAAGGAGAGTCTAAGTATTTTAGTATGAAGATATAGATCATTTTATAGTTTCTTAGTTAATTGTGTTACGACAATAGGATTCTAAAATTTGTTTTCTTGCCCTATTTTCAGGATGGACCATAGAGATAAGAATGTGGATGTTGGGAGAAGTAACAGTTTAGGGGCTCTAGTAAGGACGACATTGATACCTCTACCGTGCTGTGAGGTTTAGTTCAGCAAGCTATGGAAGAAATTAGGTGGGACTCTAGGGGGCAACACTGCCCACCTGCAGACCAGGGATGCACCATCGAGCAATTTACCCACATGAATCCCCCGACTTTTGCGAGAGGAACTGATCCAATTGAGGTAGAGAACTGGGTTTAGGAGATAGAGGAGCTGCTGGCAGTCCTGTGCTACACAGAGGAACAGAAATTTCAGTATGCTACTTTTAAATTGGTTGGGGAGGTCAAGCGATGGTGGAGATCAGTAAAGCTTCTTGAGGAACAGAGGTCAGAACCCGCGGTTATGACTTGGAAGCATTTCAAAGAGATCTTCTTTGATAGATACTTCCCCGCTACCACCAGGGATGCTAAGGCAAAGGAGTTTATGAATTTGACTCAGAGGCACTTGACTTTATAGCAGTATGCGGCCAAGTTTGTGGAGCTGTCTCGCTTCAGCCCATATATGGTTCCAGATGAGGCGAGGAAGGCGAGAAAGTTTGAGAAAGGCTTGAGGCAGGAGATATACGAGTAGGTAGTGGCTTTTCAAGTTCATAATTTCTCAGAGCTGGTGGATAAAGTCATGGTTTTGGAGACCAGTCCGTAGAGGAGTATGGAAATGCTTAATCAGAGGAAGAGGCCTGTGCCTCTTGGTTTTCAAGCTGGTACAACTCAGGGTCCATGTAGAAGAAACATAAATATTGTGGGCTAGACACTAGAGATGGGGAATCGAACTGGGCAGAGCAATCCATCACGCCCTCTTTGCCCCAGGTGTAATAGGAGACATTCAGGGAAATGTCGGGTCAAGGTGATTATCTACTATTGGTTCGGTAGACCCAGTGATATTGTACGAGACTGTTGTGTGTCGCTGAATCATGTGCCTACTCCTAGTCGTTACTGGGAAAACAATCAGGCACCCCGAGGCAACTACTAGAGGAACACTGCCCCAGAGCAGGTTTATTCTCTTACACTAAGAGAAGCAGAAAATATGATCGACGTGGTGACATGTAATATTTTAATATTGTCAAATAAAGTTGTTGTATTGTTTGATTCAGGAACAATACACTCATTCATACCTCGGAAGTATATTAAATTGTGTGGGATAAAAGCTCAACTATTAGATATATATTTATTTGTGGTCACACCGACAGGGACCGTGGTAGTGTGTGTAGAAGGGTTCTTAAGGTCTATCCTATCTGTATTCAAGGAAAGATGCTACTAGCCAATTTAGTAGTTTTTGACATGCATGGATTTGACGTAATTCTGGGGATGGACTGGCTAGCCTTTAGTTATGCCAGTATTGACCGTTATAAAAAGAAAGTAGTGTTCATACCTCTAGGGGAGCAGGAGTATAGATTTTTTGGGTCGTGTGTGCGTACCTCGCCACAAATACTGTCAGCTATTCAGGCAAAAAGGTTAATCTTGGATGGATATTTAGGGATACCTAATTTATGTGAAGGAAGCACCAGAGGGAGGATTAAAACTTGAGGATATCTCAGTAGTAAGTAAATTCCCTAATGTATTTCTTGAGGATTTGCCTAAGTTGTCTCCTAATCATGAGGTGGAGTTCGCTATCAACCAACCTTCAAGAACGTCACCAATCTCTAAGGCTCCATACAGGACGACTCCCGCAAAATTAAAGGAATTGAAAGAACAGTTACAGGAGTTACTGGATAAAGGATTTATTAGACCTAGTGTGTCACCATGGGAAGCACCAGTGTTATTCATTAAAAATAAAGATGGGTCGATGAGGAAGTGCATTGATTACTAAAAAATAAACAAGGTGACTGTTAAGAACAAGTATCCACTTTCCCATATAGATGATTTTTTTGACCAGCTCCAGAGAGCACGATTTTTCTCTAAGATTGATCTCCGATTCGGGTACCATTAGGTGAAGGTTAAGGCAGAGAATGTTCCAAAGACTGCATTCCGAACTAGGTATGGCCATTATGAATTCTTGGTTATGCCATTCGGACTGACTAATGCTCCTTCTGCATTTATGGACCTTATGAACAGGGTTGTCCATGAATATCTGGATAGGTTTGTGGCGGTGTTCATTGATGATATTTTGGTGTATTCAAAGAGTCCTGAGGAACATGAGAATCATTTGAAGATGGTACTTCAGGTATTCAGGGAAAGGGGGTTGTATGCTAAATTTAAGAAATGTGAATTCTGGTTGGAACAAGTTGCATTCCTCGGACACGTGATATCTAGAGGTGGTATTTTTGTGGACCTGAGTAAGAAAGAGGCGGTAGTAGACTGGGCGAGACTGAAGAATGTCCACGAGGTTAGGAGTTTCTTAGGTCTGACAGGATATTACCACTGATTTGTGGAAGGTTATTCTAAATTATCAGGTCCACTAACAAAGTTGATAAGAAATAATGTAAAATATGAGTGGACAGATGAATGTGAGCAAAGCTTCCAAGAATTAAAGTAGCGAATCATCACTACTTTGGTACTGACAATTCCTTTAGGAGAAGGTGATTTTGTGATCTACAATGATGCGTCTCGGAAAGGGCTTGGGTGCGTCCTGATGCAACTAGGGAAGGTTATTGCGTACGCCTCTCAATAGCCCAAGGAACACGAGAAGAATTACCTGACGCATGATTTGGAATTGGCAGTAGTGGTTTTTGTTTTAAAAATCTAGAGGCACTACCTGTATGGTGAGAGGTGCGAGATATTTATAGATCATAAAAGTCTTAAGTATTTCTTCACGCAAAAGAGTTGAATATGAGACAGAGGAGATGGTTAAAACTGATAAAGGACTATGATTGTATCATTAACTACCACCCAGGGAGAGCAAATATGGTAGCTGATGCATTAAGTCGAAAGTTGTTAGAACTGATAAAGGACTGTGATTGTATCATTAACTACCACCTAGGGAGAGCAAATGTGGTAGTTGATGCGTTAAGTTGGAAGTTAGGGAATGCGGCGGTCTCGACAGTGGTAGCTCAACATCAAATCCAGATGGATCTAAAAAGATTTGGTGTGGAAATAGTGGAAGGAAATCATCAAGCTTTTATTGTTAATTTGGTGCTCCAACCGAGCTTACTGGAACGAATTGAGGTTGCACAGAAGAATGATGCAGAGTTGGTAAAAATTAGGGGTAAGGTACGAAGTGGCCCGGGGACAGATTTTAATATCTCAAATGATGGAGTTTTAAAGTTTCACGCCTTATTGTGTGTGCCTAATGATACAGAGATAAAAAAAAAAAGCAATTCTGGAAGAGGCTCATCGCTCTCTGTATACAATGCATCTAGGAAGCACTAAAATGTACCAAGATTTACAAGAATCCTTTTGGTGGAACAATATGAAGAGGGATATTGTCCAGTTCGTGGGGCAGTGCCTTACGTGTTAGCAGGTGAAGGCTGAACACCAAAGACCAGCAATGCCATTGCAACCACTCCACATTCTTGAGTGGAAGTCAGAGCATATATCCGTGGATTTTGTGACGAGGTTACCCTCAGTACTGCATGGGCAAAACACCATTTGGGTAATCATTGACCACCTGACAAAGACTGCCCATTTTATTTCAATCAGAGTTAGTTACTCCATGAATAGGTTGGTAGAGCTTTATATGCAGGAGATAGTTAGACTCTATGACGTACCAGTGTCCAATGTATCAGATTGAGACCCACGGTTTACCTCCCAATTTTGGAAGAGTTTGTAGAGGGCCTTGGGATCTCAGCTTACTTTTAGTACAACATTTCACCCCTAGACCGATGGACAAATAGAGAGAACAATCCAGATCCTAGAAAGTTACGGGCATGTGTGCTAGACTTCATAGGAAGCTGAATTTAGTATCTGCCGTTAATTGAGTTTGCCTACAACAATAGTTACTAGGCTAGTATTGGAATGACACCATATGAAGCGTTATATGGTCGGAGATGCCAATCTCCACTGTATTAGGATGAGGTTGGTGAACGGAGAATTTTGGGGCTAGAAATTATACAATAGACTTGTGAGAAAATCAAACTCGTTCGAGATAGAATTAGAACAGCTCAGAGTCGATAGAAGAGTTATACTAATACTCGCCGACGAGAACTAGAGTTTGATGTGGGGGATAAGATATTTATGAGGATTGCTCCAATGAAGGGGGTTATGAGATTTAGGAAGAAAGGTAAGCTAAGCCTTAGGTATATTGGGCTATTCGAGATTCAGGAGAGGATTGGTCCAACTGCCTACAGTATAGTTTTACCCCCAGCACTATCTAGGATTAATGACGTGTTTCACGTGTCCATGTTGAAGAAGTACATCCCAGATCCTTTGCATGTGATAAGCTATGAGTCATTGGAAGTGAGTGACACCTTATCATATGATGAAGTGCCAGTTCGGATCCTAGACTGGAAGGAGCAAGAATTACGTACCAAGAAGATCACGTTGGTAAAAGTACTCAGGCGTAATCATGCCATTGAGGAAGCCTCATGTGAATTAGAAGAGGAAATATGCCAGAGGTACCCACAGTTATTCAACGAGACCCAATGCTAGTCAGGTAAGTGTGATTGTTCAAGTAAGTGCTTGGTTTTTGAATGTAAACTTGTTTTGTGAAGGTTGTCTAGATAGGTTTGTTTGGTGGTAATATATACATTTTGGTTTTAAGCTTTGAGTGGTTTTAGGAGAATTTTTAATTGATTACTTGTAACCTCCCAGAAGTCGTATATGTAATCATGGTATTCCTCCACCATAAGTGAGGGGTTATTAATAAACTTGGGATCGGGCCACAATGCAGGTGACCACCAGCTCTTTCTAGTATTGGTTGGTATTAAATGTTTGACAAATTTTGAGGACGAAATTTTTATAAGGAGGGGAGGATGTAGTGATCCAAAAAAAATAATTAAATTAAATAAATAAATGATTAATTAATAATTGTTATTGATTTAATAATATATTAATATAATATAATATAATATAATATAGAGAAATCCCCCACCCCCTCCCTTGCGCCATTTTTGCTCTCTCTCTCTCTCTCTCTCTCTCTCTCTCTCTCTCTCTCTTCAATTTCTCTCAGTCTGTAAGCTAAATTGAGGAACGAACACCATTTCTAGGTCCTAGTGCTGATCCTCGACATTTTAACCGGAGAGATTTCATAATTTGGGCGTCGTAGGCACCACTCTAGGGATAAGGTAAGGGAAATAGATTATGTCAGTTTAATTTCAAAATTGAACCGATTAAATTGAGAATATGGATACATAAATACTATATATGATTTTATGAATTATTTAGGCATATGGAAACGATGGTTTTTTATTATTATATATGTATTTGGGGAAAACCAAAGTGAGTAGGGTAATCATCTCTTGTTTTCCTGAAAAATGTATATTGTGAGTTAAATAAAATTATGGAGATGATCATACCTTTGTTTTTTACAAAATATATTTTCCCTGCGCAGTTTATTATATTATGGTATAAGCATTTAAATTATGTGGCATGAGAACAAGTTGTTATGATTGCAAAATTAAATTGGTTGGAATCCCTTTTATGATATTATATAGTGAAATTGTGATTTTATACAGAAATATGATTTTATACTGAGTATGGATTTTATACTGAGTTATAAATATATACAGAGTTGTGATTTTATATTGAGTTATGATTGTATACAGAGAATGTGGTTTTATACTGATCTATGGAATTGTGAGAAATGACAGGTTTACACCGAATTGTGAATATGACGGTTTTATACCGAGTTGTGAAAATGAGATCGTGCTATTGTTTTTATCATGAAAATTGTAATATAACTTTGGCAGGATATGAGGAGGTTGTTATATTGTTATTATATAATATTATGTAAATTGCAATATAACGTTGGCAGGATATGAGGAGGTTGTTATATTGTTATTATATAATATTATATAAATTGGATTATATGATTTAAGAACCCTGATGGATCAGATATGTTGAGAGCACGGTATCGTAGCTAGTGGAATTGTTAGTGCAGCCATATTGTTATGGAAAGTGTATGCGGTATACAGTCGATTTGGCTTTCGAAGTGTTGTGGACTACCCCTGGAGTCCAGACCAGGCTATGGTAGGAAAATCGGACTATAGACATATATTACGTTGACTTAACCTGGTGGTAGGTTAGCCATGGTTAAGTCTAGTCTTTGGACCGCACAACCTGATCATGTAAGGTTAATACATGACTTTGTATGATTGTCTATTCAAGGAGGTTCTTTTATGCATATATGATGATTTACGTACACAGAGAAATTTATAAAGGCAAAGCATGCTTTTGAGATAAGTATTTATTTTTAGTTATATAGGTGTGAGTACAAATTTTAAATGCAACTTCATTTAAAGTTAATTAATGGATATATTTCCTTACGTAAAAACTCGTTTGCCACACATTGATAATAATATATTTCGTTTTACTGAGAGGTGTCTAACTCCAATAAATATTTCAACTTTTGAGGACCGTCAGGAAATCAATCCTAGGAGCTCAAGGTCGAGGTGTAGACAATACAGATAGGGTAAGTGTTTGTATGGATTTGTGTATATAAATTTTTTTGGTAATTTTTGGGTTACAATATGGTTTTGGGGAAATTGTATGGTAATGGTTGTGAGGTAGTACTCCAGTATGTATAATGTTTGGAAGGTTTATTTTTTCTTACACTGGTTGTGCAATGGTACAAATGTAATATTATAGAATATTGTGAATATATGTAATATTGTGATAATTATGAAAAAAAAAATGGGGTCATGATAGTTGTAATATCAGAGCTTGGAATTATTATTATTATTTTTTTCGGGTTGTTACATTGAGTCATCCCAAGTTGCTTTCATTGCTCTTTTTTTCTTCTTCTTGACGTCTTTCTTGAGCTGTGGACAATCAAGTTTTATATGTCCTATTTTCTTATAGTTATAACATGTAGGGGGTTCGGTCTTTGTTTCTCTCTTACTTGTCTCACCCTTATCTGTTTTTGACCCTCTCAATTTTTTAACAAATCTTTTATTTTTATTAAAGAATTTGCATAAGAGCCTAGTGAATAAGGCTAGATCATTGTTATCTGCCTCATTGTCTTCTTCCTCATTAGAACTCTCCTTTGAGGCTTTTGGGGCTATGGTTTTCTTTTGTTTATCACCCTTAGTGGTTCTTTCATTAATCACCATCTCAATGTGAGAAGCGAGCTACTTATTTCATCTAAGGAAGTATTTTTCAAATTTTTGCCTTCAGTTATGGCAGTGGCCTTAGGTTCCCAAACAGGAGGAAGTCCTCTAAGAACTTTCCTAATCATTTCATATGTAGAATAATTTTTACCTAGTGCATTGAGAGAATTTATTATATGGGTGAACCTAGTGTACATGCTAGTGATAGATTTTTCTAGGTTCATCTTAAGCGCCTCATACTCACTAGTGAGCATTTCTATTCTACTATTCCTAACATCTACTATTCCTTTATAGGTAACCTCTAACTTCTCCCATATTTCCTTAGCTGATTTAAAACCTATGACTTTATTGAATTCATTTGCATCTAATGCACAATATAGTGCATTCATTGCACTAAAGTTAATTTGGAGTTGTTTCAGGTTTGTGTCAGTTAATTCCTTTTCTTCTTTTGGGACTTCTTTGTTATCTATATTTTTGGAGGGAATCAAGTCACTATATGTGACCACTTTCCATACCTTATAATCCATAGTTTGCAAAAATATCCTCATTCATTGTTTCTAGAAAGTGTAGTTTACACCGTAGAAGATAGGAGATCTAGATGATGATTGGCCTTCGCCAAAAGGGGATACTCCTAATTGTATCATAGGGATCTTTATGTAGTTACTTGTTAGAATACACTACAACCTACGCTCTGATACCAATTGAAATTAGGATGTATTCGCAAGAGGGGGGTGAATTGGGTTATTTAAAAAAATTATTTGCGGAATTCTTATTTACTTTAACCCTTTTCCAACACAAACACTATTTCTATTTGCTAGACTACTATATCAATAGGAAGTATTCAATTTGAATGTAGAGATCAATGCAAAATTTGACTTTACAAAATGAAATAATGAGTTAACACATTCACCTAATCACTTATTCAAAATTTAACCTTCAGTTTGAATCAATAAAATTTACAATCAAGACAAATGAATTCAATGATTAGATATATATCTTAATAATATAATCAATATTAAGATCAGATTTTCAATAAGGATAATATTTCTCCTTCAAAACCATTTCTATAAAACTCTTGATTAACTTCAGCACTTAAGCTTCAATTCTAAAAATCATTTTTACAACTAGTTAATCTCAGATCATTTACTTATAAATTCAGAGTTGTAATCTTTTATGAGTTTTCAAATCAACTCATTAATCAAGTAATCTGATATATATTTGATCACAAAAATATGCCCAACAAGTTCACAATTTTCAACAATATTTCTCTTTTCAATAGGTTCTTAACTCTTTAACACAATCTCAAATATTCAACAAAGCTTAATCTTCAGCAAGAGGTAATATTCAATTAGTTCTTATGAAAATAAAATCATGCACAGTTTATATCTTGTGGAAATTAAAGAGAGTAGGGAAGAAGAAGCTGAACACCATTGTTTTCACATGGTTTGGCCGCAGTGTAGAGAGCTAGAAAAATAATAAATGAAAACGATAAAGAAAAGAAGGGGAAAGAAATTTAAAGGGGCATCAGTAGGGGTTCATCGACGAACGTCCTTCTTGGTATCGTCGATGAGTACATGTATCTCGTCGACAAAAAGATACTGAGAGCAAGAAATTCAGGCCATTAAGGGTTCGTCAACGAACTCATTATCTTTGTCGACGAAGCCACGTGGCCAATTATATATATGCTTAAAATGGATTTTGGCGAGAAAAATATCTTCCCCTCCATTATCTCTCTAGCTTTCAGTTTCTCCACCTTCTCTCTTCATTTTTGGCTCAATTCTTCCCCGATTCGACCATCAGGAACCACCATGGGGTTCGTGGGGCGATTTTCTACAACTTGACCAGAGCGGATTGTTGATTTGGAGTACTTGGGCACCATTCCAAAATCAAGGTAAGTGAGTTATTTTAGGGTATAAATAATTATTTGGAATATGTGAACCCAGGGAATGTGTTAGATGATAAATATTTTGGGATTGAGCTGATTGAATTGGGGATAATGCGATTTGAAGGTTTGGAGTTCTGAACACCGCTGGAGTGGTTTAGGGTTTTTCAACAGGCTTCTCAGGAAACAGGTAAGAGAATAGATTAAGTCAGGTATTTTCAGTAAACTTATCATTGAATATATAATATTTGATTCAGAAAAGTATATATATATATATATATATATATATATATATGATTTAGTATAATTTTTGGGAATACTGATGTTGAAGTGAGGAAACTTTGAAAATAAATTTAATATTATGTTGTCAGCAAAACATGTTTTCCCAGGCTAGATAATATATTACAGAGTAGTACTCACTTGTATGTGGCATGAGTATAAATTTTACTATAAGTAATGATATGTCGGAATATTTTATATTTTCACAGAACAACCATGATTTGACAATAGATTTTAGAAAAACTACAAACAGCACAGAAATTATAATTTCAGTATATTATGATATATAGGCGGCGTAGATGCTGTGATATTTAGCTAGCGCAGATGCCATGATATATAGCCAGCCAGATGCTGTGATATTCAGTCGGTGCAAATGCTGTGATTTTCAGCCGGCGTAGATGTCGAGATCAGATATATTTATAACAAATATTCAAAGATATTGTTATTATGACAAATTTTACATAGAGTCATGAAATGAAATAGTATTATTACAGATATTATAGAATCATGATATTTCAGCTTATACAAAATCATGATAAAATAGTATTATACATAGTATTATATGGTATTAGACCCTGATGGACTAAGTATGCTATGAGCATGGTACCATAGCTAGCTAACCAGATCAGATAGTGTAACCCCTATATGCTGACCCAAGAGGTGTTGCAGAGAGTAGGATGGACAGACCAGGTTGGTATTAGCTGACAGTGTAACCCTTGTGTGCTGACCCGGGAAGTGTTGCGGAGAGTAAGATGGGCGGACCAAGTTGGTATTAGCCGACAGTGCAATCACACTATTCAAAAAGTGTTGGGTCGGAGGCTGATTAGCCTCAAAGTGTTGCGGAGAGTAGGATACCCACTATATGCCAACCCAAGAAGTGTTGCCAAGAGTAGGATGGGCGGACCAAGTTAGGTGAGCAATCTTGCGTAGTTATGTCATGATTGATTTAGCCCGGTAAGCCAGGCAGAGTTAAGTCCAGCTCTCGGACCGCACAACCCGATCATGCAGGATTAATTCATGATATACAGTTATCCATCCAGGGTATAATTTCAGTAATATACAGATATAACAGATTATTTACATGTTAGAAAAATTTATTATGATGTAGTATGTTTATGTTTAAAAGTACAGATTCCATGAGTTAACAGTTACAACTTAATATATTACAGTCATATTACTTGTAGTATATGTTTATAACATGATAATACTCATGTTGTCACACACTGATATTAGTCTATCTCCCTTACTGAGAGGTGTCTGACCCTAGCAATACAAACATTTCAGGAAACCCCGATAGACGAGTGGAGCGAGCTCTGAGATAGAGGAGTTCGTTGGTACTACCACAATTGTAGGGTAAGTAGTTGAGTCGGTATTAGGATGGATTTCTAGGTATGACTCTAGGATTTATGGTCTTTTTTGGGATGTGTGTATATATATATATATATATATATATATATATATATATATATATATATAAAAGTTTAAGTATTTTATGGTTTCCGTTGCTTAGTTGACATGTATGTATAAACAGGTGAATGCCTGGTACCTATGGGTCCAGGTTGACTTTGACTACATTTTATGTTATCAGAGTATTATTAATATTATGTGGGAAAAAAATATATAGTAAACATTTGGGGTTGTGACAAGCAGCCTACGTCCTTGCCTCGCGCAACGCGCTACAAGGATTTCCTTTCCCAACTTCATTACCAAGCGAAGTTACAACCTTTCTCCCTCAAAGGTGGAGTTTGCCTCTCTAACGAGAACCCCCTCTCACTAGGCAATGATTCAATACCTGAACCATCAAACAATACAACAAACAACAACAATTGCTTGTAGTACACGTTTGAATCAAGAATACTTCAAATAATCAATATGAATGCTGAAGCTCAAAAGTATATCACCAAAAATTTGATTTACGAGTGTGAGTTTTGAAAGAATTGATTATATTAACGAGAGATCTCAACAAGAACACAACAGCTCTTCAAAAGAGTATAACCAAAAGAATTTTCAGAGTTTGTTCGTGCCATTTGTGTACTCTCTTACCCTAAAGTGCAAGAATAATACGTTTAAATAGTGCTTTAGAGTTTCAAAAAGTTTCCTTTGATTTTTCTCTCATTTTGGAAACCAATCTAACAAGATTTGGAAATAATATCACCGTTGTAACTCGTTTAAATTTACCCATCAGTCGCATGTCCTCTAAGGATCAATCGCCTATGCTCTTTTAAAATTAGCGCATTCTAAAAGTCAGAATGGGATTAGTCGATTGTGCCCGATAAGTTAGTCGCCTATGCCTATTCTGTTTATATATTTTTGAAACTCAGTAGCACCACATTTGCCTAATGATTTAACATCAATCGTCAGTCCTTTCAGCAACTGTAACGCCCCAACCTGGGTCTGTTAAGGAGCACTACGTCTTTCCTCCTCTACCCGGACTAGACAACAAAAGACGGGCCTTATCGAACTAATGACTAGCCCTACAGACCAACACGTGTCATTTTCAGTGTGTTTTGTCCTCACTCACACACTTCCTGAGAAAACTTCCTAGAAGGTCACCCATCCCAAGATTACTCCAAGCTAAGGGGGGCGGGCCTTATCAGATTAATGACTGGCCCCATACCCCAACACGTGTCCTTTTCAGTATGTTTTGTCCTCACCCACACACTTCCTGAGAAAACTTCCCAAAATCCTGAGATTACTCCAAGCTAAGCACGCTTAATCATGAAGTTCTTATGGGAAAGTTCCCAAAAAGAAATGTGCACATTATTGATATAGGTAGTAACATCTAATCCTTTTAAGCCTTTCTTCCATGAGGTATCACATTCTCCTTCACTTACAGAACGCAACGTCCTCGTTGCGAACCCACATTTCTAAACCCAGGCAATGTGAATCTCATCACACTTCCGGCTGGGTAATTGCTCTGATACCATTGTATTACACCCCAATCTGAGTCTGTTAGGGAGCACTATGTCTCTCCTCCTCTACCTAGACTAGACAATAGGGGGGCGGGCCTTATTGGACTAATGACTGGCCCCACAGACCAACACGTGTCATTTTCAGTGTGTTTTGTCCTCACTTACACACTTCTTGAGAAAACTTCCCAAAAGGTCACCATCCAAAGATTACTCCAAGTTAAGCACGCTTAACCATGAAGTTTTTATGGGAAGGTTCCGAAAAAGAAAAGTGCACCTTGTTTACATGGGTAGTAACATCTAATCCTTTTAAGTCTTTCTTCCACAGGGTATCATAGCAACACTTGTTTTTCAATATTTTTGGTTCCAAACTTAATTCATGTAATGGAGAACTTTATTTGGACTTAAAGAAAACATTTTCCACGTATAAAAATAGGAAAAATAGCTATCTAAGTCCAATGACATATCCTAAGAGTTTCAATCAATTAATATTGAGTTTTGAAGTATTTATATGAGACTTTCATCAACCTATTCTATCTAAGTGTCTAAGTTTGAGTTTTGAAGTATTTACATGAGACTTTCATCAACCTATTCTATCTAAGTGTCTAAGTTTTCTTTATGCACTACTTCAATGAGCTTCATATCTCACATAGTTGTATATTCTTCATGAGTCATGACTTTAAGTGTTCAAATCCACTAATCTCTTCAAGTATGCTCACAACAACACTTAAGTCCTGAAACTTAAACTTATATAGACATGTTAAGTATCCTTGATTTTTTATCATTAAAACGAGATTAAGCCTTGTCAAGCCAACAACTAAATTTCAAATTATCAACATAAAGAACAATTATAGCAAATATGGATTTTGATAAAATCGCACAGACAAATTTAATATTTTATGAATCCTTCTTTCACAAGGCACTCAATCGATTGTACCACATGCGTCCATATTGCTTTAATCTATATAAGAAATGTTGGAGTTAACTAAACATAAATTTCTAGATTTTGCTTTAGGCAATTTAAATCCTTCAGAAATTTTTCATCTAAATTTCACTATCCAACAATCCATGTTGTTACTATGTCTATATGACGCATGCTCAGTCGTTTGGCGACTACTAGCTCAATTAAGAATCTGAAAGTAATTTCATCTGTTACTGGAGAATATGTCTCCTCATAATCAATTTCAGGTTTTTGCGAGAAACCTTGTGTCACAAGTCTTACTTTATATCGAGTAATTTTATTATTTTCATTTCACTTGGCACAAATACTCATTTGTATCCAATGGGTTGGACATCTTCTGGTGTCGGGACTACATGTCCAAAAGCTTCTCTTTTTGATAGAGAGTTTAATTCTGATGTGATAACCTCTCTCTATTTTGGTCAATCACTTTTATATCGACATTTATTAACAAATTTAGGTTAAGGATCCTCATTACTTTTGGTAATGTCAGTAAAGGATCATCATTACTTCTGGTAATGTTAGTTTGGATCCTTATTACTTTTGGTAATGCGGTAGATACTGCATATGCAAATGTGTTTTGACAACAACTTTATTTCTATCTCACATTTCTCTTGTATAATGAATTGAGATCTCATTATTATTTTCAGGTACCTATCTCTTTTCAAAAGATGTCTCTTCAGGAGTTTTCTCTTCAAAAGTTTCCTTTTCAAGAGGTTCCATAATAGTGATTTCATTTATAGGAGAAATGAGTTTGTAAATGTCGAATGGATTATCCACATAAAGACAACCATCCATTTATATTATTATTATTATTATTATTATTATTATTATTATTATTAATGTCATCAACATTTGGTTTGGATTGGTTGGGTGAGTTACACACTCAACCTACAGCTGTAGGTAGGTTGGTAGCTACCTCAACTTTCACAGCCCCATCGCTAATTTGCAGCCCACACCTCCACCATTCCTAATTTGATGTCACTTACTATTCCCATCAAATTATAAATAGAGACTTTTTATGTAAGATTCATCGTTTCATTAAATGAAATGATGTAATGGGAGAATTACGTTGAACTTTTCAAAAGACTTAGCTTTTTCCCCAAAAGAGAGAGGTCCAAATATAGCTGAGGGATAAATATTTTTATAATATAACTTACCAGCCTTGATTTTTGCTTTTATTCTCACAATTATACATGATAATAAATAACACTTAAATGAATAGAAAAAAAAGTTTCTGAATCAAATAAGGCATTTACAGTTGTCTTTTTGGTTGCACATTTTTTTAGCATATCAAAGAATGAATAGCAAAAACTAGCATTTTGCTAGCAAAAGAGATTCAGGACACGAACCATAGCCATGGGTCAAAAAATAACTTGGAGTAGAAATGGATTCTTTATCTTGGACTTCATATGATGCCCAACTTTATGGTAGCTTGACCTAGTTTGATTGATTTTAACTTCAAGCAATCCTCATAAAACTCGAGGCTGAATTCAGCTCGACAAAATGCAAGTTTAACACAGTCACCCGCCCCCGGGGGGACTGCTGTTGAGATAGACTAATTATAAGGCATTTACCATTTACCATACAATCAAATCTTTTAAAAAAGTAGATGATGATGTCAATTTATTATATATGATGATAGAAAAAACTAGCTTAAAATAATCCTACTCTTAACAAAAATAATACAGGACTTGGTTAGAAGATGAAGGTGACGCTGGCTTGCTTTAAATTACATTTTGAAAAATAAAAATAAAAGTGCCATAGTCATTGGCAGATCCCTATCGGAACATAGTGCAGCAGCATGTCGCAAGAAAGAAAGATGGTGGGTGGAAAAGTCAGATGCTCTGCACGGCCCCTTCATCTTTCTTCTGCTTTTTGGTCTTCCATTGGATCGCCTGTTTCAGATTTCCATACACTGGCGCATTATGTGGCCTAAGTTGTAAGTGTTCATACCATTTGCGCGGTTCCTCCTTTATCATATTTTCACCTATGATGCACTTAATGTCCTAGTTTTTTCATACACAATCGGTTCTAAGTCCGGGTAAAGGAGGAGGATTGCGTTAGGTAATTGACAAACAGCGTAAAATTTGTCAGATCACTATGATATGAATCATAACCGAGTCGCAATACCAAATACTATTAAAAATAAAAATTAGTTCTAGTATCATTAAAAAAAAAAAAAAAAACTTTAATGGAGTACAAAACCATTTCTTACTTTCTTGATAATCTGAACATGAAAAATTGGATTCATGTATATTTTTCTTTTCATTTCCTTCATATTTTCCAAGTTCCAAACAGAACTCTTATCTCAACAAAAAAATTTTATATTTTTTGATTTTACACTATATCTCTTATTAAAAATATCAATTTAAGCCTACACAAAATGCACTTGAATTGGTTAAATTATTTTTTAACTACAAAATACCTTTTCTTTTCAAATTATGTTTAGTGACATAATCATGAATAATAGAAAAATATTGATCCTAGATTTGGAGAAACTTTAGCTTTGAATTTATATTAAATTTGTATAAGTTTGTAACATAAAATTATATTAAAATTTACGTAAATATATCCACATATAAATTTAAGGTTCGAAACCTTACCTTTACTCCTAAATGCAATATATAAATTATGAATCCATGTTATTGTTAGATCACATGATGCGCACAAATTGAATGAGTAAACGATGCATTGGAGTATTTTTTGACATAATAATAATAATAATAATAATAATAATAATAATAATAATAATAATAATAATGCCTATTTTTGGATGTTTATATAAATTACGCTCCAAAAAATAAGAATTTCTTTTCAAGAATTATAATGAGATCCTTATGAGAAAATCATTACAATTATGAACGCCAGCGTTTACATTCATTCAATCATAGAATTTAAAAGTAGGTTGTATGTTTGTCATAGAATTTAAAAGTAGGCCATTATAACATATCAAATAAGCCTCTAATTATATCTAACTTTTAAGCATTTAATGTTATCATAATTCATATTATGAAACCTTAAAACAAACAATATAATACTCACCCTTTTCTTTATTTATTAACAAAAGGACAATTTCATTTTAAAATTTTATTAATTAGAGGGAGAGACCGAAAAGTTTTTCAACCAACTGATTTAATAGTCAACTTAAAAAGTTTAAACATTAAATTTCAAATCTTAAAAATTTAATTGTATGAATTTGAACAAATTTAGTATGATTTAATACAATAATTTGTCTAAATCCACACAACTTAAAATCCATACTATTAAATATTAAAAAATATATATTTATAATAAAAAATAAAAAATATGAATATCATGTCTAAATTTAGATAGCTTTGGATTTAAATAAATTAATATAATTTCGCCTATACTTTCTCTAAATAGGGTAACACTGTATTTGAAAGCATGAATTTTGGATTTAAACAAATTTCAATACAATTTTATATTATATTTTATTCAAACCCAATGCAAATTCAAATTCAAAATCTCTCCAAATATAGGATAAATTTATTTTTTTACTAAAACATTTGGGAGCATAAATTTGGGATCTTAAATTTGTTGGGTGGTTTTGGCCTTCTTAACCCCAAAAGCTAGCTCATGGGATGAAGATTTTCCTCACACTTAATAACTAACCACCAACTTCTTTCACAACCGATATGGAATAATCTCAACAATCTCCCCCTCACACATCGGGCTCCAAATCGACGACAGTACAAACCCGACATCCCGATGAGAATGTTGAACTATGGGTTCTGATACCAATATTGGGTGGTTTTGAACCTTCTTAACCTCAAAAGTTAGCTTATGGGGTGAGACTTTCCCTCACAATTAATAACTAACCACTAGCCCCTTCCACAATTGATGTGAGATAATCCTAACAAAATTTAAATTTGAGTAAATTTAAATAAAAAATTTAATATAACTTTATGTTGCATTTTATCCAAATTCACATCCACCCAAATCTTAGGTATCTCTTAAACATATGGCAAGTAATTTTTGAAAAAAATATTTTGAGATTAGTGTGAAATGGCAAAAGTAAAAGAAAAATAAGATTTTAGACAGGGAAATTGTGATTTTATACAGAAATATGATTTTATACTGAGTATGGATTTTATACTTAGTTATGAATATATACAGAGTCGTGATTTTATACTGAGTTATGATTGTATACAGAGAATGTGGTTTTATATTGATATATGGAATTGTGAGAAATGACGGTTTTACACCGAATTGTGAATATGATAATTTTATACCGAGTTGTGAAAATGAGATCATGCTACTGTTTTTATCCTGAAAATTGCAATATAACTTTGGCAGGATATGAGGAGGTCGTTATATTGTTATTATATAATATTATGTAAATTGCAATATAACGTTGGTAGGATATGAGGAGGTCGTTATATTGTTATTATATAATATTATATAAATTGCATTATATGGTTTAAGAATCCTGATGGACCAGATATGTTGAGAGCACAATATCGTAGCTAGTGGAATTGTTAGTGCAGCCACACTGTTATGGAAAGTGTAGGTGGTAAACAGTCGATTTGGCTTACGAAGTGTTGTGGACTGCCCCTGGAGTCCGGACCAGGCTATGGTAGGAAAATCAGACTATAGACATATATTACGTTGACTTAACCTGGTGGTAGGCCAACCATGGTTAAGTCTAGTCTTCGGATCGCACAACCCGATCATGTGGGGTTAATACATGATGTTATATGATTGTCTATTCAAGGAGGTTCTTTTGTGCATATATGATGATTTACGTACCCAGAGAAATTTAAAAAGGCAAAACATGATTTTGAGAAAAGTATTTATTTTCACTTATATAGGTGTGAGTACAAATTTTAAATGCAACTTCATTTAAAGTTAATTAATGGATATATTTTCTTACGTAAAAACTCATTTGCTACAGACTGATAATAATATATTCCGTCTTACTGAGAGGTGTCTAACTCCAATAAATATTTCAACTTTTGAGGACCGTCAAGAAATCAATCCTAGGACGTCAGGGTCCGGGTGTAGATAATACAGATAGGGTAAGTGCTGGTATGGATTTGTGTATATAAATGTTTTTGGTAATTTTTGGGTTACAATATGGTTTTGGGGAAATTGTATGGTAATGGTTATGAGGTAGTACTCCAATATGTATAATGTTTGGAAGGTTTATTTTTTCTTACGCTGGTTGTGCAATGGTACAGATGTAATATTCTAGAATATTTTGAATATATGTAATATTGTGATAATTATGAAAAAAAAATGGGGTCATGACAGTTGTAATATCAGAGCTTGGAATTTTTTTTTTTTCTTTTCAGGTTGTTACATTGAGTCATCCCAAGTTGCTTTCATTGCTCTCTTTTTTTTCTTCTTGACATCTTTCTTGAGTTGTGGATAATCAGGTTTTATATGTCCTATTTTCTTACAGTTATAACATGTAGGGGGTTCGGTCTTTGTTTCTCTCTTATTTGTCTCACCCTTATCTGTTTTTGACCCTCTAAATTTTCTAGCAAATCTTTTATTTTTATTAAAGAATTCACCTAAGAGCCTAGTGAATAAGGCTAGATCATCGTTATCTGCCTCATTGTCTTCTTCCTCACTAGAACTCTCCTTTGAGACTTTTAGGGCTATGGTTTTCTTTTGTTTATCACCCTTAGTGGTTCTTTCATTAATCACCATCTCAATGTGAGAAGTGAGCTAATTATTTCATCTAAGGAAGTATATTTCAAATTTATGCCTTTAGTTATGGCAGTGGCCTTAGGTTCCCAAGCAGGAGGAAATCCTCTAAGAACTTTCCTAATCATTTCATACGTAGAATAATGTTTACCTAGTGCATTGAGAGAATTTATTATATGGGTGAACCTAGTGTACATGCTAATGATAGATTTTTCTGGGTTCATCTTAAGGGCCTCATACTCGCTAGTGAGCATGTCTATTCTTCTATTTCTAACATCTATTGTTCCTTTATAGGTAACCTCTAACTTCTCCCATATTTCCTTAGCTGATTTAAAACCCATGACTCTATTGAATTCATTTGCATCTAACGCACAATATAGTGCATTCATTGCACTAAAGTTAATTTGGAGTTGTTTCATGTTTGTGTCAGTTAATTCCTTTTCTTCTTTTGGGACTAGTTTGTTATCTATATTTTTGGTGGGAATCAAGTCACTATGTGTGACCACTTTCAATACCTTATTATCCATAGTTTGCAAAAATATCCTCATTCGTTGTTTCTAGAAAGTATAGTTTACACTGCAAAAGATGGGAGATCTAGATTATGATTGGCCTCGCCAAAAGGGGATACTCCTAACTGTGTCATAGGGATCTTTATGTAGTTACTTGTTAGAATACTCTACAACCTATGCTCCGATACCAATTGAAATTAGGATGTATTCCCAAAAGGAGGGTGAATTGGGTTATTTAAAAAAATTATTTGCGGAATTCTTATTTACTTTAACCCTTTCCAACACAAACACTATTTCTATTCGCTACACTACTATATCAATAGGAAGTATTCAATTTGAATGTAGAGATCAATGCAAAATTTGAATTTACAAAATGAAATAATGAGTTAACACATTCACCTAATCACTTATTCAAAATTTAACCTTCAGTTTGAATCAATAAAATTTACAATCAAGACAAATGAATTCAGCGATTAGATATATATATCTTAATAATATAATCAATATTAAGATCAGATTTTCAGTAAGGATAATATTTCTCCTTAAAAACAATTTCTATAAAAGTCTTGATTAACTTTAGCACTTAAGCTTCAATTCTAAAAATCAATTTACAACTAGTTAATCTCAGATCATTTACTTATAAATTCAGAGTTGTAATCTTTTCTGAGTATTCAAATCAACTCATTAAGCAAGTAATCTGATATATATTTGATCACAAAAATATGTCCAACAAGTTCACAATTTTCAACATTATTTTTCTTTTCAATAGGTTCTTAACTCTTTAACACAATCTCAAATATTCAACAAAGCTTAATATTCAGCAAGAGGTAATATTCGATAAGTTCTTATTAAAATAAAATCATGCATAGTTTATATCTTGCAGAAATTAAATAGAGTAGGGAAGAAGAAGTTGAACACCATTGTTTTCACAAGGTTCAGCTGCAGTGTAGAGACCCAGAAAAAAAATAAATGAAAATGATAAAGAAAAGAAGGGGAAAGAAATTTAAAGGGGCATTAGTAGGGGTTCGTCGATGAACGTCCTTCTTGGTATCGTCAATGAGTACATGTATTTCGTCGACGAAAAGATACTGAGA
Source organism: Malania oleifera (assembly GCF_029873635.1). Classification (NCBI taxonomy): domain Eukaryota; kingdom Viridiplantae; phylum Streptophyta; class Magnoliopsida; order Santalales; family Ximeniaceae; genus Malania; species Malania oleifera. The sequence goes on from NC_080426.1 coordinate 56,884,150, forward strand.
GCAAGATATTCAGGCCATTAAGGGTTCATCGACGAACTCATTATCTTTGTTGACGAAGCCACGTGGCCAGTAGCCTATATATATATATATATATATATATATATATATATATATATATATATATATCCTTAAAATGGATTTCAGCAAGAAAAATATCTTCCCCTCCGTTATCTCTCTAGCTTTCGGTTTCTCCACCTTCTCTCTTCATTTTTGGCTCAATTCTTCCCCGATTCGACCATCAAGAACCACCACGGGGTTCATGGGGAGATTCTCTACAACTTAACCAGAGCGGATTATTGATTTGGAGTCCTTGGGCACCACTCCAAAATTAGGGTAAGTGAGTTATTTTAGGATATAAATGATTATTTGGGATATGTGGATCCAGGGAATGTGTTAGATGATAAATATTTTGGGGTTGAGCTGATTGAACTGGGGATAATGCAATTTCAAGGTTTGGAGTTCTGAACGCCGCGGGCGTGGTTTAGCATTTTTCAACAGGCTTCTCAGGAAACTAGTAAGGGGATATATTAAGTCAGGTATTTTCAGTAAATTTATCATTGAATATACAATATTTGATTCAGAAAAGTATATATATATATGATTTAGTATAGTTTTTGGGAATACTGATGTTGAAGTGAGGAAACTTTGAAAACAGATTCAATATTATGTTGTCAGCAAAACTTATTTTTCCAGGCTAGTTAATATAATACAGAGTAGTACTTACTTGTATGTGGCATGAGTATAAATTTTACTATAAATAATGATATGTCAGAATATTTTATATTTTCATAGAACAAGCATGATTTGATAATAGATTTTAGAAAAACTACAAACAGTACAGAAATTATAATTTCGATATATTATGATATATAGGCAGCGCAGATGCTGTGATATATAGCTGGCGCAGATGCCGTGATATTCGGCCGGCGCAGATGCCATGATATATAGGCGGTCAGATGCTGTGATATTCAGTCGACGCAAATGCCGTGATTTTCAGCCAACGCAGATGTCGTGATCAGATATATTTATAACAGATATTCAAAGATATTATTATTATGACAAATTTTACATAGAGTCATGAAATAGTATTATTATAGATATTATAGAATCATGATATTTCAGCTTATACATAATCATAATAAAATAGTATTATACATAGTATTATATGGTATTAGACTCTGATGGACTAAGTATGTTATGAGCATGGTACCATAGCTACCTAACCATATCAAACAGTGATGCCGACCCAAGAAGTGTTGCAGAGAGTAGGATGGACCGACTAGGTTGGTGTTAGCTGACAGTGTAATCTGTGTGCTGACCCGAGAAGTGTTTTAGAGAGTAAGATGGGCGGACCAGGTTGGCATTAGCCGATAGTGCAATCACACTATTCAGAAAGTGTTGGGTCGGAGGCTGATTAGCCTTGAAGTGTTGTAGAGAGTAGGATACCCACTATATGCCAACCCAAGAAGTGTTGCAAAGAATAGGATGGGCGGACCAGGTTGGGTGGGCAATCTTGCATAGTTATGTCATGATTGATTTAGCTTGGTAGGCCAGACAGAGTTAAGTTCAGCTCTCGAGCCGCACAACCAGATCATGTGGGGTTAATTCATGATATACAGTTATCCATTCGGGGCATAATTTCAATAATATACAGATATAACAGATGATTTACATGTTACGAAAATTTATTATGATGTAGTATGTTTATGTTTAAAAGTATAAATTTTATGAGTTAACAGTTACAACTTAATATATTACAGTCATATTACTTGCAGTATATGTTTATAACACAATAATACTCATATTTCCACACACTGATATTAGTTTATCTCCCTTACTGAGAGGTCTTTGACCCTAACAATACAAACATTTCAGGAAACCCCGACAGACGAGTGGAGAGAGCTTTGAGATAGAGAAGTTCGTTGGTACTACCCCCGTTGTAGGGTAAATAGTTGAGTCGGGATTAGGATGTATTTCTAGGTATGACTCTAAGATTCGGTCTTTTTTGGGATGTGTCTATATATATATAAGTTTGAGTATTTTATGGTTTCTACTACTTAGTTAACATGTATGTATAAACAGGTGAATGCCCGGTACCTATGGGTCCAGGTTGACTTTGACTACATTTTATGTTATCAGAGTATTATTAATATTATGTGGGAAAAAATATATAGTAAAAATTTGGGGTTGTGACAAGCAGCCTACATCCTTGCCTCGCGCAACGCGCTGCAAAGATTTCCTTTCCCAACTTCATTACCAAGCGAAGTTACAACCTCTATCCCTCAAAGGTGGAGTTCGCCTCTCCAACGAGAACCCCCTCTCGCTAGGCAACGATTCAATACTTGAATCATCAAACAATACAACAAACAACAACAATTGCTTGTACAAGAGAAAAGCTCTTCAAATGAGTAGATTAGTACACGTTTTGAATCAAGAATACTTCAAATAATCAATATGAATGCTGAAGCTCAAAAGTATATGACCAAAAAATCTGATTTACGAGTGTGAGTTTTGAAAGAACTAATTAGATTAACGAGAGATTTCAACAAGAACACAACAGCTCTTCAAAAGAGTATAACCAAAAGAATTTTCAGAGTTTGTTCGTGCCGTTTGTGTACTCTCTTACCCTAAAGTGCAAGAATAATACGTTTAAATTGTGCTATAAGGTTTCAAAAAGTTTCCTTTGAATTTTCTCTCAATTTGGAAACTAATCTAACAAGATTTGGAAATAAGATCACCGCTGTAACTCGTTTAAATATACGCATCAATCGCATGTCCTCTAAGGATCAATCGCCTATGCTCTTTTAAAATTAGTGCACTCTGAAAGTCAGAATGGGATTAGTCGACTGTGCCCGATAGGTCAGTCGCCTGTGCCTATTCTGTTTATATATTTTTCAAACTCAGTAGCTCCACAGTTGCCTAATGATTTAACATCAGTCGTCTGTCCTTTTAGCAACTGTAACGCCCCAACCTAGGTCTGTTAGGGAGCACTACGTCTCTCCTCCTCCACTCTGACTGGGGTGGACCTTATCAGACTAATGACTGACCCTACAAACCAACACGTGTCATTTTCAGTGTGTTTTATCCTCATTCACACGCTTCCTGAGAAAACTTCCTAGAAGGTCACCCATCCCAAGATTACTTCAAACTAAGGGGGGCAGACCTAATCAGACTAATGATTGGCCCCATAGACCAACACGCCTCCTTTTCAGTATGTTTTGTCCTCACTCACACACTTCTTGAAAAAACTTCCCAAAAGGTCACCCATCCTAAGATTACTTCAAGTTAAGCACGCTTAATCGTGAAGTTCTTATGGGAAGGTTCCCGAAAAGAAAAGTGCACCTTGTTGATATAGGTAGTAACATCTAGTCCTTTTAAGTCTTTCTTCCACGGGGTATCACATTCTCCTCCACTTACAGAACGCAACATCCTCGTTGCGAACCCACATTTCTAAACCCAGGCGATGTGAATCTCATCACACTTCCGGCTGGGTAATTGCTCTTAAACCATTTTGTAACGCCCCAATCTAGGTCTGCCAAGGAGCACTATGTCTCTCCTCCTCCACCTAGACTAGACAACAGGGGGGGCCTTATCGGACTAATGACTAGTCCCACAAACCAACACGTGTCATTTTCAGTGTGTTTTGTCCTCACTTACATACTTCCTAAGAAAACTTCCCAGAAGGTCACCATCCAAAGATTACTCCAAGTTAAGCATGCTTAACCATGATGTTTTTATGAGAAGGTTCCCAAAAAGAAAAGTGCACATTGTTTATATAGGTAGTAACATCTAATCCTTTTAAGCCTTTCTTCCACAGGATATCATAGCAACACTTGTTTTTCATTATTTTTGGTTCCAAACTTAATTCATGTAATGGAAAACTTAATTTGGACTTAATGAAAATATTTTCCACGTATAAAAATAGGTATCTAAGTCCAATGACATATCCTTAGAGCTTCAATCAATTAATATTGAGTTTTGAAGTATTTACATGAGACTTTCATCAACCTATTCTATCTAAGTGTCTGAGTTTTCTTTATGCACTACTTCAATGAGCTTCATATCTCACATAGTTGTATATTCTTCATGAGTCATGACTTTTAAGTGTTCAAGTCCACTAATCTCTTCAAGTATGCTCACAACAACACTTAAGTCCTGAAACTCAAACTTATATAGACATGTTAAGTATCCTTGATTTGTTATCATTAAAACGAGATCAAGCCTTGTCAAGCCAACATCTAAATTTCAAATTATCAACATAAACAACAATTATAGAAAATATGGATTCTGATAAAATTGCACAGACAAATTTAATCTTTTATGAATCCTTCTTTCACAAGGCACTCAATCGATTGTACCACATGCGTCTATGTTGCTTTAATCTATATAAGAAACGTTGGAGTTTAACTAAACATAAATTTCTAGATTTTGCTTTAGGCAATTTAAATCTTTCAGAGATTTTTCATCTAAATTTCACTATTCAATGATCCATGTTGTTACTATGTCTATATGACACATGCTCAGTCGTTCAACGACTGCTAGGCCAATTAAGAATCCGAAAGTGATTTCATCCATTACCGGAGAATATGCCTCCTCATAATCAATTACAGGCTTTTGTGAGAAACCTTGTGTCACAAGTCTTACTTTATATCAAGTAATTTTATTATTTTCATTTCGCTTGTGCACAAATACTCATTTGTATTCAATGGGTTGGACATCTTCTGGTGTCTGGACTACATGTCCAAAAACTTCTCTTTTTGATAGAGAGTTTAATTCTGATGTGATAGTCTCTCTCTATTTTGGTCAATCACTTTTATATCGACATTCATTAACAGATTTAGGTTAAGGATCCTCATTACTTTTGGTAATGTTATCATTACTTCTAGTAATGCCAGTAAAGGATCATCATTACTTCTGGTAATGTTAGTTTGGATCCTTATTACTTCTGGTAATACGATAGATACTGCATATGCAAATGTGTTTTGACAACAACTTTATTTCTATCCCACATTTCTCCTGTACAATGAATTGAGATCTTATTATTATTTTTAGGTACCTGTCCCTTTTCAAGAGATGTCTCTTCAAGAGTTTTCTCTTCAAGAAGTTCCATAATGAGGATTTCATTTTTTAGGAGAAATGACTTTGTGAATGTCGAATGGATTATCCGCATAAAGACAACCATCCATTTATAACATTATTATTATTATTATTATTAATGTCATCAGTTTGGATTGGTTTGGGTGAGTTACACACTCAACCTACAGTTGTAGGTTGGTAGCTACCTCAACTTTCACAGCCCCATCGCTAATTTGCAGCCGACACCTCCACCATTCCTAATTAATTGCAGCACTCAAACTACCAATCCCTCCCAACAAATTTCTCCGATTGCACCATCTCGCCCACCATCACCCATTAGTACTGCCATTGAATAAACGTGGCTGCAACATTTAACCATCTCCTACTTTCATCTTAACAGTATGTACGTGTGCACGCACAAGGAAGAAAAAAGATCTTTCCACATCACCCTCATCAAACAAAGAAAGCCTCCATCTATAATTTGATGTCACTTACTATTCCCATCAAATTATAAATAGAGGCTTTTTATGTAAGATTCATCGTTTCATTAAATGAAATGATGTAATGGGAGAATTACGTTGAACTTTTCAAAAGACTTAACTTTTTCCCCGAAAGAGAGAGGTCCAAATATAGCTGAGGGATAAATATTTTTATAATATAACTTACCAGCCTTGATTTTGACTTTTATTCTCACAATTATACATGATAATAAATAACACTTAAATGAATAGAAAAAAAAGTTTCTGAATCAAATAAGGCATTTACAGTTGTCTTTTTGGTTGCACATTTTTTTAGCATATCAAAGAATGAATAGCAAAAACTAGCATTTTGCTAGCAAAAGAGATTCAGGACACGAACCATAGCCATGGGTCAAAAAATAACTTGGAGTAGAAATGGATTCTTTATCTTGGACTTCATATGATGCCCAACTTTATGGTAGCTTGACCTAGTTTGATTGATTTTAACTTCAAGCAATCCTCATAAAACTCGAGGCTGAATTCAGCTCGACAAAATGCAAGTTTAACACAGTCACCCGCCCCCCGGGGTGACTGCTGTTGAGATAGACTAATTATAAGGCATTTACCATTTACCATACAATCAAATCTTTTAAAAAAGTAGATGATGATGTCAATTTATTATACATGATGATAGAAAAAACTAGCTTAAAATAATCCTACTCTTAACAAAAATAATACAGGACTTGGTTAGAAGATGAAGGTGACGCTGGCTTGCTTTAAATTACATTTTGAAAAATAAAAATAAAAGTGCCATAGTCATTGGCAGATCCCTATCGGAACATAATGCAGCAGCATGTCGCAAGAAAGAAAGATGGTGGGTGGAAAAGTCAGATGCTCTGCACGGCCCCTTCATCTTTCTTCTGCTTTTTGGTCTTCCATTGGATCGCCTGTTTCAGATTTCCATACACTGTAGCCTGCACATGCGCAAACCCATAAGACCAAACGATACTAATAACTTTATATGGGCTACACTTCGGCGGTGAGAACCACGTTGTGGGAGTTTCCAATTCGAAAATTTTTACGAATAAAATATATCATAAAATATAATGGAATTTCTCAAAGTTAATTCAAGTTATTCTTGAACAAAAAAATTTAAGAGCTTGAATCTAAGTTGCGTAAATTTAAATAAATTATATCATAAAATTAAATTTACTATTTATACTCTCAAATATCACACCAAATCTTTTTATTTGGAAATTTATCGATGTTTCATTCATTTTCACTTCTACGTGAAGATGACGCTCAGTCAATATGTTAAAAAGACTCGGTAGGGACGCAAAAAAATAAATAAATAAATATATATATAAATCTTAAAAAGTCCTTGTCAAAAATTTTTAAACACAAAAGAGAAAATTAGAAAAATGAGGGTAAGGGCAGGGTGGGTGGGGAGCAACAAAATCTTGTGATCTATTGTGTCAATTAAGGCGGTCAATATGAGCACCATAAAGTAACAGCATTAAACCGCTACATCCAAGTCAAGACCATTAGCTACTGCAACTAGATGAGCTGAAAATGACCATATTACCCTTTTAGGGTTCTCTTTTAATGAAATTATATTTTAACTGCAATACTAAATACAACAACAATAACAACAAAATAAATTTTAAATCCAATTAGGTGAAGTTAGCTATAATAACAATAATAACAACAAAATAAGCCTTAGAACCGACTAGGTGGGATCGACTATACAAGTCCTTTTCCGTCAATTTATGTGATCATAAACAATTTGTTTTGATAGATTCAGGGATATTAAATCCTTATTCATTATTTTCTTTCAAATTATTTTAGACCTACACCTACCCCTTCTACTGCCTTCCGCAATAACTAACTCACTTTTCCACACTGGCGCATTATGTGGCATAAGTTGTAAGTGTTCATACCATTCGTGCCGTCCCTCCCTTATCATATTTTCACCTATGATGCACTTAATGTCTTAGTTTTTTCACACACAACCGGTTCTAAGTCCGGGTAAAGGAGGAGGGTTGCGTTAGGTAATTGACAAACAGCGTAAAATTTGTCAGATCACTATGATATGAATCATAACCGAATCGCAATACCAAATACTATTAAAAATAAAAATTAGTTCAATATCATTAAAAAAAAAAACTTTAATGGAGTACAAAACCATTTTTTACTTTCTTGATAATCTGAACATGAAAAATTGGATTCATGTATGTTTTTCTTTTCATTTCCTTCATATTTTCCAAGTTCCAAACAGAACTCTTATCTCAATAAAAAAAATTTTATACTTTTTGATTTTACACTATCTCTCTTATTAAAAATATCAATTTAAGCCTACACAAAATGCACTTGAATTAATTAAATTATTTTTTAACTACAAAATACCTTTTCTTTTCAAATTATGTTTAGTGACATAATCATGAATAATAGAAAAATATTGATCCTAGATTTGGAGAAACTTTAGCTTTGAATTTATATTAAATTTGTATAAGTTTGTAACATAAAATTATATTAAAATTTACGTAAATATATCCACATATAAATATAAGGTTCGAAACCTTACCTTTACTCCTAAATGCAATATATAAATTATGAATCCATGTTATTGTTAGATCACATGATGCGCACAAATTGAATGAGTAAACGATGCATTGGAGTATTTTTTGACATAATAATAATAATAATAATAATAATAATAATAATGCCTATTTTTGGATGTTTATATAAATTACGCTCCAAAAAATAAGAATTTCTTTTCAAGAATTATAAAGAGATCCTTATGAGAAAACCATTACAATTATGAAGGCCGGCGTTTACATTCATTCAATCATAGAATTTAAAAATAGGTTGTATGTTTGTCATAGAATTTAAAAGTAGGCCATTAAAACATATCAAATAAGCCTCTAATTATATCTAACTTTTAAGCATTTAATGTTATCATAATTCATATTATGAAACCTTAAAACAAACAAAATAATACTCACCCTTTTCTTTATTTATTAACAAAAGGTCAATTTCATTTTAAAATTTTATTAATTAGAGGGAGAGACCGGAAAATTTTTCAACTAACTGATTTAATTGTCAACTTAAAAAGTTTAAACATTAAATTTCAAATCTTAAAAATTTAATTGTATGAATTTGAACAAATTTTAGTATGATTTAATACTATAATTTGTCTAAATCCACACAACTTAAAATCCATACTATTAAATATTAAAAAATATATATTTATAATAAAAAATAAAAAATATGAATATCATGTCTAAATTTAGATAGCTTTGGATTTAAATAAATTAATATAATTTCTCCTATACTTTCTCAAGAAAGGGTAACACTGTATTTGGAAGCACGAATTTTAGATTTAAACAAATTTCAATACAATTTTGTATTACATTTTATTCAAACCTAATGCAAATTCAAATTCAAATTCAAATTCAAAATCTCCCTAAATATAGGATAAATTTATTTTTTTTCTAAAACATATGGGATCTTAAATTTGTTGGGTGATTTTCGCCTTCTTAACCCCAAAAGCTAGTTCATGAGATGAGGATTTTCCTCACACTTAATAACTAACCACCAATTTCTTTCACAACCGATGTGAAATAATCTCAACAATCTCCCCCTCACACATCGGGCTCCAAATCGACGATAGTACAAACCCGACATCCCGATGAGAATGTTGAACTATGGGTTCTGATACCAATATGTGGTTTTGAACTTTCTTAACCTCAAAAGTTAGCTTATGGGGTGAAACTTTTCCTCACAATTAATAACTAACCACTAGCCCCTTCCATAATTGATGTGAGATAATCCTAACAAAATTTAAATTTGAGCAAATTTAAATAAAAAATTTAATATAACTTTATGTTGCATTTTATCCAAATTCACATCCACCCAAATCTTAGGTAGCTCTCAAACATATGGCAAGTAATTTTTGAAAAAAATATTTTGAGATTAGTGTGAAATGGCAAAAGTAAAAGAAAAATAAGAGTAATAACAATGAAGAGATTTTAGATAGGGACCCCCACCCCCGCGGCGGCGGCGGCGGCGGCGGGGGCGGGGGGCGGGGGGTTCCACAGCAGGGCTTTTCTCCAGAAGAAAAAAAGAAAAAAGGCCTGCAGGCCAAGCTTACCACAACCCCATGGGCCCATACAACTTATAAAGCGACCCAATTTTTTGCCCAATGCCCCTGCAAATTATGATCCCATCACCCATCCAAAGGGGTTTCCCATAATTTGGCAGGGGCATTTTCTCATGCCCATCATCAGTTGATTCAGCTGCTTCAAATTTCATCGCCATTACGGCTTAAATTCTTCACCTTTCCCAACAAAAATATAAACTTGATGCATAAAAAAAATAAAAATTGAAGGTTTGAAAATGTAAAATTGTGATCACCATCAAATTTAAAATGCAAAATTTGCAGTTATATAGATGCAAAATTGAAATAGGTATGTGTGAAAAGCTTACCCAGAAGTGAGATTCCGCATGGGGAAGATTCAAAAAGCTCCCCTTCTTTCCAATTCTAGCCACCTTCACAGCCGTGTTATTGCTTCCGCCAATTTCGCCGCCGTCGATGTCTCTTTTGCCCTTGAGGCTGAGGGCCCTCCTCCTCCCCCAGCCCCAAGAGCCAAACAGCCCCGATCCCTTCCTCGGCCCCGACGATGCATATCCCTTGCCAAGAACAATAGTCCCAAGCCGCTGCCCTGTTTCGGGGCTGCTGCGGCTGCCGCAAATACTCAAGGGGTACCCAGCTTGCGGAGTGTGTCCGAAGGAGAGGGACTTGGCGACGTAGGGGCCGTCGAGGACGGTGGTGGGGGAGGGCATCTTGGGAACTCTGAATTCGGAGAAGAGCCTGGGAGGGAGGTGCAAACAGGTGGTGCGGGCGGCGGAGAGGGCGGAGCATGGGCGGGGCTTGCCGGGCTGCTCCTCCCACCGGAAGGGAACGGAGGCGGTTGCGTGGAGTGGGGGGGTTAGGGTTCCGGAGGGCTCAGGAGACTGCATGGGTGGGGGGAGAAATGAGAAGAGCGGAAGCTTTGGGGTTGAACTTGGGTCTGCACCAGAAGCTGCTGCTGCTGTTGCCTCTGCTTCTTCCTCGCACGCCATCTCTCTCTCTCTCTCTCTCGCTGATCGATCTCTCTAATCACTAAAGCAGATGACGAATTAGGAAAGGGTAGCCTTTTTTTATATATTAAATATTTCAATTAGCTACATTTTAGGAGTGAAGGGTACGGGAAATTTGTTGGCGTTGTGTTTTGTCCTTATATTTTGCAATTAAATCTTTTCCTGTCCGTTTTCCTCCTCCATTTATCCTTTTTCCTTTTGCCTTTTTGGTGATTCGTGGAAAGAGGGCGTGCCTAGAGAGAAGAGGAATGGTCAAACCTATGTTCCGCCATTAATTAATTTCATGTCCACACACTCAACACCAGCTAGCCTAGCCATCCTCAAAAGCAATGCTCCGCGCAAAGCTTGTCAATGATGCACCACAAATGATGCACCACAACGCGCCAGGCTGTGGCTTCCTCCAATGCCCAATGGCAATGGGCTTCCTCTGTTCTATTCTCCTATTCCCTACGCATAAGACATGTTATTTGACCGAGAAGAAGGTTGCAAGTCAATCCATACTCATCTTTTTTTATTTTATTTTTTTGACAAAAGAAAATCTATTTAATTACCAACAAAAAAAATTGACAGTGTGCACAGATGCATATACAAAAGTGCAATGTGTAAATAATTTTTTTTGACAACAATATTATTGTATTTTAGAAGTAAAACTAGTATTTGTAGTAAATAACATTAGATAAATCTACATTTAAAAATTTTATTTTAAATAGGTCAAGATTTGGACCTAAAAAAATTCATTTCATTCAAAAAATAAAATAAATGCAAGGGTACTAAAAATGTTAAATAAAATAGTTAAATTCTTATTTATTAAAATTACTGTTAAGTGTTTAATATCTTTTATAAAAATAATAATATGATTTCTAAAAAATAAATTTTAGAAATTGGTGACTAGAGAAGGAATCACTTGTTCCTTGAGCAATTCCTTCAAAATATTCATGAAATTGTTTTACTAGAATATATACCCTGAAAAATAATTAATTTAAAATTTATCTAAAATTTTAAAAACTCATTATAAGTAAACGAAAAAAATAACGATGAAAATTTTATGCAGCAAATTAAAATTTTTAAAAAATAAAGTTATAATATTTTCATGGGAAGAAATCATATATTGAGATTTTTATAAAATAAAAATAATAAAAAATATACTTATTAGTTTTTATCTATAATATTATGTAAATATTAAAAAATTTAGTATTTCTCATAATTTTAATTGGGGTGTTTGTGTCATATCATGTCTTGTATTTTTAAAGATTTTTTTTTGTCCATATGTTTGCATATTGATATTTGTATTTAACTTTCAATATTCATATTTATCTTTGTAAACTAATTTATGACAATATATTATTAACTCATCTTAAATATATAAATCTAAAAATTATTAAAATATTGTACACAATATTATTCACGAAGTGACAATTTTTACTATTATATAAAACTGAATGAATAAAACTAAAAATAAAGTGATATTTTATAGATTATTTAAACTTTTGTTTCTTTATTTTTATTGTTTGCCATTGTGGGGTAATTTTTGGATTATTTTAACCTTTTGTGTAATGTATGAGCCACAAGTTGTTGTGAAGTTAGTAAGAAATGATACTAATGGTGACAGGCTAATAATTCCAAGGATGATGGAATGATTAGTGTTTTAATATTGATCTCTAAAATAAAATTATTTGATTTTTTTTTTATTACATAGGAATTTCAGCCACGAACAAGTTCTTCGGACCCCCTGGTACGGCACCAAACCTACGAATCAGCGTCCTTCCCCTAGATTTCGTTGATAAGGTAAAGTCCGAAATGCGAATACGGCTTCTGTGCATCAGTTGGACGTTCAACCAACTCGACTCCCAGGACAAATCTCCATTACCATCCACGGTCTCTGTTGACTCACAGAGTAAATTTTCACCATCCACAGGTACTAATGACTCCATGAGTGTATTTACCTAGAATTAAACTTCTGATACTTCTTCTTACTTGTTGATACCTTTTTACCGCGCCATACCCGTGGGAAATTATGAGAAATTACACTTGTCTTAAATATCAATTATAGGTTTAATTACAAAATTCATTCAAAATATCTTACCATCATGTTGTTGACACTAATAACTCACCATTTTAATTTTTCAAAAGTTTTGGGAAAAATAAAGTACAAAGTTTAATTTTTTGTAGACAACACTCACAAGCCCTTTGGACCCCGGTGCGGTGCCAAATCCATGGGGGTAAAAATATTGCCGCCCGTTCATTGACACACTCTTGGTAATTCACTGTGCAAACCATAAGTGGGGAATCAAATCCATGAACTTGAGATTACCAAAGTCATAAATTTGCCGTTACCATTTGAGCAATTTCGGCTGGACATCCTCTTATTATTAGTTGACTAGTATTAAATTAGTTTAAAAAAATAATAAATTTTTTTTTAGTCAATCTGTAATTTAAATTGAGCAGCAAAAATAATTATTTCTCTTGGCACACGTTAGCTGGGAAGACACAATGAAGACCTCCGGTGATTCACATTCATTTATGTTCCTTTTCTATTAAACTATGTGAATGCACAATTAGTTTTCTTCATCAATGAAATGAATTCTCTACTAGATTATGACTTTGCATACTACTTCCAAATATCGAGAGCTTGATTATAAATGTAAGATTCAACGAACTAAAAAAAAATGTAATTGATATTTCTTTCTTAGGTCATGAAATTAGTGAAAAAATTATTTGTTAAATTTTCTTTTCTTATATTTGAAAAGACGTTAGATTTGGAGTTGTATTGAATTTGAAAAAAAATTATGGTGCGTTTGGGAGTATGGATTTCAGATCTAAAATTTAAATTTGAGTGAATTTGAATAAATTTCAATATAATTTTATATTATATTTTATTTAAATTCAATACAATTTCAAATCAAAGATCTCTCCAAATAGAGGATTTGTCTAAAATTATATTGTAATTTATCCATATCTACTCATATTTAAATTTAAAGCTCGAAACCTACTGTCATTGAGATGCTCCTTATTAATTTTCCCTTCCCATTCAATTCCACTCATGTCAACTTTTACGTTCCAAGCATATAAATTCTAGCATGAATTTTAATATTAATTAAATATGACATGTTGATTGGACAATGATTGAAGACTAAACATTTTAATCAATTTGACATGAAAATTAAGTTCCATAAACTTATCTAATACGTTTGCCAGCAAAGACTGAGATATCCAGTCACATCCCTCAAAATAGACTAGTTCTAGATATTATATACGCAACCGAAAACACACACACATGGAATATATATAGACACATACACACACGCGCGCGCGTACATATATAACCTGTTGTTGTCCGAAAATCGAAAGATCTTCGCGAATCGTTCCCGATCACGACCAACTAAAATAGATCAAGTAAAAATGACTTGGAGGACATTGAGTGTACTCGGGAGATCATTCTGATGCCTAAGTAAGGGACTAATGAGAGGTTTTGAATTGTAACAATAGAAAGAAGCATCAATTCGGTATTGATGGACACTATTATGCTTGTGGGGGTTACATAGGTTTTATGGGCATTTATGTAGAGATTTTAAAATAGTTTTGTAACCATTCCCTCTTATCAATGCGTGTGCATTAAGGTTTGCAGTGGTTATGTAGAGAGGTTTAATAGTGGTTTTGTAATCATTCTTCCTTTTGAGTTAGGATATCTTGGATATATCAATTGTCCCATCTAATTTAAAAATAAAGTGATATTTTTAAACTTTTGTTTCTTTATTATTTATTTTTTTCTATTGTTGGGTAATTTTTGGATTATTTTAACCTTATGTGTAATTTTTGAGCGACAAGTTGTTGTGAAGTTGCTAGGAAATGAAACTAAATCAATAAGATAGGCTAATAATTCCAAGGATGATGATGGAATGATTAGTACTTGTATATATACATATTGGTCTCTAAAATAAAATTATTTGATTATTTGAGTATTATCTAAAGCATGTATAAAATGATTAAGACTGACCGAGCAATTGCACTTCTCATAAATATCAATTACAGGTTTAATTACAAAATTCATTCAAAAAATCTTATCATTATTATGAAAAATATGAATGTCATCTCATCTTCTACCCTTTTGTTTTTCACTCCAATAAATGCTTATCTATCATTATTGCCCTATATAAGGGCACCCTCCCCTTCTCATCTGATTACACATATTTGTATGTTTGTATACACATTAGCATGCTTGAAGTAAGTAGGCATATAGAAAGAAGATGAGAGATATATAAAGAGAAGAGAGATATTGTGATATTCCGTTGAAGAAAGGTTTAAAAATATTAGATGTTACTACTCAAATCAATAAGGTGCACATTTCTTTTCAAGAGTCGTCTCATAAGAACTCCATGATTAAGCATGCTTGGCTTGGAGTAATCTTGAGATGGGTGACCTTCTAGGAAATTTCCTTAGGAAATGTGTGAGGACAAAACACACTAAAAAGGACACGTGTTGGTTTGTAGGGTTAGTCATTAGTCCGATAAGACCCGCCCCCTGTTGTCTGGTCTAGGTAGAGAAGGAGAGACGCAATGCTCCTTGACTGACTTAAGTCAGGGTGTTACAAAATGGTATCAAAGAGATTACCCAACCAGAAGTATGACGAGATTCACATCGCCTAGGTTTGGAAATGCGGGTTCGTAACGAGGACATTGCGTTTTGTAAGTGGGGGATAATATAATATCCCATGGAAGAAAGACTTAAAAAGATTAGATGTTACTACCCATATCAACAAGATATACATTTCTTTTCGGGAGCCTTCCCATAAGAACTCCATAGTTAAGTGTGCTTGACTTTGAGTAATCTTGGGATTGGTGATCTTTTAGGAAGTTTTCTTAGGAAGTGTGTGAAAGAGGAAAAAACACACTGAAAATGATACGTGTTGGTCTGTGGGGTCTGTCATTAGCTCGATAAGGCCCGCCCCCTATTGTCTGGTTTAGAAGGAGGAGGAAAGACGCAGTGCTCCCTAGTAGACCTAAGTCGGAGTGTTACAAATATCTTGTACAAGACTGGTTTCAATATTTTGTACAAGGCTAGTTCTAATTCATTTTGTAATTCTGTGTGAGATAGTAAAGTTTTTTATCTCATCTGCCTATGGAGTAGGTATATCCGAATCACGTAAAATTTTTGTCTCATCTCTATTTATTTTTCTATATCTTTTATAACATGTTATTAGCATGTGACTCTAACTATATGAGATATTTCTTTAAATCCTATTTAATTTATTTCTTGTAACTTTTACTCTACAAGAGTATAATATTCTCCAGAAGAGAATATGTCTTTTAAAGTTTAAAGAATACCAATTTCCAAAAGAGATGGTTAGATAGTCCTCCTAAAGAGGGTATATTTTTAACCTCCCACAAATATGTTAAATTCAACCTCTTGAAGAGGTGAAACGTATATCCTTCAGATGTGGTAGCATATTTAACCTCTAGAAGAAGTAATAAACTATTACTCAATTTATTATTGTAAATTGGAATCATATTCCTAAAGAGTACAAATTGAGAAAAATAATATAATGTTCTTGAAAGAAATTTATTTAAGTACCCCGAAAGGGTGGAAATAATATTATATTATTATCTATGTTTTATTTTAGTTTTTACATTTTGTTTTCTAAATTGCTTTATTATTGTTAGTTTATTTAAATGTCGAATCTAAGAAAAATCAAATTTGTTTCCCTTGATATCAAAGGCAACAATTATTTATCATGAACTCTTGATGTTGATATCCATCTAAATGTGATGAACTTGGGAAACATTATTTTAGATGGAAATACCGCATCTCTTTAAGATTGCGCAAAAGTTATAATCTTCCTCCATTATCATTTAAATGAAGAATTAAAGACTGAATACCTCACTGTTAAAGACTCATTTATCCTATGAAAAAATTTTAAGGATAGATTTAACCATAAAAAAATTGTTATTTTACCAAAAACTCAATATGAATGGTTGCACCTAAGGTTGCTAGACTTTAAAACCGTCAGCGAATATAACCCAACTCTGTATAAGATTAGTTCGAAACTAAAATTATGCAGTGAAAATATTATTGATAAAGACATGCTTGAAAAAACTTTTACTATTTTTCATCCCACTAATATGCTCCTGCAACAATATAGGGAGAGAAAATTTATTAAATTTTCTTAACTTATATCATGTCTTCTTGTCATTGAGTAAAATAACGAGCTTTTGATGAAAAATCACCAAACTCGTCCAACTGGTTCGACCCTATTCCCTGAAGTGAATATGAATATATCTCTTAGTCTAAGACGAAGCTGCAGGCATGGTCGTTGGCGTGGTTGTAGCCGTGGTTGAAATAATCATTGACATCAATGTGAGGCTGCAATCCTCCAGAAAAGGGATAACCCCCAAAAGAGGGGTGACCCCTAGAAGCGGGTTAGTGACCAAAATCATCGATCCAGATAGCATGAAACTGAATGTTACACATACAGAGGAAAAGGTTATTGGTCGTGTACCTGTCGTACGACCAGGCACTTGGTAGATCTATACCAAGACTCTATAACAGAAAAGGAAAAGAGTAAAGAAGTTGAAACAAATTTTGCTAATAATGTTGTTCCAATAGATCTTAATGCTAGACCAGCCAACTCTGTTTATCTTAACGTGACTGATTTCCTTGTAAAGCAAGACGAAAATAATGATGTAATATTTCAAGATATAAAGTAAGCAATATTATATTTTGATTTTAATAAATTATTGTATTTATTGTTGTTATGATCAATTATAATAATGGATTTTTAAAAAATGTATTATAGTGTGAATTATCTTAAAGCTTTGATCGATTATAAGATGTCTTTAGAAGAAGTTTGTTTTGTTGACAGTGTTACAACACATACAATTCTTTGAGATAGGAAATATTTCCATTACTTGATTATATCTTCAACAAATATTAATACAATATCTGGTTCTACAAGTTTGATTGAAGACTCCGGAAGAGTTAATAGAAAGTTACCTAATTGTACTTCATTACAAATTGATGAAACTTTATATTCTAATAGATTTAGAAGAAATATGTTAAACTTTAAAGATTTAAAACTCAATGGATATCACATTGAAACTACAAATGAAGGCAATAAAGAATTCCTTTATATTACTTATATTGTTTCTGGGAAGAAACAAATTTTAGAACAACTGCCAACTTTATCTTCTAGATTGTATTATATAAAGATTGAAGCAGTTGAATCATATAATGTCTTGCACTAGAAGTGCTAATGACCTAAAGTTATTTACACTTTGGCATGATCGTCTTGGACGTCCTGGAGATGTAATGATGCAAAGAATTATTGAGAATTCACATGGTCATCACTAAAGAACTAGAAGATTCTTTTTTCAAATGATTTCATGTGTATTGCTTGCTCTTAAGGAAAATTAATTATCAAAACATATGTTTCAAAAGTTAGTTTTGAATCTCCCAGCTTCTTACAGAAATTTCATAGTGATATATGCGGACCAATACATCCACCATCTAGACCATTTAAATATTTCATGGTCTTAATTAATGCATCTACTAAATGGTCACATGTTTCTCTACTTTCTACTCACAATATTGCATTTTTTAGACTTCTTTCTCAATTGATTAGATTACGAACTCATTTTCCCGATTATCCAATTAAATTAATTTGTTTGGATAATGCTGGTGAATTTACATTCTAAAATTTTGATAACTATTGCATGTCACTGTGGATAGATGTTAAACATCCCATCGCTCATACCCATGCACAAAAATGGTTTAGTTGAATCTTTTATTAAGAGACTTCTACTGATTGCTAGACCTATGATTATAAGAGCCAAATTGCCTTTATCTATTTGGAGACATGCTATTCTTCATGCTCCATATTTAGTTCATATAAGGTCAACTGCTTACAATAATCTTTCACCTATGCAATTAGTCTTTGGGCAATAACCCGATATTTCTTATTTAAGAACTTTTGGTTCTGCAGTATATGTTCATATTTTCCCTTCTCAAAGAACTAAAATGGGCCCTCAATGTAAGCTTGGTATCTGTGTTGGTTTTGATTCCCCTTATATTATTAGATATCTTGAACCTTTAAGAGGTGATTTGTTTAAACCATGATTTCAAGATTGTCATTTTGATGAAACAGTATTCCCTACATTAGGGGGAGCAAAATCAGTGCGTGAAGCACAACATGAAATCACATGGAATGCCATGATTTTATCTCATTTAGATTCTCGCACAAATCAAAAATAAACTTAAAGTTCAAAAGATTATATATTTGCATAGGATTGCAAATCAGTTACCAGATTCTTTTGTAGATATCAAGGTCATATTAAAATCTCATATACTTGCTACAAATATTTTAACACGTATTAATGTCCTTGAAGGACAACAACCAACTAATGAACCAAAACCACAAGTTCAGTGTGGAAGGCCTATTGGTGCAAAAGATAAAACTGCTAGAACAAGAAAATTGAAATCTATAAACACTCCATAAGAGGTTACAGAGGTGGATATTCCATTCGACATTCACAAACCCGTTTCTCCTGAAAATGAAATCCCTATTATGGAACCTCCTGAAGAGGAACCTCCTAAAGAGGAATCTTCTGAAGAGAATACTCTTGAAAAGACATCTCTTGAATAGGGACAGGTACCTGAAAATAATAATGGAATCTCAATTCATTACACAGGAAAAATGTGGGATAGAAATCAAGTTATTGCCAATAAAACATTTATATATGCAATAGTTACTAACATTACTGGAAGTAATGAGGATCCTAAACCTAAATCTATTAATGAATGTCAATATAGAAGTGATTGGCCAAAATGGAAAGTGACTATCACATCATAATTAAACTCTCTATCAAAAAGAGAAGTTTTTGGACCTGTAGTCCAGACCCCAGAAGATGTCCGACTTGTTGGATAAAAATGGGTATTTGTGCGCAAGAAAAATGAAAACAATGAAATTACTCAATACAAAGCAAGGCTTGTGGTACAAAATTTCTCGTAGGAACCCGTAATTGATTATGAGGAGACATATTTGTTGAATTCTTGAGTTCGATCCCTGTTTTGATGCTGACAAAGCGTCTGTATCTCATGTGTGCGTTTAGCGTGTGTATAGGTCTATATCTTAACATGCACATGAGGTAAAAGGAAAATGGAAGCTAGAAAGACCTCAAGATCATACATCTTGGCGTATTTCATGAAGTTTGAAGAGCAAGACAAAAGAAGAAGACATCTATTTTCAATTATATTGCATTTTGTTTTATATTTTGGTCTGTTATAATGCATTGCATGCATGCTGTGGATGATAAGCTCAACATGACCTTAGAATGACCTTAGGGGGAGCAGCATTGGCTAAAAACTTGAAAATTCAAAAAGACATAAAATGAATAAGTGCATAACTCAGGGGAAGCCTTTCAATTTCATGGCTATGTACTTTGAATGCTTTCATGATATTTATATCCATATGCTCTTATGATAAACGCATTGCAAATTACTATCTATAACATACTAACTGGTTAAATATCTTTGATGGATAACTTTTTTTTTTCATACGAACTATTGATTACTACTGGATTGCGTACTTGTGTTGAAAGCCTCCTGCATAATGGATACAGTCATGTGGATTGCATGCTGGTAGTGGAATTTAGGTTGTTACATGCTTTATACGAATATTTTGTTAAGAACAATCATTTGTCAGATACAGGTTTTATGGGAAAATGTCCGATTTACAAATGACATGCTACTGAAATTTTGACAGGAATTTTCCCAAAATAAAACCTTGCACATAGATGATTATGATAAAATTAATGTTAAAATCTTTTTGAAAGGATGAGTGAAAACTGAAAATTTTGAATTTCACATAATCATCATGTATTTAGAGAGCTAAGCACCTTCCGTATAGAAAGAACTTAAAGGACTCACATGCATTGCTATGTTTTTAGAATATTAAGGTTCTTCTGAAAACCCTAAACATTATATCCTGCGCTTTAAAGCGTTATGATTTGATATGGAATGTTCTTGGGTCATTAACTCTAAAGCATACCTCAATATACACTTTTTGATGCATCTACAGTCTATAGGGAGACTATACTAGGCAAGTGATAAAGATAGTATCAATTTATACTCAATATAGTTGTGTTCTTGGCAAAGGCTTAATACTACTAGGCATAATGAAATTAGTCTCTAACAAGCATAAGCACTTTAAAACATATGAGCTAGGATTCAAAACGATAGGGGGAGCATACAAAATTAAAAGTCCTATCATATCATGTTCACCCACACTTTTAGCTTAAATTTGTTTTGTGATCACTGTGGCATGTGCTTAATTGTATTTCTTTTTTGAATATTTTTAAATGAAAATATATTACTTTGCCACAGGTTGTTTGTTTTAGCCATATGATCTTGCTTTTGATTGTTAACTTTTAGGATCCATATAGCTGCGTTTTTCTGGTCATATTTTGGGTGGGCCTAAATGAGATACGAGAAAAATTTTGCTTGCTTGATTTTTAAAGTTTTTTTTTTTTTTTTTTCAACAAGCACACTCCCAGTACCTTTTGACAATATTATAAGTATATATATATATTTACATATATTTTATTTAGCAAGAAAAGTTTCTTTTTACATGTGATACATTTTTGTTTTCTTGCTTATGGACTTAAATGCTATACTTTTTGGTTATAAAATTGTTTATGCCCAAATGCTATATGATAAAGGGGTAGATTTTTTACGTGCTTAAACGTTAAATAGGGGGAACATTTTTTATTGAGGGGAGTTCTCCGAAGCTAAGTCTGTTTTTAAAATCACCAAATTTCTTTCACTTAACCTATCCCTTTTTGCTGATGCCAAAAGGGGGAGAATTTTCATGAGAGCAAAATGCTTGACCAAAAAAAGGGGGAATTCTTTTTTAAGGCAAATGTTTTTAATGGGTTAAATATTCAAGTTGCATGCATGTATGCGTTTGTGCTACAATGATAAAACTGCATGAAAATATTTTGAATTGTCTTCTTTCATTAATATGTGTGTGCTATATTGTTTAAATTTAATTTATACATATTCTTAGGGGGAGCCTTTTAGGCTTATCCCATTTTTTTTTTATGCATTTGTTATCATCAAAAAAGGGGAGATTGTTGACTTTTTGAGTTTGATCCCTGTTTTGATGCTGACAAAGCGTTTGTATCTCATGTGTGCATTTAGTGTATGAACATGTCTATATCTTAACATGCACATGAGGTAAAAGGAAAATGAAAACCAAAAAGACCTCAATATCATATATCCTGGCGTATTCCATGAAGTTCGAAGAGTAAGACAGAAGAAGAAGACATATATTTTCAATTGTATTGCATTTTGTTTTATATTTTGGTCTGTAATAATGCATTGCATGCATGATGTGGACGATAAGGTCAACATGACCCTAGAATGATCTTAAGGCACTAATTTTTTTTTTATCAAAAATAGTTTTTTGTTAAAGTTAAAATCAAACAAGATTTTTGAAATAACTATAGGATCAAAATCGGGGTAAAAACAAGTTCGACCGATGTCGGATTTTTAGGCTTAATTAAAAAGCCTCAGTCAACAAAACCATTTCAACTTAAAACAATTCAATCGACTGAACCAGCCCAGAGTCAACAAATTGACCATTCCTCGATCAACTGACCGAATTTGAACTAAGCTTCCACGATCGACCAACCATGGGCTCTTGACTTTTCTACCACCCCCAGGCGACCAAACTTGTAGTTCAAAAACAACTCGGTCAACCGAACTTCAAGGTTCAGCAGACCAAGCCTCTCACCGAGCAATTGAAACCGCAAAGCCTTGGTAAATTTTGTGGCTCAGTCGACCCGCCATTAGCCACGATCGACCAAATTGGAAAATTTCCTGTGAGCCATTTTCAGTGCTTGGGTGACCGTACCTATCCACCGTTCGACCAAACCTCTCTGGTTGGCACATTTTTACCGTGGTAATTAGGGTTAATTTTTTATTTAACAAATTATAATATCCCTAATATGTCCCCAACAACTATATTTTTCCCAAGGTCTATATATACCCCCTCATTACTCAAATTTTAATGATGAGAATTAGAGAGAAAATCCTTCTAATATATTTTTTTATTCTTGTTCATTTTTAATACTCTCCTACACTTTTCATTTGGAAAATTTCTTTTGGAGAGCATATATCTTTTGGCATTCTTTCTTTTTTAGGCTTAATACTCTTACTCATATTAATTTGTTGAAAATCTTTTTGAGAGTGTTAGCTAGAGGTTCCCCCATATATTTTACTTGATAAATATTTTTTAGGTGAACAGATTATAGCTTGTGAATCTTGCACATTAATTGCAAGACTTCAAAAGCTCACATTCTTGATTGCGAAATATTTTTGAGCTTTTAACCCTAGATTTCATTAATAATAGTTTTGAATATTATTTTTAGAGGAAAGCTTTTGGGTCTTCAAGATCTTTGAAAAACATTCATTGCATATTTCTTTTAAAATCAAAGATCATATTAATTTCTTTGTGAAAGCACAACCCTAAGTTCTCCTATACTTTATTTGAAAAATATATTTGGAGAAAGATTTAATTGGGGTTTAATATTTGAAGTGCATTGTCTTACATATCAGTTTTCAATGATTATAAAATCATTTTGACAAAATCACATTCTCACATTGAGTTTAATTTCTCATCATCTATGAGTGCATTGTGCTAGATTGGTACATATCTGCTTAGTGTAACAAGCATCTGTATTGTAAACAAAAATTATTTGATTATCTTTTGTATTCCTGACGTGTGGTCAGAAGAGGGAGACTTGTCCTGTGAAAAGCCCGGAATTTCTTAGACTTAGTTTGGTGAGCACTAGACTGGTTCAAACCCGGTTAGTAGAACTAGGTGCACCATCTTGTAAGGTGTTGTATTCGGTGCCGCTCCACCTGTTAAGCAAGACTTAGTGGAATTCTCTTATTTGTGAGCTTGAGGTGAGGACATAGGTAGTATTGGTCGAACCCCAATAACATATCTAGTGCAACTTTTATTTTTCCACAATTTATTTTCTGCACTTGCATGTTATTATTTATTGCTCTGATAGTTTTACATATATACATTGAATGATTGATAATACTGAGATTGGTTTATTAGGTTAGATATTTGCTCAGTAGTGTATCTGTGTTATTGGGAATGCTTAGACGACCCTAGGTTGTGTTATACTGATGTTTGTTTGTTGACCTAGGAAGAAAATTTTAAAGTTCCCAATTCACCCCTCTCTTGGGAATACACCAATTCCAACAACTGGTATTAGAATCTCGTTGCATAGACTTAAACGTTTTTGCAAAAGATCACAATGGCTTAAATTGGTGTATCCCCATTCGGTGAGGGATAGTCACCTACTAGCTCTCCATTGTTTTGTGGTGTAAACTACACCCACTAGAAAATTAGAATGAGTGTTTTTATAAAATCTATGAATCGGAGGGTCTAGTAGGTGATTGATAAGGGAATTGGTATGCTTGTAAATGAAAATGATATTAATTTGATGCATGCAAATTCACATGCCATGGATCTACTATACTCCTCTTTGGATTCTAATATTTTTCTTTAGATTATGGCATATACAAATGCGAGGGAGATCTGGGTTGAGCTCGAAAAGAAGTATGGAGAGATCTAGGAATAGGAGACCACCACTTTGGAAGTGTCAAGCTCAAATGATCTGAAAGTGGTAAATCACATGGATAGTGAATTATCAGAACAGGAGGTATATGGTTCTCACTCTAACTCGATTGATGACTCGTGTGTTGAATGTTGTGTTGTTTTATGTACCGAATCATCTATTGAATATTGTGATAATTCTTTTATTGATGCACTTGATGATTCTCATGTAGAATACAGGAATATATTATGCGATGAATCATCTGTTGAATTTTATGATAATCCTACTGATGACACATGCAATGATTGTATTAAATTTTGTGATGAATCATGTGTTAAACCCTATAATGAAAACATGCATGTGTATGAATAACTAGAAAAAGCCTCATTCAAAATACGTAAGTTTCTAGTTAGGATGAATAAACAGAAAATATTTTTGAAAAATGAGAATAAGAGGATAGCTAAAAATTTAAAAGAATTAAAGGAACATCATGCTATCCAAGAGGAGAAAAAGATTAAAAAGGTCTTGAAAATCGTTTGTTTGAAGAGAAAAATTGAATACTATGTTGAAATGATTTTCAAACCCACAAATGAAAGAGATAACCAAAATCAACCCTTAGAAGTCAAAAGAAATAATATTTTCAAAAAGGGTTCATATTATAAGTTCCACTGTCATGAAAATGCCTCATCGAGCAAAAATAGAACAAATAAGCATGATCCTTCAGAGATATACAAATTTTGCTTATGTCGAAAAATGAAATGGCTCTTTCAGCTCACTTGTCCATCAAGAAGTGCTAGAGACTTAGACAAGGAAATGATGTGGGTAATTATGGTGGCCAATCCCATAACACAAAAGGAAGGAAGGGTTCCAATAGAAATTAAATAATTATTCTTCCCTAGAGCATAGGATTAGCTATAAGGAGTAGTGATGAACGAAGGCTTGGGAAGTGGCTCAGCTTAAAATATCAAAACTTAGTATTTGCATCCATTATACATAATTTTGTATACTAAGAATCTTAGAGAAAATCAAGCCAATATGTATACATTCAAGTAACATACATCCAATCCAAACTTAAACGAATATGTATCATAATGATTGGTTAAAATGTGAAAACATTGGCTAGTGCGTACTAAAGAACTCATGCTTAAAGAAAAATATCTTAAGTTAAGCAACTGTAGTCCATCACAAAAAATTAAGTTTTTGGAAATCAATTATACTACATATCCTATTGACCTAGGTGGTCATATCCCGTTTTGATAATGACAAATACACATGATGTTAGCTTTGGTGCAATCCCAAGAGGGGGCGTGAATTGGTATTTAAAATTTATTGTCTTGGGTCAATCCACAAACAACAATATTACAAAGGCCTAAGGTCAATCTAGCGCATGTAAAATAAATCAATGTAGATATACAATGGAATTTAAACTATAATAAACATTTAACCAAGCATGCACAATAAAGCAGTAAAGGAGACGACACCCAGAAATGTTATCAAGGTTCGGCCAAATTGCCTACGTCCCCGCCTTGGCCAACAAGCACAAGGATTACCACTATAGGCTCACTTAACGGGTGGAGTGACACCTAAACAACCAGGTCAAATTAACACAGGGCTGACCTCAACCTTAACCAGGTCAATTAGCGGGGCTGACCTCAACCTGCACGCCTTAACAGGACGACGCACCTAGCTTTCCTAACCGGGTCTAAGCCAATCCAGGACTATTCCAGGGCTAGTCTCCCTTTTCAGGCCCGTGCCTAGAAATTCAACAGATGTGAAATACAATCAAACGATACAATGATTGTACTTTCGTGTAAAGCATATATGTATCCAATTACGCACAGTATAATCAATATACTACCAAAAGATAGGATTAGATAAGCTCGGTATAGTCTAAGTGTCTACTCTCAAATAATTATACAAATATTTCAATCAGTGCGTGAGAGTGCAAATAATGCTATCTTTGTATCACACAATATTTCAATCACAATGCTCAAGGCAAGATGATAGCAATACTTCAGATATCTTAAATGATATTTCTCAATATATAAGGCTCAAGAGATATTCAGATTTAAAATAATTTGATCTTTGTGTTCAAGAAGATAAAATCAATCAAAGGATATTTCAACAAAGATCTTTTTGCGTATGCACAAAAAGTTCAATAAAATGTTTCTCAAAGTAAATCACACGAGATATTTGAAATCGATTTGCAAAAATTTATTTCACAAACAAAAAGTAATACGAACTCTTGAGTATTGCAATGATGATGCAAAACTCACAAGCTCTACGAAGTTTTCCTATGGAAGACTTATTAATGAAGTCTCCTAGAAAAGTTTCAAGCTTACTCTCGGATCAAAATATATATATCAATCAACTAGAACAAACGAGAGAGTAAGCTAAACTAGATACTCACAATAGCACTCTTACTTGGCAAGATTTGCAATGAGGATTAGTAAGAATGGAAAAATGAAGCTTGGATGTGAGAAATAAAGCTTTTGAGAATCAGAGGATATTTGCTAATTGTTTTTGCTAATCTCATTACTAATTTTTGCAAATGAAGCCCTATATATAGAGATAGGAAAAATTATAGCTGTTAGGACATGTAGAGTATTATTAATATTGTTTTAAACCAATTTAACCCTAATTAACCTTGTTTGAAAAAGTTAACTGCGGTAAAAAATATGGGGCAACCCGAGAGGTCCAGTCGACCAGAACACTTTCGGTCAACCAAGTCTCATTTGGTTCGGTCGACTAGGGGACTTTTGAACTGAGGGCTCGATCGACCAGGAGAGGGTGATTTCTCAATTTTTCGAGGTTTGGTCGATCAATCCATTTTGAACTGGTTGGTTAGGTCGACCAAACCACTGGGATTTCTCTCGAGGACCCTCGGTCGACCAGGTAGTTGGAGTACAAAAAGGGTCAATCGACCAAATGGTTAAACTTTTGACCCACGAAGGTTTTGGTCTACTAGGGCTTTTTGAACTACCTAGTTTGGTCAACCAGGTGGTCAAAATGTTGACCATTGAGTGTTTCAGTCAACAGGGGCTTTTTGAACTATTCTTGTTCGGTCGACCAGGGCCTTGGTCAATCAGTTGACCTAGGGAAGTTTCGGTCGACCAAGCCAAAATGAACTGATTGTGTTGGTCGACTGAAAGTGCACCATATGTGCATTTCGGTCCAATCTTGAAGCATACAAACTCTAATGAAGTGCCCGAAAAACATATGTGTAAATGTGTGTGTCCTAGGGTCACTTGAGGTCCAATTTGAAGACATCGAAAAAGTCCAGTATCGGTCGACTGAAGGGTGTTCCCTAAGGTTCATCTATGGTTATAAGCTTATCGATCCTACCATGCAGGTAAGACATTAATTATTACAGACCATTTCTTATTTACTATTATAGACTCAATATGATAAATATAAAATACAATGAATACACATGTTTAGTCTTCATCTTCTACAAATCCATGTGCGTGCACCATATGATATGTTTCGATTAGTCCTGCACACAAACTCATCAAACCATTAAATACCAGAGTATTTATTATAATCAAAACAGGGTATGACCCATAGGGTCAACAATCTCCCCCTTTTTGATGATGACAAATACTTGCCTACTTCTCCCCCTTTTGGCAACAGCAAAAAAGGCCTAAATAAACATTCAAGCGTGTCGCGACGTCCCAGGAGCGCGTGTGCCCTGGGCGAAATTAAAATCATTTTAAAATTTTCAGGAAAAATGTTGGGAGTCGGAGTCGCCACTAACCTTTAGTGCGGTTAGAACACAGCATTACTACCCCGTTAGGGGTAGAATCGGTCTACATCACCAAAGTTGGGGTCGGGAGTTCGGTTACGCGAGGGGAAGGTACGAGCACCCCCTACGCGCCCGTTCTTACTAACGGTACCTAATTAAGTTGAAATTATCCCTAAGTTAATCTAATAAGTCTTTAAATTACTTCTTTTCATGAATTTATAAATACATGTGAAAAATAATAAATAAATAAAATAATAAATAAACAAATATAATATACACATATATATTCCCTCAGAGCTTAGGGTACGTGATGCCCAAAGGCTCATACCCCTGCAATAAAATCATAGGGATATAATTAAGAAAATAAACTCCCAAAATTTTGAAATTATATATAAAATTTTTATAGAAAAATACTAACATGGAAGGTTTTTAATATATGATAATAGAATAATAAGCCTCACATACCTACTAACATATTATGAATGTCAAAATAAGTAACTAAATACTATATATATTAATATATTAAGGATACTTAATACTAAATATAGTAAGATTCTAATAATGATTATTACTAAACATATTTATATACTAAAAATAGCTGATACTAAAAATACTAGGATACTAATAATTAATACTAACTATATTAATATACTAAAAATAAATAAATAATTGATGCTAAACATGTGATTAAAATGCTAATTTACTAAACATATAATATCCATTAAACCCTAAATCACTAAATATATAATATTAAAAAGAAAATACAAAAAAGGCTAAATATGTAATATTTACCAATATGCTAATATGTGATATACATATAACTAAAATTATTAATTTACATATAATGTCAATGAAACACCAAGCTATGAAATATGTAATACCACATTATCACAATAATAAATTTATAATATTATAAAAATGCTAATTAATATAATAAATATATGATATCAATAAAAATTCTACCACACTAACATTAATCGTTTAATATATATACAATAGATACCACAAAAATCTAACCCTACAATATGAACATTAACATCAATAACCAAATTCAAACTTCGAATATTAAAACGACAAAAAATTCTACAATAATAATAATAATCGTTCAACCATAAACACAACAAAAATGTAAATATGAATATCAACATTTAAACAAATATTACAGCGTTATAAACCCTACACCATGAATATTAATTGATGTATAACAACAAGACAAACAAAGCATATATATTAAACATTAAAGCAAACATTATAATCCTAAAACCTTACAATAACAACCCTAGAGTATATGTACACATTATCATAAAAAAAACTTTGAAACTACTCCAATCAATTAATAATCTCAAACCCTAGATAAATATAAACAAAAAATAATGTGACTAGTTCAACACCGATAAAAAAAAAGTTTAACTTAAATAATAAAAATAAATCAAGCATACTAAACATATAAATAATAAAACATACTAAAAAAAACTCAAAATATTATCTTATCAATACTCGACCCTAAATAACACAATACCAATTCAATGTATATATACATATACACACACACATGATACAACAACAATTATACAATAATATTAAATATTTAATACGTACAACGAATACAAATATATGACCTTTAAACACAAACTCTGACGATTAATATTTCATAACAGTAATAAATTTATTAATAATAAATACAACAAGAAACAATATAAACACGAGTATCAGCTAAAAGATCTCACCACAATATTATATATGTAACAAATATGATAAAAAATTTAAACTTTAAATATTAGAACAAGTTCTTACAACAAAAATTCTATAAATACAACAATTATAATATAAATATATAGTAACCATATAAAATAACTAGTATTAATCATATAATATACATGTATAATTTAAAAACTTAAAATTTTAAATGTTAAAACCCAAACAGTGTGCGTGTGTGCGTGAGAGCAGGGAGGCTTATAGCGGGGGAGCGTGGGCTTTTTGTGGAGATCTGGAGAACAGGGGGGGTGCCGGAAAGTGCAAGTAGATGGCCGGAGAGGGATCACTGGAGAGACTAGGAGATCAGCCATGCGTGCCGGCGATGACAGAAACAGAGGAGGCCGTGATTCGGCTGTGCTGGCGTGAGGGCGGTTGCAGGTCAAGGTTGCTCCTCGGGTCGTGGCCGTGAGCAGCGACGGGTGCGGCCGTGGGAGTCTGAGTGCTGGGGTAAAGGGGCTAGCAGCAGAGGTTGCTTGAGGCGCCGGGGTTGGAGCAGCTGGAACAAAGGGGGCAGCCGGCTGGAATCTGTTTGGGTTGGTGGTTCTGCTGAACTACCAGAAAGATGGCCGGAGGTTGCTGTTGTTGCAGTGGCCTGGAACAACGAGAGAGAGGCGGGAGGCTACTGCGGTGATGGTGGCGGTAACGGGGAGCTGTGATGAGTGATGGTATGCGGAGGATGATGGGAAGGAGATGAAGAAGCAAAGAAAAAAAAAAAAAAAAACAGAGGGAGAGACCGGAGGCAGGGGAAGAAGAAGAAGAAGAAGAAGCAAATTTTTTCTTTTTGGTATGAATGGCCCCCGGCTCTTGTGCGCTGCGCCCCCCCCCCCCCCCCCAACCTTCTTATAAAAATAATTTTGAAAAAACCCTAAAAACATTTCCTTTTTTGGTTTATGGTATTTTTCTTTTTTTTGGAAATAATATATACTACTATTATAGAAATAAGGAAATAATAATAATAATAATAATAATAATAATAATAATAATAATAATAATAATAATAAACAATATAAATAGAAATAAAAATAAAAGTAATAATAATAATACTAATGAAAAATAATAATAATAATAATAATAATAATAAATAAAATAATAGTAATAATAGTAATAAAAATACTAATAATAATGATAATAAAAATTAAAAATAATAATGAAAATAATAAATAATAATAATAATAATAAAATAGACGTAAAAAAAATAAAAAAATAAAAATAAAAGTAATATCAATAATACTAACGAAAAATAATAATAATAATAATAAGAATAAATAAAATAATAATAATAATAATAATAATAATAATAATAATAATAATAATAATAATAATACATATATTGGGCCTGGGTAAAAATGGGGTGTCTACAAAGCGTATAGGAAAATAATCATCTGAATAGAGAAAATGTTTAGGAAAAGGGTTTTAGAAATTCAGCAACATGCCCTTTGAAAACAGAACATTTTCCAAACATTTCTATAAACAAGTGACTTGATAGAGTAATATATATTCAAGATATCTACAACTACTTACTCAAACAATCCAGTATTCTCAAAACATTAAATAGAAGTATAACTTTTAGTCATTCAAGAGATAGAATAGTCATGCATTTCATAGCACGGACAAATTTATAGAGTATAAAGCAATGACTGGTTTAGTAGTTATGCACACAAGCTATATAACTAGTTATAAAAATGATTTAAATGACATGAAAAAAAAATTAGACCACAAATATGCACAAACCATTTGCAATTTAAACATATCATAAGACCCAAGGAGGTTTGAGTATAAAAATAGTCTAACGAGTTCGCATGCATTTTCATATGAAATTACTGAACCAGTTATCCAATTTTATAACCATATATGTATATAATAATAATTATAATAAGGCAAAAAAAAAAATTTTGAAATTAGTTCTTGCCATAGTACTAAAAATAAATACATATGTATATAAATATACACATATATCCCCCTTATAATGTTTGCTTAAAATACTGGGGAGTTGCTTGCCAAAAATAATTTAAATATCATGCAAGCAAGCAACAGATTTTCTGATTTGTCAATAAAGCACATACTGAAAAATAACTAGAAAAGCCACAACCATGATGATCCTAAATATGTCAAACAGTTTAGAGCAAGGATCGCATGGCAAACACAAATAGCATGTGGCAAAGCAACACATTTCAGAATATGATTTTCAATAAGTACAATGCATTTAAGCATATGCCGCACATGATTTCAAAACAGATCTAAGCTAAAAAGTTGGTGAGCATAATATGATAGACATTTCAATTTTAGATGCTCCCCCTATCAATTTGAATTATTGCTTAGATACTATAAATTACTTATACTTTGCAAGGGATTGATTTCATTGAATATGCCAACGTATAAGTGACCACACAAACCATTCTTCAACAACTATACTGGATGTCTATTAACAACATTTATCTCAAATCAGTATAGTCATACCTATAGACAACAAGTGCATCGAAAATAGATATTAAGGCACTCAATGCAACTCATGACCCAAGAACATTTCATATCAAATCATATAACTTTACGTGTAGGAAATAATGTTCAGGGATATCAGAAGAGCCTCAATATTTCAATAAACAATAGTGATGCATATGAGTCCAATATAAGTTCTTTCTATAGGGTTGGTGCTCAGCTCTCTAAGTGCTTGATGATTATGCAAGGACGAAATTTTAATTTTCAATAAGTTTTCACTCATCCTTTCAAAAAAATTTTAACTTTAATTTTATCACAATCATCTTTAACACAAGGTTTTATATGGGAAAATCCTAGCAAAATTTCGGCAGCATGCCGTTTGTATATAGGGCATTTTCCCATAAAAACTGTACCTAATAGGTTCAAACAAGTAATTTATATTTCAGTTCAAGGCACACAAAAACCTATAATCCACTACCAGCATGCAATCAGGTAGTATAATCAACTGTCCATATAAAATGTAAACCATCCAACTAGATACTATGAACAATAAATAACCATGGATAGTTAGGAATTCAGTGCAATACTCATATGGACATTTAGGCATGAAATAAATATATGAGAGCATTTTAATTTATATAATCATGAAAGAATATATGCTCCCCCTGAGTTATGCACTAATTCAATTTATGTCTTTTCTTAATTTTCTAGTTCTTTAGCCAAGTGTATTAAGGTTTTCAATGATATATATCATGGCTTTAGATTCTTTCAGCTTAGAAGACCAAAAGGTTACAATAGATATTTCTTTGAGATTTCTAAGCCTATATTTACCTCTATTGATATGAATTTTAATGCATGTGAGAGGCCTAAGTTTAAATGACTTTTCATTTTAAGGTTCATGCATAGATTTCTTTGAATTTTTGTTCTATCATCTAGATTGAAACCTATATCAATTAAATTAGCCATTTTAACTCAATTCATGAGGATAAAGCTCTTAAATGATTTTAGATAAAGTTTGAGAGCTTGGAAGAAAATTGAATACTCTTAAAGATTAAACATTTTATTTAAGTTCAATAGAGTATTCAAAAGTAGGACATTGTACAATATAAGCATTTTAAAGAATATGTCCTAACTTATTTTGGCAAAGAGCATTGTGGAGGATATGAATAACTAGGAACTGACGCTCTTTGGTGATTGGAATGTATCCTTTAGATATGATCATAATTTTAAAGCAAGGATACGAACCAATGAGAAGGTGGATCTTTACCTGAAGTGATCGTGGTTGGTAAAGATTCCCTGTGGAGGATACGGTGAACCAAAATTAGAAGATTTTTAAATTTTAAGCACGCAAGGGAATATTTTGATTAATTGGTGAAACTAGAAACCCTTAGTGGTTGCCTCTAATTTTGATTATGGAAGGATGTCTTTTAATAAGTACCAAAAATATTTGGAATTTACGATTAATAGTGCTTTACGCCTAGAATGATGACTAAACAAAGGTTAAGGCTTCTATATTCAAAAATGAGTTTAGGTTTAACTGATATATATTGAGATGGATTCCCTAAAACTCAAATATATGCAATGGACAGAGTATGCTTAACTTTAGATATTTATATTTAAGCACGAGTTAAGTAATTTGAAATTTAAATACAAGGCAAACATGTCATGTCCATTTGGAAGTGAATTTTTATTCAAGCCGCCAATAATTTCATATTTTAATCAATGAATATATGCATTAAGTTCAGATTGGTTATATACTTGGATTTGCAGATTTGCTTGATTTTTCAAAATACTTAGTATGTAAGATTTTAAATAGTGGACATATACTAAGATTTTACATTTTCAACCCTGAACCACTTCCTAAACCTTTAGAAGACACTACCCTTGATAGTTAATCCTAACTTCTAAGGAAGAATTATGTGATCATGTAATTCCTGTTTGAGCAAATTCTTCCTTGAATTTCAAGGGGTTTTCTTTCTAAACAACCCATATCATTTTTCTACCTTTTATTCTTGATAAGTTAAGAGTTGGTGATTCTTTAATTTTTCATACTTGTTTGGGTTTC
The DNA here is from genome assembly GCF_029873635.1 of Malania oleifera. NCBI lineage: Eukaryota > Viridiplantae > Streptophyta > Magnoliopsida > Santalales > Ximeniaceae > Malania > Malania oleifera. The sequence continues at coordinate 56,918,452 of NC_080426.1, forward strand.
ACACCTTTTCTTTTAAATGGGCAATCATATTTTGTGTGCCCCTTCTTTTTATATAAGATGCATGTGGTGTGAGTGTATGGACTAGAGGAGGTACTAGCATAATGTTTCGATTCTTTTACAAAGTACCCCATGTATAGGTTCTTTCTTTTCTTATTTTCAATCCCATTATAACCTATATCTTCCTTATCTAAGGTCATCTTTTGTGCACCTAGCAGTTTATCAAAATTTTCCTTGCCTCTAGTGAATGTGTAGATGATCTTAGATGGGTCTTCTATTTTCTTCTCTAGATCTTTAATTTTTGAGTTCTCCGAATTTTTGCAAGCATTTTGAAGTTTCAAAAATTCTTTAGACATATTGCTTGCTTTACTTTCAAGATCTGCAATGAAGTGGTCTTTATTATCATCATTAGAAATTTTAGATTTCAAGATAATCAAATCCTTTTCCAATGATTCATTCTTGCTTACTAATCTTTTAATTTTCAAGTCATTCTCTCTTTCAGCAAGAATTTTAGATTTACACTCTTTTATGCATGCATCATACTTGTTTTTCAGCATAGAGTATTTCTTATTCGATTTCACAAGTAACTTATGAGTCCTAACATATTCACATTGCAATTCATCATAAGTTGGCATGCTAGCACTATCACTACTATCATATGATTCACAATCAAATGCATCATTCAATTTAGCACATGAATCATTTTCATAATTATCTACTAAAGCAGAAGGAACAAAGATAACCTCATTATCAGTTAAGGCGATAAAGCATTGATCACCTCCCTCAAGATCAGTAGAGCTTGAGTCACATGGAGAGATCACCTTGTTTTGCATGGGTGCACCATATCTCCTCTCAAGTTCATAACAAATCTGCTTAGCATTACTACACGCCATAACCTCACATAAAACATTAGAATCTAAAGCATGCAGTAAGGTATTCATGGCATCAAAATTTATTTGTACTAAGTTCCTATCATGATCATTCAGTTCACACTCAGATTTAGGAACACTAATACAACCATTGAATTTAACAGGCACACTATCACCCTGATTAATGACATTCCAAAATTTCCAATTTGAAGTTTTCACATACACAGTCATTCTGAATTTCCATACAGTATAATTATCACCATAGAATACTGGTGGGTGTGTGACTAACCTACCCTCACATGAATGGGATCATTTTGTGCTAAATGATCATTTTATTTCTTCGACATGATCAATACTGAACTGTTTGAGTTGTTGGATGTAAATTGTTATATATTGATTGTTGAACTCAAAACAGGTCACTCAGGTACAAATGTATTTTGGGAAATGCTCTATTTTCAAACGTCTTGCTACCAAATTTTTTAGAAATCTTTCCAACTTATCTTTTGTATCTAAATGATTTTTTCCTTCATACTATATTTCTTAACCCTTTTTTCTGTTGCCAAAAGGGAGAGAAGAGGTAAAATTGGGTACATTGATAAATTTAAATTAAATTTAAATTGAGCTTTAATTCTCTTCATACATATATTCAGGGGGAGCCTTTCTCGGCTGTACCCATTTTTACATAAAGTATTTGTCATCATCAAAAAGGGGGATATTGCTAACCTAGGTGGTCATATCGTATTTTGATAATGACAAATACACATGGTACTGATGTTTGCACTCAGGTTTGCTTGCAGGTTCACCCTACCCGTGTATTTGAACAGAAAGCTACATCATGATGGCGTATGGTGATCACGCAGAAGAATGAAAAAAATTGTATTGTATTTGTAATTATTTTTACATTTTTCATTCTAGGCTGTAATTTAATTATGGATTGTACCTCAATATGGCTTGTAATAATCTGCATCATGCATGGTAGGTAGATATGCTCAAACATGACCCTAGTTGGACTTTAGGTTCCTACACATAGTGCACTAAGTCCCCAATATCACATAATTTATCAAGGGAATTAACTAAAGTATAATTGAACTGAAAGGGTAAAAATTGTGAGTGGTCGAGCGACCGAACCCTTGGTGTTCAAGACACCTCGGGCGCCTAAACCATGGATCGGTCAACATCTTGACCTGAGTTCGAAAAATTGAACTAAAATACACGTATCATCCATGGTCGAATGAACCTATGTAAGGAACTTTCCCACCAACTCGGCAGCCCAAACATCACATTCAAAATAGCCTCGGGCGACCGAACTTCTGAGTTCGGCAAACGAACTTCAGACCGGGCACCTGAAATGCGGTCTTTTTGAGGAATCGCCTTATTTAGCAAATCGAACATTATTTCAGGAATGAACCATGAAAATAACTTTTCTTGCTGTATCTATTCGGTCGACTGAACTTGGACTCGGGCACCCAAAACTCTCCGGTTGTTTTTATTTTTACCTCCATAATTAGGGGTTAAAATGGGTTAATTTATTAAACTCACTTAAAATCTTTTTAATAATGCCCATTAAGTCCCCAACGGTCATAAAAATGCCCTTGCCTATATATACAAGTTCATTTGCAAAAATTAGAGGGATTTAGCAAGATCATTAAGGCCAAAACACTCTCAAATTTTCAAATCTTATTTTTACTTATACTACTCATACTACTCCCATAAATTCAAAAGCTTCAATTTATTTGATTATCCAAGTGTTGCGAGTGTGCTAAGAGTGTTTGTGCTTCATTCCACTTTGGTTAGTACTCTCGTTTGTTGTGCTTGTTGATTGATTTTGATATTGAGAGTTAAGCTCAAGTTCTCCCACTAATTTTATCTAATAAATCTTGTGTGGAAAAACTTAGTGGCTTGTAGGTTCTTGCATTGACATTGCAAGATACATTAGCCTATAGTTTTTAGTGTGCCAAAATATTCTTTAAGCTTGTATTCAAACATCTCTTGTACTTAGTATATTAAGAACATATTATTGAGGTTGTTTGAATCATCTTGGTAGCATCTTTGAAACCCTAAACTGATTTTGAGAATATTCATACTGTGTTTCAAAGTCTGCTTAGAAATATACTCTAGATCTTGATTGCTTATCTACACTAGATTGAGTGTTTAGCACACGTTATTAAGTACTGAGCATATTTATTATCATTCGTGCTTGCGTTATTATTTGAGCTATACTCTGGTACATATTCGTCTTTTGAGAAGCATATTTCCATGTATACAAAATTTCATATATTTTGTATTCTAGGCGTGGGCCTGAAGAGGGAGACTAGCCCTGTGGAATAGTCCTAGATTGGCTTAGACCCGATTAGGAAAGTTAGGTGCACTATCCTAGTAAGGTGTAGGTTGAGGTTAGTACCGCTATTTGACCTAGTTGTAACCAATGCCGCTCCACCCGTTGAGCCGTAGTGGAATCCTTCTGCTGGTGAGCCAAGGTGGGGACGTAGGCAATATTGGCCGAATCCTGATAACATATCTAGTGTCAGTTCATTTTTTGCACTTTATTTTTTGCACCTGTATGTTTATGCTTATTGGTTAAATATATGTTTGAGCTTGAAATTGCTTAGACTGCCCCTAGGTTGTGTAATACCAATTGTTGGATTTGATAAACCTAGGAAGATTTTTTAAATCTCCAATTCATCCCTCCCTCTTGGGATTGAACCAAGGCTAATAGGTGGTATCAGAGCCTCATCACTTAGACTTAAACATTATTTAGTAAAAGATCATGATGGCTCGTGTTAGTGCATCCCCTTTATGTGAGGGAAGGTTGGTCACAAACCCTCCAGTATTTTGTGGTGAAAACTATGTTGCTTGGAAATTTAGAATGACTGTATTTCTGAAAGCTTTAAATAGGAGATTCTGGAAAGTCATTGCTTATGGGAATGTTGTGCCTATGAAAACCATTGATTGTGTTGACGTTCCCAAATTAGAAAATGAGTTGAATAATGATAACAAGTATTTAGTGCAGATAAATTTTGATGCTATGAACACCTTGATGCATGCTTTAGATTATGATATTCTCTATGAGGTTAAGACATGTAACAGTGCTAAAGAGATCTGGGATGAACTTGAGAGGAGACATGAAGTATCCATGCAAAATAAAGTGATCACTCATTGTGACTCAAGCTCTACAGATCTTGAAGGAGGTAACCAGTGCTTTGTTGCTTTGACTAATGATGAGGTAATCTCAACTCCTTCCATTTTATTAGACAAATCTTTAAATGATTCATGTGATGATTTGAATAATGTATCTGATTCTGAATCATGTGATAGTAGTGATAGTGAAAGCATGTCTACTTAAGAAGAACTTTTGAATATGTTAGAATTCATAAGTTACTTGTTAAATCTAATAAGAAATATATTGTTTTGGAGAACAAGAATGAGGCATGTATGAAAGAATGTGAATCAAAAGTTCTTGTTGAAAAGGAAAGTGATTTGAAGATTAAACAATTAGTAAACAAGAATGAAAAGTTAGAGAAGGAATTGAATGCAGTAAGATCTCAAGCATCAAATGATAATAATAAATATTTTCTTATTGTAGAACTTGAATAAAAAACAAACAACATGATGAAAGAGTTCATTAAATCATAGGGAGCCCTACAATATGAAAAAAGGTCAAAATAAAAAGTGTTGACCAAGTTTGTGTTGCTGAACCTTTTGTGCCTTGACAATTCAGGTGACTAAACTTGAAATTTTGACCGGCACGTTGACCTTATTTAGGTAGCTGAACGCTTCAGTTCAAAAATTTTCGGGCCACCAAACATGATTCGGTAATCAAACTGATTTTTGGGCAACCGAATCATCGGTTCAGTCAACTGAACTGAAACGAACTACTCTATTTCGGGCTACCGAGCGTTGGAATATGAGAAGACCATACAAATTCAGCCAATCAACAATGTGTTCGGTCAACCGAACAAACATAGAGTGCTAGGTAATTATTATGATTCGGGCGACTGAATCTCAGTTTAGGCGAACTGTAACGCCCCAACTTGGGTCTGACACTGTGTCTCTCCTCCTCCACCTAGACTAGACAACAGGGGGCGGGTCTTATCGGACTAATGACTAGATCCACAGACCAACATGTATCCTTTTTAGTGTGTTTTGTCCTCACTCACACACTTCTTGAGAAAACTTTCTAGAAGGTCACCCATCCCAAGATTATTCCAAGTCAAGCATGCTTAATTGTGGAGTTCTTATGGTAAGGCTCTCGAAAAGAGAGGTGCACCTTGTTGATATGGGTTGTAACATCTAATCCTTTTAAGCCTTTCTTCCACAGGGTAAAATTTCACTATTAAGCGTGCTTGACTTGAAGTAATCTTGGGTTGGATGACCTTTTGGGAAGTTTTCTCAGGAAGTGTGTGAGTGAGGACAAAACACACTGACAAGGAGACGTGTTGGTCTATGGAGCCAGTTATTAGTCTGATAAGACCCGCCCCTTATTGTCTGGTTCAGGTGGAGGAGGAGAGACGTAGTGCTCCCTGGTAGACCCAGGTTGGGGCATTACACGACCGAATCGCACTGCATATATCTCCTTATTCGCAGAAACAACCTCATTTTCACTCCATTCTTGAGAGCACCTCTTGTTTTCCTCTCTTCCAGCCTTTCCATTTTTCATTCCTAGCCCATCACTTCCTAGAAAAACCCTCTCCTAATCATGTCTAGAGATCAAAGACGAACGGAGGCAGGCATTGCTCTTGAGCAATGGTTTCGTATGCCTGAAAGATGGATCAAGTACGATAAGGCCTTCCGACTTAAGGATCCCATTCTTGGTAAGGTTTTGGACATTCAATTTGTGCAAACGTATTTTAATAATGTGTTAGACATGTTTAGATACTAGGGATGGTATGAGTTTGTGAGCTTCCATCCTAGGGGGATCAACCCTATGCTTGTCAGGCTATTCTATGCCAACATTGGGCAGGACGATCAGGGTTGCTACTCCAGGGTGTTTGAGATGGACATTCAGTTTAATGATGCATACCTGGCTGAGGTGTTTGATATCCAGAGAGGTGACTTTGACTGTCTTGACTCCACCTCGACTTAGATCAATGAGCATGACTTCACTGTGAGTGCATTTGTGAATTTAGTCTTGTCTCATCCTATTGTGGATCTAAATCACACACTTAGCTATAGTTCGTTGACTTTGGAGGCAACGTATTGCCGAAGTCCCGATTGAGGGATCATGTCTCGTACCTTGACTTTTTTGTGATGTAGTGTTTATTCACAAGGAAGAAGCTAGACCTACCTCGACTGATCCTCAGGTGGATGTTCATGAAGACTATACGGAAGAGGATCATACTGCCATATGGAGGCATCCTATCTAGGATGTTTGTCAGAGAGAGTCACGAGGACTCCATATGCAGTACTAAAGAAGATCAAGAGCACAAATGTCTTCTCCTCCACTACTCTGAAGTTAATGGGGTACAAGCTCGCTAGAAACATATGGTTGCCTACTATTCCTGAGAGAGGTCCAGGGGCTTAAGGGGTTCCACAGGAGTAGCCCAATATTTTGTCAAAATTTGAGATCATGGCAGCCATCACCTGTCTCACTGCTTCATTTGAGGAGTTTAGAACCTCCATGACAAAGTAGGAATCCTCCTCCCAGGCAAGCCTTGATGCTCTCTATGGCGAGTTCGTTGAGTTCCAATCCGATGTGCGGGTGAACTTCCATATCCTCGGTGAGTGCCTGAGAGAGATGAATGATGAGGACGTTGGCAAGGATCAGATGGAAGTGAGTGGTGATAAGGACGACGAGCACAATGATGGTGAGACTTATAGGAGTCCTTGGAGTTTAGCTGCTCTTTACCTTTTATCTATTGCATCTCTTACTACACACATACATTTTTATTTGGGATTTGTAATAATTAAACACTTTTTTATTTTTCTTTTTAGGCTGTACACTTTCACCACACACATACACTTACACAGATACCTATAGATGCTATATTGTGGTGATTGTCATTTTTCTTATACTTTTATATACATATATGATGTTTATTGGCTTGCATGCTTATATATGTATATGATTGCCTGATTGAAAGCCTCCTACATGGCAGATGCAGTTTATGTAAAATTGCCTACTGGCAGATATATTAGCTTCTTGCATGCTCAAAACTATGTGATATACTGTCTGCTTGAGAACTTTTTGTGTAAGTTAATATGGGAAATGTCCTATTTACAGATAACATGTTGCCAGATTTTTGGTAGACATTTTCCCGAAATATTCAAACGTTTTGTAAAATGATAATGGATGTGTGTGTAAATTCTGGTTTAGATTTCAAAATGTTTGCACTTAGCTAAATTTAAATTTGAATCATTTAAAGCTTGTGCATACACATTTAAAGGTTTTGAAATTGGCAGGTGTTTACGGGATAAGTCACATTTTTAGACAAAATGCTGCCGAAATTTTTCAAAATCCCTGCACATATCCTATACTTTTATAAATACTAAATATTTTAAAACTTAGGTTGTGCTTCTAGAACATTATCTTTGTGCGTCATGAACAATTTTAATATGATTTGGTTCTAGTTCACTTCACTCTATTTGCTGAACTAAAATTCACTGTGTTTTTTGGCAAACTGTATCTTCAAAACAACAATCGGTATCAATTTTTTAAAAAGGGGGAATTTCTTTTAAAATCACATGTGCTGAACTGGTCCTAAAAGTTAATCCTGTGTGATGTAGTATATTTAAAAGCTTTAAAGTACTTGTGTATCTTGTTCAAGGTATAAGTTTAAAGAGAATTCATATTCTTAGGGGGAGCCACTTCACCTTGATATATACGACTCTAAAACATTAAATTCATCTTATATCTCTTTTTACCTTATATCTTGTGGGAATACATATTTTTCTAACAAGTGGTAACAATTAACAAGTGGTATCATTTTGTGCTAAATGATCATTTTATTTCTTCGACATGATCAATACTGAACTATTTGAGTTGTTGGATGAAAATTGTTATATATTGACTATTGAACTCAAAACAGGTCACTCAGGTACAAATGTATTTTGGGAAATGCTCTATTTTCAAACGTCTTGCTGCCAAATTTTTTAGAAATCTTTCCAACTTATCTTTTGTATCTAAATGATTTTTTCCTTCATACTATATTTCTTAGCCCTTTTTGTTGTTGCCAAAAAGGAGAGAAGAGGCAAAATTGGGAACATTAATAAATTTAAATTGAGCTTTAATTCTCTTCATACATATATTCAAGGGGAGCCTTTCTCGGCTATATCCATTTTTACATAAAGTATTTGTCATCATCGAAAATGGGGATATTGCTAACCTAGGTGGTCATATCATATTTTGATAATGACAAATACACATGGTACTGATGTTTGCACTAAGGCTTGCTTGCAGGTTCACCCTACGCATGTATTTGAACAGAAAGTTACATCATGATGGCGTATGGTGATCATGCAGAAGAATGAAGAAAATTGTATTGTATTTGTAATTATTTTTATATTTTTCATTCTGGGCTGTAATTTAATTATGGATTGTACCTTAATATGGCTTGTAATAATCTGCATCATGCATGGTCAGTAGATATGCTCAAACATGACCTTAATTGGACTTTAGGTTCCTACACATAGTGCACTAAGTCCCAAATATCACATAATTTATCAGGGGAATTAATTAGAGTATAATTGAACTGAAAGGGTAAAAATTGTGAGTGGTTGAGCGACCAAACCCTTGGTGTTCAAGACACCTCGGGCGCCCGAACCATGGATCGGTCAACATCTTGACCTGAGTTCAAAAAATCGAACTAAAATATACGTATCGTCCATGGTCGACCGAACTTGTGTGAGGAACTTTCCCACCAACTCGGCAGCCCAAACATCACATTCAAAATAGCCTTGGGCATCCGAACTTCTGAGTTCGGCAAACGAACTTCAAACCGGGCACCTGAAATGCGGTCTTTTTGAGGAATCGCCTCATTCAGCAAATCAAACATTATTTCAGGCATACGAACCATGAAAATAACTTTTCTTGCTGTGTCTATTCGGTCGACTGAACTTGGACTCGAGCACCCAAAACTCTCTAGTTGTTTTTATTTTTACCTCCTTAATTAGGGGTTAAAATGGGTTAATTTATTAAGCTCACTTAAAATCTTTTTAATAATGCCCATTAAGTCCCCAGCGGTCATAAAATTGCCCTTGCCTATATATACAAGTTCATTTGCAAAAATTAGAGGGATTTAGCAAGATCATTAAGGCCAAAACACTCTCAAATTTTCAAATCTTATTTTTGCTTATACTACTCCCATAAATTCAAAAGCTTCAATTTCTTTGATTATCCAAGTGTTGTGAGTGTGTTAAGAGTGCTTGTGCTTCATTCCACTTTGGTTAGTACTCTCGTTTGTTGTACTTGTTGATTGATTTTGATAGTGAGAGTTAAGCTCAAGTTCTCCCACTAATTTTATCTAATAAATCTTGTGTGGAAAAACTTAGTGGCTTGTAGGTTCTTGCGTTGATATTGCAAGATACATTAGCCTATAGTTTTTGGTGTGCCAAAATATTCTTTAAGCTTGTATTCAAACATCTCCTGTACTTAGTATATTAAAAACATATTATTGTGGTTTTTTGAATCATCTTGGTAGCATCTTTGAAACCCTAAACTGATTTTGAGAATATTCATACTGTATTTCAAAGTCTGCTTAGAAATATACTCTAGATCTTGATTGCTTATCTACACTGGATTGAGTGTTTAGCACACGTTATTAAGCACTGAGCATATTTATTATCATTCATGCTTGCATTATTATTTGAGCTATACTATGGTACATATTTGTTTTTTGAGAAGCATATTTCCATGTATGCAAAATTTCATATATTTTGTATTCCAGGCGTGGGCCTGAAGAGGGAGACTAGGCCCATGGAATAGTTCCGGATTCGCTTAGACCCAGTTAGGAAAGCTAGGTGCACTATCCTAGTAAGTTGTAGGTTGATGTCAACCCTGCTAATTGACCTGGTTGTAATCGGTGCCGCTCCATCAGTTAAGTGAGCCATAGTGGAATCCTTGTGCTGGTGAGCCAAGGTGGGGACGTAGGCAGTATTGGCCGAACCCCGATAACATATCTGGTGTCAGTTCATTTTCCACACTTTATTTTCCGCAGCTATATGTTTATGATTATTGGTTTAATATCTGTAGGGCTTGAAATTGCTTAGACTGCCCCTAGGTTGCGTAATACAGCTTTTTTGATTAGATAAACCTAGGAAGATTTTTTAAATCTCCAATTAACCCCATCTTGGTATTGCACCAAGGCTAACATATCCTTTTCTCCTGAACTCATTTGTGAACATAAAATCTTTGATCAAAAGACATTTTTTTCTTGAATCAAATTAGGAGCATCCTTTAGGGGATTCAAGCTTTGTAGTCATATCAAATCATTCCCTTTGTGATTAAGTTGTAAAAATCTCTAATTTTGGTTCTTTTCTTTCATAAGAAATCTTTACCATACCACGATCACATTAGGTAAAGATTTTGCCTATTCCTTGGGCTGTATCCTTGTTCTAAATCATGATCATGTCTTAAGGATACTTTCCATTCACCAAAGAGTAGTGTTCAAAAATTCACATACTCCAAGTTGCTCTTTGCCTAAATGGTTTGGACATATTCACTATCATTAAACTATTTTAATACTATCCACTTGTGATCACTTCTGAGTACTCTTCTGAACATAATAAAAATTTAATCCTTAAGAATATTCACTTTTCCTACAAGCTCTCAAACTTCAATCAAATCTTCTAGAGCTTCAAATGACATTGATTGGCTAAAATGGTTGCACTAGGTTTCAAATCTAGATGATGGAATGAAAATTCAAAGAGACCTATACACATGCAATGTTAGCTTTACCGTGATCCCAAGAGGGGGGGGGGTGTGAATTGGTATTTTCAAAATTTAATCCCTAGGTAAATATTCTAACACCAGTATATCCACAACCTTATGGTCAATCTAGTGCAAGTAATGTATTTGTATATCAGAAAGTAAATAAAACAATTTAATCAAACACACATGCACTAGAAAACAGTAAAGTAAAGGTGACACATAGAAATGTTATTGAGATTCGGTCAATTGCCTACGTTCCCGCTTCAGCTACCAAACACAAGGATTATCACTATAATTGCTCACTTAAACGGGCAGAGTGGCACCTAAACAAACCAGGTCAATTAGCACAGGGCTGACCTCAACCTTTACAACCAATCTTTATGGGCTGGATTATCGCCCCCTCAGGCCACGCCTGGAAACACTCAGATTTTACAATTAAAGAATATTGGTACAATGATTGTACTTTCATGTAAAGTAGATATGTACCCAGATACGCTCAGTCACATACACCACAAAATGATTTAATATGTAAGCTCAGTGTGGTCTAATATATCAACTCTCAAATATATTTTCTATTAATGTAATGAGTGCATGAGAGTGCCAACTAGTAATCTTTGTATCACAAGATATTCAATCAACATGCTCAAATAAAGATGTCAATCAAGTCTCAAATATTCCAATCAGCAGAACATCTCAATCGTGCAAATATCAAATAATGTATATGTTTTGTTTGCAAAAGATATTTAATTTTGTATTCAGCAATATATATATATATATAAGTCAATGAATATTGCAACAAAAATTTTTATCATATAAAAAAATATCTTTTCAAAGGTATTGCAAGATAAACTACTCAAGATATTTGAAAATGTTTTGAAAGATTTTTTGCAATCCAAAAACAAATACGAACTTCTTAAATTATTACAACGAATATGCAATACTTAGAAGTTTAATACAAGTCTTCTTAGGAGAGACTTATTAACAAAGTTCCCTAAGAACACTTAGGTTTAGCTCTCAATAAAATTGAATCAATCAAACAAAGATGCGAGAGCAAACCTATCAAAACAAACACTTGATCAACTTATAGAGAGTTTAAGCGACAGTAGAGAGTAAGTATAAGTGAATGGAGTATGAAAATGAGTAGTAGGATTTTTGAGAGTGAGAGAGAATTTCTTAATCAGGTTTGCTAATTTCATTGCTAATCATCCCAAATGAGGGGGTATAAATAGACTCCCCTTGAATTATAACTATTAGGGACAAGGTTGAGATCATTAGAAAAGATTTAATGATTTTTAAATTATTTTAAACCTGTTTAATCGAGTTAACTGTGATAAAAAATAGGTCCAACCCAAGAACGCCGATCGACCAAGACAAGTTTGATCGATCGAACTTCTTGGGGTTCGGTTGACTAGGCCAAAAATGAACTACCTAGGTCGGTAGACCGGACATGTACGTCCGAAGTGATTATTCCAATTTTGCGAGGTTTGGTCGACCAGGGTCTTTAGAACTAAACTGGTCAACACGTTGGGTTCCCACACGTGGGAACTTGGTCGACCAGGTTGGTGCAATACAAAAAAGGTTCGGTCGACCTGGAAGTCAAACTGTTGACTTCAGGGAAGTTCGGTTAACCGGGGTCAATTGAACAATCATAGCTCAGTTGACCTGGTTGTGGTCAACCAGTTGACTCAGACTAGGTTCAGTCGACTAGGGGCAGAATGAGCTGCACAGGTCTGTTGACCAAAGGTGCACATTTTGTGCATTTCGGTCCTATTTCATTCCACAATCACCCTACTTAAGTGCCTAGCATATATAAGTGCAATGGTGAGTGTCTTAGGGTCTTTTCTAGGTCTAGTTTTAGTTATGATTTAATTTGAGCTTACCTATTAGACCACGCATGTGATGTGTGTGATAATTACAAGTAAAAACCCTAATTACTATTACAGACCAATTATATAAATGAAATATATTACAACGTAAAGTAATTAGGTCTTCAATCTTCACTTGCTCTATGTGCATTAAGATTTTCCAATTTAAGTTCCTGCACATAATCTCAAACACCCATTAGATATAATAAGTATTTGTCATAATCAAAATTGGGCATAACCTATAAGGTCAATATGCAATTAAAGTTAAAACCATCCAACCTTGTGCCTCTCACACATATTGAGATTCATAAGAAAAGAGGTAGACATAGGCCTATCATCTTAACAAATATTCATTGTGACTTTTTGGTCCGATGAGCCTAAAGCATTCATCTCCAAGATTAAATCATTGAAAATCTTAAAACACTTGGCTAAAAATTTGAAAATTCAAAAAGGCATAAAATGAATAAGTGCATAACTCAGGGGGAGTATTTCAATTTCATGGCTATATACTTTGAATGCTCTCATGATATTTATATCCATATGCTCTTGTGATAAATGCGTTGCAAATTACTATCTTTAACATACTGAATGGTTAAATATCTTTAATGGATAGTTGTTTTTTTTATATGAACAATTGATTACTACTGGATTGCATGCTTGAATTGAAAGCCTCGTGCATGACAGATGCAGTGATGTGGATTGCATGTTGGTATTAAAATTCAAGTTGTTGCATGCTTTATATGAATATTTTGTTGAAAATGACCAACTATCAGGTATAGGTTTTATGGGAAAATATCCGATTTACAGACGGCATGCTGCCAAAATTTTGACAGGAATTTTCCTAAAATAAAACCTTGTACATAGATGATTATGATAAAATTAATATTAATTTTTTTTTTTGAAAGGATGAGTGAAAATAGAAAATTTTGAATTTCGTCCTTACATAATCATCAAGTATTTAGAGAGCTAATGTAGTGACCCAAATAATTATAATATTTAAATAATATTAGAGAGGGAGGAAATAGAAATTGGAAGGGATAAAGAAAGAGGCAGCAGGCCTCGTCGATGAAGTTACAACTGGGCTCGTCGATAAGGACATGTCTCGTCGACGAGAAAATACCGAGAGAGGGTTTTAGGTGATTCTGAATTTCTTCGATAAGGAGAGAGTTCGTCGACGAGTCTTTTTCTTGGCCTCGTCGACGAGATGACGTGGCTTGTCGACGAATCCCAGTATATAAATAGAGCCAACCTTCATTTTTTGGCCATTTCTGGTGCGAATACTCCTCCTTCTCTCTCTCCTCTACGCCCCTCCTCCCTTCTTTCTAAGATCTCGAGCCGATCTTTCTTCGTATTGACGATTCGTAGCCACTACGAAACTCTTGAGAAAGTTCTCTGCATATCTGCTGGAGTGGATCGTCGGTAGGTCGAGTTCGAAATTCATCCTAGATTCAAGATAAGACTTTCTACTTAATATTTGACTTTTTGACAGTTGTAGAAAGCATAGTCGTAGAAATAATGATGTTTTGTACACTTTGGGTTGTAAATATATGTATGGGAAGATACTTATGTGTTGATGGTTAGTATTAGAACCCTGGTATTGTAGTTGGATGTATTTATATATAGACAGATTTTTCAATTGAGTAGTGTGATATGTTTGAGGACTGTTGTAACTGGTTCCACTATGGGCATCATAGGGTACTATAGTGTATTTTACTTAGAGATTATGTATGGTATATTACACAAGGCGATACAAGTTGGTATTAGAGCAGATTTATTTTATATATATTTAGAAAAAAAATAGTAGAATTTCGGGTCGTGGCACTTACCTTATATTTAAAAAGACTTTAAATTCGGAGTTGTATTAGATTTGGAAAAGATTATGGTGCTTTTAGGAGTACGAATTTGGGACCTTAAATTTAAATTTGGATAGATTTGGATACATTTCAATATAATTTCGTATTATATTTTATTCAAATTCAATACAATTTCAAATCGAAAATTGTATTAAAATTTGTCCAAATTCACCCATATTCAAATTTAAAGCTGGAAATCTAAGGCTGCAAATTTAACATTGGGATGCTCCTAATTAATTGTGATCACGATTAAAAGAGTTTGCCGTCCCATTCAATTAAACTCACTATCAATTTTTACATTCCAAACATATAAATTCTAGCTTGAATTTTAATATTAATTAAATATGACATGTTGATTGGACAATGATTGAAGACTAAACATTTTAATCAATTTGACATGAAATTAAGTTCCATAAACTCATCTAATACGTTCGCCAGCAAAGCCTGAGATATCCAGCCTCATCCCTCAAAATAGACTAGCTCTAGATATTATATAAGCAATCGAACACACACACACACACATAAAATATATATATATATATATATACATACATATATAAACAAAAGAAAAAGTTCTTTTTTAACTCCAAAAGTCTAATACTAATTTTTTTATTATTTTTAATTATAAAAAATCAAATTAATCAAATTAATCAAATTAATATATATATATATATATATATATATATATATTGTTAATATTTATTCAGCATGGTACTCCTAATCTTGGAGCACTTGAGGGTTTTTTTAGTTGTGGAAAAAATAATTTTCATTTTTTATATTAGTTTTTCAAAAAATTACAAAAGAGTTAGCTACTTTTTATTTTTAAGCATTTGTATCAAATAAATGAACAATAATAAACAATTTTGACACTTTTTGTTTGTAAAAATAATGTTATTTTTTATTTTTAAAATTTTTATATAATTACAAAATATCATATTATTTTTAATATTTTAATTTATATAAAAATTG
Organism: Malania oleifera; assembly: GCF_029873635.1. Taxonomy (NCBI): domain Eukaryota; kingdom Viridiplantae; phylum Streptophyta; class Magnoliopsida; order Santalales; family Ximeniaceae; genus Malania; species Malania oleifera. Next base: position 56,933,870 of record NC_080426.1, read on the forward strand.
GAAAGCATCTTTTCATTATTTTTATAAAAATCAAACTCTTACTTTATGTTAATATGTAGAGTGGCATGAAATTTGTGTTGTGGACTTTAATTTGTGGGATTGTGTACAAAGTTATTCTAAATTCACATAAATCCAAATTTAACCCCGAAAATCAATTATTCTAAAAATTACCTAATATACATTTTTCAAAAATTATAAGGATAAGTTACCTCTTTATGATCATTTTGAAATTTATAAATAAAAAATAAAAAAAAATTATTTCATATTTAAACAAACTCTTTATTTTTTAGCCTTTTACAAATCTTAAAAATTTTAAAATAAATTAATTTTTAGAATATTTTCTGAAAAATAAAATTAAAATAGGAAATTTTTTTCATAATTACACAGACCTTAAATTTTTTTTACTATACAATATCTAAAAAAAAAAATAATCAAACATTATGTGCATGGTCGATCAACTCTTTTGTGCACACAAATATTCTTATTTTTAAAAAGAAAATTTTAAATTCTTAAAAGATATAATTGTAAATAAATTTGTTGAGAAAATTATTATTATTTTTACAAAGAAAAACTTCTTAAAACAAATAATCCTTAAAAAAATATTTATTATGCTGTATATAAAAGTATATGAATAGAGTAAATCATCTTATGGACAAGATATTCTTATTTTTAAAATTAAGATAAAATATTTTTTGAATTTTTTATAATATATATATATATATATATATATATATATATATATATAAAGTAACTTCGATTAAAATCAAATTAAATTACATTTTAAATGTCTAAAAGTTAATGTTTGATCTTAAACAAAAAATTTTCATTTCATTAAAAAAAAAAAGCTGAACTAACTAAGTGTAATAATAATAATAATAATAATAATAATAATAAAAAGTATGAAAAAATAATATATTTTGCTGTAAAAATATTCCTATATGTTAAAAAGTAATACAAAGAAATTATAAAAGAATATAAACTTAAAAAAAAATTTATTAAAATATATTTATATACTTTATTTTAGATATGTTAAAATTTGATCTCAAAAAAGAAACTCTATTTAGGGGGTGTTTGTTCAATTTGAATGACTTCTTAATAGAGTTATTTGAACCAGCTAGGTATTGAAGCATTTGGTGTCTATTCTAATTTTTCTCAAAATTCTTCTAATAGAACTAGACATGAAAATATGTTTGATTCGAATTCAGAGATCTCTTTTCTAGCTTTAGGGGACATTTGGCAAAATTAAGTGTTACATACTAAAAACTGAATTCAAATATGATTTTGTGAACCACTTATGAATTGAACTTGAATATTCTTATTGTTTGGTATCTAACAAATAAATATATGTTGTTTTTCAATTTTAACATTCTCAATGTTTAAGAGAATAAATATGTAATAAAATTAATGAGTAATTATGTTAGCTAATGTTTTAAAATTAAGATAAATAATATTTTCTTGTCATATATTTAATTAATAATTGTAAATAAAAATAATATAATTTTATTATTTATAAAAATAAATTTTATTAATTTATTTTTAATTACTTGGGTATTGAATATTTTGTCATTTTTATTTTTTATAAGGGATAAAATTTGAAAAGAGACATCTAAATCTGAGCAAATATGTTTCCATATATGATTTTTTGAGAAAAAATTTACGAAAATTTATAACAGTCACAAAACACTGTGGTGTCTAATTGATTCACTTATTAAGTAAACTAGTTTAGAGAATTAGAGATAATCTTTATTCAAGGGTCATTCAAATCAAACAAAAGCCCCTATAGACACCTCATTTTGTCGTGCGGCTTTATATAGCAAAATTAATATTTTTTTATTTAATTTTAATGCCCCTTTTTATCTTTTTATAGGAATAATTTTTTATTCAAATTCAAATTTTGCATATGATCTTATTCATCAAATACAATAAAATTAGAAAATACAGGAAAAAAACTGAATACATGAATACATGGAAAATATAAAAAAATAAAAAATAGGGAAAAAATTCATTGAGTTAGCTTCTTCATGCTTGCACGTGCATACATAAAGGAGAATTCAATTAGACATGTGAATAATTGCAAAATCATAATTAAAAGATAAAAAATTTAATCAAATCAATTTAAATTTGATTGATCAATCAAGATTAATAAGGTTGTTACCCTTTGAGCCTATAAATAGTGAGTTTCAAAAGGCAAAGAGGCACGACTAGGAGAATGAATTACTCACTAAAAAAAATAGTTAAGGGAAAGAAATGTTGACTTTTTGAGTGTGATCCCTATTTTGATGTTGACCTTCACCAATATCTTATGTGCGTATTTAGTATGTGAACATATTTTTATTTTAGCATAAACATAAGATACTAGCAAATGGAAGTCAGCATTTGGCGCATTCCATGGAAGAAAGAAGAGCAAAGAAGAAGAAGAAGAAGAAAACAATTATTTTAAAGTTGTAAATACATTTTATTTTTGATTTGGTCTGTAATAATACATTGGATGCATGATGTAGATGGAAGCTCATTGATGACCGTAGAAAGACCCTATGACCAACAAATTTTTAAGAAAATTATTTAGGGTAAAAAATATGGCCATAATTTATGTTACAAACAGTTGATCGATGTTGCATTTTTAGGCCTAATTAAAAAGTCTCAGTCGACCAAACCCTTATGGTTCAAATCACCTCAGTCGACTGACCATAGTGTAGGCCAGAAGTCAAATAGTTGACTAAAGCCTCGATCGACTAGCCCTATTTTGAACTAAGTTTCCACGGTCGATCGACCATAGAATTTGGCCTTTCCTACCTTTCTCGGCCGACCGACCAAATGAACTAAAGATAGCCCTGAGCGACCGAACCTATGAAGAGTTGGAAAGTTGCCCTTAGCATAGCCGACTGGCTTTGTGCTCAACCAACTGAGCCCCATATATTTTTTTGAATATCTTACAGGGCTCAGCCAACTAACATTATGCTCAGCAAACCGAACCTCTTGGGAAAAAGAATTTTACCATGATCAACAAGGTTAATTTTTATTTAAACAATTTTAATTATTCCCGTTTGTCCCTAACGGTCAAAAATCTCCTAGACTCTATATATACTCCCTTTATAAGCAAGATTAATAAAAATATTAGCCAAAAATCCTCTCAATTTTTTTTTTGCTATTTCTTCATCCCCAAAGCTTTTAATTCATACTCTCTTTGTTTTCATTTGAAAAAAAAAATTTATTTTTAAGAGAGCTTTAGAGTTTTCTAAACCTCTTTCATTTGCAAATTGACTGCATTTGAGGGTTGTTTGAGGAACCATTTATTTGGGCATTCATTCTTTGAAAGACATATACTCTCACTTACATCTTAAGTTTGAAAATCCTTTTGAGACTAAGCTTAGAGGGTTTTCCACATATTTTTTTTAATAAATATTTTTGGAAAAACAAGGTTTTGTTTGGTAATCTTTTTGCACATTGATTTTAAAAGCTTATATTTGCTTGTGCAAAATTATTTGAAAGTTAATCCTTAGATTCTCCTATGCCTTGATTGAAAAATTTTTTGGAGAAATTTTTTGTTAGGGTTTAAATCTTTGAGCATTCATATATTTTATTCGAAGATTACATTTGAAAAAATACTCATACTCACATTGAGCTTTAAATTCATATCATATGTGAGTTAATATAGAGCTTATTGTTGTGCATCATCTGCTTTTGTTACAAGTAATTTATTTGTACACAAATATTTTGTTGCCCTAACAAGACTTACGAATCTTGTTTTGATGATAACAAAGTAAAGGATCTTAACATTTTTGCTAAGATATGTTTCAAGACTCAAAAACTTTCATAAAAAGAGATCAAGCTCAAAATTTTTTATAACAGATAAAGTCTCTAAAGGATCAAGCTTAAGTGTTTGTAAAGAAGCTCACATGAAGATTATGTTTGGCCCATAATGAAACCAAAGAAAATTGAAGAAAGAAAAGCTTGGAAATCTAATGAAACTTTAAGTATATTAAAGCTTGAAGACAAGATGGACTTAAAGAAAGATAATCATGAAGACTTAAGTACTTAGAATATGTTTAAGTCTTAAGAGAGTCTCTATGTAAGTGATATGGTTGGATTTGAAGCTTATTAGGAAAATCATTGACTTAGAGACCACATTTTGAAAAAACCCTGAAAAATATTTTTCAAAAGTTTTAAATTACTTTGGGGAACATAAAAGAGCAAAAAGATTTTGGGACAAAAATAAAAAAACAGCAATTTTGTCTGTCCAGGTGCCTAACTGAGATGGTCTAGGCGACTAACATGTAGACAGAATGATTTTTGGAAAACCCAAGAGGACGCAAGTGACTGACTCTTGACAACCCAGTCGACTGACACCTTACAACCTTTGAATTTTTAGTTTTTCTAATGACCCAAGCGACTGACCCTTCGTGATCCAGTCGACTAACTTTTCCAAAATTCAAATTTTAAAAATAATGGGAAGTTTCCAAAATTGAGTTTTTGAAAAGTATTAATTATGAAAACTTGAGAAACACTCTAAATCACTTGGGGAATAGGAAATTAACCTTTTTACATCTATAAATACCCCCCAAGAATAAGTTTTTGCTACTTTCATAGGAACATGGTTTCCTTTAGAATCTATTATTCATGCTTTCTAATCTACATTTAAAAGATATATACTCATCCTTCGTTTCTAGTAGGTGTAATTTGCACTGTAAAAAATTGGTGGTCTAGTGGATGAGTGTCCCTCACCGAATGAGGTTACACCGATGTGTGCCACGTGATCTTTTTACAGCAATAACGGTTAAGTCTATGTAAACTCACTCTAATACCAAATGTGAATTACGGTGTCATCCCAAGAGTGGGGTGAATAGGATATTTCAAAATTATTTAAGTTTATTTTACCACTTAGTCCCTATTTCAATATTTAACAAAATAATCGCAGGGGCTTGAAATTGGTATACACAACAATCAAAGCTTTTTTTTTGCTTACAATAGTTTCAAAGCTCTTTTGCTCACATACTTGCTGACACTCTCTACTGAACTTTGCTGTGAAATTCTCACAAATCTCTAAGCATATATTGAATTCTTTTCATCAAGAAAGAAGCTCATGGTGATATACTTCTAAAGCTTCAAATTCTCTTTATTGTTATTTTGAATTGAAGTATATGGTTGTGCTTTATTGTTGTACTAATTAGCTCTTGTTGAGAGTGTCTTTGTACACCAATTTATTTCTTGATTTTCTTGATGGCGTAGGATTGTTGAATTGTTGAACCGAGGGTGGGGTATCACTTGGAAAGGGGGCTCCACCCTAGTTGAAGGAATGAACCAAGTGTGGGGTATCACTTGGAGAGGAAGGCTCTATTCTATTGAAGGAGTGTTGTAAAAGGTTTGCTCCGCCCCGTAATGGTATGGTATAGTGGAATCCTTAGGTGTGTTGCCTAAGGCGAGGACGTAGGCGCATATAACCAAACCTCGTAAAAATCTCGATGTATCTCTCTTTCCCTACTCTCTTTAATTTCCTACATATATATATATATATATATATATATATATATATATATATATATATATATAAACTGTGTTAGCTTTACCGTGATCCCAAGAGGGGGAGTGAATTGGTATTTTTAAAATTAAGCACCTAGGTATTCCTCCTAACAGCAGTATGTTCACAACCCTATGGTCAATCTAGTGCGAGCAATATAAATATGACAGGAATTTAAATGAAGCAATTTAATTAACAACATATGCACTAGAAGAGCAATAAAGTAAAAGTGACACACAAAGATGTTATCAAGGTTCGGCCAATTGCCTACGTCCCCGCCTTGGCTAACAAACACAAGGATGATCACTATCACTTGCTCACTTAACCGGGTGGAGCGACACCTATACAAACTAGGTCAATTAGCACAGAGCTGACCTCAACCTTTACACCAATCCTTACCGGACTGGATTACCGCCCCCTCAGGCCACGCCTAGAATCACTTAGATTTACAATCAAATGACACAATGAAATAGTGCTTTCACGTAAAACAAATTTGTACCCAAGTAATGCGCTCAATCACAAACACATCAGTCACATGAATATAGTGTAAGCTCAGTGATGTGCTTTTTTCTTAATCAATACTCAACACAGTATAGTCAATATGAAGCTCAAGAGTATTCAACACAATACAAGAATAATCAACATAAGCAAAGACTTGGAATCTAAACAAAATATTTCAATAATACATCAATATTCCAAGTATACTATACAAAAAATCAAACTAGTTTCAAAAAGGTTTTCTTCAATGAAATGAGTACAAAGCTAGTTTGAAAGGGTTGCTTGCTTGTTTGAAAAATCTTTGCACACCAAAGTCAAAGGTATTAGATACATGCAATGAAGTGCAGATATCCTAAGATTTATAGGTTTAGTCCCCCACGAGATTTATAAATGAGAAATCCATGGGATAAACCTAAACTATACTCCCAACAAAATAAATTTCAAGCACACACAAACAATGGGAGTAATAGCATTGACCACCAAATAAACAAACACTAATGAAACTCTCACATTCTCGAATTTTATCAAAGGATGCAAGTTTGAGAGTTTTATGGCAAAATTTTGATTTTCAGGAGAGAGGAAATTTTTGCTATTCACTTTGCTAATCTGTCTTTAATCATGCAAATGAAGGCCTATTTATAGGCTGGTAAAAATTTATAGTTGTTCGAGACACAATGGGAATAATTAAGAAAGTCCTAAACAATTAAAATTCACTTAGCCCGTATAAACTTAGTTTTACCGAGGTTAAACTATTTTTCACCAGATGAAGTTTGGGTGGTTGAACCAGAATTCGGTTGCCCGACAAGACACAGCTCAAAAAAATGTTTAAAGAAGTTCGGTCACCCGTGTCTTAGTTCAACAACCCAAATCAAAGTTAGTAGCAAAGCTACGTGACTTTGGGTGCCCGGTGGTTTGTTTGGGTGTTCGAACTCTTGAGTTCGGTCGCTTGAGTCAATTTTTGAACTGAAATTCTAGGTCGCCCGAGTTGGTAAGATGTCCCTTTCGAGACGTTCGGGTGGCTGAGGAGTATGTGAACATTTTTAGTTTGGTCGCCCTAGTTCAGGTCAACATGTTGACCTCCATGGTTCGGTCGCCCGAGGCAGTTTGAACTGCCAGGGTTCGGTCGCCCGTCCCCTATGAGTTTGTTTAGATATATTTCAATTTAAGCACCATTATTTCACACTCATATTTTATGCAATATTTTATGCAATATGTGTATGTGTGTGGGAGCCTAGGGTCTTACTATGGTCAAGTTAAGCTCACACTATATGTTGTGTGCATGACGTGCAGGTGATGAGCATACAAGCCATATCCTAGATTACTATTATAGACCTTATTACAGATATGACTATATACTACAATTTAAATTACAAGGCTTCACAATCTTCTTGTTTCTTCAAGTGTCATCAAGGAAGTTTGATTTGAATCTGCACAAATACTTGACAAACATCAAATATTAATATTTGTCATTATCAAAATTGGGTGTGACCTATAAGGTCAACAAACTGTGCGGTTGTGAATTTAATTTTCTACGCATATATAAAATGTGTGGATTGATTATTTAATCACTAAAAATTAATTTGCTTTTGGAAATTGTGGAAACCGTAAGGGAGTACATTAATTGATCAATATTATTGTGGAAACCATAAAGGAGTACATTGATTAATCAATACCAAAGCTCATTAATATCTTGATTGGTTGCATAATTCATGTTACATATTTAACATCAATATTTGAGTTTTGGAAGCTTGGTTGATTCTATTGTGTTTTATATTGAGAAATCAAGCTCATCTTGTTGAGTGGATTGACATATTCAAAAGTTGAATCTTGGAAGCTTTGTTGGAATTGATATATTATCTTGATTGATTAAATTAATTCATTGGGTGTTGATCTAAGCTGCTAGAAGAAGTCTTGAGAAATATACATTGTATTTAATTTGATATTCTCATTCATAAAGAATTATAACTAAATTAATTCTTAGCTAGACTTGTGATTGAAATTCAAATCTTACATGTGTGTTTGCTGAAACTAAAAAGGGTTGAGAAAGAATTAACTAAATAAGTTTCTAAAGAAAACTTTTTAATCCCAATTCACACCCCCTCTTAGGAGTACACCTTCCTTTTCAATTGGTATCAGAGCAAGGTTGTAGTAAATTTTAAACTAAAAGCTACATAAAGATCCATATGGCACACCTAAGTGTATCCCCTTTTACTGAGGGTCAATCCTCAACTAGACCTCCTATTTTCTGTGGTGTAAACTGCACTTTTTGGAAACAAAAAATGAGAATCTATCTACAAACCATGAATTGGAAGGCATGGAAAGTTGTCACACATGGTGACCATATCTCCACTAAATTAGTTGATGGCAAAGAAGTATCCAAAGAAGAAAAAAACATAACCGATAATGATTTTAAGATGCTGCAAGTTAATTCAAGTGCCATGAATGCACTATACTGTGCCTTGAATGTAAATGAGTTTAATAGGGTCATGACATGTAAGTCAGTCAAAGAAATTTGTGATAAGTTAGAGGTAACCTATGAAGGAACAGTTAAAGACAGAAGAATCAACATGCTTACAAGCGGGTATAAGGCCTTTAGGATGAACCTAGATGAAACTATCACTAGCATGTATAATAGGTTTACTCACATAATAAAGTCTTTAAATGCTTTAGGGAAAAATTACTCAACATATGAAATGATTCGAAAAATCCTTAGAGGATTTCCTCTGCTATGGGAACCTAAGGTCGCAACAATCACAGAAGGAAGAAACTTGAAAAATACCTCTATTGATGAGTTAATTGGATCCCTTCTCAGATATGAGGTGACTATAAATGAAAGAAACTCCGAGAGTAATAATAAAATTAAGAAATCAATAACTCTTAAGGCTGCCAAAGAAAGCCCTAGTGATGAAGATGAAGAAAATAAATTAGATGATGACGAACTGGCCTTTATTACTAGAAGACTTGGAAAATTTTTCAGAAAGAATAAGAAGTTCCCTCAAAAGTTTAAAGGATCAAAAACTGATAAAGGAGAAACAAACAAAAAGGAAACTAAAAGCGAACCTCCTACGTGTTATAACTACAAAAAGGTTGGACATATTAAACCTGATTGTCCACAACTTAAGAGGGATTCTAAGAAGAAAAAGAAAAAAAGGCAATGAAGGCAACTACATGGGACAATATAAGTTCCAGTTGTTCAGAAAGTGAATCAAGTGACCAAGAAGTTGCTTACACTTGTTTTATGGCATGGGAAAATTCCACATCCAAATCACTAAATGACTCATACAATGAATTCTTACTCATTTGATGAATGCAATTATGAGAGTATGTCATCTTATGAAGAATTACAAAGTCAACTATTCAAGGTTCATAAAATTCTAGTTAATGTAACTAAACAATACACTTCATTGAAAGATAAGAATGAAGTTGTTATAAAAGAATTAGAATCTAAAAATCTTATTGAAAGAGAAAAGGATTTAAAAAGCAAGAGATTATAAAGCAAAAATGAAAAGGTGATGAAAGAATTAGAAGATCTAAGATCCCAAACTTCCATTAACAATGAGAAAGATCTATATATTTATGAACTAGAAAACAATATTAGCAAAATGTTTCAAAATCAAGAAAAGGGTAAAAATACACAAGACCCGAAAATCTGTGATCTTGAAAAGAAAATTGAGGATCAAAATAAAATAATTTACAACTTCACTAGAGGAAAAGAAAATATTGATAAAATGATTGGCGCACAAAGAATATCCTTGAATAAAGAAAGCATAGGATTCAATGGAGTTAAGAATACAAGGAAAACAAACCTCTACATGGGATACTTTGCAAATGTCTCCAAAGACTATAGCATATTCTCAAATGCTTACACACATACCACATGTTTTCTATGTAAGGAGAAAGGACACATTAAGTTTGAATGTCCATTGAAAAAAAAAGGTGTAAAAATCAGACAAGTTTTGAGAATAAAAGAAACATCACTTATTAAACCATCCAGACTCAAGAAAGTATAGGTACCTAGATAAAAGGCCTAGTTCACTCCAAAGATATTAGGAATAGTCTACAAGATTCAAGATAATCAAATTTAAATATAAGAAGAAAATTTCTCCTTGTTCAATATGGAAAGTCACTTAATCCCAATTAATACAAGGAAATTGAACTAGTTGAAATGGAAAATCTTAAAGAAGAGTTTATGAGCTTATTGACAACTATAATATTGAAACAAATAAATACAAGAATGACATTGTTGACTACAAATCAAGAATGCTTGGATTGAACAAGGCTAAAACTTAGAAAGTATTAAGATTTGAAAAGTAATATGATTTTTGGTATTCATATGCAAAAGAATTATCTAAAATCAAAATAAAGAAAATCCGAAGCAAATTGAGCTTATTGTATAAGAATTTCAAATAAGGAATAAGGATAAGTGTTTGAAGAAAGCATGAGCATGAGCATGAGCATACAAATCTGATGGAAATGCAAGATGCATATATATATATATATATATATATATATATATATATATATATATATTGTGAAACCAAACACTAAACTGGGTTGAAATATTATTTTGTTGTGCTTACTTCTTTTATTTGTTTTTCTCTTGACCATCTTAGTGATGGATGATCATGTTATGATTGAAATATATGCTGGATTATGAACTTTGTTATTGTAATTTAAATGCAAATTTTTTGGTCCTTATTACCTTTGTATAATATTTCTTTCGGTTTATTTTTTCATGTGGTGATACTAGTGTTGGAAGTGCTGCCTACTAAAAGGATATTTATAGTTCAAATGTCAAGAACAAGTCAATTTTGTCTCAATCTAAAGAGCAAGATTTAGATATGGGAGGGGAAACTTCACTTATGAATAGAATCAATGGCTATGACCATTTCATATTAATTGAGAATTTGGAGAAAGACTTGTCCCCAAGAATAATTGTTAAATTCATACAAAAGCAGACTACCATATCTACACAAGTCTGCATTTTTCCAAGCTTGTCTTTAGAGACATACACGAGGGGAATCATTGTGTTGGATTCTAAAGAGAGTCTAGAGAAATTATAGGAATTTTTGGAGAATCCAAATCACATTATAACATCTTCAAGAAGAAGGTATCAATTTAATGCATTATTATTATTGTTTGTACAGTGTTCGCTTTTTCCTCTATTTCTATATCGAGTTATATTGAATTTGGAGTAATTGCTTTTCATTGTAACTTATATTTCCCTTGTCAATTAGCTTTCATTGTTTTGTTCATTTTCAGTAGGCCGTGGGTGATAACTAAAAAGATACCAAGGCATGGATGGTTTAAACCATTAATTATGAACCTGAAACCAAAGTCCCTAGCAAGTTCTTTCATTTTTATTTTTATTAATTTTTGAGAATATATCATCAACTATAAAAGTGAGATTTTGTGCCACTATTGGAGCTCTGCTGTCGAACTGCATAATTGATTTTATGATTCTCATATTGTAGCAGGAATTATAGAGCATAAATGCTATAATTGGCAAAGAATCAAAGTTATGTCACTCAAGAACTGTAGAATATAGGATAGCTAAGGAGCTAAAAGATTTATTCGTGGAGTTTGCAGATCATCAGAAGCGACTGCACAAGAGGCTTGCATTGGAAAAGAGAAAAATCCTATACATGTTTGCCTCATAAGTGCTTGCAGAGTTCAAATGTGCTCTTGGATGACCACTCAAATAAGCAAGTAAAAATTTGTGTCTCGTTTTTGCAAATTGAGTGAATGATTACATTTCTTTGATGGATGATTTATATTTTGTATGAACTATTATTTGACCTACTAGATTGCATGCCTTATCTAGGATGCCAAATGCAAGGCTGATGCAGTGATTCATGTTTTGTACGCTATAGAAAACTACTAGACTATCTAGTATACTCTTTGATTTACAAATTTGAGAAATGTTCTATTTATGGACAGCCTGTTGCTGAATTTTTTTAAAATTTTTTCCAAAATAATCAAATCCCAAAAATCAAGTGCTAAATGTTTATAATATGATGCATGCTTAAATTGTTATTAAAAGGATGTGTGATTGCTAAATGAAGATTGATCTTCATCCTAAATTTAAAATGCATGCATAAGAACATATATAAAGAAGCTGAGCGCCATTCTTAGATCATCAACAGTGACAGCCCCCTGTTTTGATAATGGCAAAGGGGGAGAAATGGATGCTAATAAGGATGGTGTTCGTTTTTTGTGTTTGAACTGATGATGTTTTTGGGAGTCAAGAATGTTTTTTTGTTGCTTCTCATAAGGATGTTACTGACTATTTGCATCTATTTTGGTGTATTGATGCAAATCATCTTGTACTTTTTATTTATTTTAACTTTGTAATGAAAAACAATTACGCTTAAATGATGCTTGCAAGGACCTACTTAATTTGATTGTTTGTATGAAATATTTGGACTGATCATACTGAACTACTTGTGTTGAATGGAACATTGACAAATATTGAGTATACTGAACTGTTTGTGTTGAATGGATTATTACTGAAATATTGAGTATACTAAATTGCTTCAGGCTTGTATGTATATTTTGTTATGGAAAAATGCTCTATTTACAGACGACAAGCTGCCGAAATTTCAATTGATTTTTCTAAAAATAAAATATGATAAAATGGTCATAAAGTGCATACATTAATGGAGAAGGAATTGATCATCATCTTAAATTGAAAATGTAAGAACCTGAACCGTGATATATGGATTAAATAAATAAAAAGAAGGTTGAAATGGTAAATTGAGCAGGCTTCATTGACGAAGCCAGAGTTCGTCGACGAAGGCTTAAGGTTGCTCGAAGACGAAATGTAGAGGCTCGTCGAAGAGGAGAAGCCGAGAGGTTTCGGGAAACCAAGAATCTCAGGCTCATCAACGAGGCCACCATTTCATCGTTGAATTATCTTCAGTGCCTCATCGACGAGGGCAGTCGAGTCAAAGGGCTATAAATGTCCATTTCCTTTTCTTCCAAGCTAAGTAATCTAAAATTCTATTTGTATCTCTCTAGAAACTCGAAATGCCCTCTCTCTCTCTCTCTCTCTCTCTCTCTCTCTCTCTAGATTTCTTCGCCGTATGTTGAGAAAATCGTCAATCTGAAGTTACCATGAGGATTAGGGAAGGATTCTCTACAAGATCTACGGATCGAATCTTCATTTCGGGCATTTTCAGGTTTTGGCTCGAAATCGAGGTAAGGCTCGTTTTTTAATTATGATCCTGTAGTTATGTGGGGAATAGAATTGTGAGTATCTTCTGTATTGTGTTTTGTAGGTTTTGGGAACTCCGTTCGCTGTTTAGGGGCAGTAGAGTTTGAGATTGACCATTTGGGGAAAGGTAAAGGGATTCATTTTATGTCGGTTATTTTTGAAATCGGATTCAGTAGAACTATAGTTCACAGTCCTGTGTGTGTTTTGGTTACTCATTTGGGGGAATCTAACGGGTAAAATTATGGGGTTTTCAGGTTACAGTTTTAGGGAAAAGGGGGTAATAGGCTGCATCCGTGGTTTTGTTGAAAAACTGTAAATATATTGTAATATATATTGTGTTATAAGGATGGTCGTGCCTTGACTTGTTTAAACTGTATATGTTTAGAAAATCATGATTTTAGATTACCAAATGGGTGTGGTTTGTTTGGTTATATGAGCATGCATGGTTGTGTTTTGTTGAAATGCAATAGGAACTAGGTTCCGAATTGTTCCAAGTACTGAAAGAGTCTCCGGCTCTATATCTGAGAGAGTGAAATATCGCCTGCCATGTTTGGCAAGAGTGTCCGACTTTATATCTTAGGGCGTGAGCCTTACCGGCTGATCACTGAAGGGTGTGAATCCACCAGTTGTAACGGTACGATGCCATAGGAGTCTGGGACTATGCCATGTGATGACCCAAAAATATATATACGATTAAAGCACAATAATAATAAAACAATAAAAATGGTCATTAAATTAATATCAATACGAGAGTGTTTTTCTGTAGGATCCTTGATTCCATGTTTGATGCCTAAGAAAGACCTTATCTTAGCAAGTGCTTAAAAACCATTGCGGCTCAGTCGCTCCCTGGAGGTCGGCCTGGTCAAAATGAAATTTCATAAGATAAACAGGGTAGACACTGTTCATATACGTAAATAATTACATAAAATAATGTTTTGACTGACATAATTTGTAGAAATATATGATAAAATAATAATAATAATAATAATATAGGTATCCTATGCGGGACCACAAGACTGTGTGGGGCCCACATAAGTCCCGAAGCCGTGTGGAGGTTTACATGAGTCTCAAAGTTGTGTACGGCTCAAAAATCGTATGAGAATTATTGGAGTTACGTAGGATCCATTTGGGTCTCGAAGTTGTGTGGGGCCCACATGAGTTTTCAAAATTCAAATTTAATTCTTGTTCAAAAATAAATAATAAAATAAATAAATACTAAAAATAGTTTAAAAGTAATAGCAATGATAATAATAATGATAATAATGATTAAGAAAAATAATAAAATAATAAAATAATAAAATAATTAATTAAGTAATTAATTAATTAATTAGGTAAGTAATTAATTAAAAATTTATTTAATGAGAGTGGTGGCAACTACTCCCACATGACCTCCATCCCCATCCCATACTCAACCCATACCTTGTCCATTCTTTAATTTAAAAAAAATTATAATTTCACCCATCTCGCTACACTTTTATAAATTTCATTTCTTCCCCAAAATTTTCCTATAAATAGGAAGCCCTCAATCTTCATTTTTCATAACAAGTTTTCCAAGGAAGAGAAAGATTAGTGAGTGAAAGAATTTGTGGTGAAGAGATAATTTTTGAGTAAGTTCTCACTCACCCACTCTTTCTGATCTCATTTCTTAGAGATAGTTATTGTGTTCATGGCACAAGGTAAAAGAAGAAGGTAAGTAAATTTGATTATGTTAGTTTTTTTTATTTAAAACTCATACCCGAGTTTATTTTATAAGTAAATTTCAATTATGTTAGTTAGTTCCACAAAATTTCCATGAGTTTATTTTTACGCATATTTAATTATACCAGTTCTATCTTGAATATACTTGCATTTATTTTTTGGTTAAGAAATGTTCTAATCTCCTCAAGTAAATTTTCAGCATTTGTTTCTATAAAAAAAAATTGTATATATTTTTAACACAAAAATTGTGTGGCATGAGTTTATTTTTACGTTACATTTTTCATAAAAATATGAGAAAAAAATGAGATTTTAACGAGATTATTTTAAATTGCATAAATTATAATAAGATGGTTTTAAAACCCCTTATGGCAAAGCAAGTTCAAAGTTACAGATGCTCGGTACCGCAGTTTAAAGTTTAAACGGATCAGAATGCACCCACACTGTTTATAGAGTAGTTATTTATGTTAATGGATTTCTCCTGAGTGCACACCTGGTTCCGGACCAGGACTTAATAAGGAAAATCTCACTTATTGTTTACGTACGTTGATTTAGTTTAGTCGGCCAACCAGTTAAGTCCAGTTTTCGGACCGCACAACCTAGTCATGGGGGTAAACATGACTTACGGCAAACAAGCCTAAGGGTGGTTTTTACAATTTATGTTTATACATATTTAATTACGTGTATAGAGTTATTAATGAGTTGAAGGAAAAGTATAAGTTTATATGAAAAAGGTCATTCTTGTACCCAAATGACGATTTAAAGGAAACGTATAAGGAAAAGTATATGTATGTATATAGTTAAATATTTTTATAGTTTTAAAGTTAAAAGTTTAATTTAACGGTCACAATATATGGTTATTAAATTTTACTGTTATAGTTGATGGTAAAAGTTTGATGCAGAAACTTTTAGATTTACATTTATTTTAGAAGAAATTTTGAAGTTATAGTATTAAATATTATTTTACGAAATTTTTAAAAGCTCATTTTGGCCACACACTAATAATAATCTTATTTACTTACTGAGCGTCATCTCACTCCAATCATATTTTCATTTCAGATAACTCTGAAGGGCATGTCGGAAATCAGGCTTAGCAAGCATGCAGATGCGAATAGAAAAATAGAGATTGATTAGAAATATTAGTATGATGCCAGATATACTTGTGTAATTTTTCTTCTTTTAAAATAAATGATTGTAATATGGATAATTAGCGCTTTGGTTTTAATAATAATTGAGTTTATTTGTTTCTACTGTAAATCAATGGTAAAAAGTAAATATCTCAGACCCTTCGGGGTTGGGGTATTACATGCCATGTGCCGGGGACACCGTGTAATGTGAGCTAGCTTCACGCCAAAGGGTGTGACGACACTAGGTTGCTTGATAATGTGTGTGTGCGCGTGTATGCACTGTACTATAACTGTCTTATGAAAATACTGGAATTGCATTTAACTGTATATGTTTTGTGTCATGATAACACTTAAATGTCATACACCGATATAACCTGCATCTGCTTTATTGAGAGGTGTCTTACCCTTGCTGTACGTACATATTTTTCATGTCCTTGGAGTAATCGGAACTAGCGTCTTGGTATTGAGAGTGTAGTGGTCGGTGTACTGCGAGAGGTACTTGGGTAAGTACTAGGACTGTACTGGGTGGTCTTTTGTGATTTTAGGTTGACACTCGGGTTGTATTTTATATTATGGACCCTAGTCCTTTTGTATAGACTCTGATATGGTATGTATAGAAAGACTTTTCCGCTGCGTATCTGTTTGTGTATGAATGTGGATAGGGTGCCTGGGAACCCCACGGGGTCGGACCCTCATTCATTATGGTGTATCATGGATGTTTTGGTATCATACAGGGACATATTAGGTTACTGATTCACCCCTGGGTCCCATTACTGAGTTCGGGGCGTGACAACTTGGTATTAGAGCTAATTAGGTTGTTAGATCTTGTAGACTTGGTTAGGCATAGCTGTGTGTACATACCAGAGTATAGGATGTTGGAAATGGGTAGAGTAGGCCGAGGGTTGTTTTGTTGCTAGACAGGGACTCGTCGGCGGTGTTCCGTGTTTTTCCTAAAATGACGATTTCAGTAAAATCATGGCAAACCATTGATGATGTTCGTGTCAGTGTGATGGAACAGACTTGGACCCGTGAGGTGGTAGTTAACATGATTAGTTGTAGATAATTGTGTTACCTGTACGTGTTGTAGGAGTGATAATAGGTTCCAAACGTTTTTAGAATGGAGCCCAAGGATAACAACTTAGAGAGTGGCTCTGAAGAGACTGCGAGTGATGAGTCTCCTTCTGTGCCTCGAGGGTTGATGAGGCAGGTCCTACGGGAGATCGGGTGGAGTGTGAAGAGAAGCAAACACTCTCATACTGCTATGGGGTGCACCATAGAGAGGTTCACACGCATGCACCCTCCGAAATTCTCAGGAGGACATGACCCGATGATAGCTGAGGCCTGGGTCAAGAAGACTGAGAGGATCCTGGAGGTCCTCCACTGCACAAATAAGAAGAGGATCCTCTATGCTACCTTCTAATTGTTTGGGGAGACAGGGCGATGGTGGACTGCGGTGAGTCTTCTGGAGAAGCAGAGAGCCGGTCCTATGGAGATGGCATGGAGCCGTTTCAAGGAGGTGTTCTTTGAAAGATACTTCTTGGCTTCCACACGTGATGCTAAGGTGGAGGAGTTCTTTGCTCTGACTTAGGGAAGTATGAAGATGCAGGGGTATGCTGCTCAGTATATAGAGCTATCCAATTTCACGCCGTGTTTGATCTCGAACGAGTATAAGAAGGCTCGGAGGTTCAAGAAGGGCCAGAGGAAGGACATCCGCTAACTAGTGGGTGTGCTTTAGATCCGTGAATTCTCAATTTTGGTGGATAAGGTCACTGTAATCGAGACCGATATCCGAGAGGATGAGGTGGATCAGGAGCCGAAGAAGAGGCCAGTACCTTCTAGTTCTCAGTCTGGATCTCGTCAAGGATCATGGAAGAAGAGGAATAGGGGCTTAGGTTATTGCCATAATACCGAGCATCAGGGTTCCCAGATGAGCCAGTCAGGTGATCATTGTATCAAGTGCCACAAATGGCATAGCGGTGAATGCCAGTCGTTTGGGAGTAACTACTACAACTGTGGCCAGTCAGGTCACATGGCTCAGGATTGTCAAGCACCAAAGAGGGGTATTCCTTCTTCGAGTCAGAATTGGGGAAGTAATCAGGTATCCCATGGGATATATCAAGTGAACACAGCTCCGGCAATGGTGTACTTGCTTACTCCAACGGATGCTGAGCATGCGAGGAATGTGGTGGCAGGTACTATGACATTGTTTTTAAATAGAGCTATGATTTTATTTGATTCGGGTGTGACCCACTCCTTTATATCTGTTAATTTTGTGAAATTATGTGGAGTAGAGACCCAAGTTATGGATGAAGGATTGTCTGTAGCTACACCATCTGGGAGTGTATCATTTTGTAGGAGGATGTTATAATACAACCCAGTGGTAATTCAGAGAAAGTTGCTACTGGAAAATCTTGTGGTATACGACATGTTAGGGTTTGATGTCATACTAGGGATGGATTGGTTATTCTCCAGTTATGTTGTCATCGACTGTCGTAGAAAAGTGGTAGTGTTTAGATCTCTTGGAAAGCAAGAATATGAGTTTGTGGGATCGTGTGTGCGTTCGACGCCACAGGTTCTATCAGCAATACAGACGAGGAGATTACTCTTGGACGGGTGTTAAGGGTACTTGGCTTATGTGAGGGAACCACCGCGGGATGAGTTGAGGCTCGAGGATATTCAGGTCGTCAACGAGTTTTCGGATGTGTTTCTAGAAGATTTACCCGGTTTACCTCTAAATCGTGAGGTGGAGTTCGCGATAGAGTTGTTGCCTGGCAAGGCACCGATCTCTAAAGCTCCGTTCCGGATGGCTCCAATAGAACTTCAGGAGTTGAAGGCGTAGTTGCAGGAATTACTGGACAAGGTCTTCATTTGACCTAGTATTTTGCATTGGGGAGCTCCAGTTTTGTTTGTGAAGAAGAAGGACGGGTCGATGCGTATGTGCATTGATTACCGTGAGATCAATAAGGTAACTTTGAAGAAACTTTATCCTTTGCGTCGTATCAATGATCTCTTTGACCAGCTACAAGGGACGCAAATCTTTTCGAAGATCGACCTACGGTCAGGGTATCATCAGGTGAAGGTTAGATCTGAGGATGTGGTGAAGACTACTTTTCGAACCAGATACAACCACTACAAGTTCTTGGTCATGCCTTTTGGGTCGACGAATGCTCCTTTAGTGTTCATGGATCTTATGAATAAGGTTTCCTATGAATACTTGGATTAGTTTGTAGTGGTTTTTATCAATGATATTCTCGAATATTTGAGGAGTTCGGAAGAGCATGAAAACCATTTGAGGTTAGTATTGCAGATTCTGAGGGAGAAGAAGTTGTATGCTAAGCTGAAGAAGTGTGAGTTCTAGTTGAATCAGGTTGCATTATTAGGCCATGTGGCGCCTAAGGGCGGTATCTCAATTAATCCTAATAAGATCGAAGTTATGGTTGATTGGGTGAGGCTGAAGAATGTGTAGGAGATTCGGAGTTTTCTAAGATTGGTGGGTTATTATCGTCGGTTCGTGGAGGGGTTTTCTAAGCTTTATGGGCCTCTAACTCGATTGAACAGGAAGGGGGTGAAGTTTGAGTGGACTAGTGATTGCAAGTAGTGTTTTCAGGAGTTGAAGCATTGGCTGGTCACTGCTCCGATCTTAACCATTCCTTCTGGGGATGGCGATTTTGTGATTTATAGTGACGTGTCTCTGAGGGATTTGGGGTGTGCGCTAATGCAATCGGGTAAGGTAATAGCATATGCTTCTCAGCAACTGAAGGAATATGAGAAGAATTATCCTATGCATGATTTGGAATTAGCTGCTATTATATATGCACTGAAGATCTAGCGACACTACTTGTATGGTGTGCAATGCGAGATTTTCCTTGATCACAAAAGCCTCAGGTATTTTTTCACGCAGAAGGAGTTAAACATGAGGCAGAGACGATGGCTTGAGTTGATCAAGGACTACAATTGCACCATCATTTATCACCCAAGGAAAGCTAATGTGGTAGCTGATGCGTTGAGTCAAAAGTTGGATCATGCAGCAGTATCTGCAGTTGTCACTCGACATCACATTAGACGAGATTTGGAGAGCTTAGGTATAGAGTTGGTGTTTGGTGTTTATCATTCTTTCATTGCTAGCTTCGTGATCCAACCAACTTTGTTTGAACGTATTAAAGCCACATAGTCTAGTGATACAAAGTTAGCTAAAATTGTAGAGAAAGTATAGCAGGGGTTGGCTGCGGAATTTAACCTCTCTAAGGGAGGTGTGTTAAGATTTGGGACTAGGCTATGTGTTCCAGACTACGATGAGATTAGAAGGACGATTCTGGAGGAAGCACATTGTTCATTATATATAGTACATCCGGGTAGTATGAAGATGTATCGGGATTTGTGCGAGACCTTCTGGTGGAGTGGTATAAAAAGGAAGATTGCTCAGTTCTTGGAGTAGTGTCTAATATGTCAGCATGTGAAAGCTGAACATCAGAGGCCGGCAGGGCCGCTACAGCCCTGAACTATTTTGGAGTGGAAATGAGAGCATATTTCCATGGATTTTATGACCGGATTGTCGCCAGCGCTTCATGGGCAGATTGCTATCTAGGTGATCGTGGATAGGTTGACGAAGTTTGCTCACTTTTTACTGATGAAGGTTAGCTATCCTTTGAGTATGCTAGCAGACATGTACGTGCATAAGATAGTTAGGATGCACGGAGTATCGGTGTCCAATGTGTCAGATCGAGACCCAATATTTACGTCTCGATTCTGGACGAACTTGCAGGAAGCACTGAGGACAAAACTTACTTTTAGTACAGCGTTCCACCCCCAGAATAAT
The DNA here is from genome assembly GCF_029873635.1 of Malania oleifera. Taxonomy (NCBI): domain Eukaryota; kingdom Viridiplantae; phylum Streptophyta; class Magnoliopsida; order Santalales; family Ximeniaceae; genus Malania; species Malania oleifera. The sequence continues at coordinate 56,954,737 of NC_080426.1, forward strand.
AGATAGTCGGAGAGAACAATACAAATCTTGGAGGATATGTTACGTGCTTGTGTTAGACTTCAGTGGTTGCTAGATACAGTTTATGCCACTGCTAGAGTTCGTCTATAATAATAGCTTCCAGGCAAGTATCGAGATTGCACCGTTCGAAGCTCTATATGGTTAGAGATGTTGATCTCCTCTGTATTGGGATGAGGTTGGTGAACGTCAGGTGTTAGGACCTGAACTTGTACAGCAGGTGTCTGAGAATGTGGGTTTGATTTGGCATAGGATTAAATCAGCTTAGAGTAGGAAGAAGAGTTACACAAATGTTTGCCGCCTTGAGTTAAAGTTCGAAGTGGGGGGGGGGGGGTAAGGTATTTCTGAGGATCACTCCGATAAATGGGGTGATGAGATTCGGGAAGAAGAGCAAGCTGAGCCCAAGGTATATCAGACCATTCGAGGTTCTTGGGTGAGTAAATCCGATAGCCTAGAGGATCGCACTACCCTCAACACTTTCGAGGATCCACGATGTGTTTCACGTATCCATATTGAGGAGATACGTGTTGGATGCATTGCATGTTGTGAGTTATGAGGACTTGGATATTGGGGATACTTTAGTGTACGAGGAGGTACCTATTCAGATTCTGGACTGTAAAGTTCAAAAGCTATGTACCAAGGACATACCGTTAGTGAAGGTATTGTGGCGGAATCACGAGGTTGAGGAAGCTTCTTGGGAACTAGAAGCGGAAATACACCAAAAGTATCCACAGTTGTTCTGAGTATGTGTACATTACCCTACTTTGTATTGGAATAGGTAGTTAGTCTTAGGAAGTGTGTGAATTGTGAACTCTTGAGACAGTTTATGTATATAACCATGGTATTCCTCCGCCATAAGTGAGGGTATGTATATATTGTGATGGAGTTGCATTGTAGTAGTTGCCAGTTTCTTTCTAGAGTTGCGTATATGTGTTTGGTTGTATGTATGAGTTTATGAATGAGAGATTGCAAATTTTGAGGACAAAATTTTTGTGAGGGGAGGTTGTAAGAACTCGAACCGTGATATATGGATTAAATAAATAAAGAGAAGGTTAGAATGGTAAATTGAGTAGGCTTCGTCGATGAAGCCAGAGTTCCTCCATGAAGGCCTAAGGTTGCTCGGTGACGAAATGCAGAGACTCATCGATGAGGAGAAGCCGAGAGGTTTCGAGAAATCGGGAATATCAGCCTCGTCGACGAGGCCGCCGTCTCGTCGACGAATTATCTTCAATGCCTTGTTGACGAAGACGCCATCTCGTCAACGAGGGCGGCCGAGCCAAAGGGCTATACATATCCATTTCCTTTTCTTCCAAGCTAATTAATCTAAAATTCTCTCTCTATCTCTCTAGAAACTCGAAATATCCTCTCTCTCTCTCTCTCTCTCTCTCTCTCTCTCTCTCTCTCTCTCTCGATTTCTTCACCGTACGTTGAGGGAATCGTCGATCCGAAGTTACCACGAGGATCAGGGAAGGATTCTCTACAGGATCTACAGATCAGATCTTCATTCTGGATGTTTTCAAGTTTTGGCTCGAAATCAAGGTAAGGCTCGATTTTTAATTGTGATCTGATAGTTATGTTGGGAATAGGATTGTGAGTATCTATGTATTGTGTTTTGTAGGTTTTGGGAACTTGATTCGCTATTTAGGGGCAGTAGAGTTCGAGATTGACCATTTGGGAAAATGTAAGGGGATTCAATTTATGTCGGTTATTTTTCAAATCAGACTCGATGGAACTGTGGTTCACAGTCCTGTGTGCTTTTTGGTTACTCATTTGGGGGAATCTAACGGGTAAAATTATGGATTTTTCATATTACAGTTTTGGGGAAAATAGGGTAATGGGCTGCATCCCTGGTTTTGTTAGAAAACCATAAATATATTGTGTTATAGGGATGGTCGTTCCTTGACTTATTTAAACTGTATATGTTTAGAAAATCATGATTTTAGATTACCAAATGGGTGTAGTTTGTTTTTTTATATGAGCATGCATGATTGTGTTTTGTTGAAATGCAATAGAAACTGGGTTTTGAATTATTCCAGGTACTAAAAGAGTGTTTGACTCTATATCTGAGGGCGTGAGCCTTACCGGTTGATCACCAAAGGGTGTGGATCCACCAGTTGTACCGGTACGATGTCATGGGAGCCTAGGACTACGCCATGTGCCGGGGATGCTGTGTAATTCGGGTCGGCTTCGGGCCAAAAGGTGTGACGACACTGGGTTGCTTGATCATGTGTGTGTGCGTGTATCCACTGTACTAGAACTGTTTTGTGAAAATACTAGAATAACATTTAACTGTGTTTGTTTTTTGTCATGATAACACTCAAATGCCACACACCGATATAATCTGCATCTGCCTTACTAAGAGGTGTCTCATCCCTACTGTACGTACATATTTTTCAGGTCCTTCGAGTAACCGGAACTAGCGTTCTGGTATTGGGAGCGTAGTGGTCGGTGTATTGTGAGAGGTACTTGGGTAAGTACTAAGACTATACTGGGTGGTCTTTTGTGGTTTTGGGTTGACACCCGAATTGTATTTTGTATTATGGACCCTAGTCCTTTTGTGTAGACTCTGGTATGTTATGTATAGAAAGACTTTTTCGCTGCATGTCTATTTGTGTATGAATGTGGATAGGGTGTCAGGGAACTCCACGGGGTCGGACCCTCATTCATTATGGTGTGTCATGGATGTTTTTGTATGATACAAGGACATGCTATATTACTAATTCACCCCGGGTTCCATTACCGGGTTCGGGGCGTGATAGAAAATGCATGCATAAAAACATATATAGAGGAGCTGAGCATCATTCTTAGAAATAGAGCATGAAGAACTTATTTATCACGTGCTTTACTTTTTGAATATTGAGGCTCTTCTGAAAACTCTGAACATCGTACTCGACTCTTAAAGCTTTATGATTGACTATGAATTGTTCTTTGGTTATGAACACAAAATCATGCTATATATATATGTTCAAACATTGTATACTAGCTAGCTAATTTCTTGTCAAATTATTATTTTGTAGGCTTTGCGACTCTCAGAACACTACAACGATGTCAAACACTTCAGTCAGGTTTAATGCGCACAACTTTTTACTTTTCATGTATTTCTCGTTAATTGAACAAAATTAATTTGTATATTTTAATTTGAATTTGTATTTGTACATATTTTAATTTTGAACAATTTATATTTTAAATTTTAATTATTTATGAATGTTTTAGTAATTCTGGTTCAATTTTATATATTTTAATGTTTTAGTAATTTTGATTCAATTTTATATATTTTAAAATGTAATTAAAGGTTTTTTTCTGAATTTTTTTTTTTAAAAAAATTAATTTTTTCAAAGCATTAGTGATGGTTTATAAAACCATTACTAATAATAGGAAGTTGAAGTATTATTGACGGTTTAGAAACCGTCACTAAATGATCAAAACCGTCACTATAGAATCAACTTTGTGGGGGCAAAATATTAGTGACGGTTTTATAATCATTACTAATAGTCAAATATTAGTAATGGTTTTAATAATCGTCACTAAAAAGAGTTTTTTTAGTGACCGTTTATTGACCGTCACTACTATAGTCATATTAGTGACAGTTATTAAATCAGACACTAATACATGCGCTTTAGTGATGAAGTTGAGTCGACCATATGTGCAATTTTATAATGACAGTCGTAGGCTATTAGTGACGGTTTTCTTCCGTCACTAATACTCCACTATTAATGACGGTTTGAATATTTTATCACTAATAAGTATTAGTATCCGCAGATATGGTGACAAAACTAGAACCGTCACTAATACTGAGAAAACCATCATAAAAAAATCGTCACTAATACATTTTTGAGTATTAGTAACAATTGAAAACCATCACTAATAACTTTATTTCTTTTAGCTAGTAATATAAAATGTAAAATACATAAATAGATATGGGAGTGTCCTAAGGCGTGAAGGGGATGCTGGGGCGCGATGGTGATGGCGATTGGCGAATCCGTCCGCTTCCTGGACTTTATGGATTATTGCACCCAACACCATGCATGCTGGATCAATACATATAACAGGTCATTCCCCACTACTACTACTGTAGATTCCAACATATTTTTTACATGCAAATTTAGTTAATTTTGATAATTGATTAATTTATTAGAATAATAGACTTGTTTTCTATTTTTTATTTAAATGCTGAGGTTTAATTTTGATTAAAAAGTCCTAATTTTTAGATATGATGAGGTTTAGTTAATAATAGACTTGTTTTATTTAAATGCTGAGGTTTAGTTAGCTATGATGACTCTTTTTTATATATAAATTATAAATCTATTTAATTTGTTTTTGACATTTTTTTTATTATAATTAGTTAATAAATAATAATGAGTATGTAACCACACATTTGTAATATCATCTGATGATTAAAGTAATAATAATAAAGTTGGTATTATTATTTTTATTATTTGATCTATTATGTCCATGTTAATATCTATACATCAAGATAAATTTTACAGATTCAATTATTGGGGTAATTCATCCCATTAATTTAGTGATTTCATTGAATTGATCACAATCGATTTGAATTTTAAAACCAAGATATAATTATATATACATATATATATATATATATATATGTTTGTGAGCAAAAATATTATGCTTTTTTAACTGGAGGAATAAAATAAAAAATAAAAGGAAAAAAAAGAAAAAGTAGGATCTTAAATGGTTTTAATTTTGACAATGCATGCATGTTAATATGATTAAGAGAAAGAAGGAAATAGGAGGATTTCCATTTTATCAAATTATAAGGGCAATTCAGTAGCTTCAGGTTCGTCCAAGTGACTCCTTCTTTTAATGCACAGCGGGTGGACGTGGGCGATGATGATGATGAGGATGGTCAACACAGGCATCACTCATATCCAGCTAGCTTCCTCGACGTGCATCCAATAGTCAAAAGAGAAATAAAATGCATACGCAAAATCTAACTAACCCAACTCCGAACAAAACATAATAGGAAAAGGACTTGCTCAAATGGTAAGGATAAATTTATAATTTGAGTATTTTTACGAGTTTGATTTTTTTTGTGATTTGTATAATGAATTATTAGGAATATGTCAATAGATGGATGCTAATATTTTCATCTGCATGAATTTAGTGTCGAGAATTCAAAGGGCTCGTCGGTGACTGGACTTTCCACGTTATCAAAAAATAAAAATAAAAACATAAAAAACAAAAGCAAAAAAAAAAAAAAAAATGAGAATAGAATTTTGTTTTTTTTTTAACTCTTAGGTATATGCTTAAATCAATATGTTTCTTAAATCATCACCATTAAATATAGACAGGTTTGAATTTATCAATCTTTTTATGATAATTAATGTTCACATTTATTTTCATTTGTGTGATGTTTCTTTTATTGTATATGTAATATTCCAACCAATTTAAACTATTAAATTCATGTATAATTTCTTCTTCAATGACATGCTAGGTGTGAGTTAATGAATTGCATATTTGTTATGATAACTTTGAATCCTCCAAAGATCTTAGGAAAATTAGGAGATTAAGTTGCCTTAACTAGTTTGCATCAGATTTTTTAATCTCAAATGAATATGATTTAATTGAGTCATTCGAGTTAATTTTTTGAAATTATAATGTAATTTTGGTTCATGTGTGATCACACAGTGTAAGAAAGGGAGAGGGTAAAAACTTTAAGTAGGCCTTTAATAAATTTCAAGTGAGATACATAATCAAATTTGGAGGCATCCTCCAAGAGAGAGAGAGAGAGAGAGAGAGGTGTTTGGAGGGGGGAAATGTTGAACAATGATTGGGGGGGTGGGGGTCTATATATTAATTACGAGTGGACGATTGATCTACCAGTGACATGACATCAGCTTGACACATGCTCAGCCTGCTGCCTTATCTTATTTACTAGACGAAAAAAAGAGCTGAAAGGTTTATGATAGATTTGGATATTTACCTAAGTCCTAAAGTAACACTTAAATACTCATGTCTAGATTTAAGATTCGTATATCCAAACTCGAATATTAACTCAGATCCAAATACTCACACTCGATTACCCAAAATTCAACTTAGGATTTAGGTCAACTTGACTCGTGTCCAAATCAGCTTAGCCCAATTAGCTCATTTCTTTTCTATTTTAGTCAAAATAAATTTGATTTTAATTTAACCCATTCCAAAAGCTATTCCTTGAATAGCCTGTGACCCAATTTCAAGCTTAGATCCCTTTCCAAACTGTCCAATAACTAAAGCCCAATCCCATCTTGCTATGGTTCTAGCCCAACCAAGTCTAGCCCAGATATACCAAAAACTTACCCCGAGCCCAATTAATCTAGTCTAATCGACCTAACCTAACCCTAATTTTCACCAAACCATAACCTTAACCCGAACCTGAGCTATAACCTAACCTAGTTAGAACCAACGTTAATCAACCCCAATATCTGTTTGGTTCTTGGGAAAATGCAAAAAAATTCAAGGAAATTTGTAAACATCATATAATAATAGGAAGAAAATAAAAAAATAAATAAATACTTATTGTTGTGGGCTTGGATTTGTTGTTATTTGCTCCTGTCGCGGTGTCCTTGCGCGGAGCGGAATAGGTGCCCCGGGGTAGTGCGAACCGAATAAAAAAGGTGGTTTAAATAGTTTCATAGAAAACATGGTGTAATGAAGTCGCCACTAACCTTTTGGAATATGGTTAGAACACTTGATTACTATCCAATTAAGGGTAGAATCGGTCTGCGTTACGAAAGCAGGGATTAGGAGTTCGGTTACGCGAGGGGAAGGTATTAGCACCCCCTATGCACGCGTTTCACTAACGGTACCTAATTAATCAAAAATTATCCCAAATTAAACTTAATAGTCTTTGATTTACTCCCTTTTGTGAAATTACAAAAAAAATGCACATACTATATAAGTATTTCCTCAGAAATTAGGTCACTCAGAGCTCAGAAAAGCTTATGCCCTTTTATTAAAATCACCGAGATCAAAAAATCAAGAAGATGTGTTACAAAATACACTCCCGACATTTTGAAATTTCATAGGATTATTATAAGTATGGAAATACTATTTCGGGAGGTTTTTGGAACCCATTTGGGATAGAAAAGGAGTATTTAAAAATGATTTTCAAAGTCTCCAAATATTTTTCCTAACTTTTCTTTATTTTTTCTGAAATTTTTTTGTAACTTTTCCTTATTTTACCAAATTTTTAAGTAATTAAATAACATAAAGGTAATCAAGGCAAAATAATGAAAAATAAGTGTGAAAATATTTTTTTTGGAATTTTCTCCTGATTTTTCTGTGATTTCTCTGAGTTTTTTATGATTTTTGTGAATTTTTGTGAATTTTTAAACCATTAAAATAATTAAATAAAAAAATAGGAACTGGTTCAAAGACCGGTTCTGGGGACCAAATCGGTTCAGGAAAGAACTGATCAATGGGGGGGTGGTCAACCGATTTAAGGTCGGGTCATGGCCATACCACATGTCATCTAGCGAGTGGGGGACGCATGCAGGTGAGGATCAGCATGGTGGGTCAATCCCGAGCGTCTGTTGAGCAGCAATGATCGAACGAACTAGATATAGCCACCACGTAGCTTTCATTTCGTGCGGAGGAGGAGGCGTCAGGTGTCACGTGGCAACTGGAGGAGCAGGCATTCATGATGATTTTGACACAGAGGGAATCACCACCATTGATGGAGATCAGAGATCCAACGGTGACGATGAGACGGATCAGGATTGTTGACGTGGGAAAATCATAGTCACTTTTTGAAGGTTGGGATCCAATGGTGGGGGGTGATTTTGCATGGATCGCTGACATAGATAAATCGTGGCCAGGTGGGGGGACCTTGATCCAACGGTGGCGAATTGTGTACAGATGGATCGATGATGTGGCTTGATCCCTGACGTTCAAAAGAAACACAAAATGAACTGTCCAAATTTGGTTGTTCATGGTCGAACCCAAACTTAGAGCATCCTTGAACACAAGACTGGATCCCTTGATCCAGATTTGAACCCGATTCTGGGTTCGAACTTGAAACTTGAACCGAACTCTTGACCTAGACCCCCATTCAGGTCTGAATCCTAACCTAGACCCAAAACCCGGACCCATTGCTTCCAAAACTTAAGGCCTTAGTGGTTTTTTTTTTTTTTTAAAGCCCATTTGCTTTCAAAACACGCCCAACCCATTTTAAATAAAACCCACAATTCATTTTGAATCTCAACCAATTAGCTTTTAAAAATCCCAAACCCATTTTCAAAAAATACCCCCAAACCTTGTTTTAAAAATTTAACCCCCATGGCCCTGTTTTGAAAGTTTCAACCCGAGGCCTTGTTTTAAAATTTTCACCCTTCTGAACTCATTTTAAAAGTGTTACTCGCAACCCATCTTTTTAAATCACCCTAAGGCCCATTCTTTTAAGTCACCTGGAGGCCCATTTCGTCTAAAACTCCTCAGGCCCAGTTCCCATTTTAAAAAACAAGCCCATTTCAAAAAGAAACCCCCAAGCCTGTGACCCTTGAACAACCTCACCCACTTATAGCCTTACCCACTCACAGTCACGTAAGCACACACAGTAAACACTCACTTGTACACCACCCTGGGTTGGAGTAACCCGAAACCCACACACCAACTCAAGACAAAGTAACACACCTTCGCCCCCAACCTAGCAACTGAACCTCAACCTAAACCTAGACCTTAGCTAATCTCAAACAATTAGAGCGAAACCAGAGTTTGAATCCATAAAACACAACCAATATCCCAAATCACAAAAGCCCTAGACCAAAGCCAGCATTCAATCAACAGTTCAAACAAAAAAAATAATAAATAAATAAATAATATAATAATAAAAAAGACAAAAGAAGACTCATCTTTTCTTCATCTTCGAACTTTGAATGAACCTCTCCAATATCCATACTGAACTATCTTATCTCAAAGTCCTCGGGGTGTATTCGTTGTGGTATCCTTAGGGTACCCCCAGTTGACCCAAATCAAATCACAAGAGAACTCGAGGGGGGATGATTCTTTGAACTTCAGGCTTCGAAAAAGAAAAAAGGAAAATATTTGGGGAAAGGAGCATTGGGTCTTTGCAAGGATTTTTTGGAGATGGTCGGAGGGATCATAGAACTATAAAGAGTGAGACTGAGAGCTTAGAAAGGGTGCTCTACTTTTTTTGGTTCGAATCAAAGAAGGCAAGGTGATGGCATTGAACAAGGCTAAGTGTTAGAATTGGTGTATTCCCAAGGGGGGGGGGGGTGAATTGGAATTTTAAACTTTTCTCCTAAGTTGAACTAGATGTTATCAGAATATTACAACCTAGGGTCTTTCTATGCAGTTCCAAATACGCTGATAAATATAGTATATGGAAATTTAAATCAAGCGCATCATTCACATAATAACAAACACGTGTGGTAAATATAAAGTGCGGAAAGATAAACAGATACACAATTTGTTATCGGGGTTCGGCCAACTGTGCCTACGTCCCCGCCTCTAGCTTGCAAGCCCAAGGATTCCACTAATAGCTCACTTAAGGGTGGAGTGGCACCGATTACAACCAGGTCAATTACCACAGCACTGACCTCAACCTTAACCAAGTCAATTAGCGGGGCTAACCTCAACCTACAACAGGATGACGCACCTAACTTTCCTAACCGGATCTAAACCAATTCGGGACTATTCCAGGATTAGTCTCCCTCTTCAGGCCCATGCCTAGAAATACAACAGATTCACTCAATCAATGAAATGGTACAGTGATTATGCTTCCGTGTAAAGTAGATATGTACCCAAATACGCTTAGTCACATACACCACAAGATGATTTAATATTTAAGCTCAGTGTGGTCTATCAGTGTAATGAGTGAGTGAGAGTATCAATCAAGCAATCTTTGTATCACAAGATAGTCAGCCAAGGTGTTCACACAAAGATATCAAGCAAGTCTCATGTATATTAATCAGTATGATATCTCAATCACGTAGATTAGATAATGTATATGCTTGGTTTGCAAAAGATGAGTAATCTTTGTATTCAACAAGTAATATGTGAGTGAATAACTTTTGTACAAAGATTAATATGACAAACACAAATATCTTCTCACAAGTATATCAAATATGAAACACAAGATATTTAAATATGTTTTGAAAATGATTTTGCAACCCAAAGACAAATACAAGCTTTTTAAGAAATTACAACACAAATGCAACACTTAGAAGCTTAGGCGAGTCTTCTTAGGATAGGCTTATGAACAAAGCCTCCTAAGAATTCTCCGGTTTAGCTCTCGTAAAAACAAATAAATTAAATACAAATAGGAGAGCAAACCTATAGTAATAAACACTCAATCAACTTACAAAGAGTTTAATTAGTATGAGAAGGTAAGTATGAGTGTAGGAGGGTAAAAAATGAGTATTATAGGTTTTTGGATTTTCAAAGAATTTCCCTAATCAAATATGCTAATCTCTTACTAATAATCCCAAATGAAGGGGTATATATAGACACCCCATGAAATATAACCGTTGAGGACAAGTCTGGTATTATTAGAAAAGATTAATGACCTTTTAATTATTTTAACCCTGTTTTAAAAAATTAACCACAGTAAAAAATCAGGGCAACTCGAGAGGTCTGGTCGACCAAAAACCTTTTTGATCGACCGAAGTTCATAAGGTTCGGTCGACCAGGACACTTTTGAACTGGGGACTCAGTTGACTAAAATGTACATGCTCAAGGCGATTTTTCATTCTATCAAGGTTCAGTCGACCAGGCCTTTTTGAACTGGTCGATTTGGTCGACCAGACCATTGGGATTTCTCCCAAGGACCCTTAGTCAACCTGATAGTTGGTATGCAATTTTGGCTCGGTCGACCAGGTAGTCAAATGTTTGACTCCTAAGAGGTTCTGCCGACTGGGTGTTTTGAACTAACCTAATTCGGTTGACCGGGCTGTGGTCAACTAGTTGACCTAGACCTGCTCTGTCGACCGGGGCAGAATGAATTGCCTTGGCTGGTCGACCAAAAGTGCACAAAGTGTGCATTTCGGTCCTATTTTGAATTACAAACACCATAATCAAGTGCCTAACATTCATAGGTGCAATGGTGAGTGTCCTAGGGTCATTTATGGGTCCTTTTGAAGACATCGAAAAAATCTGGTGTCAATCGATCGAAGGTTGATCGAAGGGTAAACCTTAAGGTCTTTCTAAGGTCACTTTAGGTTATACTTGGTTTAAGCTTACGTAATAGATCATGCATGTTATGTTTGTGCTTATTACAAACCAAAGACCCTAATTAACTATTACAGACTAATTTTGCAAATTAGATATATATTACAACATTGAATATAAATTGGCCTTCAATCTTCATTTGCTTCATGTGCATGTGCATTAGGATATTTGACAATTTTGGTTCTTGCACATAATCTCAAACACCCATTGGATATATAATGAGTATTTGTCATAATCAAAACCGGGCATGACCTATAAGGTTAACACCAAGGGAGTCATTTCTTCTACTCCGGTAATCGTCTTCAGCAAGTCTTATTGACCATCCTACGCAGACAAGAAGATGTTGTTGTCGAATCTAGGAGCCGCCTTCAAGGCTATTGAATTGGACACCAAGAATGATGGGAGTGAAATACAATCGGCGTTGGTGCAGGTAATGGCCGTAAGCAGTTGCACGTGGAAATGTTGAAGATCGTAGAAATGCAGGTCGAACTTGAGGGTGGCCGAAGACGGAGTTGGTGAGGATGTGTGCAAACAAGGATGGACTGTCCGATGATCGTTTTAGACCCATTGTGAGCTTGATGAATCAGAGATCTGGAAGGTGACGCGTTCGTCGTCGCCGATGTTGCGGAGGCCAATTTCGAGTGCTCAGTCGGTGAAGAGTCTGTTGCCATTGGAAAGCATCTAGAGAGGAGGGTTTTGGGTAGGTAGAGTTTGAGGGGAAGAGAGTGTGCAAAAGGAGAGAAAGAAATTCTTTTTTTTCTGCTTAAATATGTTTGACTACTGGGCCATGGAGATTGCAACACATGGTGTAACGACCTACTTATATAATCATATAGTAAAATATATCTATTAATATAGACAACTTGAACCCGTGGTCATGGGGACACATCTGACATTCACAGAGGAAACCTAAGCAGCAGTAAATGTAAATTGCATTCTTATAATCATAAAATACATAATACCAGAGTCAACTAAGTTCCAAAATACTGTGTTTATATACAATCTCCAAAAATACAAAAATATATACATATCTAGGAACCCACAGCACAAATCTCCTGTTCCTAGATCAAAACTTACCCTCCTAGCGAGGTAGTATCACACTATCTCAACAGCGGCCTCTATCCGCCGGTCTTTATGGGTTTCCTGAAAATGATTTAATGTTGGGGTGAGACACCTCTCAGTAAGGGAAAGTAAACTAAATACATTTGTATGGCAACATGAATATTTGATGCTATAATACATATATACAGTACATTTCATATACCAGAAAACATTCATCATAACATAACTAAATAAGCATATACTTTCGTAATTTCTAATAAATCATATTGTACATGAAAAGTCTGATATAACTGGTAATACTATAATTTACCCATGGTGTATAGCTAGATGATATCATGTATTACCCCCCGTGACAGGTTGTGCGGCCTGAAGGCAGGACCCGACAATGGTTGGCCGACTACTGCTGAGTCAAAAATGTCTGTAAGTACAATGGGCCTGCCACATCCTGGTCCGGACTGCCAGGTGGACGTCTACAACTCTACCTAGAAAGCCACATCGACTATCCATCTCCCACCCCCTCTACTTGCAGGGGTGGTTAGTACAAATCTGAACATATTAATCTGATCTGTATAGCTACGGTACCGTGCTCTTGAAATTGAACTGAACAATCATCCGGGTTCTAATAACATACAATACATGATAATACACTTGTCTAACATAAATAGATTGATAGCATTTTCTATAATAACATGCATACGACCTTGCGCCGATTTCTTTCATATCTGCGGCCTTGCGCCAAACATTCATAAATACGCCCTTGTGCCGAAATCATATATAATACACGATCTTGCACCGACTATCAATCATGACCTTGCACCAAACATTTCATACATATTATTTTGAATAAATAGTCTATTTATCATGTAGTTTGAAAACATAATGTACTACAATATTCCATCATTTCTAAAAACATACTTTATTTGTAAAATTATCATAACATAATACTTTTCACGTAAAATAATATTCATGCCACACAATGCTGAATAAAACCAAACATTTTATTCTAAAATCATATTTTCTGGAATTTCTTACTAATACATACATTTCAGTACAATAGTAGTATTTTCCCAAATATGCATTTTCTCAATAATATACAAATATAATACATGCTTTCCTGAACATAATTCTTCTAATAATTTAATAATAATTTTCATGGAAAAATAACTGCTTTAGTTTATTTCCCTACCTGATTTCTGAAAAGAAACCCCCTAAAACATACTGGTCCTACATTTGCAGGATTTCCCGTTCAACACCCTAAAAATGATATCTCCCAGAACTAAACTTCAGTATTTCTTTATGAATACATTTCCTATAACTATGGGAAGACTAAATTCTGAATAAATAGTCTTACCTTGAATCAGGGATGAATTTCAAACTAGCCCCACCGATGATCTACTCCAGCAGATATGTAGAAAACTTCCCTAGGAGTGTCGTGGTGGCTTTAGATTGTCAAACCAGCATAAATCCGGCCTAGAAAATTAGAGAGAAGGGGAGAGGAACAAAGGGAGGAGAGAGAGAGAGAGGGGGTTTGGTGCGTCGAAATTTAGCCAAAAAAGTAAGTTTGAGCTATTTATACACTGGCCTTCATCGACAAGCCACGTCACCTCGTCGATGAGGTCAAGAAGGCAATTCATCGATGAACTCTCCCCCTCGTCGACGAAATTCAGAATTGCCAAAACATCCTCTCGGTATGCTCTCGTCGATGAGACACGTCCCCATCGATGAGCCCCTTATGTGCTCTCGTCGACGAATCCCCTGTGTTCGTCAACGATGCCTTGTTAAAATCTCATTATTTAAATATCATAATTCTCTGGGTCACTACATTCAACCCTCCTTATAAAATTTCTTCCTCGAAATTTACGATTCATATAATTCATCATCTCTTAAAGGTAAAACGGTCTACTTATTTTATTACTTACCCTCACTTATGGCAGAGGAACACCGTGATTACATTCCAAGTCCTGGGAGATTACATAAGTAAAATAAAATTCCCCCAAAACCAAAAGACTACTCATTAACCTAATTATTACATGTACCTACAAAAGAAATACTATATAATTACTTACATTTTCTTTGATCATGACTGAATCTTGAGGAACAATTGTGGGTATTTCTATCTTATCTGTTCCTCAAGCTCTAAGAAGCCTCCTCTGCATGATTTCTCCATAGAACCTTTGCTAGAGGAATCTTCTTGTTTTGCAATTCCTGTTCCCTTCTATCCAGTATCTGTACTGGTACCTCCTTATATACTAGTGAATCACTGAACTCTAATTCACCATAACTGATAATATAAGAAGGGTCTAGGACGTATTTTCTCAACATAAAAACGTGGAATACGTCGTGCAACTTGCATGTGCAACCTGGATAGCACAGGTGGTAAAGTTAACCTGTAGGCAATCGGTCCCACTTTCTTTAAAATTTCAAATGGACCGATAAACCTAGGGTTAAGTTTGCCTTTTCTTCAAAACCTCATAACCCCTTTTAACAGAGTTATCTTCAAAAATACATGATCACCAATATCAAATTCCAAATTCTTGCGACGATTATCGACATAACTCTTCTATCGGCTCTGAGCTGCACTGATTCTATCCCTGATGAGCCGAACCTTATCATATGCTTGCTACACTTACTCTGGTCCCATGACTTGCCATTCACCCATCTCATCCCAATATAGAGGAGAACGGTATCTTCTACCGTATAGAGCCTCAAATGGTGTCATGCCAATGCTAGACTAATAGTTGTTATTATACGTAAACTCCACCAGCAGCATGAACTGAGTCCAACTACCTCTAAAATCTAATACACATGCTCGGAACATATCTTCTAGTATCTGTATCATCCTTTCAGTCTGACTGTCTGATTGAGGATGGAATGCTGTGCTAAAAGACAATTGAGACCCTAAAGCCTCCTGTTAGCTTTTCCAGAAATGTGACATGAAATTTGGGTTTCAATCTAACACAATAGACACTGGCACCCCGTGAGAACGAACTATCTCCTGAATGTAAATCTCCGCCAAATGGTTGAGGGAGTAGCTGATCTTGATAGGAAGAAAATGGACGGTCTTAGTCAATTGATCTATAATCACCCAAATCACTTTTTGGCCATACGATGTCGATAGCAGCCCTAAGACAAAATCCATAGATATATGTTCCCACTTCCACTCTAGGATAAATAGCATGGGCAACTGACCTGCTAACCTTTGGTGCTCAACTTTTACCTTCTAGCATGTCGAACACTGGGCTACATGCTCGGTGATCTCTTTCTTTATACCACTCCACCAATAAAACTCTTGTAGATCTTTATATATTTTCGTACTAATAGGATGAACTGTGTATAAAGATCCGTGAGCCTCCTCTAAAATAGTCTTCTTGATGTCAGCATCAGCAAAAACACACAATCTGGAATGGAACCATAAAGCTTCATCATATGTAATACAAAATTCCTCTCCCTAACTAGTCTTCACTCTGTCCATCACCTCTGCTAATTCAGGATCTTCCTTCTGAGCGGCTTTAATCCTTTCTTGCATAGTAGGTTGCACTACTAAACTGGTGATACATACTGAAGAATCACTCTCTACCAACTCTACTGCCAAGCCTCTCCAGATCCATCATGATCGGATACTGGATCTCCATAGTTTCTACCACTGGTCTTACAGACTTCCTGCTCAACACATCAGCTATTACATTTTCTTTTCTTGGGTGATAACTGATGGTACAATCGAAATCTTTAATAAGCTCCAACCACCTTCTTTGCTCCATATTCAATTCCTTCTGAGTGAAGAAATACTTCAAACTTTTCTGGTCAGAGAAAATTTCACATTGCTCGCCATACAGATAATGCCTCCAAATCTTCAATGCATATACCACTGCAGTCAACTCAAGATCATGGGTAGGGGAGTTCTTTTCATACTCTTTCAAATGCCTAGAAGCATATGCCACCACCCTGTCATGCTGCATCAATACACAGTCAAGTCCCTTCAAGGACGCATCACTGTAAATGACATAACCCTCACCCCCTGATGGGATTATCAGTATTGGTGCTGTGACTAGCCTCTGCTTCAATTCCTGAAAACTCTACTCACAACTATCGTCTCATTCAAATCTGACATTCTTCCTAGTCAGTCGTGTCAGAGGCCTTGATAAAGTTGAGCATCCCTCAACAAAACGATGGTAATAACTAGCTAAACCCAAGAAACTCTCGACGTCCTAGATGTTCCTCGATCTAGCCCAATTCACTACCGCATCAATTTTTCTAAGATCCACAGAGATTCCATCCCCTGAAATAACATGCCCTAAAAACACAACTTTCTTGAGCCAGAATTCACATTTACTGAACTTGGCATACAACTTCTTCTCCCTGAGCATCTATAAAACCTACCTCAAATGCATCTCATGCTCCTTACAACTTCTCGAATAGACCATTACATCATCAATAAAAACAACAACAAACTTATCTAAATATGGATGAAAAATCATATTCATCAAATCTATAAATATTGCAAGAGCATTCGTCAGACCAAATGGCGTAACAAGAAACTCGTAATGTCCATACCTTGTCCTGAAAGCCATCTTTGCTACATCTTCTGCTCTTACCTTTACTTGATGGTAACCTTATCTGAGGTCAATCTTAGAATATACTCGTGTACCCTGGAGCTAGTCAAATAAATCATCTATATGGGGTAGAGAATACTTGTTCTTGATAGTCTCTTTATTAATCTCCCTATAATCTATGCACATCCTCATAAACCCATCCTTCTTCTTCACAAATAATACTGGAGCTCCTCATGGAGATACACTAGGTCGTATAAAACCCTTATCAAGTAAATTCTGCAATTAATCTTTTAATTCTACCAACTCTGCTAGCACCATTCGATACGGTGCTTTAGAGATCGGCATTGTACCTTGAAGTAGATCAATGGGAAAATCTACCTCACAATCAGGTGGCAAACCTGGTAATTCATTTGAAAACACATCTGTCAATTCTTTCACAACTGACGTATTAGTAAGCTTCAATTCATTCCTTGACATTTCCTTTACGAAGACCACGAATCCTTGACAACCATTTAAGGTAGAGATTGCACTTATGACCCTATAAATCTGAATTCTAGTCTCCCTGGCGGTCTGAATATCACTTCTCTCGAATGGCAATCAATACTCGCAAAATTAGCTGCTAGTCAATCCATGTTGAATATGACATCAAACCCATGCACATCTAACACTATTAAATCAGCAGATAGAATCCTCCCCTAAACATCAATTGGACAACTACGGAGTACCCTACTACACCTCACTACTGACTTGGTCGGTGTAGTCACCAATAGTTCAACATCTAATAATTGTGTTTCAGCCCCACACAATCTAACACACCCCATAGATACAAATGAGTGTGTGGCCCCTGAGTCAAATAATGCAATAACTTTAAATATAAACATATTAACCATACATGTCACCACGTCGCCGGCTGTCTTAGCATCGCCTGGTGTCAGAGCAAAAACCCTAATTGGAGCTATATTCCTCTACTGGCCTCCACGTGGCGCCTAATAGCCTCCTCGAGCAAGTTTAGGAGCAGGAGCAGCACCAATCTACGCCTAACAATCCCTCATCACATGCCCTAGCTCCCCCACACCGGTAGTAGATACCTCGCCTAACACGACACTCCCCCGGGTGTTTCTTCCCACAAGTTAGGCAAGCTAGAAGTGGATGCATACCCTAAAAATCACAATTCCCTTTCTTCTGCCTCCGGTCTCTATAGTAGCCACCCCTCTTCCACGAACCACGATCGAACCCCTAATGGGAACCAAAAGGTGTGGATCTCTTCTTCTGTCTTCGCTCCTCGGCCTCCAGTCACTCCCCAACCTCTGCTATAGTGGCCCTATCTACCAGCTCAGCAAAATCCTGTAACTTCAATATCGACACATGCTTATATATTTCTCTCCTCATGCCTCTTTCAAACTGTTGTACCTTTTTCGCCTCATCTGGAATAATGTACAGAGCAAAGAGAGATAGTTCAATGAACCTCGTCGCTTACTACTACATCGTTTGCTGTCCCTGCTTCAGATTCAGGAACTCCTCACTCTTAACTTCCCTAAACAAAGCCAGAAAATACCTGTCAAAAAATATCTCCTTAAACAGCTCCCACATCATCTCTATAGGTACTATCCTCTCTTGCTTTAGGAGTTTCACCGCCATCCACCATCTCTCAGCCTCTCCAGTCTATATGTAGCAAACAACACCCTCTGCTCCTTTGTACACTGCAACACTGCAAACAATTTCTTAATTTCTTGTACCTAGTTTTTAGTGACTGTAAGATCAGTTCTTCTTGAGAAAGTCAGAGGATTCATCTTAATAAATTTCTTAATTGATCTACCGTGGCCTGCCGACGAACCACCCTGTTCTCTAAAACTCCTGGCGATTTCAACCATGACTTGCTGTGCCACGCTGCGCAACACGACATCTGAATCACCACCCGCAGCACCTGAGGGTCCAGCTCCCTCATTTCTACTGGCATGGGCACTACTGCCACCAAAGTCCATCCTGAAAAACAAATAACTTAACTTTGACCCCTTCACTATACATATAATCCAACCAATACAATATATTCCTAATTAATTCATCTCTCCGGATCTTAATTCAAGGTTCAATTCTACAACCTGGATACCTAATCGGACGATAGTTTAACATGACTTCCTTGAAATCATCATCCCAGGAAAATCACACAAACCATTACGGAAGTCCTGCGTCTAGACTACAAAACCAGACTTCAAATTCCTTTATCCTATACTTTGATATTATTACTATTGCATTCTAGAGTCTACAGAACCTATCATCCTAGGCTTTGATACCAAACTGTAACGACCTGCTTATATAATCATATGGTAAAATATATTTATTAATATAGTCAACTCGAACCCATGGTAACGGGGACACATCTGACATTCACAACGGAAACCTAAGCAGTAGTAAATGTAAATCACATTCTCATAACCATAAAATACATAATACCAAAGTCAACTAAGTTCCAAAGTGTTTATATACAATCTCCAAAAATACAAAATATATACATATCTAGGAACCCACAAAACAAATCTTTTTTTCCTAAATCAAAACTTACCCTCCTAGTGAGGTAGTATAACACTATCTCAACGGCGGCCTCTATTCATCAGTCTTTCTGGGTTTCCTTAAAATGACTTAATGTTGGGGTGAGACACCTCTTAATAAGGAAAAGTAAACTAAATACAGTTGTGTGGCAACATGAATATTTGGTGCTATAATACATATACAGTACATTTCATGTACCAGAAAACATTCATCATAACATAACTGAATAATCATATACTTTCATAATTTCTAATAAATCATACTGTACATGAAAAGTCTGATATAACTGGTAATACTGTAATTTACCCAAGATGTATAGCTAGTTGATGTCACGTATTACCACCCATGACGGGTTGTGTAGCTTGAAGGCAGGACCTGACAATGGCTAGTCGACCGCTGTCGAGTCAAAAATGTTTGTAAGTACGATGAGCCCGCCACACCCCGGTCCGGACTGCCAGGTGGACTCTACAACTCTACACTGAAAGTTACGTCGACTATCCATCTCCTACCTCCTCTACTTGCAGGGGCGGTTAGCACAAGCATAAATATAATAATCTAATCTGTATAGTTACGGTACCGTACTCCTGAAACTGAACTGAACTATCATCCGAGTTCTAATAACATATAATACATGATAATATATTTATCTAACATAAATAGATTGATAGCATTTTCTGTAATAACATACATACATACATACATACGGCTTTGCGCCGATTTCTTTCATATCTGCGGCCTTGCGTCGAATATTCATAAATACGGCCTTATGCCAAAATCATACATAATACATGGCCTTGCGCTGACTATCAATCACGGCCTTGCGCTGAACATTACATACATATTATTCTGAATAAATAGTCTGTTTATCACGTATTTTGAAACCATAATGTATTGCAATATTCTATCATTTCTGAAAACATACTTTATTTGTAAAATTACCATAACATAATGCTTTTCACATAAAATAATATTCATACCACACAATGTTGAATAAAACCAAACATTCTATTTTAAAATCATATTTTCTAGCATTTCTTACTAATACATACATTTCAGTATAATAGCAGTATTTTCCCAAATATGCATTTTCTCAATAATATACAAATATAATACATGCTTTCCGGAACATAATTCTTATAATAATTTAATAATAATTTTTATGAAAAAAAAACTACTTTATTTTATTCTCTTACTTGATTTCTGAAAAGAAACCCTGCAAAACATACTAGTCCTACACCAGCAGGGTTCCTCGTTCAACACCTTGAAAATGATGTCTCCCAGAACTGAACTTCAGTATTTCTTTGTGAATAACATTTCCCATAACTATGAGAAGACCAATATCTAAATAAATAGCCTTACCTTGAATGAGGGATGAAATTCAAACTAGCTCCACCAACGATTCACTTCAATAGATATGCAGAGAACTTCCCCAGGGAGTGTCGTGGTGGCTTTAGATCGTCGAATCGACGTAAATTTAGTGCATAAACTTAGAAAGAAGGGAGGGGGAACGAAGGGAGGAGAGAGAGAGGGTTTGTTGCGTCAAAATTTAGCCAAAAAATGAAGTTTGAGCTATTTATACATTGACCTTCGTCAACGAGATCCAGAAGGTAATTCGTTGATCAACTCTCCCCCTCGTCGACGAAATTCATAATTACCAAAACATCCTCTCGGTATCCTCTCGTTGACGAGACACGTCCTCGTCAACAAGCCCCTTATGTGCCCTCGTCGACGAATCCCCTATGTTCGTCGACGAGATCCTGTTTAAAATTCCATTATTTAAATATCATAATTCTTTAGGTTACTACACATGGAGCATTCTCCACCTAGCGTTTTGGACATACATGACTCTTTCTAAACCATTGGATGTGTTTTTCTTTCCAAAGGCTAGGATTTTGTCGCGTTAGCGATCCTTGCATGATCTCCCTTCAACCTCTTGATCCTCCTTTTTTAAGGACGGACGTGATCATGCCACGCGTGCAATCCGCGCTCCAACAACTTGCCCCATTGATAGAGTGCCACGTGGCGCTTAGTCTTGATCAAGACCTAAAATTGGTTGACCCCCTACCTTGACTGGTTCGTTCCCGAACCGATTAGGTCCCCTGAACCGGTATGAAACCAATTTAGTTGCTTTATTTATACTATTATTATTTACATGCTTAAATAATTCATAGAAATTCAGAAAAATTACAAAAAAAAAAATTTCTAAAAAAGTATTTGACTCACTTTTCCTTGTTTGCTCATGAAATAATTTTTGTACCATAATAATTAGTTAAAATTTGGAAAAAGTGAAAAAAATCACAAAAATTTAAAGAGTTCACAAGAAATATTTTTGAGAAATTATTTTTTAATTTGACCTTCATCATTTTTATTAATTGTCTTTTCGTTATTTTAAATTTTGGGAAATATTGAAAAATCATAAAAATTCACAAAAGTTACAAAAATCATAAAAAAAAAAATCCATTAAATCATAAAAATTAAAAAAAAAAAAAAAACTTCAAAAAATTAGGAAAATTTGGGGAAAATTCTAAAAAATATTATTAAGCCAATTGTCACTGTTTTTCATATTAAAATAATTTTTATATCCAAAATCATATAAAAAATCACGAAAACATACTTTAAAGTTAGGAAAATATTTTTGCACTTAGAAAATCACAAAAAAAAAAAAAAATCAAAAAACCCATAAGAAAAATTAAAAAATATTTTTAGAACTTGATTTTCATGATTTTGCTTTAATTGTCATTTTTTTATTTCAAAATTCAAGAAAAATTTTCAAAAAAATTTAAGAAAATTTTTTTTTGAATTTGAAGTTCATTTTTGACACTCTTTTGAACTCCAAAAATCTGCCGAAATATTATTTTCCATACTTTGAAAATTCCTATAAGATTTCAAAACCCCGAGAGTTTATTTTATAACCCTATTTTCTCGATTTTTCAATCATGATGATTTAAAAGGGAGGCATGAGTTCTTCAGATTATGATATACCCCAGTTCTAAGAGAATACTTATATAGTATTTTGTTTCGTACATTTCTTCATCATTTTTGAAAGGCGTTAATTTTAAGAGTTTATTAAATTAATTTTGGGATAATCTTCAATTAATTAGGTACCGTTCATAGAACGGGTGCGCAGGAGGTATTAATATCTTCCCCTCACGTAACCGAACTCTCAAATCCGACTCTAGTAACATAGACCGATTCTACCCTTAATTGGATAGTAATTAGGTGTTCTAACCACACTAAAAGATTAGTGACGACTCCATCACACCATATTTTTCCATGAAAATCACATTTTTAAAACAACACACGTTTTTAGTCATCCCTCCCGTTGCACCCCGGAACGTCGCAACAATAAGTTATTGGTTTCTCATTTTTAATTTTTACGTTTAGTTTTTAGTTCTCATTTCTAACTTTTAATTTTATAATTTTTGATGATAGATACCGAATAATTCCTAAAGAAAACCATATAAATATATGATAAAAAGATTCCAACACATTTTATATAAATGATACTATTGGTAAAGTAGTTTGGACCTGAAGAGGGGAAGTGGCCCAATTTCGTTTTGGGCTGTCCTTTGCATTATGAAATAGGGCCTAGTTATGAACTGTCCACATTGTTGGTGGGTTTAAAAAAAAGCCTAGTGTGCTTGGCCTTATAAAAATAATTCTAGTGCTGTGTTTCAAAATACGAATTTAAAGTTTTGGATTTAGTTTATAATGAAATTTAGTGCAATTTACTTTTTGGTTCAAATCCAAACAAATGTGTATTTGTGCCAAGTGGTTCTTATTGATCACAACCAAGGATGAGACCTTAGTGCCATTTAGCTATGCATTCTTCCCCATATTACTGGAGCCTCTTCAAATCAAATTTTATTGAAGCTCGATTGGGGTATTATGATCTCAAAGGCACAATTTTAAAAATCGAATTGCATCAGCTGATCTGACCGGATTAGATCGAAACTAAGTTATCGGTTCAAATAGTATGCTTAAACCGAATTTGGACTAAACTGGTATCAACTCGATTAGATTCGGGTGACTTGGTCAAACTCGACAAGATCGACGAGTCAATTCGATTTGACCGCGTTTTCATTGAAAAAGAAATTTGCTGCATTTTGCAGCCTTTGGATTTAAACACAAGGCCTCCTACTTGACACGAGAGAGGTATACCACGCGAACAAAGTTGCTGTGTGTAATGTGACTACAATAAATTTATATACATTTTATATATGCATTTAAAATATTAAATTCATAAAAATTTACAATCTTTTACTTTTAGATTTTTATCTAAAACTTTAAAAAATTAAGAAAAATTAAAATTGAATATAAAGGAATTTGAAATTTTTTATACTTTGTAATACAAAGTGAAGAAGAAAATTGATTTTGTACATTATAGAATATTAACATTTTTTCTTAATTTGAGCACTAGTGGAATAAATTTTTACTCCTAATATAAAAATATAACAAAAGATGAAATTTCTACTTTTTTTTTCTTCAAAATAAATTCTTGATCCAAAACTATGTTTTACATAAATTTAAAGTAAATAAAAACTCAAATTCAAAATATTAGTGGTCTCTCACATTATTATTTAATATTTATTTATTTAACTTTTAATGATGATAATAATTATCAATGTAAACATTCTTATTATACATTATACACACACACACACACACACACACAGATCTACATACACATACATATATATAAATCACCGTTTCGATCACTGATTCAACCGCCGGTCTAACCGATTGAACTAACTTGATAGCTTCACTGGGTTGCTCACTGATCAGGTTTTTAAAACTATGCTCAAAAGTGCAATTTGAAGTTATTGATATTTCAAGCTTTGTTGGATTCTTATACCCGTCCAAACAATGGCCCAGGGTATAATTAATATGTTGATTGGAATCATTTGTCCTCCAAAATTGACTCCAAACTTAATGACAATGACAAAAGAGAAAGGGAGTGCAAGAGAATAACCTAGCGGATAGAAAGAATAGGTGAGAGATGGCGACTAATGTCATCCATCTCTAATTTACAAGGTTAAGTCTATTCCTTACTAAAACATATTCTCAAAACAAATATAGGAACTAGAATACTATTGTGTTTACCATGTAAACATTGTACTTTTTATTTTTTTCTACTACTTTATATAATTTTCCCTTATACATAATACAATAAGGATAAAGTAGTGAATAAATAAAAGTGTAATATGTAGAAGGTAAGTGTAACGTTTTTGTCAAAAATATAATGATTACAAATGAAATGAAAATTAAGAAGATGTCCCCCAATTAACTCAACTTCCATTCGTCTATCTCTTTATGATTAGTGGGAATTTAATTACGCCAAGTAACTAGCTAGCTAGCTAGGTAGCTGAATAAGTACAAACTAAAACAGTAAAAAGAAAACAAAAAATTGTTATCATATCCTAGCTAGTTGAAATGGATTATAGACTTGTTTCCATAGTTCATCTTTCTAGTTTCTTTAAGACAGTCGAGGTTCAAGTTCCTTTTAAGAAAACTAGTTTGGTGCATGTGCTTTGCACGTGGTGCCCCTTTTATGTATGACTTTTTAAATTTTACATCCCTTCATGTGAATCATTATTGTTGATGCGTGTGTGTGTGTGTGTGTGTATGTGTATGTGTGTGTGTGTGTGCATGTGTGTGCATACAAAATCAATTAAACATACCAAACAAAAAAGAAATTTTAATGCGAAAATGAGTACTAGACAAAAAATAGTTAGAAGCAATATGTGAAATAAAGTAATTAAGAGGACCTAATGTCAGATTTTAAGCAAAAGAAACAACACAAAGAACATGTTTTATTATCAATGTAAGAAGGCATTTATGTTCTTTAGATTTTTTTCATCCACTTTCTAGTACTATTTGTCACCTAATAATTATTCAATCTAATGATTATTAGTTATATGCATGACATTCTAAAGTTAAGCATGAAATTCTATTCTTGATTCTATCACACTTGGACATGATTCCCTTTGTAAAATACAATGAGAAAAAAACTTTCAAATGAAATTGCGTTCTGGTTCTCAGATATATGATACTTAAGTGTATTCCCTTTTTTCAAACATTTTCTCCAATTACTCCATAATTGTATGCAACTGCATGTTTGTGCAAATGGAGGCGAAGTAATAATGCTCTTTCTGAGAATCTAGGTATACTCCCAAGAGGGGGGTGAATTAGGAATTTAAAATTTCTTTGCTACTTTGCTTTACAAGTTCCTTTTGTTGAGTATGTCGACCTTATAGTTCATATCCTATTTTGATAATGACAAATAGCCTCGTATCTTACGAGTGTCTTGATATTTTGTACAGAAGTATTCTTAACACGCAACGACAAAGATACAGTTGATGGCATATGAGAACTCAATGCTCACACCATATGATAGCGTTTGGCGAAGCAAAGGAAATGAAAACTACTATTCTCAATTGTATTTTAATTTAAATTTTTTGGTCTGTAATAATATGGTTTGTAATAATTACATTACATGCATGATAAGATGCATAAGCTCAAAAGATTATAGAATGACCCTAGGGATCACTTTCGGTCGACCAACATCAGATTTTTTGGGTTAGCTCAAGGCCCTAGATTGACCTTAGTTCACTTCTTGAAAAATACCCTCAAGCCTAAATGCAAAAAAATACAAATAGGGATAAATTTATGTAAAGTCAAAATAAGAAGAAAAATTTTCAAATGACCTCGTTCGACCGAACCATTGGCGTTGTAAATGCTTCGATAGACCAACCAGCCAGAAAGTCAATATGTTAACCTGGCTCGGTCGACCGAACCAAATTGAACACATCGTCCACGGTCAATTGAACCGTGATAGTGACTCTTCCTACCTTCCATAGGCAACCACCATATGTTCAGTTCAAAATATGCCTCGAAAAATCGAAGCCCATGAACCGGAAAACTGAATTGGTGGACGGGTGACCAAACCTCGAAGGTTTGGGGAATCGCCTCTGTTCGGTCAACCGACAGTTTCCCACAGCAAACCGAACCTTACAATCATTTCAAAAAGGTTGTGTCTGTTTAGTCGACTGTTGCTGAGGGTCGGTCAACCAAACCTCTCGGATTGAAATATTTTAATTGCGATAAAACGAGGTTAATTTTAATTAACCTTCATTAAACTTTTCTAAAATGACTCTTGTGTCCCCCGATGGTTATAATTTGTTGAATATCTATAAATACTCATTCATTTGGAGAGATTAAGGAATGTTTAGAAAACTTGATTAACAAAAACTCTCTCAAAATCTTTGCAAATTTCTGTGTTGTTTAGCTTCTTCAACATTTTTTGTATTAGTGAATGGATTCTTCTCATCAAAAGTTACATGTATTGATTCCATAATTTTGAGAGTTCTTTTATTGTAAATTCTGAATGCCTTGCTTTTTAATGCATATCCTAAGAATATTCCTTCATTTGATTTTGCATCGAATTTTCTTAAGTCATCTTTATCATTTAACACAAAACACTTACATCTAAATACATGAAAATAAAATATATTTGGCCTTCTTCCTTTCCATAGTTCATAGGATGTCTTATCTAGGCTTGATCTTATGTAAACTCTATTCATTACATAGCATGTGGTATTAACCGCTTTCGCCCAAAAGTACTTTGGTAAGTTATGTTCATTTAGCATGGTTCTAGCCATTTCTTGAAGAGATTTGTTTTTCCTTTCAATAACTCCATTTTGCCGAGGAGTTCGTGATGCTGAAAAGTTATGATTTATTCCATGTTCATTACAAAATTTATCAATTTCCTTATTTTTTGAATTCCCTTCCTTGATCACTTCTAATCTTTAGAATTCCATGTCCTTTTTTGTTTTGGAGCTTTTTACATAGATTTATTAACATATTACATACTTCATCTTTGGAGGCTAAGAATAATACCCACGTAAACTTGGAGTAGTCATCAACAATGATAAAAGCATAATGCTTTCCTCCTAAACTCTGAGTTCTAGTAGGACCAAATCAATCTAAGTGGATAAGCTTTAAGGGCCTACTAGTGGAAATATGTTTCTTTCTTTTAAAACTAGTCTTAGTTTGCTTTCCAAGTTGGCATGTATTACAGATTTTGTCTTTTACAAACTTAGTACTAGGTAGACCTTTGACTAAATTTTTCTTAGCTAGTTTAGAAAGTAAATCCATGTCTTGAACACCTACTGTAAGAACCTGACCTAAGAATTTCAAATTTAATAAATAAAAAAAGGGTGAAAAAGGTAAATTTAGCAGTCTTTGTCGATGAAGCCATTGTTCTCGTCGACAAAGGCCCTCATACTGTTTGGCGACGAAATTCAGAGGTTTGTCGATGAAGAGATATCGAGAGATTTTGGCAAAATATAAATTTCAGGTTTGTCGACGAAGCCACCGCGACGAACTCCCTTTTCAGCTCGTCGACGAAGATGTCGTTTCATTGACGAGGTTGGCTGGGTCAAAGGGGCTTTAAATATTCTCCTTCATTGCTTAGTTTCCAAGAAAGCTAAATTATCCTCTCACTTTCTCTCTTTATCTCTCTCTCTCTCTAGAACCAACAGAATCTCTCATTCTCTCTTTGATTCTTTGTTGTTCGTCACTTCATTCAACGATTTGACGTTACTGCGTGGATCAGGGGAGGAATCTCTACGAGATTAGTGGACCGGATCTTCGTTTTGAGGATTTTTAGGTTTTGACCCAAAACTGAGGTAAGACTCTGAATTCGTTTTCATTTTCAGTAGATTTGTAGAGAATAGTATTGTAAGGAAGTATTTTTCTTCGTTTTTAAGGTTTTGGGAACTCGATTCGTAGTTTTGAAGTCGTAGAGTTTGTGTTTGTGGTATTCGGGAAAAGGCAAGGGGATTCTGTTTATATCAGTTATTTTTGAAATCGGAATCGGTAACATGTAGTTTACGATTGTATGCATGTTTTAGTTACTTATTTGGGAAAATATATCAAGTGAAAATATGGGATTTTTTTGTTACAGTTTTTGGAAAAATTGGAGGTTTCAGGTATCATCTCAATTTTTGTTGGAAAATTGTATGTTGTATAAAATTGTAGTAATGAGATGAACATACCTGTATTTGTATTAAACTGTATTCGCGAATTGAAAATGATATGATTGTTGTGTACTCAAATAAGTGTGGAATGAACTATTGTATGTAAAATATTTTAGGCTTTTTAAAACAGCTAGTGGTGGCTAATTACTGTATGTTGATGGGTATAGGAACATGAGTTCCAAAATTGTTCAGGGTTTTGTGAAATTTGCCACATCTCGGCCAATTACCGTGGGCAAACGCCCTGTCTTGGCTAAATACCATGGACGAGAGTGTCTGGGTCTATATCTGAGGGTGTGAAATATTGCTTGTTTGTTCCGGCTGGTTATCGATGGGTGTGAGTGGACATCGTATTAGCATGATATTGTTGTGAGGTTTAGGTTAGTGTAGGGTATCGGGTGCTTGAGTGTGACGACACTGACTATATGTTTGGTATCGCATGTACTGGAACTGGATTGTGAAAATACTGGAACTGTATCGTGTTATGTTTTATGTTGAAATTACACTTGTATACCACACACTAATATAACCTGCTTTCTTCTTACTGAGAGGTGTCTCACCTCGAATAAACAAATGTTTTTCAGGTCCTTTGAGTAGCCAAAACTATCATCCTAGTGTTCGGGAACGGGGGTGTCGATTAGTACGTATAGTACTTAAGTAAGTATTGATTTTTGTAGTTGGGTTGTCATTGTTAGGTTTTGTAGACACCCGGGGTATGTACTGTATTTTGAAGCATTGACTCTAGTCATGTTTAGAATCTGGTATGGTGCGTTGTATGTATTAGAAAGAATATTTTCACTGTGTATTTGATGTGTATGGATATGTGTATGAATGTGTATAGGATATACGTGTACCACACGGGGTCGGACCCTCATTCGGTGTAGTATCATGTATGTTTTAATTGATATAGAGACGGATTAGGTTACTAAATTCACACCTAGGGCCTATTTGCGGGTTTGGGGCGTGACAACTTGGTATGATAGCTAACCTGGTTGTTAGGTCTTGTAGACTTGGTTAGGCATTGTTATCTGTACATACCAGAGTATAGGATGTAGGAAATGAGTAGAGTAGGTTCAGGGTTGTCTTGTTGCTAGACAGGGACTCATTGACGGTGTTCTGTGTTTTTCCTAAAATGATAATTTCAGTAAAATCACGACAAACCATTGATGGTTTCGTGTTGGTGTGGTAGGACAGACTTGGACTTGTGAGAGTTGTCGTTAATATGATTAGCTTTAAATGATTGTGTTAACTATGTATGATATAGGAATTCTAACTGATTTCTATCTTATTTTCAGAATAGAGCCCAAGGATAACAACTTAGAAGGTGGTTCCGAAGGGACTACGAATGATGAGTCTCCTTCTGTGCCTTGGGGTTTGACGAGGAAGGTTATGCGGGAGATCGGGTGTAGTGTTAGGAGACGTGAGCACTCTCCTATTGCCACGGGTTATATCATAGATAGGTTCACCCGCATGCACCCTCTGACGTTTATGGGAGGACCCGATTTGATAGTGGTGGAGAATTGAGTCCAAAAGACCGAGAAGATATTGGAAGTTCTGCACTGCACTGATCAGCAGAAGGTTCTTTATTCTACCTTTCACCTGGTAGGAGAAGCAGAAATATGGTGGAGGGCTGTGAGTCCGCTTGAGAAGTAGAGAGCTGGTCCATCTGGTATGACTTGGAGTCATTTCAAGGAGGTATTGTTCAAGAGATACTTCCCGGCTTCCACTCGTGACGCGAAGGCTGATGTGTTCTCGAGCCTAACTCAGGGAACCCTGACGGTGGAGATATTTGCTGCCAGATATATTGAGCTATCTCATTTCACCCTGTATTTGATCTTGAATGAGAATGAGAAGATTCGGAGGTTCGAGAAGGGTCTGAGGAAGGGCATCCGCTGGCTTGTGGGTATGCTGCAAATTCGAGAGTTTTCTGTTCTAGTGGATAAAGCCACCGTAGTTGAGGCTAACCTCTAGGGGGATGAGGTGGTATAGGAATAGAAGAAGAGGTTAGTATCTTCTGGTTCTCAAACTGGTCCTTGAAAGGGATAGTGGAAGAAGAAGAAGAACTGTGATTCAGGTTATCGCCAAAATACCGAACGACAGAATTCTCAGGGGGATCCATCCTCCGCACCATGCACCAAGTGTCGTAAATGCCACGATGGTGAATACCAGCCATTCTAAGGTAACTGCTACAACTATGGCAAACTAGGCCACATATCCCAAAACTATCAGGCACAGAGGAATGATATGAATACACAGAGCCAGAACTATGGAAGTAATCAGATGCCTCGGGAAAACTATCAAGCAAACACGACTCCGGCGAGGGTGTACTTTCTTACTCCAGCAGATGCGGAACATGCTGGGAACGTGGTGACAGGTACTATGTTATTGCTTTCGAATAGAGTTGTTGTTTTAATTGATTCGGGAGCAACCTATTCTTTTATATCTGCAAGTTT
The DNA here is from genome assembly GCF_029873635.1 of Malania oleifera. Taxonomy (NCBI): domain Eukaryota; kingdom Viridiplantae; phylum Streptophyta; class Magnoliopsida; order Santalales; family Ximeniaceae; genus Malania; species Malania oleifera. The sequence continues at coordinate 56,985,592 of NC_080426.1, forward strand.
TGGGAAACTGTGTGGGTTGAAACCCAAGTGATGGATGAATGGTTATCTGTGGCTACATCGATTGGGAGTGTAACGATCTGTAGTGAGATGTTGGGAAACTGCCTAATGATTATACAGGGAAGACTGGTACCGGGGACCCTAGTAGTGTACAACATGTATGGATTTGACGTCATACTAGGTATGGATTGGCTATTCTCTAGTTATGCGGTGATTGATTGTCGTAGAAAGGTAATAGTGTTTAGACCTCCTGGGGAGCAGGAGTATGAGTTTGTTGGATCGTGTGTGCGTTCGACGCCATAGATTCTATCAGCTATATAGGCGAGAAGGTTACTTTTGGACAGTTGTCAGGGGTACCTAGCTTGCATGAAGGAACCACCTCGGGATGATCTAAAACTTGAAGATATCTGAGTGGTTAATGAATTTCTGGATGTATTCCTAAAAGACTTACTCAGTTTACCTCCTAATCATGAGGTGGAGTTCACTATTGATATGCTATTAGGTAAGGCACCGATTTTTAAAGCTCTATATCGGATGACTCCAATTGAACTTAAGGAGTTGAAGGAGCAGTTGCAGGAACTACTGGACAAGGGCTTTATCAAACCTAATGTTTCGCCCTGGAGAGCTCTAGTATTGTTCGTGAAGAAGAAGAATGGGTCGATGGGAATATGCATTGATTACCATGAGATCAACGATGTAATAGTGAAGAACCAATACCCGTTGCCTTGTATAGATGATCTGTTTGACCAGCTACAGGGAACGCATGTCTTTTCGAAGATCGATCTACGATCAGGGTATCATTAAGTGAAAGTTAAGATTGAGGATGTTGCGAAGACTGCTTTCCTAACCAGATACAGTCACTACGAGTTCTTAGTTATGCCTTTTGGGTTAACTAACACTCCGGTGGTATTTATGGACCTAATGAATAAGGTTTTTCATGAATACCTTGATCAATTTGTAGTAGTGTTCATTGAAGATATGCTGGTATATTCTAAGAGTTCGGAAGAGCACGGAAACCATCTGAGGTTGGTACTTCAGGATCTATGGGAGAAGAAATTGTAGGTCAAGTTGAAGAAATGTGAGTTCTGATTGAATCATGTCGCGTTTCTAGGCCATGTCATGTTGAACGGTGGTATCTCAGTTGATCCTGGTAATATAGAAGCAGTGGTTGACCGGGTGAAACCAAAGAGCGTGGAAGATGTTTGAAGTTTCTTAGGACTGGCTGGGTATTACCGGCGGTTCGTTGAGGGATTCTCTAAGTTAGCTAGCCCTCTGACACGGTTGATGAGGAAAGGTGTGAGATTTGATTGGACTGATGAGTGCAAGCAGAGTTTCCAGGAGTTGAAACACCGACTGGTCACTGCTCCAGTTTTAACCATTCCATCTAGGGATGGTGGTTTTGTGATTTACAGTGATGCATCGCTAAAAGGTTTAGGATGTGTGCTGATGCAACATGGGAAAATGATTGCTTATGCTTCTCGGTAACTCAAGGAGTGCGAGAAGAATTACCTCACGCACGATCTAGAGTTGACGACAGTAGTATATGCATTAAAGATCTGGAGACACTATTTGTACGATGAACAATGTGAGATCTTCACAGACCACAAGAGCCTTAAATACTTTTTCACACAGAAGGAGTTGAACATGAGGCAGAAAAGGTGGCTTGAGCTGATCAAGGACTACGATTGCACCATTAGCTATCACCCGGGGAAGGCTAACGTGGTAGTAGATGCGTTAAGTTGGAAGTCAGAGCATGTAGCCGTATCTACAGTTATAGCTCGGCATCATATCAAATAGGATCTGGAGAGTCTTGTCATGGAGTTGGTGGATGGTAATCATTAGGCTTTCATTGCTAGCTTGGTGATCTAGCCAACATTATTTGAGAGGATTAAAGCCGTGCAGGCTAGTGATGTGGAGTTAGGTGAGACCATGGAGAAAGTGTAACAAGGGTTGGCTGCATATTTTAACATCTTTGAGGGAGGTGTGTTAAGATTTGGAAACAGACTATGTGTTCCAAACGACGAGGGGATAAAGATGATGATCCTGGAGGAGGCGCATCGTTCTTTATATACGATACATCCGGATAGTACGAAGATGTATCGGGATTTGCGCGAATTTTTCTGATGGAGTGGCATGAAAAGGGAAATTGTTCGATTTGTGGAACAATGTCTGATGTGTCAGCAAGTAAAGACTAAACATCAAAGGCCGGTAGGGCCGTTGCAGCCATTGAGTATTTCGAAGTGGAAATGAGAGCACATCTCCATGGACTTTGTCACCGAATTACCACCAGCACTACACAGGCAGAATGCCATCTGGCTAATCATGGACAGGTTGACCAAATCTGCTGACTTTGTACCGATGAAGATTAGCTACTCTTTGAGTAGGCTAGCATATTTGTACATGCAGGAGATAGTCAGAATGCACGGGGTACCGGTGTCCATTGTTTCAGATCGAGACTCAAGGTTCACTTCTTGATTCTAGAAGAGCTTACAGGAATCACTGGGGATGAAGGTTACTTTCAATACAGCGTTCCACCCCTAGACTGATGGACAGTTAGAGAGGACAATACGAATCTTGGAGGATATGTTACGGGCTTGTGTATTGGACTTCTGTGGTAGTTGGATTCAATTTCTACCATTAGTGGAGTTTGCCTATAACAACAACTTCTTGGCTAGTATCAGGATGACACCTTTCGAGGCATTGTATGGTTGGACGTATCGGTCTCCTTTGTATTGGAATGAGGTCGGTGAATGGCAGGCATTGGGGTCCAAACTCGTGTAACAGGCTTCTGAGAATGTCATATTTATCAGGGATAAGATTAAATCAGTTCAGAGTTGGCAGAAGAGTTATGCGGATGTTCGCCATCGTGAGTTGGAATTCAAGGTAGGGGCTAAGATATTCTTTAGGATCGCTTCAATGAAAGGAGTGATGAGATTCGGAAATAAGAGCAAGCTGAGCCTGAGGCATATCGGACCATTTGAGGTACTAGAACGAGTGGGTCTAGTGGTCTATAGGATTGCACTACTCCTAATGCTCTCGAGGATCCATGATTTGTTTCACGTATCCATGTTGAGGAGGTACGTTCTAGATCCATCGCATGTTATTAGTTACGAGTCCTTAGAGATTGGGGATGCTTTGGCGTATGAGGAGATACCCGTTCAGATTCTAGATCGTAAAGTTTAGAAGCTGTGTACCAAGGAGATACCGTTAGTCAAGGTACTGTGGCGAAATCACGTGGTTAAGGAAGCTTCTTGGGAATTAGAGAAGGAAATATGCCGAAAATATCCACAGTTGTTCTAAGTAATAGTTTTGGGTAGCAGGATCGGTATGGGTATGTATGTATGTATGTAATATTCTTTTATTGTAGTAACGTTGTGTGGTTAGTCTCTGGGAGAGTTTTGTAATATTGTGAGCTCCCGAGATGGTATATATGTAACTATGATATTCCTTTGCCATAAGTAAGGGTATGTGTGTATTTGGGATGGGACTGCTATGTGGGTGGCCTTCAACTCTTTCTAGAGTTGGGTATTTGTTTGGGTATGTTGTTGAGTTGGTAAATGAGAGATTACAAATTTTAAGGATGAAATTTTTGTAAAGAGGGGAGGTTGTAAGAACCCGACCCAAGAATTTCAAATTTAATAAATAACAAAAGGGTAAAAAGGTAAATTTAGCAGGCTGCATCGACGAAGCCATTGTTCTCGTTGACGAAGGCCCTCGTACTGTTCGGTGATGAAATTCAGAGGTTTGTCGATGAAGAGATACCTAGAGATTCTGAAAATTTTTGAATCTCAGGTTCGTCGACGAACTCCCTTCTTCAACTCGTCGACGAAGGTGTCTTTTCGTCGACAAGGTTGGTCGGGTCAAAAGGGCTATAAATATTATCCTTCATTACTTATTTGCTAACAAAGCTAAATTCTCCTCTCTCTCTTTCTCTCTCTCTCTCTCTCTAGAACCACCAGAATCTCTCCTTCTCTCTTTGATTCTTCGTTGTTCGTCATTTAATTCAACGATCTGACGTTATTGCGTGGATTAGGGGAGGAATCTCTACGAGATTAGTGGACCGGATCTTCATTTTGAGGATTTTCAAGTTTTGACCCAAAACTGAGGTAAGGATCTAAATTCGTTTTCGTTTTGGTAGATCTGTAGAGAATAGTATTGTAAGGAAGTATTGTTCTTCGTTGTTTAGGTTTTGGGAACTTGGTTTGTTGTTTTGGAGCTGTAGAGTTTGAGTTTGTGGTATTCGGGAAAAGGTAAGGGGATTCTGTTTATATCAGTTATTTTTTAAATCAGAATTGATAAACATGTAGTTTACGATTGTATGTATGTTTTGGTTACTTATTTGGGAAAATCTATCAAGTGAAAATACGAGATTTTTGGGTTACAGTTTTTAGGAAAATTGGGGGTTTCGAGTATCATCTCTATTTCTGTTAGAAAATCGTATGTTGTATAAAACTATAGTAATGAGATGATCGTACCTGTATTTGTAACTGTATTCTCGAATTGAAAACGATATGATTGTTGTATACTCAAATAAGTGTGGAATGAACTGTTGTATGTAAAATGTTTCAGGTTTTTTAAAACAACTAGTGGCGGCTAATTATTGTACGCTGATGGGTATAGGAACATGAGTTTCAAAATTGTTCCAGGTTTTGTGAAAATTGCCACGTCTCAGCTAATTACCATGGCCAAACGCTATGTCTCGGCTAAATACCGTGGGCGAGAGTGTGAAATATCCCTTGTTTGTTCCAGCTGGTCACTGATGGGTGTGAGTGGACATCGTATTAGCATAATATCGTTGTGAGGCTTCGGTTATTGCAGGGTATCGGGTGCTTGAGTGTAACGACACTGACCATATGTTTGGTATCGTATGTACTGGAACTGGATTGTGAAAATATTGGAACTGTATCGTGTTATGTTTTATGTTGAAATAACACTTGTATACCACATACTAATATAACCTACTTTCTTCCTTATTGAGAGGTGTCTCACCCTGAATATACAAATATTTTTCAGGTCCTTCGACTAGTCGAAACTAGCATCCTAGTGTTTGGGAGCGCGGGTGTCGGTTAGCTACGTATAGTACTTGAGTAAGTATTGATTTTTTTAATCAGGTTGTCATTGTTGGGTTTTGTAGACACCCGAGGTATGTATTGTATTTTGAAGCATAGACTCTAGTCATGTATAGACTCTGGTATGGTATGTTGTATATATTAGAAAGAATATTTCCATTGCGTATTTGATGTGTATGGATATGTATGTGAATGTGTATAGGGTGCACATGTACCCCACGGGGTCGGACCCTCATTCGGTGCAGTATCATGTATGTTTTAATTGATACAGAGACAGGTTAGGTTACTAAATTCACACATGGGGCCCATTTGTGGGTTCGGGGTGTGACACCCACTATCTAAGTATCATTTTTCTTTTGATGGAGTGGTCTTAAAGCATACCTACAAGAGGGTTTCAAGGTGTTATTCTTTTGTATCCAAACCTTCTTAGGCTCTTTGGTTTCAGGTTTTGTTTCAACTTTTACTCTCCATACTTTCTTGACTTTATTTTTTCTTTTAAATGGACATTTAAACTTTATGTGTCCCCTTTTCTTGCACAAGAAACAAGTAGTGTGTTCATAAGCATTAGTCGAGGATGTGCTTGCATAGTATTTTGATTCCTTTACAAAGTACCCCATGTAAAGATTCTTTTTCCTTTTATTTTCAACTCCATTGAATCCAATTGTTCCTTGTCTAGTGACATCCTTTGAGTACATATAAGCTTTTCAAAGCTTTCTTTTCCTTTTGTAAAATTGTAGATGATTTTGTCTTTATCCTCAATTTTACTTTTAAGGTCGCTTATTTCTAAATCCTTTTTATTTTTACCATTTAGTTGTAATTTTACTAGGTCTTGAGACATTTCTTTTATTTTATTTATGAGATCATTAATGTGAGAGTCCTTTTCTTTTTCAACTAATTTCGAAGTTTCTAGTTGATTTTTAAGTATTTCATTTTGTTCTTTCAAGGCTAGATTTCTTCTAGATATTCTTATGAACCTTTTATGCAAAGAAAATAATTTAGCTTGCATTTCTCTATATGAGGGCATACTATCACACGAATCACTACATGACTCATCACTAGTTTCTTTAGATGAGCTAGTATAGGAGTTTACCTCATCGTCTTTTGCCATGAAGCAGATGTTCGCTATTTCTTGATCGCTTGATTCATTCTCTGATGCACTTGAGCTTGAGTAATCTCATGTAGCTTTCATAGCCTTCTTTTTCTTCTTCTTAGAGTCCTTCTTAAGCTATGGACAATCAGGTTTAATATGCCCAACCTTCTTGCAATTATAACAAGTAAGGAGTTCATTCTTTGTTTCTTTTTTACTTGTTTCCCCTTTGTTAGATTTTGAGCCTTTAAAATTTCGAGTGAACTTCTTATTCTTTTTGAAAAACTTTCCAAGTCTTCTAGTGATAAAGGCTATATCATCATCGTCAAATTCGTTTTCTTCTTATTCTTCTCTAGAGCTATCTTTAGTAGCCTTGAGAGTTATTGATTTCTTGTTTTTATTATTTTCAAAATTTGTTTCATTTATTGCCATCTTATAAGTGAGGAGCAATCCTATCAATTCATCTAGAGAAGTATTTTTCAAATTTATTCCTTCTGTTATTGCAGTTGCCTTAGGTTCCCAAATTGGTGGAAGTCCTCTAAGGATTTTCCGTATCATTTCATAAGTTGAGTAATTCTTTCCTAGGGCATTGAGGGAGTTTATTTTATGTGTGAATCTAGTGTACATACTAGTAATGGTCTCATTAGGATTCATCCTAAAAACTTCATACTCGTTAGTGAGCATATCGATTCTATTGTCTCTTACATCAATAGTACCTTCATAGGTTACTTCAAGTTTCTCCCAGATTTCTTTGGCTGATTTACATGCCATTATCCTATTGAATTCATTTACATCAAGAGCACAATATAATACATTCATAGCACTTGAATTTACTTGCAACATCTTATGATCATTGTCGGTCATCTCTTTTTCTTCTTTAGGTATTTCTTTACCATCTACGATTTTAGTGGGGATAAGGTCACCATGTGTGACAACTTTTCATGCTTTCCAATCTATAGTTTGCGTTGACCATATAGGTCGCACCCGGTTTTGATAATGACAAATACTTAGGTATTTGATGATTGTCAAGTATTTGTGTAGGCTTAAATGAATATCCCAAGGAGTGACATTTGAAGCAACTAGAAGACCCTGAAGACTTTTAATTTGTAATTATAAATTCAATTATTGTAATATGGGTCCGTAATAGTAACCTAGGATATGGTTTGTATTATCTTACTTGCACATCATGCATATAGGATATATGGTAAGCTTAATAAGACCATAGCATGACTCTAGGTACCAACACTCACACACCTCATATAATATATAGGAGTGTTAGGTTTATGTCTTAAATTGAACAAATATTAGGAATTTGAGAGAGTTCGGGCGACCGAACCCTTGGAGTTCAGAAATCCTCGAGCGCCTGAACTATTAATAAGTCAACAGTTGACTTGGGCTCTCGGGCGACCGAACAATAATGTACTTACCTTCTATGGGCGCCCGAACCCTCGAAAGGGACAGTCCACCAACTTGAGCGACTGATCGTTTTAGTTCAAAAAGAACCCTGGGCGACCGAACATATTAATTTGGGCCACCGAATATAGGACCAGGCACCCGAAGTCATGAAGTAATGCTACTGATTTTGATTCGGGTTAGCGAACCTGAATCTGGGCGACCAAACTGCCATAAATATCTTTTATTACTGAGTCTGGTCAGGCAACCGAACCTAAGTTCAGCCACCTGAACCTTGGCAGGTTAAAATTATTTTAATCGCGGTAAAATAGGGTTAATTTGGGCTAATTGTATTTTAACTATTTGGGACTTTTTTAATTATTCCCAACATATCCCAAACGGTCATAATTTTACACCTGACTATAAATATGAGTTCATTTGTAAGATTAAAAAAGATTTCAACAAATAGATTAGCCAAAATATCCTCTCTTTTGAAAATACACCTTTTGGCCAAATACTCTCAAATCTCCATTTCTTTTATATATTTTTAGATTGCGTGGACATTTCTAGAGTGCTTATGATAGCTATAGATTGCTAGAAACTCCCATTTGATTGATTGATTGATTGCTATATTTTATTAGGGAGTTTTAGCTTAAGTTTATCCCACAGATTTTCATATTATAAATCTTGTGTGGGGATAAACTAAGTAAACTTAGGGTATTTGCATCTTTCTTGCAAGTATCCAACAACTTGGTTTTTCTTGTGCAAAGATTTTTCAAACAAGCAAATATTTTCAAACTAGTATTGTGCATATTTCATTGAGGAAAACTCTTTTGAACTAGTTTGATTATTTGATTCGTATCTTTGGAATACTGATTTGTTATTGAAGTACTTTATTTATATTCCAAGATATTGCTTGTATTGAACACTCTTGAGCATCATACTGATCATATTGTATTAAGTGTTGATTGCACAAAATTACCATCACTAAACTTGCACTATATCCATATCATTAATGTGTATGTGAATGCGCGTATTTGAGTACATATCTGCTTTATGTGAAAGCATAATCACTGTACCATCTATTTGAGAGAATATTGTTGTATTTCCAGGTGTGGCCTGAGGGGGAGGTAATCCAGCCCGGTAAGGATTGGTTGTAAAGGTTGAGGTTAGCCCTATGCTAATTGACCTGACTTGTTTAGGTTCTGCTCCACCCATTTAAGTGAGCAATTATAGTAGTAATCCTTGTGCTTGTTAGCCAAGGCGGGGACGTAGGCAATTGGCCGAACCTCGATAACATTTCTGCGTGTCACTCTTACTTTACTGCTTTCTAGTGCTTGTATTGTTAATTAGATTGCTTTATTTAATTACTAATACACATTACAACTGATTTACATTACTTGCACTAGAATGTCCATAGGGTTGTGAATATACTGCTATTAGGAGATTTACTTAGGGTTTAAATTTTAAAAATACCAATTCACCCCCCCTCTTGGGATCACGGTAAAGCTAACAATTTGTAAATAAATTCTCATTCTTTGTTTCCGAAAGGTGTAGTTTACACGGCAGAAAATAGTTGGTCTAGATAATGATTGACCCTCAGCAAAGGGATATACACCTAGGTGTGTCATAAGGATCTTTATGTAACTTTTAGTTTAAGATTTACTACAACCTAACGCTCTGATGCCAATTGAGAAGTAAGGTGTACTCCCAAGAGGGGGGGGGGTGAATTGGGATTTTAAAATTTCTTTGGAAACTTTAATCTAGTATAACCCTCTTCAGATTAACTTAATTACAATCACACACAAGTATAATATGTTTGCAATGACCAACACTCAATCCAGTATTTAATATTTATCAATTAAAGATGATAAAGATCAAAACTTCAATATTTAGAATTCAGTATTTCAATATATCAATCCAATCAATAAGGTAAGCTTGATTTATCAATATAAAATAAAATATAAATCTCAATAAGCTTCCAAAATTTAGACTTTGATATCAAACAAGTTACTTAATAAATTTTTGATATTTATTAACGTACTTCCTTTAATCAAGATTTCTGCAATCAACATACTTTCTTTAATCAAGGTTTTCACAATTCCCAATGATTGTTTAATTTCTAGAAATTAAGTAAACATCCACACAATTTGCATATGTAGAAAATTAAAGAGATTAAGGAAGATAGAGACACCAAGATTTTATGAGGTCCAGCTATACCGACCTACGTCCTCGCCTTAGGCAAACCACCCAAGGATTTTACTATACCACTTCCTTAACCGGGCAGAGCAAACCATTTACACACTCCTTCAAGTAAGATAGAGTCCTCCTCTCCAAGCGATACCACACGATCGGTAGTCCAATGATTCAACAAACTTGAACAGTAAAAAAAAACAAAAGAAACAAGAACAATTCTTGTGTACAAGGAGCACTCTCAGCAAATTATCAGTAGAAAATTTCAGCAAGAGTGTTTTTAGCAAGATGACTTTTGAAGAGTAGAAATTATTTAACTTGAATAATGATTGTATGTATTGATATTTTTAATCCTTTGATATAATATGTATTTATAGATGAAAATGTTTAATTTTCGTATTCTCCAATTTACTTGGAGTGTTTCCCAAGTTTTCATAAAGTTTAGGGGTCAAGGAATCTAATTTGGAAACTTTTCTTCACTATTTAAATTTGAATTTTATGAAGGTTAGTCGACTGGACTATCGGGGTCAGTCGCTTAATCTTTAAAGATCAGCGAAAATTTAAAGTTAGAATGGGGTTAGTCGGCTGATCTTAGAAGGTCAGTCGACTGGGTCTGTTATGTCTGCTTAATTAATTCAGCATAAAAATGTCAGATGACTAATCTTATTTTGTTAGTCGACTGAACTAGCAAATTTCCACAATGTTTCAATTTTCAAGACTTTGATCCTTCAAGTTTTGAAATACTTCAATATATCTTTGAAAAAACATTTCCCAGGGTTTTCAAAAATTCTCTTAGTCAATAAAAGATTCTAAAGAGTTTCATTCATTCATATTGAAATGTTTGAAGTACTTACATGAGACTTCTTAAAACTATGACTCTTCTAATCACTAAGTCTTCATTTATAGCTTCCATCTTCACATTGAGTTTGACTTTAAGCTTCATCATTAACTTCATAATATCTTGTCTCATTAAGTTCAATCTTTTCGTCAAACACTTTGATATTTGTCACTTGGGTCACTTGAACTTGATACTTGAGTTACTTGAAACATCATCACTTAACTAAACATGTTAAGTTTCCTTGATTTGTTATCATCAAAATAAAATTCGTAAACCTTATTAGGCCAACATAACCTTTTATAATTATTTACTTTCACTCTTAGTGACAAATTTAGATTCATCATTACTACTAAACTATTAGTGATGAATTCACATTCATCACTACTATTGTACTATTAGTGATGAATTCACATTCGTCACTACTATTGTACTATTAGTGACGGTTTGAGAATTGTCACTAACATTTTAGTAGTAGTGATAGACGTAAATTCATCACTAATAGTTCAATAGTACTGATAGATCTAAATTTGTCACTAAAAATTTAATATTAGTGACAAATTTCTACGTTACAAAATTTTAACTATTAGTAACAACTATCTACTTTTAGCAATGGATCGAAGCCGTCACTATTAAATGACTAATAGTGATAATTTTGAAAACCATCACTAATAGCTAGTTAAAGGGATCAATATGGTGACCAATGTTGAATAGTTCAAAAATTCTCACTATGTATTATGTAGTAATGACATTTAGAGGTTTTTAGTGATGATTTTTGTTGATCACTAAAAGTCTGTTTTTTTTTTTTTTTTTGGGTAGTGCTACCCAAACTTTAAATAGAGACAATTGCGTCTTTTCAGGTTTTGCGAGATGAAGCTCATGTCCTTGAACTTAATTCTAGATAGGTATGAATGAATTCAATATAAGAGTGAAGAGGGGCAATTGTGTCCCTTCAAATTTCTCAGAGAAAGATGAAACTCATGCTCTTGAATAGAATTCCAAATACGACATAAGTAGATTCAATATGGAAGAAATACAAATGAAACAAATAATAAGATGGAAATCTAAGGAGGGACAATTGTGTTTCTTCAGGTTTCTTGAAATAGGATGAAACCCATGTCTTTGAACAAAATTTCAGATAGGATATGGGTGGACTCAGCATTAAAAGGTTAGTTAATTCAATAAGAGATGGAGGGAAAATGAGTGAAATAAGTTCTACAATTAAGTTTAAGAAGGAAAATTTGTGTCCCTCCAATCCAGTTACGAAAAGCCTATATTTTCCACATCGAGCTCACCATTTGGCTGAAACGATTTGGAGATTCACGTCCTCAGCATGAGTTGAAATGGATATGGCAATCCCAAAAAATATCATGGAAGGGTTGTGAGATCTTTCATATCTTTGAAATTTTCATTTTTATATTTGTTTTATTTAATCAATTTTTAAATTTGTCTTAGTTTTAGAAATATTAACTAAATAAGTTATTGGTTTCTCATTTTTAATTTTTATGTTTAGTTTTTAGTTCTCGTTTCTACTTTTTTTATTTTCATAATTTTTTATGGTGATACCAAAAAACTCCTAAAAAACAATCTAATTATATGATAAAAAGATTCCAACACATTCGGTAAAGTAAGATTGTTAGAATGATATATCTTATTTATGAACTAAACTATGGTATATTTTTGCATAATACGACCTTATCAGTACTCACATTTGATGAGCGTCTTAAATATTTTTAAGAAGGAGCTTATTTAATTGTTGTGTGTATATATATATACTGACCATGCCATCGCCTTCCACCAAACTCAAGCCGCTGCAATTTGGGCCACACACTAGTTTGGGCCCGAAGAGGGGAAGTGGCCCAATTTCGTTTTGGGCTGTCCTCTGCATTATGAAATAGGGCCTAGTTATGAACTGTCCACATTGTTGGTGGGTTTACAAAAAAGCCTAGTGTGCTTGGCCTTATAAAAATAATTCTAGTGTTGTGTTTCAAAATACGAATTTAAAGTTTTGGAATTAGTTTATAATGAAATTTAGTGCAATTTACTGTGTGGTTCAAATCCAATCAAATTGTGTTAAGACTTCTAAACTTTCAAACATGGGCCGGAATAAGAATGTTGGTTTGGGTTCATCCCCTTTCCAGTAGGATGGATGTCACCCCCCAGCCCAACTAAAACATATGTGACCTTGGTGCCATTTAGTTATGCATTCTTCCCCATATTAGGGCAAAGGGGATCAAGGTGGATATGCTGGAGCCTCTTCAACTCAAATTTTATTGAAGCTCGTTTGGGATATTGTGATCTCAAAGGAACAATTTTAAAAATCGAACTGCATCGGCCAATCTGATCGAATTAGATCGAAACTAAGTTACCGGTTCGAACAGTAGGCTTAAACCGAATTTAGACTGAATTGGTATCAATCCGATTAGATTCGAGGGATTTGGTCGAACTCAGCAAGATCCGCCAAGTCAATTCGATTTGACTGAGTTTTCATTGAAAAAGAATTTTGCTGCATTTTGCAGCCTTAGGGTTTAAGCTCAGGGTCTCCTACTTGACACAAGAGAGACATACCGCGCGAGCAAAGTTGCTTTGTGTGTAAGGTGACTACAATAAATTTATATACATTTTATATATGCATTTAAAATATTAAATTCATCAAAATTTACAATCTTTTACCTTTAAATTTTTATTTGAAACTTTAAAATATTAAGAAAAAGTAAAATTGAATTTAAAAATTTTTATACTTAGTTATACAAAGTGAAGAAGAATATATATATATATATATATATATATATATAAATTTTAAAAAAATGATTTTGTACGTTATAGAATTATAACATTTTTTCTTAATTTGAGCAGTAGTAGAATAAATTTTTACTTCTAATATAAAAATATAACAAACTATGAAATTTCTACTTTTTTTTTCTTCAAAATAAATTCTTGATCCAAAACTATGCTTTACATAAATTTAAAGTAAATAAAAACTCAAATTCAAAATATCAATGTTCTCTCACATTATTATTTAATATTTATTTATTTAACTTTTAATGATGATAATAATTATTAATATAAACATTCTCATTATACATACATACATACATACACACACACACACACACACACACACACACACACACGTATATACATATATATAAATAACCATTTCAATCACTGGTTCAACCGCCAGACTAACCGGTTGAATCAACTCGATAGCTTCATCGAGTTGCTCACCGATCCGGGTTTTAAAACTATGCTCAAAAGTGCGATTTGAAGTTTTTGATATTTCAAGCTTTGTTGGATTCTTATACCCATCCAAACTATGGCCTAGGGTATAATTAATATGTTGATTGGAATCATTTGTCCTCCAAGATTGACTTCAAACTTAATGACAATGACAGAAGAGAATGGGAGTGCAAGAGAATAACCTAACAGATAGAAAGAATAGGAGAGAGATGGCGGCTAATGTCATCCATCTCTAATTTATAAGGTTAAGTCTATTCCTTACTAAAACATATTCTCAAAGCAAATATACGAACTAGAATACTATGATATTTACCATGTAAACATTGTACTTTTTATTTTTTTCTACTACTTTATATAATTTTCCCATGTACATAGTACAATAAGCATAAAGCAGTGAATAAATAAAAGTATAATATTTAGAAGGTAAGGGTAACATTTCTTTCAAAAATATAATGATTATAAATGAAATGAAAGTTAAGAAGATGTCCCCCCATTAACTCAACTTCTATTCGTCTATCTCTTTATGATTAGTGAGAATTTAATTGCCCCAAGTAGCTAGCTAGCTAAATAAGTACAAACTAAAAGAATAAAAAGAAAAAAAAAAATTGATATCATATCCTAGCTAGTTGAAATGGATTCTAGACTTGTTTCCATAGTTCATCTTTCTATTTTCTTTAAGACAATCAAGGTTCAAGTTCCTATTAAAAAAACTAGTCTGGTGCACGTGCTTTGCACGTGGTGTCCCTTTTATGTATGACCTTTTAAATTTTACGTCCCTTCATGTGAATTATTGTTGTTGATGTGTGAGTGTGTGTGTGTGTATTTGTGTGTGTGCATGTGTGTGCATACAAAATCAATTAAACATACCAAACAACAAAGAAATTTTAACACAAATAGGAGTACTACACAAAAAATAGTTAGAAGTAATATGTGAAATAAGGTAATTAAGAGGACGTAATACCAGATATTAAGCAAAAGAAACAACACAAAGAACATGTTTTATTATCATTGTAAGAAGGCAATTATGTTCTTTAGATTTTTTTCATCCTCTTTCTGGTACTATTTGTCACCTAATAATTATTCAATCTAATGATTATTAGTTATATGCATGATATTCTAAAGTTAAGCATGAAATTCTACTCTTGATTGTTCACACTTGGACATGATTCCCTTTGTAAAATATAATCAGATAAAAACTTTCAAATGAAATTGCATTCTAGTTCTCAGATATATGATACTTAAGTGTATTCCCTTTGTTCAAACATTTTCTCCAATTACTCCATAATTGTATGCAATTGCATATTTGTGCAATTGGAGGTGAAGTAATAATGATCTTTCTGAGAATCTAGGTATACTCCCAAGAAGGGGGGGGGGGGGGGCGCTAAATTGGGAATTTAAAATTTCTTTGCTACTTTGTTTTACATACAAGGTCCTTTTGTTGAGTATGTTGACCTTAATGGTCATATCTCGTTTTGATAATGACAAGTAGCTTTGTATCTTACTAGTGTCTTGAGTTTTTGTTCAGGACTATTCTTAACACGCAATGACAAAGATACAATTGATGTCATATGAGAACTCAATGCTCACACCATATGATGGCGTTTGGAGAAGCAAAGGAAATGAAGACCACTATTCTCAATTATATTTTCATTTAAATTTGTTGGTCTGTAATAATATGGTTTGTAATAATTGCATTACATGCATGATAGGATGCATAAGTTCAAAAGACCATAGAATGACCTTAGGGATCACCTTCGGTCGATTGACGTCAGATTTTTTAAGTTAACTCAAGGCCCTAGATTAACCTTAGTTCACTTCATAAAAATCCCCTCAAGCCTAAATGCACAAATATGCAAATAGAGATAAAATTATATAAGGTCAAAAGAAGAAGAAAAATTTTCAAAGGACCTCGGTTGACCAAACCATTGGCGTTGTAAACGCCTCGGTAGACCGATTGGCTAGAAAGTCAATATGTTGACCTGACTCAGTCGACCAAACCAAATTGAATGCACCGTCCTCGGTCAACCAAACGGTGACAGTGATCGTTCCTACCTTCCACAGGCGACCACCATACATTTAATTCAAAATATGCCTCGAAAAACCGAAGCCCATGAATTGGCAAACCGAACCGGTGGATGGCTAACCGAACCTCGAAGGTTTGGGAAATCGCCTCTATTTTGTCAAACGATTGTTTCCCATAGCAAACCGAACCTTGCAATCATTTTAAAAAGGTTATGTCTGTTCGGTTGACCATAGCTAAGGGTCGGTCAACCAAACCTCTCGGGTTGAAATTTTTTAACTACGATAAAACAAGGTTAATTTTAATTAACCTTCATTAAACTTTTCTAAAATGACTCTTGTGTCCTCCAGCGGTAATAATTTGTTGAATATCTATAAATACTCATTCATTTGGAGAGATTAAGGATTGATTAGAAAACTTGATTAACAAAAACTCTGTCAAAATCTTTGCAAATTTCTGTTATACTCTTACTCATACAAGCTTACATTTTTACTCCTACTGATTCTCTTGCAAAATCATTTAAGTAAGAGTGTTTTAAGATCATCCATTTCATTTACAAAAGCTCACACTCTCATTGCACATTCCTATTTGAAATTGATTTTTAGAAGAGTGAGCCAGAGTTTTCCCTTGGTATTTAATCCATAATTATTTTGGGAAAACTCTTGAGCTTGTGAATCTTGCATTCTTGTTGCAAGTATCAAGGGCTTGTCTTGTGCTATTGGCTATTTCATTTTTGACAAGCTAGAATCTGAATATCTCTTATACTTGATACGTGAAAAATTATTCTTGAGATATTTGCTTGTGCTCTAAAGATCTTTGAGATTATTTCTTGTGATTGATATACATATATTGACTCAAAGATTTATTCACAACACTCTCACATATAAATTGTTATAGTTGCATACAACTGAGAGTTGGGATATAGACTTCACTAAGCTTATACATTCATATCATACTGAAGTGTAACTAGTTGTTGTATTGTGTGTATTGGTACATATCTACTTATTGGAGAAGCACGTATATTGTACACAAAATTTGTATTTCATTATTTTTTGTATTCCAGGCGTGGCCTGAAGGAGTGTAACTCTAGCCCATTAAGGATTGGTTGCAAGGTTGAGGTCAGCCCTAAAAATTTGACCTCGTATTGTATACGGTGCCGCTCCACCCCTTAAGTGAGTTTTAGTGAAATCATCGGGCTTGCGAGTAAGAGGTGGGGACGTAGGTAGTATTGGCTGAACTCCGATAACATATCTTATGTCTACTCTTAAATTTCTGCACTTTAATTTCCTGCACATGCTTGCTTATATTTAATTTATTATGAATGTGTGCACGATTTAAATATTGTGAATGACTGGGATAAACTAAGCCTACTGTACATGCCTTGATTATTTGCTCAGTTAATGCAACGACCCGAATAATAATGGTATTTAAATAATAAAGAGAGAGGAAAACGAAAATAATAAAAAGGCAGCAGCAGACTTCGTCGATGACGTGGTGTTTTAGGCTCGTCAACGAGGGTACGCTTTGTCGACAAGAAAATACCGAGAGGATGTTTTTGGAAAATCTGAATTTCATCGACAAGAGGGAGAGTTTGTCGACGAGAAGCCTTCTTGAACTCGTTGACGAGGTGACGTGACTTGTTGATTGATGCGAACCTCAATCGACATACGTTGAGGCCCAGCCAACAGTGTTGGAATGCTTGCTCAAGAAAGCTAAAATTCATATTTTTGATAGGAAACTCCGACCCAACGTTTATAAATGAAATGTGAACCGAAAGTATAAAGTAACAAACCCCGACCCAATGATTATAGCTTAATCATGAACTGAAGGTATAAAATTTGAACGCCACAAGGAAGAATCCTTGATAAGTTTGCAAGTTCTCTAAAGAACCAAAGAAGAAACAAATCCTCACTTTTTCTTGATTTCTATTCAATGATCCATTTAGCTCTTACAATGGTGAGATATATATAGCTAGCATTGGGGGGGGGGGGCAAAGATATTAAACACTTAACAATTCCCACACAAACATGGGAGACAATGACATTAAATACTTAGCAATTCCCACACAAACATGGGAGACAAGGACATTAGATATACCAACTTACTAGACACATTAATGACTCTCACAACTTACTAAAAACCCATGCAAGCTAAGTTGTCTTACAAATTACAAATTAAATGTAAAGACAAAAAGCCAAAAAGTCAAATCCCACAATTGAATAACACACCATTAATAAGGAGATTACAGCCATTAAGCAAGATTAGCTCCATAAAAAACTTGAATTAAGTTTATTAAGCCTTCATCATTCTTTGGGCCAAGCCTAGAGTACCCCATTTTTTAATAAGCCCAAATATCTTGAATCAGCCCATGAAGTGCTTCTTTGATCTTTTTGGATCTCGCTCTAGTGATAGGCCCAATAGGCACATGCAATGGATCCTTTGATTATGCTTGTTGATTCTTATCAAAGTCAGCATATAAATAGGCCAAACTTTATTTTTTTGGCTGAAAATCAATGCGATGAGTCTCTCTCTCCTCCCTTCGTTTTCCCTCCCTTCTCTCTAAGTTTCTAGGCCGGATTTACACCAGTTCGATGATCTGAAGCCACCACGACACTCCTGGAGAAGTTCTCTGCATATATGCTAAAGTGGATCATCGGTGGGCATAGTTTGAAATTCATCCGTGGTTTAAGGTACAACATTTTATTCAAAATTTGATCTTCCCATAGTTATAAGAAATATTATTCATGGAAAAATATTGAAATTTAGTTTTGAGAGTTGTCATTTTCAAGGTGTTGAACGGGGAACCCTGTGGGTGCAGTACGAGTATAATTTAGGGAGTTTCTTCTCAGAAATCAGGTAAGGGAATAAACTAAAACAGTTATCTTTCTATGAAAATTATTATTAATTAGAAGAATTATGTTTAGGAAAACATGTATTATATTTGTATATTATTGAGAAATGCATATTTGGGAAAAATACTGCTATTATGTTGATATGTATATATATTAGTATGAAATGCTAGAAAATATGATTTTAGAAAAAAATGTATGGTTTTATACAGCATTGTGTGGCATGAATATTATTTTACTTGGAAAGTACTATGACATGGAAAATTTTATGAATGAAGTATGTTTTCAGAAATTATGCAATAATATAATACATTATGGTTTTAAAATACATGATAAATGAATTATTTACTCAGAATGATATGTATAAAATGTTCGACGTAAGGCCGTGATTGATAGCCGGAACAAGGTCGTGTTTTACGTATGATTTCGGTGCAAAGCCGCATTTATGAATGTTCGACGTAAGGTTGCAGATATGAAAGAAATTGGCATAAGGTCATATGTATGTATGTTATTTTAGAAAATGCTATCAATCTATTTATGTTAGACAAGTATATTATCATGTATTATATGTTATCAGAACCCCAGATGATAGTTCAGTCTCAGCAAAATAATTTTTCAATGAGTGAACAAGAGAACTTTGGAAGAACAAGAGTGCTTTCAGCTTCTCAAACAAAATTTTCAATTCTTGGTCTGTTTTGATTTGCAAAACCATATATTGATAAGCTTTCAAACTTGTTTCCTTGTTGCTAAAGTTTCCTTAGATAATTTCTCAAGTTTTTAGAAAGTTTGGAGCACAAGCAATATAAGTTTGAATTTAAAACTTTTGAAAAGTATGCCCATTAACAGTGTTCAGATGACTGAACTTTCGGGTTCAGTCGTCTGAGGAGGTTCTGCCTCTTTATAAAATTCAGTAAAAAAAAATCTTCAGATGACTGAACTTAATCTTCAATTATTTGAAGTTATTCTTCAGAGGTTTGAAGTTACACTTTGGTCATCTGAAGTGGCTCCGTTTGATATTCAGTTAACTGAAGTTCCTCCCATGAACAATGTTTAGTTGGCTGACAGCTGTGACCCCGCTTCATTATTTTGCTCATAACGTTTTATGTATAACTTCAAATTAGGTTTTATTGGTGTAAAAATAAAGATAAGAGAAAATCCTACAACTTTCATGTTGAACACGTTTTAAAATAAGGAGGTTTTGATAGTTAAAAATGCACCTCAATGTGAATGTATAAAAACTGACAGCATTTGGAAAAACCTTCTTTTGGTGCTTTTCATTCCAAAAATAATTTTAACCTTTTTGAAATATTTTTTGACCTTATAAAAATATTTTCCAAGTATTTTAAAAGGTATCTAGGTCCAAGAAGTTAACCTATGAGCTTCATTATATTTCAAACGATATTTAAACATTAAAGTACTTATATAAAGACTTCTAAGACTTTTCTCATTCTAGGTTCTTGAGTCTTCATGCTTTATCCTTGGATTGAGTCCATCTTTTCTTCAAGCGTTCATATTCTTTGAGCTTTCTCACTTTGCCTTTCTTTGGATCTTTTGACTTTAATATTCCTTGACTTTCAATAATTCATTCATGTCCTCATATTTTTCAAGGTTTAATATATCATCTTTAAATCCATGTTTTGACTCATTTAAGCTTCATTTGATCCTTGTGAGCACTTTGACCTCGCTTTCTCATATATGAGCCCTGAAATAACATTACTCACACAAATACGTTAAATTCCACTTATTTGTTAGCATCAAAACAAGATAACAAGATTTTAAATCTTATAAGGCCAACAATCTCCCCTTTTTGATGATGACAAATAAAGAGCAAAAATTTGAGTAAGCCTTAAAAAGGCTCCCCCTTTCAATAAGCATCATCTTAACAATTTTTACAATCTCAAGGTCATTTTCAAAAATATTTGCACGTATCATGCTCATATATCAAAATCACATTATCAAGCTTTAATATTAATCAACATCAAGTACTTATCCTCCCTTTTGATATATATATATCATGTTCATAAATTTTTAATATCATGCTCAATTTTTGCTACCTAAAACTTCTCCCTTTTTTGACATCGATCAAAAAAAGTAAGACTTTAGGTACTAAGGCTATGAGCAATCATAAAAAGTATAGTACTTTAAACTTCAGCATGCATAATAATTTATGATACCGATTATTTATTCCATGATTCCAATTTAATAATTAGGGAAGAACCATAATACAAGCAATAAGTCATAATACTCCCCCTGAATTTAATACATTTAGATTTGATACCAATTATGCTTTTAAGTTTATTATCCATGCTTCATATATTGATTCATATCATGTATGTTCTCATGAACACAATCATTGAACACCAATATCATGTTAAAATCATCAATATCATATGAGTTCAATTTTGCTTATCATTCTTAAATATTAATTTGTGATACCAATTGAGCCTTTCAAATTGTGATACCAATTAAAATTTTTAAAATGTGATACCAAAAATACTTTATAAATACCAAAGCTAATATCATATCATGCATAGTTCATGGATATCAAAAATATCATTCATAGCTCATGGATATCAATATAAAGAGCAGCACAAGAAAAATTTATCCACTTGATTCATTATTAGCATGCATAGTCAAAAATTAATTTTATATCAAGATTCATGCTCATGCTCAATAGTCTCATGCTCAAACTCTATTATTCTTATATCAAGATTTAGCTTCATAATCATGCTCAAGTTTGCAATATAATGAGCTATAAATTAAATTATCAATATAAGTCAAGTCAAGTCAAGTCATACTCATGTAGCATATAGCATATCAGCACGTCACATAAGTAGGGAGCTTATCATATAGGCATGTAAGCATGTAATATATAGGCTTTCATTCTCAAATATCTTCTTCTTAATCAAGGTACTTAAGTAATAAGCTCAATTTGATATTTCTTAATATTTTCTTAATTTAAACCTTGTAAAGAATCATCCTATGATATTGAACCAACAATGCTATTTTCTTTATATTTGTATGAAGTTATTATTTCACTTTTGGTACCCATACCTTCTTGAGTCCAATTGATTTTTCAAGAGATGTTTCTTTTATCTTCCATACTTGTTTTGTTTTAACACCTGTCCTCTTAAATGGACATTCAAATTTTATATGCCCCTTTTTCTTACATTGATAGCATATGGTGTTAGTGTAGGCATTAGAAGACGTGTTTGTATAGTCTTTCGATCCTTTTAAGAAATATCCCATGTAAAGACTCTTTTTTTTTTTTTTTCAACTCCATTAAAACCAATGCCTTCTTTTTTTAATGACATTTTTTGTGAGCCAATCATCTTAACAAGATTTTCTTTTCCTTTAGTGAAGTTATGAATGAACTTATCTTTATCTTCAATCTGACTCTTGAGATTTTCAATCTCTTTCTTATTTTCAACCTTCTTTTGTGTTTTCTCTAACTCTAGAGATAATTTTCTTATTATATCCTCTAATCCAGAAATATACATATCTTTCTCATATATCGTAGAGGATAGGGATCGAAGGTCTTCTATCATTTGTTCATTCTTGCTTTCTAGTTTCTTGATTTTCAAGTTGTTTTCTTTTTCAGTAAGATTTTGGGATTCTATTACTTTCATTGCTGATTCATACTTATGTTCTATTTGCTTGAGTTTTGAGTCTTTATCTCTTTCAACATTCTTTAGGGATTCTAACTCCTTTATTAAACTTTCATTCTTATTCTTCAATGAGGTGTTTTGTTTATTTATTTTGATCAACATCTTATGTACTTTGAATAAATCAATTTGTAATTCATCATAAGATGGCATACACTCATCATTGGATTTATTTGAAGAATCACTATAAGAATTAGTTAACGATTTGGATGAGGAGCCTTCCTCATTGTCCCAAACCATAAAGCATGTATAAGCAACCTCATGGTCACTTGATTCATTTTCTGAACTACTTGTACTCATCATGTCCCAAGTAGTGGCTTTCATGGCCTTTCTCTTTTTCTTCTTAGACTCTTTCTTTAGTAGTAGTGGACATTCTGGTTTTATAAGTCCAACTTTATTGCAATTGTAGCAAGTAGGAGTTTTATCTTTAGGTTTCTTATTGCTGATTTCTTCTTCCTCTGATTCGAAGTCTTATTTCCTTCTTTTGAATTTGTTTTTCCTTCTAAGGATTTTTGCTAGCTTTTTAGATATAAAGGCTGCTTTATCTTCATCCATTTCTTCTTCACTACTTGCGTTGTCTTTTAAGGCTTTGAAGGCTATTGAATCTTGGGTTTTGATTTTTCCATTCTTTTCATTCATAGCCATTTCATATGTAAGTAGAGAACCTATAAGCTCATCTAAGGAAGTGGTTTTCAGATTTCTTCCTTCAGTTATGGCAATGGCTTTTGGTTCCCATTTTGGTGGCAGCCCTCTAAGAATTTTTCTTATCATCTCATGAGTAGTGTAAATTTTTCCTAAGGCATTTAGGGAATTGATTATGTGGGTAAACCTGGTATACATGCTAGATATGGATTCATCCGGGTTCATTCTAAATGTTTCATATTCACATGTAAGCATATCAACCCTATTATCCCTAACATTCGTTGTTCCTTCATATGTTACTTCTAGCTTATCCCATATCTCCTTAGCTGATTTGCATGTCATTACTCTATTAAATTCATTAACATCCAAGGCACAATATAAAGCATTTATAGCACTTGAATTTGTTTGGAGTGTAGACACCCTATTTTTGCCCAAGGCCCAATATATTATTTTTATTTTTATTTTTATTTTTTTTTACTATTACTATCGTACATATTATTAGTGTTAATACTTTATTATTATTACTATTATGATTTTTCTTGTTGTTATTATCTATTATCACTACTATTATTTTCACTATTATTATTATTATTATTATTATTATTATTATTGTAATTACTTTATTATTATTTTTATTAATTTTCTATTATTACAATTATTATTATTATTATTTTCATATATTTTTATTATTACTTTGTTATTATTATTATTACTATTATTTTATTATTATTATTATTATTATTTATTTTCCTATTGATATAAGTAATTTGTTATTATTACTATTATTTTATTATTTATTTTCCTATCACTATTATTTATTTATTTATTATTATTATTATTATTATTATTATTATTATTATTATTATTATTATATCATTATTACCATATTAGTAATTATGCTCATATATATTATTTCCATAAAGGTATAAAAGAAGAAATATAATAAAAAATAAAAAAAAACCAAAAAAGGAAAATGAGAGGAGCTAGGGTTTGTAAAATTTTTTATAAAAAGGGCCTTCTTCTTCTTTTTGCACTCAACCCCACAGCCCTTCCTCCGTATCTTTCTCACGGCCTTCCGGGAGGACAGCCCAACCTCCGGCAACCACCACCAACAGCCGAACCCGAGCCCACGCACCAGCAGCCACCGCCACGAACCCCAGCCCCCTGCTGAGACCATTCTCGTCTCTCTGCCGCTGCAACTCCGGCGAACCACCCACGTAACATTGCCAACCTCTCAGCCTCCATATTCGCCTACAACTCCGGCCACGAGCCTCCCAGCTGTACCACACTCACAACTCAACAGAGCCGAAGGCCCTCCTCTGCTTCCAGTCTTCTCACCAGCCGAGCACCACTCCGGCAAACCTCCAATGAGACACCAGCCGAGCATCTCTGCTTTGCTGCACAGCAGTTCACGACCGCAACTCCACAGCTCTGCTGCAACCACGCCAGCGGTTCCTCTCTGCAGAAGCCAAGAACCAACCACAACAGAGCCGAAGGCCCTCCTCTGCTCCAGCCAAAGCCCACGGCCAAGCCATCAACCTCCGACCAGACCCACCACGGATGCCTCGAACCCAGAAAGATAGAGTCATCGCCGTCACTCTCGGCCGTCTTCTCCATCGTCTCCATGGCCGCCCGAACCACCCAGTCCTCTCTGCTGTAACTCCGGCAACCTCTGTTTTCCGGCATCTCCACGAAACACCCGGTGAGCCCCCTGCCTCCCTCTGCTGTTTCTGTTGCCCACTGTTGTACACACAACACACATAAATATACATTTATTTTACTGTTAGTATATTCATACATATATATATATATATATATATATATATATATATATACATATATTTTACATTGACCATGTTAGTATTATTGTTGTATTATTATTGCCATGATTATTGTGGTATTTTATTGTTAAAGCTTTTGTTAGTGTCATATTTGTATGTATTATATAGAATTTTTATGTTTTTATTGTTGTTATTAATTTCAATGTATACATGTCCACATTTAGGATTTATATTGTTTATATTGTTACAAATAATTGTTGATTATATATATATATATATATATATATATATATATATCCATTTATTTATTTATCTCATGATTTAACATTGTTATTATAAGTTGCATTTCATCATTGTGATAGTTGTTTAAATTTCTTTTGTGATGCACTAATCGGTTTGTCTTCGTTGTTGTAGGATTTCTTTTCTTTGTGGAGGTAAGATATTTATTGCTTAATATTTAAATATAATATTTTTTTTTTGTATTTTTAATGTGCAATTTTCAAGTTCTATATATCTATGTAGGGTTCTAGTATATCATTGTGTTAGGGTCCTCATTATCAATATGATATTATATTACTATGGTATTTGTTTGTATTTTAGTATTTTAGTACATATATGATATTATTATGGTATTCTTGGTATTATGTATTACATTATATATTTGGTATACTCGCATGATAGTAGTTATTATGATGTTGTTTTTTTTTATGTATTTTTTATTGATATTGTAGTATACGTAACTCATTATAGTATTTTAGGTATATATATGGTATTATTACTACGTTTACATTTAGTATCACTTATTAGGGTATATTTCTTAGAATTTTAACATATAAGGAACTATTCAATATGGTATCTTTAGGACATCTAATATTACCTATTAGGGCATCTTTAGCCTCTTAATATATAAGGTATTATTGTTTATAGTATCCTTAGTATATTAACATATATAGTATTATGTGTCTAGTTACTTATTTTGATATTCATAATATTTTAGTAAGTATGTATTGCTTATTACTCTATTACCATATATTAAAACCTCCCAACTAATATCTTAATACTTAGAAAAACCCTAGAAAATTTTCAAAATTTGGGAGTGTATTTTGTAAATTATTTTCGGTTTTATCCCTATGATTTTAATGCGGGGGTATGAGCCTTTGGGCTTCACGTACCTTAAGCTCTGAGGGAATATATATGTATATATATATATATATATATTTATTTATTTATTTATTTATTTTTCATATGTATTTATAAATTCATAAAAAGAAGTAATTTAAAGACTTATTAGATTAACTTAGGGATAATTTCAAATTAATTAGGTACCGTTCGTAAGAACGGGAGCGTAGGGGGTGCTCGTACCTTCCCCTCACGTAACCGAACTCCCGAGCCTAACTCTGATAATGTAGACCTATTTTACCCATAACGGGGTAGTCATCATGTGTTCTAACCACACTAAAGGTTAGTGTCAACTCCGACATTCCATGTTTTTCTATGAAAATATTAAAATGATTTTAATTTTGCCTCCCGGGGCACATACGCTCCCGGGACGTCGCGACATGGAGCATTTTATAATTTTGATCGGTCATATCTTTCTTCTCTTTTGGGATTTGTTTTCCATCTACTATCTTAGTGGGAATTTGATCTCCATTTATAACAACTTCCCATACTTTCCAATTCATCATTTGGAGATAGATTTGTATTCTCTTTTTCCAAAACATGTAGTTCAAACCACAAAAGATAGGAGGCCTAGTTGAAGATTGTCCCTCTCCAAAGGGAGCTATGCCTATGAAGCCATTAGGATCTTTCTATAGTTACTTATTAAGATTTACTATAACCCCGCTCTGATACCAATTGAAATTAGGAATAGCTTCCCAAGAGGGGGGAGGGGTGAATTGGCTTTTAAAATTTTCGTTTTAGTTCTTTTTAAAGCCCTTAACTTCTTTTAATATTTAACCAATTCTTTTACTTGTTTATCTATTTTATCAATCAAACAAGAACTCGGTTTCTTTTAAACAATCAACAAGACAACTAATAAAACATTCAATTTTCAACCACACTTTGAAAGTAAAAACAATCAAACAATTAATCACAATTTCCAAACCAACACAACCAATTTGATTTCCAAATATAAATTCACTTCAACACTATAAGATTAATGGAAGCATTCAAGATTAGTATATGTAACTTTCAGCTTTTATGTTGTGTTCAGCCCTGTAGTAAACATGAATTTGAACAAAGCCTTGTATACTTGAAATTTCTTCTTCAATATGATATTCAATATAAAATCCAATTACTCTTTCCAAACTTCAGAATTCAAATAAACTCTTAAGTTAATTTATATTTGGGGTGTTTAGCCAAGTAACGTACTCCCGTATGATTTCCGCAAAGAATGGTTCAACCAACGTACTCTTTTTCGGTTTCTACAACCCAAATCAAAATTAAACTTTAAGGTTTACTTGATTTCCAAATATACGTAGTTTTATATAATTTCTAAATTTAAACCATCCACGCAATTTAAATATGTACTGAAAATGAAGAATAGGGAAAGAGAGAATGAGAAGGATATTTTTACGAGATTCGGCTTATACCCAACCTACGTCCTCGTCTTTGGCAAACCACCAAAGGATTACTAAACTTGTTCCGTTGACGGGTGGAACAAAACCTTTATAAGCAATACCACACGCTCAAACACTCCTTCACTAGGCTAAAGCCCGCCTCTCCAAACGATGTCCCCTCGTTTGGTCACTCCTTTAGCCTAGAGTCCGCCTCTCTAAGCAATATGCCCTTGCTTAGCCAACGATCCAAACAATCCTTCGAACGTCAAAGAACTACAAGAAACAAGTTATAATATGCGTACAAATAACAATATGAAATAGAATGAAGCTTAAGTGTAGAATTCACTAATATCCTTCCTATATGAGGATTAGAAGTAGGAATTCAAAGAAGGAAGGATTAGCACTTCAGAATATCTTAGAAAAATAATTTTTCAATGAGTGAACAAGAGAACTTTGGAAAAACAAGAGTGCTTTCAGCTTCTCAAATAGATTTTTCAATTCTTGGTTTGTTTTGATTTACAAAACCATGTATTTATAGGTTTTCAAACTTGTTTCCTTGTTTCTAAATTTCCTGAGATAATTTTCTAAGTTTTTAGAAAGTTTGGAGCCCAAGAAATACAAGTTTGAATTTAAAAATTTTGAAAAATATGCTCATTAACAGTGTTCAGATGATTGAACTTTCGGGTTCAGTTGTCTGAGGAGGTTCTGCCACTTTAGAAAATTCAGCAAAAAAAATCTTCAGATGACTGAACTTAATCTTCAGTTATCTGAAGTTATTCTTCAGATGTTTGAAGTTATACTTTGGTCGTCTGAAGTGGCTCCGTCTGATATTTAGTTAACTGAAGTTCCTCCCGTGAACAATGTTTAGTTGATTGACAACTGTGACCCCGCTTCATTATTTTGCTCATAACGTTTTATGTATAACTTCAAATTAGGTTTTATTGATGTAAAAAGAAAGATAAGAGAAAATCTTATAACTTTCATGTTGAACACGTTTTAAAATAAGGAGGTTTTGATAGTTAAAAATGCACCTCAATGCGAATGTATAAAAACTGACAGCATTTGGAAAAACCTCCTTTTGGTGTTTTTCATTCCAAAAATAATTTTGACCTTTTTGAAATATTTTTTGACCTTATAAAAATATTTTTCAAGTATTTTAAAAGGTATCTAGGTCCAAGAAATTAACCTAAGAGCTTCATAATATTTCAAACGATATTTAAACATTAAAGTACTTACATAAAGACTTCTAAGACTTTTCTTATTTTAGCTTCTTGAGTCTTCACACTTTATCCTTGGATTAAGTCCATCTTTTCTTCAAGCTTTCATATTCTTTGAGTTTTCTCACTTTACCTTTCTTTGACTCTTTTGACTTTAATATTCCTTGGCTTTCAACAACTCATTAATGTCCTCATATTCTTCAAGGTTTAATATATCATCTTTAAATCCATGCTTTGACTTTTTTTAAGCTTCATTTGATCTTTATGAGCACTTTGACCTTGCTTTCTCATATATGAGCCCTGAAATAACATTACTCACACAAATATGTTAAATCCCACTTGTTTTTTAGCATCAAAATAAGATAACAAGATTTTAAGCCTTGTAAGACCAACATAAATATTTCTTTGGAGAAAACTTTTATTGATTCTTCTTGAAAGACTTAAGCACATATTTTACATTCATATTTTTTGTGCTTGGATTAGTCTTCCTGTATTTGAGCTTTTATTGACAAATCTTTATCTAACAAAAAATTGCTTGAAAGCAAAACCCTAGGTTCTACTACACCCTTTATTGAAAATACTTTGGGAGAAATTTGGTTGGGTTCAAATCTTTGAAGTGCTTATTATAAATATCTCATTCAAAGAGTTCAAAATATTTTAAGGAAATTCACATTCTCGCATTGAGCTTTAGTTCATATCATACGTGAGTGCATTTGTGCGCATTGGTACACATTTGCTTGTATTAGAAGCATCTACTTGTACAAATATTTTCATATATGTTCTATTCCCGACATATGATCGGAAAAGGGAGACTAGCCTTGTGAATAGTCCTAAAATTGCTCAAACCCGGTTAAAAGAGCACCAGACAGGTTCAAACCCAGTTAGGAGAACTAGGTGCACCATCCTGTAAGGTATTGTATTTGGTGCCGCTCCACCCACAAGTGAGCAACTTTAGTGGAATCCTCGGGTTTGCGAGTTAGAGGCGGGGATGTAGGTTAAATTGGCCGAACCTCGATAACATATCCTACGTCGGCTCTTTCTATTAACCCGATAGGTCACACCCAGTTTTGATCATGACAAATACTCTTCGAACTAATGGTTTGTACTAAGGCTTGCATACAGGTTTACCTTGCGCCCGTACTCGAATAGAGAGACATATCATAATGGTGTGCAGTGTTTGTGCCAATGAATGAAGAAGTTTGTATTGTATTTGTAATTTTTTTTTTCACTTTCTTCATTTTGAGATGTAATTTTATTATGGGCTGTACACCTATATGGCTTGTAATAATTTGCATCATGCATAATAGACCTTAGTTGGACCTTTGGTACCTACTTTTAGTACACAAAGTCTCCAACATCACTCTTCATATCAGGGGAATTAAATTTGGCTAAAATGGACTTAATTGAAAATGTTGAGAGTGTTCGGACGACCGAACCCAAGTCATGTAAAACGACTTGGGCAATCGAACCGGTCAACATGTTGACTTTGTGTTCGGGCACCCAAACCACTTTTGAGCGTATCTTGCTTGAGCACCCGAACCTGTGTCAGGTTCCTTTTCAACTACCCGGGAGCTTGAATGATCTCGTTCATTAAGGGCTTGAGCGACCGAATTGGCTGGTTCGGTTAACCAAACTTGGAACCAAGCACCCGAACCTACGAACAAAATTCTACTGACTTTGGTTTAGCCAATCGATCCTCAAATCGGGCACCCAAACCATTAAAAAAATTGTTTTGTGACTGAGTCTGTTCGGACACCCGAACCTCAGGTGGGGCACCCGAGCCCCTCGGGTTAAAATATTTTTACTAATTTTTTAAAAGGGGTAAATGGGGTTAATTTTTATAAACCTGTTTTAAAATTTTATAATTATTCTCATTTAGTCCCCAACGGTCAAAAAAATCCTCCTTGCCTATAAATACATGTTCATTTGTCATAATTAGCAAGGATTAGTAAAATCATTAAGGCCAAATTCTCTCAAAATTTCAAAATCTTATTTTAACCTATACAACTCTCATACATTCAAAAGCTTCATTTTCCTTGATTATCCAAGAGTTGTAAGTTTATTTAGAGTGCTTGTGCTTCATTCTCTATTTGCTTAAATACTCTCATTTGCTTGATTGTTGATTGATTTTAACATTGAGAGTAAAGTTTAAGTTCTCCCATTGATTTTATTTAATAGATCTTGTGTGGGAAAACTTAGAGGCTTGTGATTCTTGTATTATCATTGCAAGTTACCTTAGCCTTATTTTTGTGTGCAAAAACTGTTTTTCAAAATTTGCATTCAAACACTCCTTGTGCTTAGTACATTGAGAATATCTTGTTGAGTTTGTTTGAATCAACTAGCTAGCATATTTGAAACTTTGATCTAATATTGTGATATTCAAATATAGTGTTTCAAATCTTGCTTAGATACACACTCTAGATCTTGATTGATTATCATACTTGATTGAGTGTTTAACACACATTAGAGTATTGAGCATATTTACATATCATACACGCTTGCATTATTGCTTGAGTTGTACTGGTGCACATACTTGCTTGTGTGAGAAGCGTATTTTCGTGTACAAATTTTATACACATTTGTTGTATTCCAGGTGCAGGCCTGAAGAGGGAGACTAGCCCTGTTGAATAGTCTCGGACTGGCTTAGACTTGGTTAGGAAAGCTAGGTGCGCCATCCTGGTAAGGCGTGTTAGTTGAGGTCAACCCCGTTAATTGACCTGATTGTAATCGGTACCGCTCCACCCGTTTAAGTGAGCCGTAGTGGAATCCTTGTGCTGGTGTAGTCAAGGAGGGGACGTAGGCAATTTGGCCGAACCTCGTTAATATACCGCGTGTACTGTTTACCTTTCCGCACTTTTCTATTACTGCACGTTTATGTTTATTTATTTATTGCATAGACTGACCCTAAGTTGCATAATGCTTCGGTTAAATCGATTGACCTAGGTGATAATTTTTAAATACCCAATTCACCTCCCCCCCTTTTAGGGTTGCACCTAAGCTAACAATTGGTATCAGAGCCTCGTAACTTATACTTAAACGTCATTTTGTAAAAGATCATGATGGCTCGTGTTAATGCATCCCCTTTATATGAGGGAAGATTGGTCACACACTCACCAGTATTTTGTGGTGATAATTATGCTGTATGGAAATTCAAAATGACTATTTGCATACAAACTTGATAGACATTAAATACCGGAGTATTTGTCATAATCAAAATAGGGTATGACCTTTAAGGTTAACAACCAGTTATACTGTTTGCTTCATGTGTGCTAAATTGCTATAAATTTTAAACACTTACAAATTTATGCCCAAAAGTTTATCAAAAAGGGGAGAATTTATTTTTGAGCTTATATGAAAAATGGGGGAAAGTATTTCAAAATAGGGGAGAGTTTTTTTTTTAAACTAAGGTTTCTTCTAAAATGAACAAATATTTTTTACTTAATTTAACCCTTTTACTAATGCCAAAAGGATGAGAGGTTTGTTGAGCAAAATGTATATGTGCCTATGCTTTAATGTTAAAACGAAATGCATGGTTTCTTTTGAAATTTCTTCTTTCACGAATATGCTTGAGTTATATTATTTATCTTTAAATTATGCATATTGTTAGGGGGAGTCTTTTTTGGCTTATCCCATTTTGTTCATGTATGTTTGTCATCATCAAAAAGTGAGAGATTGTTCACTTTTTGAGTCTGATCCTTGTTTTGATGCAGACAAAACACAAGTATCTTATGTGTGCAAGTAGTGTGTGAACAGGGTTTACATGACTGCACGGGCATAAGATATAGGTGAAATGGAATCCTAGATGGAACTTAAAGCTCACATCATGCGGCGTTTTCCATGCACACGAGCAAAAGAAGAAGAAGATATTTATTTTTATTGTAAATGCATTTCAGTTTTTAGGTGTAATAATTGCATCGCATGCATGATAAGTATTTAATGCTCAAAGGCCATAGATTGACCGTAAGGAACCTGACTAGGCTTCGGTCGACCGACGTTGATATATTTTCCTCACTTTGATATATTTCCCTTATACTATTTATATTTCCGCACTTTGATATATGCACATGTATGTTTAATTATTTATTGCTTTGATCATTTTTCATACATGCTTTGAATATTGTGGGTATTGGAATCTATTTAGAAAGACCCTTGGTTGCAATACACTGCTTGTGGACTCAAATTAAACTTATGAAAGTTTTAAAATTCCAATTCATCCCCTCCTCTTGGAAATACACCAATTCCAACACGAACTTCACATCAACTTGCCCCAGATCACTAATGATTTGATTAAATGTGTTGATGTATTGAATAAAGTATGAACCCTCCACTATATTAGGTCAATAAAGTTTTGCTTAAAATACAACTTGTTCGAAAACGACTTGGAAATGTATTAGCGCTCCAATTTCAATCAAACTGCCACCGGAGAGTCCTCATCCATGACATGATACAACACGTCATTAGCCAGACATAACCTTTTCGTAGAAATCTCCTTTGCTTCAAGCTCCTTCCAACTTTCGTCATTCATGTCGTCCGACTTCTTTCCGTATAACGCCTTCACCATCCTTTACTACACTAGCAAGTCCTTCACCCTTCGTTGCCAAAACCCGAAATTACCAATTCCATCGAACTTAATCGAAGAGACACCAGCCATTGTAGAACCAATAGCTTTGATATCACTTGTTGATGTTCGTTCAACTTGAACACGCGCAGCGGAAGCACACAATTAAACACGAAACACTCAACAATCACTAGTGCAATCACTCGATGATAAAATACACTTAAGAAGCAATCAAACAATAATAAGAACAAGAAAAAACACAACTAGAATGCACAAAATTTACGTGGTTTGACAATAGCCTACATCCACGGGAGCAGCACTTGGGTTTCCACTATGATTAATGTCAAAGTTCACACTTTTGGGTTGCAAATACTGTTTATATAACAATCATATGCATAGAAAAGAGTTCTAGTAAACCTAAACTACATCTATATCAATCTCTCGAAGGAAAAACCTACAGATAAGCCCAATCTACAAGGCCCAGAATTCAATTACGTAATTTGCACTGACGGACGCTGTCGATGGTTTAGCCAAATCATCGACAATTTTGTGCTGAGTAAAGATCCTCTTGCGTACTGCTTGAAACCTCTTCTCATGCAAGTGTCCCTCGCTTCACGTAACTCTCTCCGGTACATGTGATCCACTCTGAATATGAGCCACATCCCTAACATTTTTTTATATATAACGACTCTTTTGGCCCAGCGGAATAGTTATTTTTTAGAATAAGATGGAATACAGTTTAAATTTTGAAAATTAAGGAAATAGTTATTATTTATATATTTCTAATTATTTCATTCAATATATAATAAGAAATGAATAGACATCCCCATACTAAAATTTGTGAATAGTTATTCATTATTTATTCCTCATTATGAACTCAAAAAATATTCACATTGTTATTTGTTCTATAGTAATAAAATAACTTCTTGTATAACTAATTATAACTAACCTATAAAAACTATTCTACTCTTAGAAATAAGTATTTCATAAAATTAAACGTAACCTAAGTGTTTACAAGAGATTTTAATTTTATTCTATATTCAAAAGTTGTTAATGACATATAATAAGAACATTTCTTGGATAGCTTATGGGTCAACATAAAAATAAAAAAATGGGTCCCTATAAAAGGTACAATACAAGAAAACATGCCCAAATTTTCAAAATTTGAGAAAATGATTTCAAGAGAGAAAAGCCTGAAAAGTTTTAAAAATAAAAGAAAATCTTGTAGGGCCCGTGAGTGGGCCCATGTGCCCACACGCACCAGAGCCGCGCGTAGGGATGGTCATTGTGCTCAAAATTGGTGCTCCTTGTGCACTCATTTTCCAAAATTTGGATCACGCTGACACGGATCCCTCTGTAATCTGAGGAATGGCATCCTCTCTCCTCCATTCTTTAATATATATATTTTCACTTCGTTTTATTAATTTTTTTTAAAAAGAAATTATACCAATTTTTACTCATTTAAAATCCTCAACATTTTCAAGATTTAAATGGTTCCAAATCTCAATTGAATTGTCCTTATTATTTGTTTAGTTATGAATTAATTCGCATATTAGAAGATGAAAAATTCTTACTTAAAAGAAATCAAAACATGTTTGAATAATCAATTTCATGTATATAGTCATTAAAAGTTTACAATACTAATTGATAAAATAATTTTTTGAATAATACAATGATTTTTAAAATAAGCACATGGACATGAACAATAAAAGAAAAGGGTTCAAACTATTTACTTTACACCATGAATTTCATTATTAAGGTTCGAAAAGTTCCACAATATCCGAGAAAAAATTAATATCTTCTTCCTTTATTTTGATGCATGACTTAATAGACAACCATTCTAAGTTAGGGTGAAGGCAGAACCTCTTCTTTGATACTTAAATACCAATAAGGAAATCCTATCCACCACAGGCTCCTTATACAAACAAGACGTACACATTACCAAAAATCTCATGACCCATAACTAAAATATGGCGATCACTCATCATAAGGTCCATCAATTCCATGTACCCAGAATGTCAAACACTCGTCTGGACAATTAGATTTTTGCTATTAGATTCTAAATTAAATTATTTTTTTATATATTATTCCATTAACGATTTTCTACAAAGTTAGTACCAAATTATTTCAGGTTTTATACATCCTTCCATAGACAATTTTTTGCACATTCATTGCCATATTATTCAACTTTTCAATTATTGGTTTTTGTAATTCATTAGTAGACTAATTTAGGTTTTATCACGAGTTAAAATTACATAAAGACAAGATTAGTATAACACGCCTTATATAAGGGCAGGCCTTTGATTAATAGTATGATTTCTTCTTCGTAATTAATCGATCATTGATTCAAGTCTAAGGAAAATAGTGTCTCGGCATAAAAAGTAAAGATAAGGTTGTATATGTTATATCGACCTTTCCCCTATCCTCGCCAAGTGAGATCATTGTAGCTTAAGAATGTTTTTCTATTTTTTATTTTTATTTTCCCGTTGGATTGGTTCACAATCACTTGAGCGGACAACTTGCCTTGGAGAGTGGAGTGGAGACAAAGTATGGTAGTACCTTCAACGCCACCGGCTGATGGAAGATTCCAATTTTAGGACAATTTCTATTGTGTTTTAGTTATATTGTTGAGAACCTTTTTTTTTTTTTTTATTGCATAGGAACTCCAACCACCAACAAGCCTTTTGGATCCACTAATGCGGCACCAAACCTACAGATCAACGTCCTCCCCCTAGGTCTCGCTGATCAGGTAAAGTCCAGAATGCGAACACGACTTCCGTGCATCAGTTGGACGTTCGGCTAACTCGACCCCCGGGACACATCTCCATTACCATCCACGATCCCCACTGGCTCATAGAGAATTCTCACCATCCATGGTTCCCGCTGGCTCACAGAGCGAACTCTCACCACCTACGGTCTCCGCTGGCTCACAGAGTAAATTCTCATAATCCACAGGTACCGCTGGTTCCGTGAATGTATCTACCTAGAATTGAACCCCCAATTCTCCTTCTTACGTGCTGATGCGTTTCCACCGCTCCATGCCTGTGGGGGATTGTGAACCTTTTATTTTATATTTTGTTCGTCATCTCATTGTAATGGTCACTCATGCTTATTTAGTATCATTTTTTACTCCAAAAAAATATTTTATATATATATACTTCTAAATAATTAAATGCATGAATAGAACAACCTAGAAATAGGTGGAGAAATGGAAATGACTAGCCATATGAATCCTACAAAATTAATGTATATTTTTTTAAGACTTCGTTTGGAGTTTGAAAAATATGAGGAAAAAGGAAAGAAAATATAAAGGATCCCATTTTCCATGGTTGGTTATAAAGAAAAGTAAAAAGGAAATATATATATATATGAAATCAATGAACAAAAATTTGATTTTATACACCATTAACATTTAATTTTTATGTTTAGTAATATTTGATATAAAGAGGAAATACAATGGAAAATAAATTTCTTTTCTTTTTCCTTTTATTTCATTTCCCCCACCAAAATTCTTGATCCAAACGGATCTTAACAAATTTAATCATTTGAACCAAATTAATTACCTAAAAATAGGCATGAGCATATTAGCTAATTAAAATTGAACATTAAACTGGCAACCAAAATTTGACTCCATAGAATTATTGGTGCTAAATTTCAATCCAAAGTTTGAAATCCATGCTCCCAAAAGCGTCGTAACGCTGCATTTGGGAGTACAGAATTCCAACCTTAAATTTAGATTTGCAATTCAATTTTCGTGAATTTGAACAAATTTTAGTACGATTTTATATTACATCTTATATAAATTTAATATAAATTTAAATTTAAGATCTCTCCAACATGAGGTTAGTACACAATTAGTGCTAGGGAAGCATCACGCTTGCCATTTGGAAAAACTAATTTCTAACCAAAAAAACAAAGAAACAAATCTTGTAATTAAGGCATTGAAAAGGAGGATTCCACCTCAAGGAGGCATCATTAAAGGCAACAGAGAAAGTGTTGACAATAATTTCGATAGTGATCCTCCAATCAAGCCTTTCAAATCAATAAAACTATTCTTGTCGCAACATCTCAGAGCGTGGGTGCCTTGGGATTAGCAAAATAAAAATTATGATTTAAATTTTTGGGAAAAACATAGGAATGGTGTCGCCACTAACCTTTAGCATAGTTTGAACACTTAATTACTACCTAGTTAAGGGTAGAATTGGTTTGCATTACCAAAACCGAGATCGAGAGTTCGGTTACGCAAGAGAAAGGTACGAGTACCCCCTACGCGCCCATTCTTACGAACGGTACCTAATTAATTACGAAATTATCCCAAAGTAAATTTAAAAAGCCTTTTAGATTACTCGTTTTGTGAATTTACAAATACACAAATAAAATAAATAAATAAATCATAAAAAAAATATACGTAATATATATATTTTCCCTCAGAACAAAAGGTACGTGAAGTCCGAAAGCTCAAACCCTTTTTTTGAAATCCTAGAGATGAAAATCAAGAAAATACTTTATAGGATACACTCCCAAATTTTAGAAATCTTTTAGGATTTTTTTAAGTATGAAAACACTAGTTTGAGAGGTTTTTGAAACTCAAATGGTGTCAAAAAGATGATTTACAAGTCTCAAAATATTTTTCTTGACTTTTCCTATTTTCTGATTTTTATATTTTTTCCACATTTTGCTGAATTTGGAAATAACAAAAAGACAATTAGTGAAAGTCAAAAAAAATATATTTTTAGAATTTTCTCCTAATTTTCTATTTTTATGATTTTCTATATTTTACCAAAATTTCAAATAGCTAATAAAGAAAATAGTATGATACTAATACTATATACATATATATTATATATCCAAACCTCAATGATACAACCCAAGCATTAACAATCAATCCAACCTTAATAATATACCATAGTATGGAAATACTTAAACCTCACGTAAATCATATATAATTTACACAAAAAAAATGAAGTTATGGAAATCATTCGAATCATGAATCTAATTAGGAAATATACACAAAGAAAAAATAATAGGCCATAATATCATATATACTACCATAATAAGAATTATACCATAATAATAAATTACCTTTCTACATAACAATAATACCCTAATAATAACTTACCATAATAATAATGAGAAACCTACGTTATGATAAGCCTAAACCCTAAATATTACACATACGACTTGAATATTGCGCACCAAAAAAATAAGATAATAAAAATGATTACATATAAATATTACAATAGAAATCTTACCTCTGCAATAAAAAGAATAATCCTACAAGAATGAGAACAAACAAATTAATATTTATAAATATGGA
Organism: Malania oleifera; assembly: GCF_029873635.1. Taxonomy (NCBI): domain Eukaryota; kingdom Viridiplantae; phylum Streptophyta; class Magnoliopsida; order Santalales; family Ximeniaceae; genus Malania; species Malania oleifera. Next base: position 57,024,012 of record NC_080426.1, read on the forward strand.
TATTAATTATTAAAAATCTTGAAACAATAAATACAAGTAAATGTTAATACCAAACGAAATTTAAACTTTACAACAAAAAACGTGTGTGTATGTGTATATACCTGTTGTGTGTGTTTTTTAGTGTGTGTTAAAAGTGTGTGTAAAGGTGTGTTTTTTAATGTGTGTAAAAGTGTGTGTTTGAATGCGTGTGTTTACGTGTGTGTTTTAATGTGTGTAAAAGTGTGTGTGCGGGTGGGTGTTACAATGGGTGTGTGCATGTTTGCTCTATGGAGTCGTGGCTGGAGCTGGAGTGACTGGAATAGGTGGCTCGACTGCTTACTGTGGTGGCCGAGAGGTAGAGGAACTCTGGTGGTCGCTGTGCTGGGAATAAATGTCTCGTGTCTGCTACTAGTGATTGCAGAAGAATGGTGGCTGGTCATCGGGTGCTTCACGAAGTGAGGTTGTGCTGCAGACTGGTGGTTTTCTGGAGTTGGTCTTCTCAGCTGGTTGCTAAAACCTAGCCGTGGAGTTCTGGTGTTGTAGACTCGAAGCTGATGGTCGCTGCTGGTGCTGCTTTGGAGACACGACTACAGCTGGTCTGGTGGCTGTGCTGCAGGCGCTGTAGGAAGGTAAGGGAGAAACCAAGAGGGGGGGAAGAGAACAGGGGGAGACTAAAAGAAGAAGGGAGACTGGGGAGATAGAAAGAGAAATAGAATAATAAGGGGAAGAGGAAGAGAAATAGAGAGAGATTGAGAGGCAGCGAAAGGGAGAGAAGAGAGGGGAGGAGAATAGTGGTGCGGGGCACAGAAACGAGAGAGAGAGATGGACGACTGTGGGCGAGCAATCCCCCTGGCCCCCTCCCTGTAGCTTGTGAGTGTGAACCTATTTATAGACTTGTGTTCCCAAATCCTAATGAAAAAAAAAAAAATAATAATAATAATAATAATAATAATAATAGGAATAATGATATTAATAATAATAATAATAATAAATAAGAAAAAATAAAAATAATAATAATAATAATAATAATAATGATGATGATGATGATAACGATAATAATAATAATAATAAAAATAGTCTAATGATAATATCTTAAAATAATAATAGTAATAAGAATAATATTAATAATAATAAACTAATGATAATAACACTAATAAAAATAATAGTAATAATACTAAATCTAATAATAATAATACTAATGAAGTAAAAATATCCTAATAATAATAATAATACTAATAATAATAGTAAAGTGACGTCTTTGTTATGTTTGGCTTGGGTAAAAATAGGGTGTCTATAATTCTGAATAGTGGGATTCACTTAATTGAGTTCACATATATTAGTGGACCTATTATTTAGAATGATTTCATTGATACGAAAGCTTAATTTGCAACCAATGAGGTCCTTCAAGAAGACCTATTTTTCGTATTTCCCTTCAGCAAAGGAGATGATGATGACGAAGGAGTGGAATCATGTAGAAGCTAAGAAGAGGGCAGCGGGGAATGAGAAAAAGATAGATGCAAACTTTTTATTTTTCCCAATAATTATTAATGTTGTAAAAATGTTACTACCACAACTTATAAGATGCCGTAAACTATAATTTTAAAATCCGAACTAATATTCAATCTGATGAAATCCATGGATCGATCGAATTGGTAGATCAACCCAATAGTCGATATTATATGTAGTAGTAATATTATATAAATAAAGTATGCCAAACCTATATAAAATATTTTACAAAAATGTTTAACTAAAATCACACATCAAAAAATTAAAGAAAAATGACATAAATAAATTCTAACTGAGAATTCCACTTGTGAAATTTGTCTCATATTAGAAAAAGTGAGTGCTTGATGAGTGCTTATACACATGGTGTAGCCCAAGATCCAACGAGCTTAAGCTTTTGGATCAAGTTGATGTTCACTCATGTGTATCGAGCATACCTTTGGACTCCTCTCATTCTAACACTAAAAACCATTTATTTAAAATTTTTTATTATTGTTCTTATTTTAAAAATATTATTTAAAATTTATATTAATACTTATATTTTTTTAATCAAAAATAAACAAATAGAAGTTTGTGGTAGGCTTTTTGGGAACTATTGGGTATGCTAATTACATAATAATCATATTATTCCATTATAAATAGGGTCAATAACATTCCTTGAGTTTTTTAAATATGACACTACATCACCTGTGTTTTTGAAAACTATTAGAAAAGATCACTATTGATAATAAAAAAAAAAGTTTTAAAAAATAGAATAAAATTCATTTATTTTATTTTATTTTTTTGTTTTGTTTTGTTTTTTTATTTTTTTTAAAGAAGGACGGTACCTCCATTTATTTATTGATAACCCCTCACTTTTAGCGGAGGAATACTATGATTACAAAACAATCAATGAAAAATAACAAAAGACAACATGTTAAAAACCTCCCAAAGAACAACATCAACATCCAGCCAAAAATTGGGTTACAAGTCCAAACAAAACAAAACAAAACAAAACAGGACCTACGAAACAAACCTCACGCAACAAAACAAAATAAAAGATAAACAACATAAAGTATAAGCTAAAACCAAAAGGAAATCAGCTAAACATACCTAATATAAGTCGTACCCATCTTCTCCAATTTATACAAATCATTGCTAACTCTAGGGAGTTGACTACTATTTGTAAATAAAATATTCTTTCTCATAGCACCTTATCAAGCCAAGGCATCTGCCACTTTGTTCTCTTCTCTATACCAATGATTTATCGAAAAATCTACTCCCTCCAATAAACCAATACGTTGCTCCCAAAAATTCCACAAATATCACAAGGAACACTTCCTGGCTCTTATCCAATTAATTACAATATTCGAATCACATTCAATATCGATACAAGTATGACCCAAATGTTGGCAAATCTTTATTCCCTTTAACATAGCTCTCAATTCAGCTTCATTATTTAAACAAGAACCAAAATATTTTGAAAAACCAATCACAAAAGAACCTGTATGGTCTCTAAGGATGCCACCACCACCCGTCGGCCCTGGGTTCCCCAGGCTGCTCCAATCCAAATTTAGTTTTAACCTCCCTTGCCTCGGTTTTAGTCATCTCACACTTTGCATAGTTTTAATTCTTTTATTCACAATTTGCACTTCCAGATTCTGCAATACCCAAAAATTAGCATCATTTAACTGAATCATTTTTGTCATGTTCCTACTCAAAACTCCCACCCAATACTTAATGGAGAGCCACACATCAGTACTACTCTCTAATTTTCCTCCCATTCTAGCCACACATCTCCTTCTCCACAGCCTCCAAACTACAAAACAAAAAATCAAACCAATCAATGAATCCAATTAAGAGAACCTAAAAGTCCTATTAAACCACATTTGGACTCTTTATTTCCAACTTTGTTGCCTAAGGAAAATAACACCTACCTCCACCAAAACCTTTCTCCAAACCTCAGAAGCAAGGTCTCCCTTATTTAACAAATGCTTCAAATCTTCTGATTGCCTCATCTCACAACAATTACACGCCGAAACAAGTGAAACCCCCACCCTTCTCACCTTTTCATCAACACTTAGGCACTCAAAAACAGCCTTCCACATACAGATAGAAATTTTCTTCGGTAACCATTTGTTCCAAACCCACTTAACCCAATCAAATTTTGGAGCTTTAACTCTGATAACATCTAATGCGGATTTTGTATTAAAGCAATCATCCTTTTCTCGAAGCCAAAACAGAATGTCCGAAGAATTTCTAAAATTTCCCACCTTTTCCATCACTTCATCCGCTTTACTAAACCTCAGAATCCTCTACAAATTTTCCACATCCCATGCATTATTGATAACCAAATCTTTTAATTTGATATGAAATTGTGCACCATTTGGACAATCTGCAAACAAAGGTCCCGAATCTAGAAACTTATCATACCACAATTTTACATCTCCTTCTCTAACCTTCCACTTAGAATTACTTAACAGTTCAGGCATACCTTGCAGAACTTTCCTCCAAAAGGAGAATCTGATCCATGCGATCTGCAAAGAGTAATATGTCTTCCTTTCACATATTTAGCTTTAAAAAATCTAACCCATAAAGAATTTTGCGTTAATAAATGCCAACCAAACTTCATGAACAAAGACCGTTGCACTTCCGAAATGTCCCATACTCCTATACCCCCCTCCTCCACAGGAACACACAATTTCTTTCAAGATTTTCATTTCATTTTTTATTTTCCATCCTTAAATCCCCAGAAAAAAGAAACAAACATACCTCATATCTTTTTAATCACTAGTTTCGGTACATTTAGAACAGCTAACAGATGCAATGACATACTTGAAAGCACATATCTCAAAAAAAACAAAACGACCTCCTTGAGATAACAGTCTACTTTTCCAGCCCTCAACTCTCTTACCGATTTTTTGGATTAAAGGGTCAAAATGATAGCCTTTCAATTTGCCATCCACTATTGGCACACCCAAATACGTAAAAGGAAATTTACCCTCAATAAAACCAGTTTCTTGAAGAATTTTTTCTTTCCTCTTAACACCCAACTTATTTGAGAAAAAAATAGCTTATTTATTTTTATTCACCCTTTGGTCAGTCCATTTTTCATACTCCTTAATCACCTCCATCATCTGGCTAATAGATTTTTTTCCAGCATTAACAAAAATAACATCATTTGCGTACATTAAATGCGATATAATAGGTGCACCACACGGGTGTGCAAATGGTAAAATCCGCTTCTCAGATAACTTTTTTTGAATTAATTTAGAAAAAATTTCTTCCATGATAATGAAAATATACAGCGACAACGGATCCCCTTGCCTCAAGCCCTTTTTTGACTTGAAGAAACCTCTATAAGTGTCATACATCATGACAAAAAACCATGGAGCGAAAATACAATTCTGAATCAACTTACAAAACCAATCTGGAAAACCAAAAGCCTGAAAAATCTGATCTACCACTTGCTACTCTACTCGATCATACGCTTTGCTCATATCAAGCTTTAACATTATATTACCTCCTCTCACCCGCCTATGTAATAATTTGTCATCTCTTGAGCAAGCGTTACATTTTCAAAAATACTCTTCCCTTTCACAAAAGCACCTTGTTCTAAAGATATTAAATCATCCATCACCAACGAAAGCTTACCAACAAGGATTTTGGAGAAAATTTTACAGATTACGTTACAAAGGCTTATCAGCCAAAATTTATCAAAAGACTGAGAATCCTTTACCTTAGGAATAAGTCCTATATAAGAGGAACAAAAATACCGAGGCAACATATCACATCTGAAGAATTTTCTTACCGCATCCATCACATCATTTTTAATAATCTTCCAACAGGTAATATAAAAAAAAGACTCAAATCCATCCGGTCCTGAGCTACTCTTCACAGAAATAGACGAAACAACTTCATAAACCTCCTCCTTAGTCGATTCTCCACTCAGCTGACCTATAGACTCCTCAGAAACTACCGAATGGATGATATCTTCTAGGTTTGACCTTTGCACTGAACTATTTTGCCCTAAGAATTGCTCAAAATACTTCACAACCTCATCATGGACTATCTGCATATTTTCTAACACCGAACCATCAAGAAGTGTCATTGAATTTACACAAGAATTTCTCCTTTTTTGCGTAATCACAACATGGAAAAATTTTGAATTTTGATCCCCATCTATCAACCATTTCATTTTTACTTGTTGCGCCAATCTAGCCTCTTCCCTTCTATACCAAACCTCTAATTCAGCCTTAAAAACAAGGAATTCTTCTTCAACTGATTCCGAGTATTCTATTTGCAGTAAATTCTTATATTTTTCCACCCTTTCCTCAAACTCTCGAATAAAACTACCAACACGACTGAAAGTCTGTTTATTCCATACCTTAAGCCTCTGTTTTAGCCTTTTTAATTTATCCGCCAATTTACACAATCTTGAATCCGCCACAATGTGTTCTCTCCAAGATGATTCAACCATTTCCAAAAAAATCCCCATGTGACGTCCACATGTTCTGAAACCTAAAAGGTGTCGGCCCATACCTCTCCATACTCGCACACAACTGTAATAAGATATGAGAATGATCTGAAGTATTTCTTTTCAACAAAGAAGTCTTAGCTTCACCATATTTTATAGAAAAAACATTATTAATTAGCACCCTGTCCAGTTTCGCCCAATTTCTTCTCAAACCTTGTTGGCCATTACACCATGAAAATTGACTTCCTTCAAATTTGAGGTCCAATAACCCACAACTATTAATACAACCATTGAATTCAACCATAAACGAACCCAAGCGAGGCCTACCTCCCACCCTTTCCTCATCTGACCGAATTACATTAAAATCTCTCATAACAACCTAAGCCACATCAACACTTGACATCCCCTAAAGCTGTTCCAATAAATCTCTTCTCTCAATATGATAACATTTAGCATATACAAAAGTAAGAAGCTGGGAGCCTCTATCCTCTGTTAACAAAATTGTCACACATTGATTTAAGGTACCCACCCAATCCACTTGAACATTATCTTTCTAGAACAACCAAATCTTCTCACCTTCCTCTACATTAGAATAAAAATTAGTAAATTGCAAATACATTGCCCGCCTTCGTATCTTTTTTTATATCTTGAAAAGGTTCTGAGACTGCCAAAATCAAAACTTTCTGATCCTTCACAATTTGTTTCAATCTTCTCTTCAACATGTCCAACCCTTTTATATTCCAAAACATAATTTTGTCAATCATAGGTTCAACTTTTGAGGTACTACCTTAGACCTCTTAGACTTTCTCACTTGTCCATCATCTTTATTTTTTCCTTCCGATTCACTCACTATCACATTACTTGGATTAGAATAATATTCTTTTTGAGTATCAATGCAAACCTCCAAATCTCCCTCAAATAACACATCATAATTATCCCTCCACACTCCACCCTCCACTTCCCCCTCTCTCTCTCTCATCCACCTCCTCCACTAAAATCAACTCTCCATCCTTATCCTTTTCAACTTTTCCCCTCCCCCCTTCATAAACAACTTCGATTTCCTGAACAGACCTAGAACAATCTCCCAGTTCTACCTGCACCCCTACCACCCTTGACTTCTGGTCTTTACAACGATCGGCTTTCTCTCCACTATTCTTCTCTACCAAATTAACTTCCTCCACTTTTTTAGTACCCACATTATTAACCTCATTCACATTTCTTTATTTTTCTCAATCAACTTCGACGGACCATTCACATTTCAATCCTTCTTCTCCTCCACCCATTGTTCCTGACTCTTCAAAACAGGACCTTCCTCTTCAACTATTATATTCTTTTTTCTACCCACTTCTTTCCAAACCATCCCATCTACCTTCTTCCTCACACCTACCTTCCTTTTATCCTTAGGCTTAACTCCAAACCGACATACTACTTCAGTGTGATCTTACCTACAACATTTGTTATAATAGAAACCCCTCTTTTCATATATTACCCTTTGCCAATTCTGTTTTTGTCCTACCACCAACCGGAAAACCTCCACAGGATCCTTCTACAAATCCACTTCAACACATAATCTTGCACCCATGGCTCGTGTTCTATATAACATGGCATTATCCGTTCCCAAGAATCTACAAAATCTAATGGTCAAACTCCATAAACAGTCTATTCTATATAAATGTAACGGCAGACCCGATAAGAAAATCCACTGAGGTGCGATTGATGGCTCCTTATTGACATCAAAATTCACGGATCAGTTAAAAAGCCGAAATTAGCACCCTTCCACTCATCTTCCTTCTCGTGCCCATGCATAAATGTAGTCCTTTTCGTTTACCAAATACAACAGAACATGATAGTTATCCATAAAACTTATCATGGGAACTTCAGAGAGACCCCAAGATTGGATAATATGCCTCCGAAGGACATCAATAGATGGCCTTGCAGAAAGAAATTTAAGCACCAATGCAAACTTCAGATCCTCCGCAACCTTTTCCATCTCCACATTAAAGAAAACAAAACCTAATTCCCTATTAATTAGTTCTAGTTTCCTCAATGAGATTTTGAATTTTGAAGATGGAATCGGCCTCTTCAAGGCTTCTGCAAACAATTTTCCCCCAACGAAACCTTCCCCCTTTTCAACCTTAACATCCCCCGAACCACTTCCTATCTCCCGTATCTTAGCATCAACACCTCCCCTCAACCCTCCGGTAACAGCTACCAAAGATAGCTCAGTCATGTCTAAAAAAATTACTTGGTTTCCATATTGATCACCAAAAAGCAAATAAAAATAATAAATAAAAAATAAAAAACCAAACCTACAGTCCCATAGACCTATGTCTACCGTCACCGTATGTCACTCACGCAGATTCGCCGTCACCACTTCATCTTTTCCCCAACCCTCCTCGCAGCAACGCCAGAGTCGATCGCTGCCAACGCCGGAGGAGAAAACACTGCTGCTCCTCGACGAGCAAGGCTGCCACTGCGTCCTGGACTGAGACGAACTTCATTGCTAGGAAGCTGGAGAAGACGCAGAACGCCGTTGCTATTCGAGACCCACTGGCGAAGCCGCAGGCGGATGTTCGACGCGGCAGAGATGGCGGCGCTGGCGTAGGGACTAGCGACGAAGGCTTTCCACAGAATGGCCGGTTGTTTCGTTTTCTTCGCCTGAGTAGTGTACAAAGCTAAGGCAGTCCCGATACCTGCCATTATCACCATTCAAAGATCCACCTTCGACGACACGATGTCTGGCGACAAAGGCTTGTAAGAACTCGCAAGCGAAAGCAAGGGCACAATTCCCTGCCCTTATCACCGCTCAGAGATCCACCTTCGACGACTCAACGTCTAGCAACAAAGGCTCGCAAGAACATGCGAGTGAAAGCTAGGGCACAATTCTTCTTCTAAACACGAGTGTTTGGCTTCCACACATGTAGAATAATAATATTTACTATTCTTCAATTGTCATGCATAATAAAATTGTTCTTGTAAACCAAATTTTAACCTCGAATTTCAATTTAATTACATAGGATAGAGGCAAGTTAACCGGCCGGCAACACCAATTTCATCTGATTCAGACCGATTCCAATTAAACCTCCATAGATCGGCCAATTGATTCTTGGAAGTTACTTTACAAACCCAATACCTCTTTTTTACAAATTTTTCATAACAATTAATTTTCTAGTGATGTTGGACTGGGCTTAATCCCTTGTCAAACAAAGAAAATAACCGTCTCAAGAAATCATTAAGCTTGCAATAATCTTTTAAGAAAATAAAAGAGCAATGCATTGTGCAAACTTTTTTTCTTCTTTCTTCTACTTGCTCTTCTTTTGGGGGCTAGTCTCTTTTATATTTGGCCTTGGAACAAAATATTTTGCAAGTCATCTGCCTCGGAAGGGGGGAAGGGGAAGATGGATAAATCCCCACGTACAAGACCTTGGAATGGTAACGCTGCTTTTGGTGCAACAAAAGTTTCGTGTGTGAGAGAGAGAGAGTGTGAAGTGAGAGACAATTGTCACCCTCCCTCGCAACCTCCCTGTCAGTGTCAGACGGGATTTTATAACCTTTACAAATTATCCTACTACAACAGGCTTACTTTTGAAGAAGCATATCTTCTGAAAACAACTTTTGCCTCCTCATTTAAGACAGCCAGCCTGATATCAAATATAGACACAAACTCTACTCTCTCTCTCTGGATTGGAATGGTATCATAGGGGTAAGGGATCCGCAATCCATTACCATAATTACACTCCACCTGCTGATTTACCACCAAAAAAGGGCAAAAAAAAAGTACTATCAGCCACATATCTAGCTTCCTATTTTTCTTTTCTCCAGTCACAATCAGAGGGGCAAGGGCCAAGCAAGCAATAATCCTAACATATATGTATATATGGTGGGTATTGACTGACACCCCCACCACGACACCATTGCACAATTACACCATTACACCATACCATACCATACCCACCCAACAAAAAAAAAGTAATACCACCTTCCTGTTCGGACCCACAACCACTGCCCCCCTACTTAAGGAATGACCACATAAAATGGATCGCTGCACTGCAGCCTTCTCCGCAGGCTACAAACCAAGCTCAAAGCTGCAGCCCTCCTCTCTACCCCTGACCAAGTCCAGAGGTATCATTGCATGAGCTGTGCGAAGCCAGTGCAAATAAATAAAAACATAGCTCGTGACAATTGAGTGCGTCCTCTGTGCAGCCTTTCCCCAGTGCTGTGCAGGGTGGTACGAAGTGATAAATTGTGAAAACTACGTGGTGGGATAGGCTTATTTTACCTGCAACAAACCAAAATACTACACTGCCATATACTTAAATATATTTTTTTTACAGGCCCGTTGTCCAAAATCGCAACACCCCACAAGAAGGTATTCACAAAATTTTCCATTCTAAAACTTGACCATGTTCCTCTTGTATTAACAAAAAATCTAACTTCCACCAAAACCTAACCCATTCATTTACTGCAAGCCCTTCGAACCATCCCACAGCAAGCTTCAAAAAATTGAGCAAACCAAACACTACCACCTCCTCATCTACTTCTCAAACCCCTGATAAACATAAAAGACCCAAGAAAGAGGGGAAATATAAATAGGAAATTGGACCTGCATGTTCCAGGTCTCATCAATCCATGCTAACAACTGTCCCTTCACCATCCAAAGATAATGCAGGTGGCTTTGATCTTGGACTCATCTTCCTCACTTCCTCGCTGGAATATATATAGATCTTTCTAACCATCTTACAGAACTCCCTGCAAAACAAATAATTAAAAACCTGCCTTAATCCGATGGCAAATGATATAGGGGATCAAATTTTCTAAATTATGTAGTACTTACAGCCATGGATAATCGCCAACAAGCATCATGTCCCCCTCATCATCAGTGTAGACAACCTCCCATTTGTTACGAGGGCAAAGCTCTCCTTTAATCTCAAACATATTCTCAAGCTCACATATAAGCTCATTGTAACCTCCCAACACAGAAAGGTCAACAGCACGACCCACAGCTACTCCTTGCATTTGAACCTTCTCAAGAAATAAACAAGAAGTTTTACTTCCATCAAACACTAATGACAAAGGAAACAAAAGAAATGTAGCAATAAATTATGATCAACCTTGGTGCGAGTTCTTGTAGCGCAACTCTGCTTGCCCTGCATCTCCTTTAGTGATGTCTCCAGGGAGACTGGTTTCTTTTCTCTAGAATATTTTAAAATATCCAAATTTTGAGCTCCATCAGTTTCATATGCAGCAGATGGCACGTGCCCTTCTGCACTGTTGGTTGGGAGAGTTGAACATGCTATGGCCTTCTCTGAAAGTGCAGCAGTAATACAGCTGTTCTTCAATTCAACCCCAAACAAGCGGCAACTAGTCCCAGATTTATTTGCTTTCTCAAGCTGGTCTTGCTTTAGGTCATTGCAAGGCCTTGAAGCAGGTGAGGTATAACCAGGAAGAACTGAACGTGTTGATACAGTTCTGTTGTCTTCCACAGAATCCTGGAATAGGTTAAAAGAGACATTCATATGCAGTGAAGGCGACCACATGCCTTCTGGCCAAGGGCGTGAGGTACAGCAATTGCCAGTGTTGATGTTAGCATTAATATCTCTCTGCTTTGGAGGCCAGACAGCTTGGCTTTCACCACTTTGTACCTCAGCAGCACTACCCAGTTGGGTTAATTCAAGGGATTGGGTGGATCCAGGATACCACAAAGCTGAAGCAATTGAATTTGTAGAAATTTCTGCAGTCCAATCTGAAACAATCAAGTATTCAAACCTAATATCAATAAAAAAAAGACTCCAAGTATTATATCTAGGTAATAATACCAGTGACTGGGAGATCAATAGGTCGGGGCCTCTTGCTCTTTACTGATGGTTGAGTCGGGTTTAGCGAAGAAGATGGCATGAAAGGTTCAATTTCCCACGGAGAAACCCTCTCTGGTCTTTGAATTGTTGCAGGTTCATCCCACTGAATCTGAAATAAATTGGAAAGATGAATATAAGAAACACGAGAATTGTAACTCACACATTTGGAACCATGGATTAAAACAATTTTCGACCTTCAATGACCGCCATTTAGAATCTTTCCACTCTCGAGAAGAATCTCCAACCCCAACTATAGTTCCCGAGAATCTGACCGAGAAGATCATATGACAACTTAGGAATAGAAGAAAGCAAGGTAACATTTAAGTGGACAACAGTCAAAGAGCAAGAGATGCCTTATTTCAGGTGTTTCTTCTCCTTCAAATCTCATCTTGATGCGCATGCCAACTGAAATCCCATTGTTAACAGAGTCTAGGTATTTGTTTAAGCTAACAATGAATTGGCTTGTCCTGATAAGCATGACAAGAATGGTTAAATGAATGGAGTAGATAATTTTTCATATCATCCACATCAAGAAGGTAAAATGGAACCTTGGCTTGTAGTAAACAACAAATAGGGTTTGGGTAGTGACAGCATGAGATGCAGTGGCAAGTACTCCTAAATGCATGCTCTGGCTTGATATCACAGATGAAGGCATAGAACTCTGTTGACGAGCAAGACGCCGAACCCCAACCCGTAATTCCCCATTGTCACCCCTATACAATAGGTAAATTGTTAATAAAAAGCTAACTGGTGCGATATAAAGTATCGCTGAAACCAAGACACCAAAACAAAGTGAACCATTCAAGATGACATACCGCAGAAACACAAAGGCATCCTTTGCAACTAATCTCTTGGAAGTAACAAACGTACTCCATCCCGTTGTAAGTAAATGTCTCCGAGGTTGGCCTAATCAATTCATAGGAAGAAAATAATAGTAATTAGTATCAGGCAATGAAACAGGAATAATGTTTCTATTCATTGTTGTGTTTAGCAGACAGGGAAAATTTGCAGTTGAACAAGAGGGCACCTCTAAATATATGCTTAAATCGCCATTCATACCCATGGAGATCTTTAGCAGCCAATTCCTGAGTTGGGGTTTCAAGGGTCATGTCCTAGCAAATACAGAAAAGAACTGCACATGAGAAAATTCAGTAATTTACAAATAGATACTAAAACGAATAAACAGTGGATAATTAAAGTAGCAAACAATAGAAATTACCAATTGAGGCAAGCATTCATTAGCATGCTTCCGTAAAACAGAGAAACCTCCATGGGTGCTTGTGTCGGATGCCGTTAAAATCTTACAAAATGAACGAACTGCTCGCTTCGGAGGTTCAGGAGGCAATTCATCAGGACTCGTAGGCTCACTTTGCTGTAACACCATTATTAGAAGGTTGCCTCTTCAATTTTTTCCGCAGAAAAAAAATTGGGTTAAAAAGAAAACACTAGAAACGACTTACATCTGCTTCTGGTTGCAAAGTAATTTGAGCATACACTTCATCTGTTTCTTGTTCTGCCTATAAATTGAATTAAAACAATAATTTCTTTTTTTTTTTCTCGGTATTTTAAAGCAGAATCAAATGTAGAAGAAAACATTACTGCATTGAGAATATAAAAAAAAAAAAGCAGGGCGGAAAAGGATACCAGCAAGTGAATGTTAACAACGCGACAGAGGATCTTAGAAGGAAGATTGAATAATGGAATTTGCTGATTCAGCTCCTGATTCGTTGATGCTTCCAGCTGAAAAAACGCAACAGTGTAAATACTAAACAGGGAAATTCGGAAAACAAGTGCTGCAAGGGAAGCAGATTTCGATCTATCTGAAAAACTGAGAACACGAAGTGTGGGTATTAGGAAATATAGAAAGAGGATACTTGTTCCATGTGGCCTTGAGGAAAGTAAAAAACTCTCTCTCCCGACTGAGGAACGTCCACCAGAGGACCTGCACAGGCTTTCCACAGCTCCGTATACAGATCATCACTTCCCAAACCTATCAAACATTAATAGACAGAAATTAATCCTAAAAAATCAGTCCCAACCTTCTGCTCTGTTCGGTTGCTCAGACACCCACGCCCACCCGTTTGGTTACTAAGAAAAAACATATTCCTTCCATTGCTTGAGATCCGAGGAACCTAAAGACCGCCCCCCCATAACCCAGCTTCGTGTTTTCATCTTTTCCATTTTTGAAAGCTCAAAAATGAGAATGGAAGATAAAATTTCAATACTTCATTTTTCTGTTAGTCTTCCTGGGTTCCCCACCAACCCACATGGAATATTACAAAATACAGCCCTGAAGATATTTTCATTTTCGGCTCATTCTCTTCCATGTTCCCAGCAACCAAACAGAAATCAATGTAAGGCATTATCAAATGTAAACCAGCAAAAATTTCACCTGTTGCAGGACGCTCCCCAGGGTGAGGAATCGGAGGAGCTCTGAAATTAGTACCAGCATGCGCCATTAAAACCCGAGTTTAGGAAAGAGAGCTCGCACGCTACAGAAGCTTAAACAACCCGTTCCCGGAGACGAAGCTACCCCATTTATGAACAGATAAAAGCCCAAATAACAGCGAAGAAAAGTGGGCAGACGAGATGAAAGACCGTTACAGAATCATTCAAAGTGCGAACTCATCTCCGATTGCCATATATATCCCACTTTTTAGCCTCTGTAACGACTGTGCCTGCGTCGGTATGTGGAAGAAAAAGATGATCTCTCTCTCTCCCTCTGCTCTTCAGTTACAATACCGCTCTCTCCTTTGTCCTCACTGTCCTCTATACCACTCTTAGCTAAAACCCTCTCCTACCCGCCTCTCTCGCTCTCTCTCTCTCTCTCTCCCCCCCCCCCCCGATATCAAATCCCAAAACCCCTTTCAGCGTCATATATACCCTCTCCTCTCTCTCCCCCCCCCCCCCGATCTGGTATCCTCACTCTCTCTCTCTCTCTACCTTACTTTTTCGCTCTCTAGAGTTGAGCTAACCGCGGTTGGGTCGGGGGTGTCCGTACGGCACGGTGGTGGAGGAACAAGAGGGAGCCGTGGGATGGCGGCGGCGTGGAATTAATGAGCGAAACGGCTTGACGGCGCATGGGGAAGCGTTACGGGTAGGAAAGCAACGGAAACCGTCAATTTGGACGGCGAACCGTCAGTTGCCGTCACTGTCTCTCTCCTGTTTTTTGTCTGCGTCGTGGCAGGCACAGGTGCTGGGCTCGTGTAAACCCGGCAGAGAAACTTTGATTATTTTCATTTCTTTTAACTTAGATTTTTTTTAAAGAATGCTGCCCTGATGATTGCTCTTAATTACGGAACTGCCATTCTCGGTGGGCCCTGGGTCAACCACAGCACTTGATGTTTTAGTTTTAGCCTCAAGCCTACGCGCGTCCGTGAGCGAGTGCGCGCAAACATTCGACTGCCTTTTTCTTCCATTAAAAAGATAATACTCATTACTACTAATAATAAATGCAAGAGTTCTTGTTTAGGTGGGAAATGTTCGATTTGATAGCCTGGCCGAAAAAAAAAATTGGTAAAAAACAATGTTATACGTGATAATTATAATGGATTTGGGGTTAATTCTAATAATTTGTTTGCAATCATAAAAAGTGAAAACTATGATGATAAGTTTGAGAACATAAATTTCATAATTTGAATTTAGATGGATAAATTTAAATAAATTTTAATATAATTTTATGTTATATTTTATTTAAATTTAAAATCTCTTCAAATATAATGTGGAAGATTTTTTATTGCCAATTTGATTGAAGTAATTTTATATTAATAGAGGTTTTAAAGTTAAGAAAGATACTTTATTTTCTCAAGATGTATATTTTGTATAGGGTGTGAAATTTTCTTTAAGTATCTTAGTTTAATAGAAGCAATCTAATTAAAATATCACTTCATTTATTTATCCTCTTAACTACTACTTTTTAGGGTCAATTGATGATGCACACTGAACTTTAACCAAATTCTCTATATAGGTTTTTTTGAAATTTGAAATTTTTGGCTTGCATAAAATAATTATGACAAAGATTCGAACCGGGTCAACAGGTTCAGGAGGTGGGGGCCACGTGTCAACCTAGAGTGGTGACATGTGGCAACCATTTATTTATTTTTCTTTTTTTAAAACTATAGTAAGGTCACGTCAGCATGACATCACCCTCACATGTGTCACCAACCAAGGCTTCCTTTCATTTTTTTTTTTTTTTTTCTATTTGAAAAATGGGGTAACGTCAGCATGACGTCACCTAGGACACTTGTTAGCGTTCGGTTGACTCAACCCTTTAAATAAGGATTACTGACGTGGTAAAGATTTGGTCGTCCAAAGAAAACACAAATCGAACCATGAATCTTGAGCCACATCATCCACTCATCTTTTAGCCTAGAACGTGCCACGTGTCACTACACAGTGGTGACACATGGTCCCCTATCTTTGGATATAAAAACTCATTTTTTTTTCCTTTTTTTACCATTTTTTTCAATCTCTTCTCTCTCTCATCTCTCTTTTTCTAGTGCTTTCTCTTCTCTCTTGAATCGTCTCCCCCTTTTTTATGTTTTTTGTGTAATGATCCCAAAAATATATATACGATTAAAGTATAATAATAATAATAATAATAATAATAATAATAATAATAAATGATCATTAAGTTAATATCAATACAGAGGTGTTTTTCTGTAGGATCTTTGATTCCATGTTTGAAGCCTAAAAAAGACCTTGTCTTAGCGGGTACTTAGAGACCATTGCGGCTCAATCGCTCCCAGGAGGTCGGTTTAATCAAAATGAAATTTCATAGGATAAACAGGGTAGACACTGTTTGTACACGTAAATATATATATGTAAAATAATATTTTGACTGACATAATTTGTAGAAATAATAATAATAATAATAAATAGGTATCCTATGTGGGGCCCACATGACTGGGTGGGACTCATATGAGTCTTAGACTCGAGCTTGTTTCGGCATATCAACTGCGATCTTCGTGCACCAAAAGTTTTCATGTAATCCGTAACTATAAAGAGTTACAAACTGAAGTGTGTTTTAAGTGCATGTGCTTGTCTAAGGGTTGAACCATAGGATATATAAGTCGATCAATTCCTTTCTACATCAGTGTCCTTGTATATACTTCATAAATCTCGCAATATAGATGATCATTCCCACAACCAGTACATGTGGGGCCCACAAGACCATGTGGGGCCCACATAAGTCCTAAAGCCGTGTGGGGTCCAAATGAATTCCGAAACTATGTAGGGTCCATAAAATCGTGTAAGAACTATTGGAGTTACGTATGACCCACTTGGGTCTCGAAATTGTATGGGGCCCACATAAGTTTTCGAAATTCAAACTTAATTCTTTTTTAATGTATATATATATACACTAAAGCAAAGTTTAAAAATAATAACAATGATAATAATAATGATTTCAAAAAAATTAATTAAGTAAATTAACTAAAAATTAATTAAATGAGAGTGTCGGTAAACATTCTCATTTTCCCTGCATGTACCCTCATCCGCATCCCATACCTCCCATCCCATGCCCATTCCTTGCCCATTCATTTATTTTAAAAAAATTATAATTTCACCACTCTCCTTACACTTTTACAAATTTTATTTTCTTCCCCAAAATTTTCCTATAAATAGGAAGCTTTCAACCTTTTTTTTTTTTCACAAAAATTTTCCAAAGGAAGATAATGATTAGTGATGAAAAAACTAGTGGTGGAGGGAGAATTTTTACTACAATTAAAATTCTCACAAACTCACTCTTTCCAATCTCATTTTTTTAGAGATATTCGTTGTGATCGTATCACAAGGCTAAGTAAGAGGTAAGTAAATTTGATTATGTTAGATTTTTATTTGAAATTTATACCTAAGTTTATTTGTTAGTAAATTTGATTATATTAGATTTTTATTTAAAATTTATACTCAAGTTTATTTGTAAGTAAATTTTGATTATGTTAGTTATTTTCATAAAATTCTCTCGAATTTATTTTTACGCATATTTAATTATACCAGTTCTATCTTTAATATACTTGTATTTATTTTTGAATTAAGAAATGTTCTAAACCTCTTGAAAATTTTACAGCATTAATTTCTATTCAAGAAAATATTTTTAACACGAAAATTGTGTGGCATGAGTTTATTTATACGTTGCATATTTTACAAGGATATGAGTAAAGATGACGTGAGTTGATTTTTTTTACGTTGCGTATTTCACGAAAATATGAGAAAAAAAATGATATTTTCATGATATTATTTTAATTGTATAAATTATATAATAAGATGTTTTCAAAACCCTTTATGGCTCAGATGATATACAAAATTACGAATACTCGGTATCGCAGCTTAAAGTTTAAACGGAATAGAGTGCACATATACTGTTTACAGAGTGGTTATATGTAGTAGTGGATTTCTCTGGAGTGCACACTTGGTTCCGAGTCAGGACTTAATAGGGAAAAATCTCACTTAATGATTATATACGTTGATTTAGTTTAGCTGGCCAGTTAGGTAAGTCCAGTCTTCAGACTGCACAATCCAGTCATGAGGGTAAACATGACTTACAACTAACAGACCTAAGGGTGATTTTTGCAATATATGTATATACATATATAATTACGTGTACAAAATTATTGATGATTTGAAGGAAAAATATATGTTTATATGAACATGGTTAATCTTGTGCCTAAATGATGATTTAAAGGAAATGTATAAGGAAAAGTATATATATATGTATATAATTAAATATTTTAGTTACAGTTTTAAAGTTAAAATTTTAATTTAACAGTTACAGTTTATGGTTATTAAATTTTATTATTGTAGTTGATGGTAAAAGTTGTATGCAGAAATTTTAAAATTTACATTTATTTTAAAAGTAATTTTGAAGTTATAGTATTAAATATTATTTTACGAAATTATAAAAGCTCATTTTGGTCACACACTAATAATAATCTTATTTACGTACTAAGCATCGTCTCACCCCAATCATATTTTACATTTCAGATAACTCTAAAGGGCATATCAGAAATCAGGTATAGCAAGCATGCGGATGGGAATAGAAAAAGAAAGTTTGATTAGAAATATTAGTATGATGACAGATGATTATATTTGTCTAATTTTATTCTTTTAGAATAATTGATAGTAATACGGTTAATTAGTGCTCTGGTTTAATAATAATCGAGTTTATTTACTTCCGCTGTAAATCAATGGTAAAAAGTAAACATCTCAAATCCTTCGGGGTTTAGGGTATTACACTCTGTCTGTCCTTTGCCTCTCTCTTATGTTCTATTAGTCTCTAGCTCCCCTCTCTATTCTTTGTGCCTCACTGTTCCACGACACCCTCTACTATGCTCTCATACTTACGTTGCTACCCCCTCTCACTCTCTACCTAGAGCTTTAGATCTGCGAGGGTTCCTCTTTTAGATCTGCGATGCTCTCAGACCCATAAAGACTCCCTCTATCTCTTACTATCTGTCTAGGGTTTTAGATCCACAAGGATCCCTTTAGATATGACCTTGGGACTTTATTCGCTTATTCTTGATCTTTCTGAGCTCACCTTTCATTCTCATTCTCTCTTGTAGGTTTGATCTATGTGAAGAAAGGGGCTCTCGAAATCCCTCAAATCTGATCCAAAACTTTAGATGAGTGTTCTACCTTTCTTCTTTTCATTTTGCTTAGATCGAGTGGTATGAATTTGTGTTCTAGTTTGAGTTTGGTTATGTGTTTTGAGTCAAGTTGGGTTCTCGGTGAGTAAACTCGCCCTGAATCTAGTGGGTTGGATTCGGGTTGACTCAGGTGAGTCAACTTGTTTGGGTGAGTGTTGGGTTGACCCGGGTGAGCTAACTTATTTGGGTGAGTGCTGGGTTGACTCGGGTGAGTCAACTCACCTGGTCTCAAGGGGCCTGGGCTTGATTTGTGATGTGTGGACTCAGATCCACTGTTGGGCCTGACTTGGGTGGGTTTTGGGAATGAGGCTTGGGTTAAGCTTGGTCTAGTCAAGCTCACTTGGACTAGTACCCTAAGCTGGTCATTAGGTTAAGTTGGGCCTGAGTATGGTCTTTTAACATAGTGGGCTTGTGAAAAAAGTGGGCCATGGGACTTATTTTTAAACAATGGGCCAGGGAGTGTTTTAAAAGAAATTTGGGCCTCTGGATTTTTTAAAATCGGGCTTTAGGCTTATTAAAAAAAATGTGGGCCTTAAGGCTTTTCAAATACTGGGTTTTTTGCTTATTTTTAAAAATGAGGGCTTTTGGGCTTTTCAAATATTAGTCTTTAGGCTTATTCTCAAAACTGGGGGCTTTTGGGCTTTTCAAATACTGGGCTTTGGGCTTATGTTTAAAACTGGGGGCTTTTGGGTCTTCATAGTTAGAGTTCTGGGCTTAGGTTAGCATGTGGGTCTGAGGGCTAGGTTAAAGGCTAGTGGGCTCTGCGTGTTTACCTGTATGGGAGGTGCTCCCTTCCTTCTTTTGATTAAATACCTATATTATATTGCAATTTATGGAAGAAAAAAAGGTCAAACAGTAGCCGTACTGTTGGCTTTTTGAGTCCAATCTTTATTTTGATGTTGACAAACACAAGTGTCTTTTATGTGTGTGTTTTAGTGCTTGAACATATATTATTCAAGTCACACATAAGATGAAGAGAACATAGAAGCCAATGCAGGTCTTAAAGCATAAATATGGCGCATTCCATGCTGTCAAAGAGCAAAGGAGAAGAAGAAGACATGTTTCATTTATATTGCATTTATTTTTTATTATTATTTGGGAACCATATGACCATAGATTGACTATAGGGAACCATATGACCATAGATTGACCTTAGGGTTCATCTTCGGTCGACCTTCGGTCGACTGATGTCAAATTTTTTGGGTTAACTCAATTGGCCATAGATTGACGTTAGGAGACCTAAAAATTTAGAAGACAAGCCTTTTCATAAAAGCCAAAATCATACAAAAGGTTTAAATGATTTAAGGTAAAAAATTGAGCTTCAGGTGACCGAACATAGAAAGTTAAATAGTTCAGGTGACCGAACTAGCTGGAAGTCAATTCGTTGACTAAGGCTCTGTTGACTTTTTGAGTCCGATCCTTGTTTTGATACTGACAAAGCACATGTTTCTTATGTGTGTATTTAGCATGTGAATAGGTCCATTAATTTAACACACACATAAGGAAACAGCGATAGAAGCTTGCAGGACTTAAAGACTATACGATCAAGCATTCTATGAAGTCAGAAGAGCAAAAGAAGAAAGAAGAAAGAAGAAGATGAAGACATTTGTGTTTTATATGTAATTGCATTTAATTTTATATCTTTGGTCTGTAGTAATGCATGCATCTACATAATGTGTTTGAATGCTCAGAACCACCATAGATAGACCTTAGGGGTCTGCACATCTCACCAAAAACCTTTTTCTAAAAAGACTAAAATCATACAAAGTTTTTGGAATAACTTTAGGGTCAAAGTCGGGGCTAAAACGAGGTCGACCGAACCCAAATCAGGTCAACAATTTGACCACAGTCTGGTCGACCGAACTCATATAGTTCATTTACACCCGATCGACCGAACTCCCTTTGAGTCAACACTTTGACCTCCTGGTTGATCGAGCCCAAAATGAACGCCAACGCTCTGGTCGATCGAGGGTCCTCGGGAGATGCCCCAATGGTCTGGTTGACCGAACCATCTTGTTCATTTCTTCCTGGTCGATCGAACCTTTCTGTTTTGAAAAATCGCCTCTTCTGTTCGACCACCCAGTTAGTTCATTTTCACCCTGGTTGATCGAATCGCGCTAATTTGGAAAAATCACCCTTCCTAGTCGACCGACCTTGAAGTTCAAAATTGGCTCGGTCGACCGAGCCATATGAACTTCGGTCAACCAAAAGTCTTCTGGTCGACCGGTGCTCTCAGGTTGGTCCGAATTTTTACAGCGGTTAACTTTTTAAAATGAGGTTATTTTTAATTAAAAGTCATTAATCTTTTTATAAAATGACCTCCGTGTCCCCAACGGTCATATTTCTCACAAACTCTATAAATACCCCTTCATTACTCCAAATTAGTAACTTTGATTAACTCTAAATTTCTCTCTAATCCTTGGTTAATCAAAGTTCCCCCAAAATGCTTTTTATTGTTTAAATCACTCTTTTGGGGTCAAATATTTTTATTTAAATTTCTCCAACTCTCTTTCATGCTTTTATTTTAAAATCTTCTTTGAGGAGAGTATTTTATTTAGGACATTTCATTTGCACATATTTTCACTAGGCACCAAATATTTGAAGAATATTTTTGAGAATATTGCTTTGGTTTTCTCTCAGATTATTTCCTTGATAAATATATTTTGGGAGAAGATTATTTTTTGCACAAACATTTTATTACGCTTAACTCCTAGATTCTCCAAATATTTCTTACTTGCATAAATCTTTATAGGAGAACATAATACACATTTTACATACACATTGCATTTGTGCAAAATCATTAAAAGGGCAAAACCATGGACACTCAATTCATTTTGAGTTCGGTTGCCTGAAGCCAGGTCAACTTTTTTACCAGTCAATAGTTCAGTCGACCGAGGCAATTTGATTGCTTGGTTCAGTCTCCCAAAGCCCTTATGATTTTAAGCCTAAGTTCCATTCTTTAATTTAAATTTACCCCTGATGACATGTGAGTGTAGTGGGGTCCTGTGCACCAAGTGTGTAGGAACCTAAGGTCAATCTAGGGCAACCTGAGCATACAGTCCTATCATGCATGATGCAGTTATTACAGACCATATTACATTATAGTCCGAAATGAACCTAGATTCTCCAAATATTTCTTACTTGCATAAATCTTTATAGGAGAACATAATACACATTTTACATACACATTGCATTTGTGCAAAATCATTAAAAGGGCAAAACCCTAAGTTCTCCTATAGTTTTATTGAAATTTCTTTTTGGAGAAAACTTTTTATTAGGATTTAAACATAGTTAAGCACCCTTACTCCCCTGAGCATTATTTCATATAATTGGAGTGTATGTTTTTATGAGCTTAAGTGTGTACATCTTTGCTTGTATTTCAAAAGCATATTTTATGTATAAAATGGTTTTATTGTAACAGTTGGATTCAGCCTGTTAATTGAACTGGGGAGTCTCAGCCCTGTAAATGAGACCGATTCGGTTTAGCCCAGAATTGAATTGGGGAGTCTCAGCCCCGTAAGTGAGACTAGTTTGGCTCAGCCTAGCAATTGAGTTAGGGTTTTCCTCGCCCCGTAAGAAGAGGATGTGAAAGGCTTTTGCACTCCTTGGTTAAGTAAATAGGTATAGTGGAATCCTTGGGGGTAAGCCCAAGGTGGGGATGTAAGTTGGTTTGTCCGAACCTCGATAACAGATCTAGTGTCGCTCTCTTTATCTCATTTAAATTCCCGCACTTAAAATTCAGCATGTGTATGTCTGTTCATATTTTGTTATAATCATTTTGCATGCACACAGAACTTATTTAAATGAGAAATGCAACACACGTGTATGTATGCACACATTGATCACTTAATTGTTGTACATACATTTTTTTTCAATATTGAATGGGATATGAACTGTGGTGAATCGGCGTAAGTGTTTAAATTAGTAGAAATTTTTTAATAACCCAATTCACCCCCCTCTTGGGATCACAACAATTCCAAAAATTGGTATCATAGTCTCGTTGCAAAAGGCTTAACCGCTTATGCTAAAGATCGCAATGGCTTAACTTTTTGGTGTATCCTAATTTTGAGGGTCAGCGCTTTGCAAATTCTCCATTGTTTTCACTATGTAGATTTTACTATGTGTTTGTTGAAAATATTCTTGTAAAATCAATTGATTGGAGGATTTGGAAAGTATTTGTGAATATTATCATATCCCATTGAAAAATGTTTTTAAAAATGCATAATTTCCCAAATTTTGAAAATGAATTAAATTTGCATGACATGTGTTTTAATGCATATCATCTATGTGCCATGCATACTTTTTATATGCCTTAGTCACTAATGGTTTTACAAGTTTATTCTTTTGAGTGCTAAGGTCCTTTGGGAAACATAAGAGGTATAAGAAACCGAGAGAGTGATGAACACCACTCCGAGCTTAAACGATTAAGAAGGAGTAAAACTTAAAGGCATATATATTCTCCTTTTAATATATTGAATGACTCATAGTATGATTCACATGTTATATCTTTTGCTTGATTTGTTTGTTATCGTGAATCATATGATATTTGTGTTAATTTCATGTCATGATTTGTATGATATATCTTGTATTAAACCTTTGTATGAATCATGATAAATCTTTTATGATAATAGCATGATGCCTTATTAGGTGCACTTTAAAAGAACATCTTATTAATACTCATAAGATTTTAGGATATATATATATATATATATATATATATATATGTATGTATGTATGGAATCAAAATGCTTTAAATGATTAGATAGAGTTGCGTTCCTAAAAGATTATATTTTAGTATACTCTATTATTCTACTGAGAACCCTAAGGAAATCTCGCCAATACTAAGTTTTAGTGATCACATCCAATCTTAGCTTAACATATACATATAATTATGATTGGTTAATATGTGATAATGCTGGCTAGTGCATGCTTATATCAAATTGTTAGTTCTTAAATTAAATGTCATAAAGCATGTTCAAATAAAATCCTATTCAAATGGAGAAATTGATTTTAAAATGTCATTATATTCGTAATGCTATATATATATATATATATATATATATATATCTGCTATAATTTCAAAAAAACTTAAATATAGCATGTTTTGTTCATCACACAAATTGAGGTTTAGGGAATCTATCATAGTATTATATATCATACTACCCTAAACTCATCATGGAGCTTAAACGCTTAATCATATTCAAACACATTCATAAGCTCATCCTCCCATTTAAAAATATCAGTTATGCTAGATACTTAATTGAATATAAAACCCTTTAGCTGCATAACTGAGGGGGTGCAGAAAATTTAAAATTCATCCAATAAACATCTTAAATTAGTGCTTATACTATTTGGATGACTGAGCTAAATGCAAATATTCATTTGTGTTAAATGAATATACTCTATGATGGATGGATATTGTTTAAATTTGATCTGATGTGAGCTGAATGCCTATGTCCATTCTTATTTAAATGACTACATTTTCTCATGAATGGATAATTTGTTTTTAAATAAATGCATATATCCATCTTTTGATTTAAGTTCAATTATATTTGATGGATAACTTATTTGTATTGAATGCCACTATCCATCGCTTGCCTGATGATTATATCTTCGTATGGATAGTTTATATTTTATTTGATATATTGATTGAACTACCTGATTGCATGATTAGTCTAGAATGTCTCCTGCACGACGGATGCAGTTGATGAGAATTGCATGCTGGTAGTGGAAATAGGTTCTCGCATGCTTAAACTGGATTACTATTTGTTGTTTGCTTGAACCTATTAGGTATTAGGTACATGGTAAAAATGGAAAAATGTTCAATTTACAGACGAAATGCTGTTGAAATTTCGATAGAATTTTTCCCATAAATGAAACCATGTATTAGGATAGATAATTCAATACATGTTAAAATATTTTTGAAAGGATGAGTGAATTATAAAAGAATTTCATTTTTCATCCTTGGTTATTGGTGTATGCTGAACTATCCATTGGTTCATGTTGAATTTTATATGTTATGTGCTAAACTAAAGCATGCACAATCTTCATACTTGTTTCCTAGGATGCCAGATAACTGAATAGGTTGTGCATGTAAAAATCCAAACCGCTATATAAATTGAAGACATGTACACATTATGTAGTCCTAGGAGAGATTAGTTCATGGAAACCATTTGGGCCAATTCTTGGGTTATGCACTTTCATTTTGGACCCAAATGGTAAAGCATCATCCTTGTAATCAATCGTCACATGCTTTGATTATGGTCCATAAACTATGAAAAATTGCATGACTTATGGGGAGTTTTTCATTTCACACACACTCATTGTGAATTTTGAGTTGTGTCGTTCTTTTAATCCCCTATTGCATTACCTTTGAGTATAGTCTTGATTGACTATCGTGTATTAAAACGAAATGCAATATGTCATGCTAGTATGTGCTAAATGCCTATATTTGTTGCATGCTGAAAATCTTTTGAAAGGATAAATTCTTGAGGAATGATCTTAAATGACTATCATCCTAAACTTAATGCAAGTATGTATGCATGCAAATATACAAGGGGAGTTTAAGCCCCACTTTTAAGAAAAATGAACTTAATGCCTATAATCTTGTGCATGCTAAGCAATATTTAGAAGAATGTACATGTGTTGAGTATGCTTAAATGAAATTCATCCTTGAACGTTAACGCACTTGTGTATGCTTGAAACTATATCGGGGACGTTAAGCCCCATCCTTGAAAAAGGATAAGAATCACCTGACCCATGGACTCACATTATTTCTATTGTTTCTTGAGTTCGAAGCCTTTCTCAATACCTTGAACATCATATCCTGTCTCTACTGAATATCTTTGATATGGATTGTTTAGGTACACATGGACACCATGTATGACTTAGTTCTTAATGTTTAGCACATGTGTGTTTAGGGACATTTTATTGGTGAAATTTATTTGTCTAACATATATCCAGTAAAATATGAAATTAATACTTATACTGTTTGGACTTTCACAAATTATATCAGTATAAGTAATTAAAAGAATCTAAGCATGTATTCAAATTGATAGGGGGAGCACCTAGAAATTTTTTTTCTATCTTGTTGTGCTCACAACATTTCTAGTTTAGATTTGGTTTTTGAATTCATTGTGGCTTGTGCTTAATTGTAATGTTTTCATTGAATATAATAAATGAAAATATTTTGTTTGCCACAGTGGTTTAGGTTTTGCCATATGATCCCCATTCTTAAATTTATTTAATATCTTTGGATCTATATGGCTGCATTTTTCTGGTCATACTTTGTGTCGTGCTTAAATGCTTAACTTGGAAAATGACACTTGCTTGAGCTTTTAATTAAAGTTTCCTTTTCAACAAGTATAAACCCCCTGTGTTTATTAAAAATTTTAAGGGGATATATTTTTATACATATATATATATGTATATATATACACATATATATATATATATATATATTTGTATACATATATTTATCTATATATATTTATATATATACATTTATAAAAGTAAGAATTGAACTTATATTGAAGATATTTTATATCTTGCTTGTGTGCTTAAATGCTCCATTACTTGTGCTATTCAGTGTTAAAATTTTATGTCATGAAATCTTTTTAGGGTGTTATATTACATAACTGGTTCATTGATTGTTCATGCATATGAACTAGTTAGACCACTCTTATGCTCAAACCTACATTTGTTATCATATGTCGTGCGTGTTAAACTCAAATCTTTCACGAGTCTTATGATATGTTTAAATTGTCATGGTTTGTGGATAATCCTGGTCTGATCTTGTGTGTCATGTGCCTTTTAATCTCTTAAATAACCAGTTATGAAAACTGTTGTGTGTGCCTCACTGCTATAATTTTTAAAACAGTTATAAAATTTTTATGCCCAACTGCTAGATGACATAAGGGGAGAGTTTTTCAAAAAGGGGGAGTTCTCTTTGCTCAGTCTTTTTAAATGACAAAAGGGGGAGAATATTTTTGAGCAAAATGTTTATGACCATAGGGGCAAATATCTTGAAGGGCAAAAATATAGGGGTAAATATCTGAGCATGTGCCTTAACGTTAAAACTGAATGCATAATCTTTTGAAGTGTCTTCTTTCATGAATACATTTGAGCTTTAATGTTTACATTTCACTTTATGCATATTCTTAGGGGAAGCCTTTTCAGGCTATACCCATTTTGCTTTGGTGCGTTTGTCATCATCAAAAAGGGGGAGATTGTTGACTTTTTGAGTTTGATCCCTATTTTGATGCTGACAAAGCACATGTTTCTTATGTGTGTATTTAGCATGCGAACATGTCCATTAATTTAACACACACATAGGGAAACAGCGATGGAAGCTTGTAGGACTTAAAGACTATACCACCAAGCATTCCATGAAGTCAGAAGAGCAAAAGAAGAAAGAAGAAGATGAAGACATTTGTGTTTTATATGTAATTGCATTTAATTTTATATCTTTGGTTTGTAATAATGCATGCATCTGCATGATGTGTTTGAATGCTCAAAACGACCGTAGATAGACCCTAGGGACCAGCACATCTCACCAAAAACCTTTTTCTAAAAAGACTAAAATCATACAAAGTTTTGGGAATAGCTTTAGGGTCAAAATTAGGGCTAAAACGAGGTTGACAAACCCAGACCAGGTCAATAGTTTGACCACAGTCTGGTCGACCGAACTCATATAGTTCATTCACACCCGGTCAACCGAACTCCCTTTGAATCAACACTTTGACCTCCTGGTCAACCGAGCCCAAAATGAATGCCAACGCTCTGGTCGACTGAGGGTCCTCGGGAGATGCCCTAACGGTCTGGTCGACTGAACCATCTAGTTCATTTCTTCTCGATTGACCGAACCTCGCTGTTTTGAAAAATCATCTTTTTCGGTCGACCAACCAGTTAGTTCATTTTCACCCTGGTCAACCGAACTGCTCTAATTTGGAAAAATCGCCCTTCCTAGTCGACCGACCTTGAAGTTCAAAATTGGCCCAGTTGGCCGAGCCATATAAACTTCGGTCAACTGAAAGTCTTCTGGTCAACCGATGCTCTCGGTTTGGTTCGAATTTTTACCGCGGTTAACTTTTTAAAATGAGGTCAATTTTAATTAAACGTCATTAATCTTTTTATAAAATAACCTCCGTGTTCCCAATGGTCATATTTCTCACAAACTCTATAAATACCCCTTAATTACTCCAAATTAGTAACTTTGATTAACTCTAAATTTCTCTTTAATCCTTAGTTAATCAAAGTTCCTCCAAATGCTTTTTATTGTTTAAATCACTCTTTTGAGGTCAAATATTTTTATTCAAATCTCTCCAACTCTCTTTCATGTTTTTATTTTAAAATCTTCATTGAGGAGAGTATTTTATTTAGGGCATTTCATTTGCACATATTCTCATTAGGCACCAAATATTTGAAGAATATTTTTGAGAATATTGTTTTGGTTTTCTCCCGGATTATTTCCTTGATAAATATATTGTTAGCTTTGGTGCAATCCCAAGAGGGGGGGGGTGAATTGGTATTTAAAATTTATTGCCTTAGGTCAATCCACTAACAACAATATTACCACAAGCCTAAGGTCAATCTAGTGCATGTAAAATAAATCAAAGTAAATATACAATGGAATTTAAACTGCAATAAATGTTTAACCAAGAATGCATAATAAAGTAGTAAAGGAGACGACACCCAGAAATGTTATTGAGATTTGGCCAAATTTCCTATGTCCCCGCCTTGGATAACAAGCACAAGGATTCCACTAATGCTCACTTAAAGGGTGGAGCGGCACCAATTACAATCAGGTCAATTACCACAGGGCTGACCTCAACCTTAACCAGGTCAATTAGCGGGGCTGACCTTAACCTACACACCTTACCAAGATGGCGCACCTAGCTTCCTAATTGGGTCTAAGCCAGTCCGGGACTATTCTAGGGCTAGTCTCCCTCTTCAGGCCCGTGCTTGGAAATACAACAGATGTGTATATAATTTTGCGTACAAGGAAATGCTTCTTATTCTAAGCTGATTATGTACCACTAAGTACAATGTAATTAATACACTACCAAGAGATAGGATTTGATAAGCTCGGTGTAGTCTAAGTGTCTACTCTCAAATATTTATGCAAATATAGCAATCAGTGCGTGAAAATGTAAATGATATGATCTTTGTATCACTAAATATATTCAATCACAATGCACAAGCAAAGATCACAAGCACACTTTAAATATCTCAACCAATATTTGAAATAAGGAATAGCTTCCCAAGAGGGGGGGGGGTGAATTGGATTCTTTTTATATTTTAATAATTTTTAAGCTTTTAATTTTAATTACCCAGAAAACAAGATATATATGAACGATAACCACACTTAAGAAATACTGAAATTTAAATTCACAAGTCAATCAATGAAACCAAGATAATTAAATCACTCAATCAAAAAATATTAAAGCTTTTGTTGACTTCCCTATAAACTTTTAGTAGGCACTCTACTTGATTAAGATTTCCGCAAATTAACCAACGTACTCCCTTTTTGGGTTTCTGCAAACGTTTAATCAAAACGTACTTTCTAAATATCAAGTACCTTTGTTTCTTTCTCACTTAAGAACCTGCAACCTGCACTTTTAAATCATACAACTATAGCAAGTAAAGAATATAACGTAAAGCAGAGAGAAAGAGACAAGAATTTTTACGAGGTTCAGCTTCAACACAGCCTACGTCCTCGCCTTTGGTAAAACACCAAAGGATTCCACTATATCAGTTCCTTTACCTGATGGAGCAATACTTATTTACAACCACTCCTTCTGTTAGGCTAGAGCCCGCCTCTCCAAACAATAACCCCTTGTTTGGTCCAACGATTCAACAACTCTGAATCGTTTAAGAATGATGATAAAGAAATTTGTGTACAAAAGAAAACTCTCACAATAGAGTAAATTAGTACAATGTTCAGCTCATTTATACTTCAAGGTAATTCAAATATAAGAAATTTGAAGCTCAGAACTTAGTATGAATTACCAAACAATTTTTCAAAGAAAGATGAAAGATTCTGATTTTTAAAAGCTTTGCTTCAAAATATAAATCAATATCAGATCAAAATTTTTAAGCACAAGAGAGTTTTAGATCCTTTGAGAAATTTGAATACTTGAAGATCACTTGACCTAAATACCTTTGAAAATTTGCTTGATCTAAAAACTTTGAAGATTGCTGGATTTGAGAATTTTGAAGATTGCTGGATCTGAAAGCTTTTGAGAATTTTCTTAATTTCAAAAACCTTTCAATATTGCCTCTATAATCATTGTTTCAAACCTTTGAAGCTTTTGACTATTTATAGATGTTTTTAGAAGCCAACCATTACTCCCAAAGATTCCTAAAATTTATTTCCAAATATTTTGAAATAAATATGTTCAAAAACGTGATTTAAAAAATCTTCCCATTGAGAGAATTAATGTCAACGTTCGAGTGGCAGTCGCCTGTCACAGAGCACTCTCTCAACACAGTATGCTGGTAGTCGCCTGCTAGAACCAAGGCAGTCGCCTGGCTTGTTCACGCAGGCGCCTAGCTGGTTAGGCAGTCGTCTGTCTAGCTACTGACTTTTTGAAAAATCATTTTCTTAATGTGGCAATCGCCTGACCCTTCATAATTTCAAAAAGTTTTCTTTTCTTAAACCCTTTCTTTTCATTAAAAAAAAAAAATATTCTTAAGAGTATAAACGTAAAAACATATTTTTGAATTTTTATGCGCTTCAAACCACTTTATATTTAAGAATAACTTTGAAGTACTTACATTTATAATATCCTTAAAAAATATAATTCTTTTAGTCTTCAAACTTGTTCTTCCATCTTTGTGGTGGCAATCTTTCCTTTGAGCTTTTCACAATATAACTATGTTCTTCATGCTCTTTGTAATCCATGAGCTTTACTTTGTGTTCTTCAAGAATTCTTTGTAATCCATAAACTTCCTTATGCATTTTGAGCTTTGTTATTTTCCTGAAAACTTTTGCTTGAAACATATTAAACATATCATTTGATTTGTTATCATCAAAATAAGAATTGTAAGCCTTATTAGGCCAACAATCTCTCCCTTTTTGATGATGACAAATTGAGAGCAAAAAAAAATAAGATTTTAATATTCATGGTTTCCCCTATCAATAATCATGATGTAATTCAAGTATATAAGTCCAAAGGATAATCTATGAATCCATGAATAAACCACTCATACAAGTACAAAGATCTCCCCCTATCAATAAGCATGATATAACCATGAATAAACCATACACATAAGTACAAAGATAATTTTCATACAAGATTCATCCATCTATATAAAGTTTTACAAACCATATATATTCATATTTTTGCACACACCTCTCTTAAACATTTCTCCCCCTTTAGACATCAACCAAAAAGGAGAAAGATATACAAAAACAGAGAAATGCTGCAAGTCAAAGTACTAGTTTTTAAAATACCAAAAATAACCTATCCGATAAAACTTGAGCACATGAAAGTGATATATATCTTATAGATAAGAACACATCAGTCAGAAGCTTCCATAAAGTCACTCTCATCATCTCCTTCCTCTTGGTCATCAGTTTCATTAGTTCCTTCTTCTTGTTCACTTTCATGATCTCCTTCCTCTTGGTTACCAGAGTCATCCTCATTGGATGTAGCAGAACTAATACTCATAGGAGATTTTCCTTTTGAAGAACTGGCCAACTGTTGCTCAATTTTTCAACTCTCTTATCAATATGTGAACAATGAGTTTCGATGGAGGTAACCTTCTCTTGTAGAGTACTGAGGCCAGATTTCATACCATCACTAAACGTCATGTAATGGTTAAAAAATGAAACAAACCATGAAGGAGTGTCTACATCAAGATGAACTAAAGATTTGGATGGAAGATGAAGAAGGTGGTGGTGCAGATGAGACATTCCTATGTCCTTTATGGAACCATCCTTGAGGAGAATTTTTATAGCCTATCCGTTTTAGAACCGTATCTGAAAAAATATCATAGTATGTCTTGCTAGTGAAGTTGAATGATGGAGTTAAAACATTAAAATGAGTGAAAACCATATTCAACATTCCCGCATATGGTAGGACAACACGGGGAGCATCAACTTTCATGATAATCCACTGAATGATCAAACTTGGAAGATCTATCTTCTTCCCTTTAAGAATGCACCACATTACAAAACAGTCCAGAAACAAAATGTGATCGTGAGAACCAGATCGTGGTAAAATGTTGTTTGTAATGAGCTTGTGCAGAATTAGGGCTTTCAAACTAAGCTGCTTATAAAGTGGAGGATGACCAAAGCTATTAGGAGTGTCAGTCATAACCAGAGGCAAAAACTCTTGTGGAGTAAAACCTTGAGCCATAATCCATTGCTTCTCAATAATATGGATCTCAAAATCCCCTAGCTTAATTCGAAGAATCTTTCCCAAGGATATGGAATTTAGATGGATGTCTTTCCCAAGCAAATTTTTTTTGATTCCATTTTCACATTGCTCCATGTTTGCATAAAAAATACATACAATATTGGGATAATAGCCTTTAGCTTGGTAGGTGATAAACTTATCCCATCTAATGTTCTTGAAAAGTTCCATGATTTTTGGAAAATTGGAATTGAAGAACGTTACGTCGAGAACCTTACCTAAAATCGATTCAGCTGAAGCAATTTGATTTCGAAAAAGGTGCTTGGCGTGTGGTGTGACCAACCATTTCTCCACTTCATCATTATTGATTCTTGTGGAAGATGAAGATCCCTTAACACCAATGGATTTTGATCTAGGCATGTTTGTATGAAGAAGAAAATCAAGGAAACTCTAAGTTAAGCTCGGGTTTTTTGTGTGGAGGAAGGATTTGATACTAGGTTGCTAGATGCTTTGAGTAGGATTTGTGTATGGAGAGTGATGGAGACGAAGGCTTTCAGAGAGAAAAATGAATGGTCAAGCGTCTGGTGGGTTTTAAAATGACTTAAAATAGGGTTTTAAACCCTACCTGCCGTGAGGCAGTTGCCTGCTTGAATGTGGCAGGCGCCTGTCTATGTGGAATTCAAAAAGATAGTAGCCAGGTGGTCGCCTACCAACCAGAACAATTCCTAAATTACTTCACGACTATGATGCATGACCAATTCTCTTCTTATAAATATGAATCTTTCTTTCGACAAATGTTTTGTGAAAATATCTGCTAATTGATTATGTGTATTTACAAATTCTAGTACTATATCTTCGTTTTGTACATGATCTCTCAAGAAATGATGTCTTATATCGATATGTTTTGTTCTTGAGTGAGATACAGGATTTTTTGAAATATCAATAGCACTTGTGTTATCACATTTGATAGGGATAGTTTGATATTGTATTTGAAAATCTTTTAATTGTTGTTCATATACAATGTTTGAGCACAACAACTTCTTGCAGTAATGTATTCTGCTTCTGCTGTGGATAATGCTATAGAATTTTGTTTCTTTGAAGACCATGAAACTAAAGAATGTCCTAGAAAATGACACGTTCCACTTGTGCTTTTTCTCTCTATTTTGCATCCGGCAAAGTCTGCATCTGAATAACTAATCATTTCAAATTCAGATTCTTTTGACTGCTATTTGGTGTGATTCCTTTGGAGCTGACTGAAATCTTGCACACATACATACACTAAACATAATATCTGGCCTACTTGATGTTAAATAGAGTAGGCTTCCTATCATTTCTCGATAGTGCTTAGTATGTTTCCCTTTTTCATCTTTGTCAAGACTAGTTGAAGTACTCATAGGAGTTCCTATGAGTTTACTTTCTTCCATATCAAACTTTTTTAACATGTCTTTAATGTATTTAGTTTGATTTATGAAGATTCCATTTTTTTCTTGTTTGATTTGTAATCCAAGAAAGTAATTTAGTTCTCCCATCATACTCATCTCAAACTCTTTTTGCATACATGTGGCAAATTCTTTACCTAGATCTTTATTTGTAGCTCCAAATATAATATCATCCACATATATTTGAACTAATAACATATCTTTGTTTTTAGTTTTAATGAATAAGGTACTATCAACTTTTCCTCTTGTAAATTCATTTTTAAGTAAGAATTTACGTAACATTTCATACCAAGCTCTTGGAGCTTGTTTCAAACCATAAAGAGCTTTTGTCAATTTGAATACATGGTTTGGATTTTTAGAATTTTCAAACCCTAGAGGTTGTTTGATATATACTTCTTCATTTATATCAGAAGTATTAGAAGAGCCTCAATATTTCAATAAACAACAATGATGCATGTGAGACCTATAAGTTCTTTCTATAGGATAGGTGCTCAGCTCTCTAAGTGCTTGATAATTATGCAAGGATGAAACTTAATTTTCAAATATTTTTCACTTATCCTTTCTAAAATATTTTAACATTAATTTTATCATAATCATCTTTAATACAAGATTTTATATGGGAAAATTCTTGCAAAATTTTGGCAGCATGCCGTTTGTATATAGGACATTTTTCCATAAAAACCTGTACCTGATAGTAGGTTGCTTTCAATAGATAAATTACATAAAACAAGCAGCAACCTAATATCCACAACTAGCATGCACAATATATCATTGCATCCGCCATGCAAGAGGCATTCAATACAAGCATGCTTTCCAGTAGTTCAATCAATAACTCATAATAGAGATGAACTATCCAACATATGACATGACCAGCAACTAACAATGGATAGTTATGAGATTAATGCAGAGTTGTTCTCACCAAGGCATACAAACATATAAGCATAAATAAAAATTGAAAGCATTTTAATGAATATAGATATGAAAGATGAATGCTCCCCCTTAGTTATGCGCTAATTCAATTTATGCACTTTCTTATTTTTTAGGTTCTTTAGGCTAAGTGTATTAAGATTTTCAATGTTATGTGCTTGGCTTTGGATGAATAGGCTAAGAGGACCAAAAGGTTACAAGATATATATCTTTAAATAAGCTAAGCCAATATTTGCCTCTTTTCTTATGATTTACAATACGTGAGAGGCTTAAGTTCAAATGACTTTTCATTTTAAGGTTCATGCATAGGTTTCTTTGAATTTTTTTTCCATCATACAGATTGAAACCTATATCAATTAAATTAGCCATTTTAACTTAATTCATGAGGATGAAGCTCTTAAATGATTTTATATAAAGTTTGAGAGCTTGGAAGAAAATTGAATACTCTTAAATAATTAAAATTTATGTTATGTTCAAAGAGTATTTATTATGAATGGACATGATTCAAGATATTGCATGGAAGAGGAAATGTCTAAACAATTTTAGATAAATAGCAACTAGAAGAGTATAAATTTTGGAACATTGCTCTTTGGTGATTGGAAAGTATCCTTTAGGTATGATCACAAATTTGGAGCAAGGATGCATACCAATGAGAGGATGGATCTTTACCTGACGTGATCAAGGAATGATAAAGATATCCTATGGAGGATATAAGCCAAAATTAGAGGATTTATAGTTTAAGCTCAAAGGGAATTTTTGATTTAATAGTGAAACTTGAATCCCCTAGTGGATGCCTCTAGTTTTGATAAAAAAAATGTCTTTTAATAAGCACCAGAAATATTTGAAATTTATGATAAATAGTGCTTCAAGCCTAGAGTGATGACTGCATTAAAATTTAGGCTTTTAAGTTCAATGATGGGTTTAGGATTGAATGATATATAGTGTGAGATGGATTCCCAAAACCACAAGCTTGTGCAATGGACAATGTATGCTTAACTTAAGATATTCATATTTAAGCGTGAGTTAAGCAATTTGAAATTTATATACAAGGCAAACATGCCATGTCCATTTGGAAGTGAATTTTTATTCAATCTGCCAATAATTTCATATTTTAACCAATGAATATATGCAATAAGTTCAGATTGGTTATATACATGGATTTGTAGATTGACTTGATTTTTCAAAATACTTAGTATGTAAGATTTTGAATAGTGGGCATATACAAATATTTTACATTTTCAGCCCCAAACCACTTCTTAAGCCTTTGGAAAATACTACCCCCTATAACTAATCCTAACTCCTAAGAAAGAATTATGTGATCATGTAATTCCTGTTTGAGTAAATGCTTCCTTGAATTTCAAAGGGTTTTCTTTCTTCACAACCCATACCATTTTTCTATCTTTAATTCTTGATGGGTTAGGAGTTGATGATTCCTTAATTTTCCATACTTGCTTGGGTTTCACACCTTTTCTTTTAAATGGGCAATCAAATTTTATATGCCCCTTCTTTTTACATAAAACACATGTGGTGTAAGTGTATGGACCGGAGGAGGTACTAGCATAATGTTTCGATTCTTTTACAAAGTACCTCATGTATAGGTTCTTCCTTTTCTTATTTTCAATTCCATTAAAACCTATACCTTCTTTATCTAAGGTCATCTTTTGTGAGCTTAACAATTTATCAAAGTTTTCCTTGCCTCTAGTAAACGTGTAGATGATCTTAGAATGATCTTCTATTTTCTTCTCTAGATCTTGAATTTTTGAGTTTTTCAATTCTTTGCAAACATCCTGAAGTTTCATAAATTCTTTAGACATATTGTTTGCTTTATTTTCAAGATCTGCAATCAAGTGGCCCTTTTTTATCATCATTAGAAACTTTAGATTTCAAAATAGTCAATTCCTTTTCTAATGATTCATTCTTACTTTCCAGTCTTTTAATTTTCAAATTATTTTCTCTTTCAGTAAGAATTGTTGAGTCACATTCTTTAATGCATGCATCATACTTGTTTTTTAGCATAGAATATTTCTTATTCGATTTAACAAGTAACTCATGAGTCCTAATATATTCACGTTGCAATTCATCATAAGTTGGCATGCTTTCACTATCACTACTATCATATGATTCACAATCAGATGCATCATTCAAATTAGCACATGAATCATTTTCATAATTATCTACTGAAGCAGAAGGAACCAAGATAACCTCACCATCAGTTAAAGCAACAAAACACTGGTTACTTCCCTTGAGATCAGTGGAGCCTGAGTCGCACGGAGAGATGACTTCCTTTAGTATGGATGTGCCATATCTCCTCTCAAGTTCATCCCAAATCTGCTTAGCTCTACTACAAGCCATAACCTCACATAAAACATTAGAATCTAAAGCATGCAGTAACGTATTCATGACATCAAAATTTACTTGTACTAAGTCCCTATCATGATCATTCAGTTCATACTTAGATTTAGGAACATTAGTACACCCAATAGATTTCATAGGCACACAATCACCTTGATCAATAACTTTCCAAAACATTGACATATGATATAACTTGAAGCTCGTGAATGAATGAAAACGATAAAATTGTTTTATGTATGATATGCCTCAACACACAAATCCCTTTTTAACCAAAACTTTCATGTAAAGATAAATTCAAAACATTTTGGAATAATCTAGGGTTCTTGGTTCACTTTGCAAAAATGCACACTTATATAATTGAAGTGAACTTGTTGGCAAAAACTTTGTCTTGAATATACACTTAATCAATATCACAAAGTTTTATTTCAAGTACTCAACCACAAAACTGAGTATATTAATTTGCTGAAAAATATCCCTTAATTAAAATTATAGTTATAAGTGTCAAGGATATTAAATCAAGTTCTAATGTATCTAAAGATAGATCCTTCTAGAAACCACACACTTGAATCAAACCTTTCAATAAGTCACACACCATAAAGCAAATAATGATCTTATTTAAAATAGCTTGGTATATATAAAGATACTTTCAAGATCACTCTTTTAATCAAAACTAAGTTTTTCAATAAGAAGCCCTTTGAGAAAATATATGTCTATTTATATGCTCTTGAACCAAAATTTAATCTACCAAGTTAGATAAACTTTCTCAAGTAATGATCTCTTAGAAAAATAATTTTTGTACGAAAGACACACTCAAGATCAATACTTTTCAATGCTAGTCAAGAACAAATAATGAGATGATATGTAAAAATCACAAGACTAATAACTTGAAAGATCAAACCTCAATACTAGATTGAAGTACAATAGAGTAAACAAGTTCCCTTTGAAAATATGAATTGATTTGCCCAAACTTGAAGATATGAGATTGATGTATAGGCAAACGAATAGCACTAAGAGTAGATAATCAACAAACTTGCAACAAGGTGTGTTCTTCTCTTTCTTGTGTGTCTCACACTTGTTCTAGGATTTAGATATTCATAATATATAGTATATTACCCTTAGGATTGATCTCAGCCATTGGATCAATAAGATACCTCGCGTGTCTTTTTAATAAAGAACTGCTTTTTAAGCTTTCTCGCGAGTTCAGGCAACCGAACTCGACTTCAAGCTCTTGAAGTGTCAACTTCAGGCGCCTGAGGTTCCAATGTCAGGCGCCTGAGGTTCCAATGTTAGGCGATCGAGGTACCTCTGTCAGGTTCTGTCTTTTTCATTTAATTCTTCAGGCTACCAAACTTAATCTTCAGGCTACCGAAGAAATTCTTCAGGCGCCCGAGGATAACTTCAGGCTACCGAAGTCCCCTCTTTCACACGTATTCATTTCCAGTTTAAAATTCTACTTTAATTCTTTGCTTGGGTCTTTTATAAAACAAGTTTTCCATGATTTTAAACACATTTTTAAGCCCATGTAAGTACTCTAATGATGTACATGAAATGCATGAATCCTAAAATCATTCTAAGTTGTATTGAGCCTCAAGAAAAATCATATGAAAATGTAGGTACATGAGTTCTAAATACCCATTCCCAAGACATTCTTGAACTTTGCCGCTTGCATCTTGATTCTCATACTCTTTGAGTTCCATGGTACTTTATAATATGTATCAGCTTTACTTTATGGCGTCTATTACCCGTTATCTTTCCGTGCATGCTCAGTGTAAGTCCTGTTCAAAAACTCAATGCATAGATCAAATATCAAGTGATTTGTCATTATCAAAAACTGGCTTGGACTCATAGAGTCAACAGCTAATAAATATCTCAAAATATTTTTCTCAAGATAAATCACAAGAAATATTTGAAATATGTTTGTAAAATATTTTATCTTTGTGTCAAGATAATATTATCAATCAAAAGGTGTAATAACAAAGATCTTCACAAGAAAAATATCCCAAAAGTATTTTTCTCAAAAATAGGCATATAGGATATTTGAAAATGGTTCGTAAAGAATTATTTCACAAACAAAAAGCAATACGAACTATTGAGTATTGCAATGATGATGCAAAACTCACAAGGTCTACGTAGTTTTCCTATGGAAGACTTATTAATGAAGTCTCTTAGAAAAACTTCAAGCTTACTCTCGGATAAAAATATATATATTATTCAATCTAAAACTAGTGAGAGTGTAAGCTTTACTAGACACTCACAATAGCACTCTTACCTAGCGAGATTTGCAATGAGGATGAGTAAGAATGAAGAAATAAGGCTTGGATGTGAGAAATAGAGCTTATGAGAATCAGAGAATATTTGCTAATTATTTTTGCTAATCTCTTGCTAATTATTCCAAATGAAGGGGTATATATAGACAACCCCTAAGAATATAATAGTTAAGGACACATATGGAATTATTAGGAAAGTTTTAATACAATTTAATTATTTTAACCCCATTTAAAAAAGTTAACCACGGTAAAAATATTGGGGCAACTCGAGAGGTCCGATTGACCAGAACAGTTTCGGTCGACCAAATCTCATATGGTTCGGTCGACCAGGAGGTTTTTGAACTGAAGGCTCGGTCGACCAAAAGTGCGCAATTTCCCATTTCTCCAAGGTTCGGTCGATCGGGCCATTTTGAACTGGCTGGTTTGATCGACCAGATCGTTGGGATTTTTTCTGAGGACCCTCGGTCGACCAGGTAGTTGAAGTACAAAATTGGCTCGGTTGACAGATGGTCAAAATGTTGACCTCTGGGAGTTTTGGTCGATCAGGGGGTTTTAAACTATACTAGTTCGGTTGACCAAGGCCTTGATCAACTGTTAACCCAGCCTATTTCGGTCGACTGGGGTAGAATAAACTACCAAGGTCGGTTGACCGAAAGTGCACAATGTGTGCATTTCGGTCTTGTCTTGAAACACACAAACCCTATTAAAGTGCCTAACAATCATAGGTGCAATGGTGTGTGTTCTAGGGTCATTTTTGTCCCAAATAAAGACACCGAAAAAGTCCAGTATCGGTCGAACGAAGTCGACCGCAGGGTGTTCCCTAAGGTCCATTTATGGTCTTGAGCTTATCGATCCTACCATATAGGTAAGACATTAATTATTACAGACCATATTCTCGTAATTACTATTACATACCCAAATAATAATGAAATACAATAAACATGATCTTCAGGGTCTTCAGTTTTTCACTTCATATGCCATGTGCATACACCATATGATACGTTCAATTGGTCTTACACGCAAACTCATCAACCATTAAATATCAGAGTATATGTCATAATAAAAAATAGGGATATGACCTATAAGGTCAACATATATTTTGGGAGAAGATTATTTTTTGCACAAACATTTTATTGAGCTTAACTCCTAGATTCTCCAAATATTTCTAACTTGCATAAATCTTTATAGGAGAACATAATACACATTTTTCATACACATTGCATTTGCGCAAAATCGTTAAAAGGGCAAAACCCTAGGTTCTCCTATAGTTTTATTGAAATATCTTTTTGGAGAAAACTTTTCATTAGGGTTTAAACATAGTTAAGCACCTTTACTCCCCTGAGCATTATTTCATATCATTGGAGTGTATGTTTTTATGAGCTTAAGCGTGTACATCTCTGCTTGTATTTCAGAACCATATTTTATGTACAAAATGGTTTTATTGTAATGGTTAGGTTTAGTCTGTTAATTGAACTGGGGAGTCTCAGCCTTATAAATGAGACAGGTTCAGTTCAGCCCGGAATTGAATTAAGGAGTCTCAGCCCCATAAGTGAGCCTAGTTTGGCTCAGCCTAGCAATTGAGTTGGGGTTTTCCTTGCCCCGTAAGGAGAGGATGTAAAAGACTTTTGCTCCTCCCGGTTAAGTGAGCAGATATAGTGGAATCCTTAGGGGTAAGCCCAAGGAGGGAATGTAAGCTGGTTTGGCCGAACCTCGATAACAGATATGGCGTCGCTCTCTCTATCTCATTTAAATTCCCGCACTTAAAATTTAGCACATGTATGTCTGTTCATATTTTGTTATAATCATCTTGCATGCACACAGAACTTATTTAAATGAGAAATGCAGCACATGTGTATGTATGCACACACTGATCACTTAATTGTTGTACATACACGTTTTTCGATATTGAATGGGATATGAACTGTGGTGAATCGGCGTAAGTGTTTAAATTAGTGAAAAATATTTTACCTAATTCAACCCCCTTTTGGGATCACAACAATTCCAACAGGCTCAGGAAACCGTCCCAATTTTGAACTAAAAGTCACCAGGCGATTGAACTCCTAAAGTCATTTTTTTCACTATCCTCGGGTGCCCGAACCTATAGTTCAAAAAACACCCTAGGCGACCAAATTATGAAGTTTGGCAGACCTAACCATTCACCCGGCAACCGAACCTCGAGCATTTGGAAAATTGCCTTGGTCCAACCACCCAAACTTTCATTCGAGCACCCGTACTTGAAAAAGTATCTTTTCTCTTTGTCTCTTTTCGGGTGACCATCCCTAAGGACCGGGTGACCGAACCTCTTGGGTTGCCAATTTTTTACCAGGGTAATTTGGGTTAAAACTCAATTAAAACATTTCCAAAATTCCTAATTTGTCCCCAATGGTCATATTTTGTTGAAAAACTATAAATACCCCTTTCATAACTTAGATTAGAAATTTTGATTAACTCTAAAATTCTCTATAAACTTTTGTTAATCATAATTCCCCAAACCAATTTTTATTGCTAAAATCTCTTCTTTATGACAAAATCTTTTAAGTAAAATTCTCAAACTCTCTTCTTCTCTTTCATTTCAAAATTACTCTTTTTGGGCATTTATTTTTACATGCTTACTCTCACTTATTATTTATTTTTGAAAATCTTTTTGAGAGTATAACTTTGGTTTCTCCTGGTTATTTCCTTAATAAATATTTTTGGGAGAAAACCATTTATTACACAAATATTTTCTTGAACTTAAATTCCTAGATTCTCCAAATATTCTTTATTTGGGAAAAATATTTATAGGAGAAAAATAATACTTATTTTTCACATATATTTTATTTGTGCAAAATTATTTGATAGCACCATTACTCTATAGAGCATAATGCATATCATTAGAGAGTGCATATATTTTATGAGCTTAAATGTGTACATCTCAACTTATTGTTTGAAGCATGTAACATGTACAAAAATGTTTTTACTGCATCAATTGGGTTCAGCCCGGAATTGAACTGAGGAGTCTCAGTCCCATAAGTGAGACCAGTTTGGTTCAGCTCGAAAATTGAATTGGGGATTCTCAT
This sequence comes from Malania oleifera, assembly GCF_029873635.1. Classification (NCBI taxonomy): domain Eukaryota; kingdom Viridiplantae; phylum Streptophyta; class Magnoliopsida; order Santalales; family Ximeniaceae; genus Malania; species Malania oleifera. The sequence continues at coordinate 57,066,853 of NC_080426.1, forward strand.
CCTCATAAATGAGACAAGTTGGGTTAGCCTTGTAATTGAATTAGGATTTTCCTCGCCCTGTAAGGAGAGGACGTAAACAGCTTCTGCTCTGCTCGTTTAAGTGAGCAGGTTGAGTGGAATCTTTGGGGAGTATGCCCAAGGCAGGGATGTAAGCTGGTTTGGCCGAACCTCGATAACAAATATCGTGTGTCGCTCTCTCCTTATCTCATTTACTTTTTGCTCTTTAATTTTAGTATGTGTATGTCTGTTCATGTGTTTGTTATAACCATCTTGCATGCACATAGAATTAATTTAAACGAGATATGTAGCACACGTGTATATATGCACACATTATTCACTTACTTTACATACATGTTTTATTTTGAATGAGATATGAGATGTGGTGAATTGGCGTAATTGTTTAAATTAGTGAAAAAGTTGTAAATGTCTAATTCACCGCCCCTCTTAGGATCACACCAATTCCAACACGTACTAACCTTATATCTTTTGCTCCTTCAAGTCTTCTTATCTGTGCATTCTCCTCTTTATTGGCTTTTAGTCCTTTGCTTGGGTTGTCCTCTAGGCTAGGCATCTATCCCCTCTAGTAGGTAGGGAAACCCTCGGGTTGCAGGGTGATAGACTATGCTGCCCTCTTCTATGAGAAGGATAGGAGATCACCCTTGTTAGCTTTGCCATGATCCCAAGAGGGGGGGGGGGTGAATTGGTATTTTTAAAACTTAAGCCCTTGGTCAATCTCCTAACACTAGTATATTCACAACCTTATGGTCAATCTAGTGTGAGTAATGTAAATGTTTACCACAAAGTAAATAAAGAAATTTAATCAAACACACATGCACCAGAAAGCAGTAAAGTAAGGGTGACACACGAAAATGTTATCAAGGTTCGGCCAATTGCCTACATCCTCGCCTTAAATAATAAGCACAAGGATTACCACTATAACTTGCTCACTTAAACGGGTGGAGCAACACCTAAACAAATCAGGTCAATTAGCACAGGACTAACCTCAACCTTTACAATTAATCCTTATCGGGATGCATTACTGCCCCCTTAGGCCACGCCTAGAAACACTTAGATTTTACAATCATATGGTACAAAAATAGTGCTTTCACGTAAAGTTAAAATATACCCAAATACGCATATTCACATACACATCAATAGCATGGATATAGTGTAAGCTCAATGATCCAAGTTTTATTCAATCAATACTCAACGTAGTATAATCAGTATGATGCTCAAGAGTATTCAACACAAGCAACATCTTGGAATCTAAACAAGGTATTTCAGTAGCACATCAATATTCTAAGTATACTAATCAGATAATCAAACTAGCTTAAGAAAATTTTCTTCAATGTAATATGCACAATACTAGTCTTTCAATTGTTGTTTCATATATAGTATTTGTGCACAACAACTTTCAGCTGCTATATATTCAGCTTCGGCGGTTGATAAAGTTATGGAGTTTTGTTTCTTTGAAAACCATGACACTAAGGATTGTCCAAGAAAATGACATGTGCTACTTGTACTTTTTCTATCAATTTTATATCCAGCATAATCAGCATCAGAATAACTTATCATTTTGAAATCAATATCTTTTGGATACCATAAACCTAGATCAAGTGTTCCTAGTAAGTACCTAAGTATTCTTTTAACTGCTGTTAGATGTGATTCTTTAGGTGCTGATTGAAATCTTACACACATACATACACTGAACATAATATTGGGTCTACTAGCAGTTAAATATAGTAAACTACCAATTATTCCCCTATAGTGTTTTGTATCTACTTGTTTTCCCTTTTCATCTCTATCAAGGCTAGTTGAAGTACTCATCGGGGTTCCTGTTGGTTTACTTTGTTCCATATCCAACTTTTTAAGCATATATTTAATGTATTTAGTTTGATTTATAAACGTTCCATTTTTAGCTTGTTTATTTTGAAGTCCAAGGAAATAATTTAACTCCCCCATCATACTCATTTCAAATTCTTTTTGCATACATATGGCAAAGTCTTTACATAGAACTTCATTTGTAGCCCTGAATATGATATCATCCACATATATTTGGACAATCAGCATGTCTTTGTTTTTGTTTTTAATGAATAGGGTGCTATCAACCTTTCCTCTTGAAAATTCATTTTTAAGTAAGAATTTACTAAGTCTTTCATACCAAGCTCCAGGAGCTTGTTTCAAACCGTACAATGCTTTTGTCACTTTAAATACACGATTTGATTTTTGTGTATCTTCAAAACCTGGAGGTTGTTTGACATATACTTCTTCATTTATATAACCATTTAAGAATGCACTTTTTACATCCATTTGATATAGCTTGAAATCTTTATGAGCTGCATAAGCTAAGAGCATCCTGATTGCTTCCATTCTAGCTACATGAGCAAAGGTTTCATCATAATCAATTCCTTCTTCTTGATTATATCCTTGTGCTACCAGCCTAACTTTATTTCTTACTACTACCCCATTTTCATCTTTTTTATTCTTGAATACCCATTTAGTTCCTATGATTGATTTATTTTTGGGTTTAGGTATAAGTTCCCACACTTGACTTCTTTCAAATTGATTTAGTTCCTCCTGCATAGCTATAATCCAAGAATCATCTTTTAAGGCTTCGTCAATGTTTTTGGGTTCATCTTGAGATAAGAAGACATCATGGTTACAAATATGTTTTAATGAAGTTCTAGTGGTTATACCTTTTGATGTCTCACCAATAATTTGATCTTTTGGATGACTTTTAGCATATCTCCATTGTTTAGGTAATTCTAGATTTTCTATGATGTTTTTGTTTGGAGCTTCACTATTGTTTTCTTCTTTTATTTCAAGTTTTTCTTCTTTTTGTGAAGTATCTTCTTTTTCATCAGCCTTGGCTTTATCATTATTATTTGATTCATCAAAACTTATGTGTATTGATTCAATAATAGTAAGAGTTCTTTTATTGTAGATCCTATAAGCTTTACTATTTGTAGAATAACCTAAGAAGATTCCTTCATCAGATTTTGCATCAAATTTTCCTAAATCGTCTTTGGTATTAAGAATAAAACATTTGCATCCGAATACATGAAAGTAAGAAATATTTGTTTTCCTATCTTTCCAAAGTTCATATGGTGTTTTGTCTATATTTGATCTTATAGATACCCTATTTAGAATGTAGCATGCTGTATTTATAGCTTCTACCCAAAAATATTTAGGTAGATTATTTTCATTTAGCATTGTTCTTGCCATTTCTTATAGGGTTCTATTTTTTCTTTCAACAACTCCATTTTGTTGCGGTGTCCTAGGTGCTGAAAAATTATGATTTATCCCATGTTCATTATAGAATTTTTCAACTTCTTTGTTTTTAAACTCCTTAGCTTGATCACTTCTAAAACTTGTTACATTATAACCTTTTTCATTTTGTAATTTTTTGCATAAGGTGATTAGCATATTACAAGCTTCATCTTTGTTTGCTAAAAATAATACCCAAGTAAATCTTGAATAGTCATATACTATTACGAAGGCATACTGCTTACCTCCTAGGCTTAGGGTTCTAGTTGGACCGAATAAGTCAAGGTGCAAAAGTTCTAGGGGTCTTTTAGTGGACACGGATTTTTTCTTTTTAAAACTTGTTTTGACTTGCTTTTCCTTTTGGCATGCATCACACATCTTGTCTTTTATGAAACTTTTACAAGATTTTTCTTTGATAATTTGGATAGTAGGTCCATGCTAGCATGTCTCAATTTCCTATGCCATAACCAACTTATTTCATTCATTGCTGCCAAGCAAGTCACATTTTGATTCATTAGTTTCAAGGTTTATATAATAAACATTATTTATCCTATGAGCTATAAATAAGGTTTTATTTTCCTTAGGATTTTGGATAACACATTTTTCTTTCTTAAAGATTATTTCAAACCCTTTGTCACTTAATTGGCTAATGCTCAAAAGGTTGTGTTTTAATCCGTCTACTAATAATACATTATCAATGGTAAGAGAAGGTTCTTTACCAATTTTCCCAATACCAATAATTTTACCTTTGGCATTGTCACTGAAGGTGACATATCCTCCATCCTTTTGTCTTAGAGAGGAAAACTTGGTCTTATCGCCGATCATGTGTCTTGAACACCCGTTGTCCAAGTACCACTTATCTGTTGATGGGGTTGTCCTAAAACAAACCTACAATGGAGGATTCATTGTGTTAGTCTTTGGAACCCAAATTCTTTTAACTTTCTTTGTTTTGTTGTTAGTTCCATTATTAACTTTCCATACTCCTTGTACTTTAACATACTTTCTTTTTAGTGGGCAATTGAATATTACATGACCTTTAGTCTTGCACATATAGCAAGTGGTGTGTTCATGTTTGTTATTTGAGGAAGTGCTAGCATAGTGCTTGGCTTCCTTAACAAAGTATCCCATGTATCATTTCTTATTCTTTTTATTTGTTTTACCATTATATCCTATTCTTTCTTTATTTCCATGAAGCCTTTACTGTCCAATCATTTTTTCAAAATTATCTTTACCTTTGGTAAAGTTATATATAATTTTCTCCTTATCATCTACTAATTTCTTAAGTTCATTTACTTCTAAATCTTTTTTATTCAAATTTTCTTTATGAGTTTTGCCTAATTCTTAAGTTACTTTATTTACTTCCTCTTCTAATGTTTCAATACCAGAGTCTTTTTCTTTTTCAATGATTTTGAATGATTCAAGTTGCTTTAAGAGTTCTTTATTTTGATCTTTCAAAGTTATATTTCTCTTGGAAATTTTTCTGAATCTCTTATGCAAAGAAAACAACTCAGCTTGAAATTCCTTATAGGAAGGCATGCTGTCACATGACTCATCACATGACTCATTGTAAGATTTTGTAGAGGACTAGTAGGAGTTTACCTCTTCTTCATTTGCCATAAAGCATATATTTGCCATCTCTTGTCCGCTTGATTCGTTTTCTGTTTTGCTTGAATTTGAATCATCCCAAGTAGTTTTCAAAGCTTCCTTCTTTTTCTTCTTTTCTTTCTTGAGCAACGGACAATCCGGTTTGATATGCCCTGGTTTCTTGCAATGATAGCATATTGGAGGTTCATTATTACTTTAATTTTCTTTCCTACTTGTCTCTCCTTTTTTAGTTTTCTTTTTATTAAACTTTCTAGGAAATCTTTTATTCTTTCTATAGAACTTACCTAGTCTCTTAGTGATGAATGCTAATTCATCTTGATCTGAGTCACTTGTTTCACTTTCCTCTTCACTAGAGCTGTGGCTAGATACTTTTAGTGCAATGGATCTTTTATGCTTTGGTTCAGGATTCCTTTCTTTTAAGGCCATTTCATAGGTAAGAAGTGAACCTATGAGTTCATCTAAAGAGGTGGTTTTAAGGTTTCTACCTTCTGTGATAGCTGTAGCCTTTGGTTCCCATATAGAGGGAAGGCCTCTTAGAATTTTTCTAATCATTTCGTAGGTAGTATAAGTTTTCCCTAAGGCACTTAATGAATTTATTATGTGGGTAAATCTGGTGTATATACTTGATATTATTTCATCAGAATTCATCTTGAATGCTTCATATTCGCTTGTCAACATGTCTATTCTATTGTCTCTAACATCAATTGTTCCTTTATATGTTACTTCTAGTTTTTCCCAAATTTCTTTGGCCATATTGCAGGCCATGACCCTATTAAATTCGTTAGCATCTAGAGCACAGTATAGAACATTTATAGCACTTGAGTTGATTTGAAGCATCTTATAGTCTGAATCAATCAAATGCTTTTTCTATTTTGGAATATGTTTTCCATCTACTATCTTGGTGGGAATAAGGTCTCCATCCATAACTACTTCCCATGTTTTCCAATCCATGTGCTGGAGATAAATTTGCATTCTCTTTTTCCAAAAGGTGTAATTTTGTCCACAGAAGATTAGTGGACGGGTTGAGGATTGGCCCTCAACAAAGGGTGCTACTCCTATATTTGCCATTTTATCTTTTTTATAGTTTCTTGTTAAGAGTTACTATAATTAGGCTCTGATACCAATTGAAATTTAGGATAGCAACCAAGAGGCGGGGGGTGAATTGATATTTAGATTAAACTTATTATTTTTCTTTTTATTCTTACTTATTGTAATTCAAGACTCTAAAAGTGAATTAATCAATTTGCAATTTAAACCAAATCACACTACAAACTTAAAACAAAATACAATCCAATCATATATAAAACTCAACCAATCATTCAAGAATAATTTTTCCCTTTGATAGAAGTCTTGTAGCTATTTTACAAAGCCTGTTTTGAATGAATTTTTATTGCTTTATCTCTTAACCAAGATTTCCACAAATTAACCAATGTACTCCCTTTTGGTTTTCCGCAAATGATTAATAAAAACATACTTTCTTAAATCAAGAGACTTCCTTGAATATAGCCCTGCAACCTACACTTGATATACACAGTATATAATGCATAAAGTAAAGAGAGCAAAGAGAAGAAGAACACCGAGATTTACGAAGTTTAGCTTATTCCCAGCTTATGTCCTCGCCTTTGGTTAATTCCACCAAAGGATTCCACTAAGTATGCTCTTTACCGAGCAGAGCAAGCCTTTACAAAAATCTCTCTTTTAGGTAGAGAAACCTCTCCAAGTGAACAATCCTCACTCGATACAACGATCCAAACAAGCCTTGAACCGTCAATAATATAAAGAGATTGCTATAATGATCTGTGTACAAAAGAGACTCTCAAAATAGAGTAGAGTTGTACAAGTTAGAGCACAATCAATACTTCAATCAAATAAACAGTAAAGAAACCATGAAACTCAAGTGTTTAGAGATCACCAAGAGTTTGTTTTGAATAATCAAACTCAGAGTATGTATCTTGGCTTTGATATTTCAGCAGAGTTTCAGAACTTTTCTCCCAGATGGAATGTGAGCAATAGAAAGCTTTGAGAGATTGAATGCTTTAATTTCAAGAGAGCTGAGTAATTGCTTGGGTGATAAAATTCTTGAGTTTAAAGGAGTATTTATAGGCATTCTTGGCTTCGTTTCCTTGTTCCCTAAGTATCTTTGAGTGGTTTCCAAGTTTTTTCAACGTTCATATTTTGGAAAACCAATTTTTGAAATTTTCCCGTTGGAGTTTAAAAAAATAAAGCCCGTCGAGTCAGTCGGTTGGACAGGTGCCTGGGTAGTTCAAAAATCATAGGGTTAGTCGGCTGGACAAGCAACTGGCACCATTTTGTCTCCCAAAAATTATTTCAAGAAATTGTCAGTCGGCTGGCAAAACACAGTTCATTTTGAGTCAGTCGGCTGACTATCAGTCGATTGGGTAATTTTGCCTTGGTTAAGTAAGTCGGTTGGGTAGACAAAAGACTGGTTTTTCTTTTGATTTTTCCATTTCAGCTTTACACTTATGATTTGATTTTTCATAAAATATTTCAGGGATTTAAAAATGAGTTTCTTAAGTTCATATTGGTCCCTTAAAGAGCTTCATATTTTCTAAATTGTCATTTGATACGAAGTACTTACATCAAGCTTTTCTTAAACATGATGCTTCAAGTCTTTGATAAGCCTCTTGACTTCAAGTCCCTTTTTATCTTTAAGCTTTTAAGTACTAAGGCTTCAAGTCTTCTTCTTTACTGCTTGAAAAGATTTGTTGAAACTTTCTCTTGACATGATAAAAATGCACAACTTGTTCTCTTGATGATACTTTAATTCATAACTTCTTTCTCTTGTGTTGAGATATATATTCCTAAAACAAAATCACTCAACAAGCAAGTTATACCAGCATCATTTGTTATCATCAAAATAAGATTGAAAAGCCTCATTTGGCCAACAACCTTGAACTCCACAACAAAATAAAGTTGTTGAAAGAAAGAATATATCTCTTCAAGAAATGGTTAGGACCATGCTTAACTAGCATAAATTACCTAAGTATTTTTGGGTTGAAGTAGTAAATACTGCATGTTATGTGATAAATAGAGTTTCCATTAGATAAAGCCTAGATAAGACCCCCTATGAACTATGGAAAGGAAGACAACCTAACATATCTTATTTTCATGTATTTGGATGCAAGTGTTTTGTATTGAATGATAAAAAAGACTTAGAAAAATTTGATGCAAAATTAGATGAAGGAATCTTCCTAGGTTATGCATTAAATAGCAAAGCATTCAGAATCTACAACAAAAGAGCACTCACAATCATAGAATCAATACATATATCCTTTGATGAGGCAAATCCATTCACCAAAACAATTGATAATGAGGAAACTGAAACAATACAAAAACTAGAAGATTTAGAAATTAAAGAAGTCAAGGATGAGAACAATGAATCAACCTCAAATGATGGCCCTATAGAAAATTCTGAACTACCTAAAGAATGGAAGTATGTAAGAAATCACCCAAAAGACCAAATCATTAGTGAACCTTCACATGGTGAGTCTACTAGATCCTCATTGAAAATATCTATGTAATACTTCACATTTTTATCTCAATAAGAACCAAAGAATATAGAAGAAGCCTCAAGTGATGATTCTTGGATAGTAGCTATGCAAGAATAATTAAATCAATATGAAACAAATAAAGTATTGAATTTAGTTCTTAGACCCGCTGATCATTTAGTAATTGGAATTAAATGGGTATTTAGGAATAAAAAGGATGAAAATAGTATAGTAGTACGTAATAAAGCTAGACTTGTAGCTCAAGGATATAATCAAGAAGAAGGAATAGACTACGATGAGACCTTTGCTCTCATAGCTAGAATGGAAGTCATAAGAATGTTACTAGCCTATGCATCTAAAAAAACATTCAAACTCTATCAAATGGAGGTGAAGAGTGCATTCTTAAATGGATTTATAAATGAAAAAGTCTATGCTGCACAACCTCTAGGTTTTGAAGATATTCATAACCCTAATCATGTGTTTAAATTAACAAAAGCATTATACGTACTAAAACAAGCCCCTAGAGCTTGGTATAAGAGGTTGAGTGGATTTATATTGAATAAGGGCTTTTCTAGAGGTAAAGTGGACAACGCACTATTTATCAAATCTAAAAATGAAGATATGCTTATCATTCAAATCTATGTGGATGATATCATTTTTGGTGCTACAAACGAAGATTTATGTAAAGACTTTGCATAGTATATGCAAGAGGATATTAAATGAGTAGTAAAGTAAAATTTGAAAGGCAAGTGAGGTCAGGCGACTAAACCATAAGAAACAGTCGACTGAACCTTTTATGACTTTGTTAGTAATTTAGGATTAATAAAGTTAGGCATCTGACCCTTTGAGCTTCAGTTGACTGACTTGCTACTGTCTGGTAAAATTTAAATGCACTAAATTGTCAAACAACTGAACCTCGATTTCGGTCGACTAACTGACGACAATTTAAATACCTAAAGTGTGCAAAACCCTAACCTTTCAACTTACTAGGCAGCTGACCCTGTTTGTCCCTCTACTACACTTATTCTCCTTCAAACCCAAGTGCTTCTACACAAAAAATCCTTCGATTAGATCTTGAAAAGCATCACCTACACCTTTCCCTCACGATTTTCTAGGGTTTTACCGTTTGAATCATCATGCCATGAATGAAAACCGCTGGATACAAAGGATCATCTTTTGGGAAAGATGATAGTGAGAACATCGAGAAACGGCTTATAAGACCTCACACAAAGAAACTTTACAAAGATCATATTCATCCCGTTGACCTCATTTGTATAGTCTTAGATACTAAGTTCTATGAAGAAACTTTTCTTGATATTTTATCTATGTTTAGAGCGTTATGATGGAAGAAATTTGTCACCTATCAGGCTAAAGGTGTCTTTCCCAATCTAGTTAAGACTTTCTACGCAAACTCGGCTAAAGGAGACACGGTAACTACTACTGAAGTTATGGGAAAGGCAATTGTACTTACTCCAAAAACTTTGGCAACTATTTTCAATATTGGACAAGGTGAATTTGAATGTCTAGCATTTGGACAATCTTGGATCATGGAACAAGGTTTTACCCCTAAAGAACTTCTGCCACTGATTATGGATGAGGAACTGGTTTATTTTGGACATCCTCCACTTTATAAACAATTAAACCTTCAGGCACAAATCCTCCAAAAGATTATCATATACAATATTTTGCCTCATGTAGGATCACAAGACTACATCTCTTATTTGGATTGTTTCATCATGTGGTGCTTACTTAAAGAGAAGAAGCTTGATTTATCAAGTTTGATTCCGAAATGGATGATCTCAAGAACTGAAGCTCGCCGAGTAATTTTACCATATGGAGGAACTCTGAATCTAATCCTTGCCCATCTCAACACAGCCTCTCCAAATGACTTGTTCATCAAGCGGACCCATTATGGCATCTTCATGTCTACCACTTTTACACAAATGGGTTATGAAAAACACGAGCAAGGCTTGTTTCTTAAGTTGGGATGAAGACAATGGCAAGATCTTGCTCCACAACCACCGGCTCAACAACCTGCTCCTCAGGCAGATGGTGCACCTTCCTGGTTTCATCATTTTCATCAACAATTCACCGCCTTTAATGGTGAAATGAGATCTGGATTTCAAACTCTTCAAGAAAATTTTACATCTCTTCACTGGATCAACAACTTTGTCATATTGAACATCATATACCTGGCTCTTCACAAGGAAAAGATCCTATAAAGATAAGTGAAGTAGGCATTGATGAAGAAGGAAATGAAGAAGAAGATGAAGATGATGAAGAAGTAGAAGAAGGAACTAAAGATGACGATACAACCGTAGATGCTTAGATATTTTTTTTTTAAATATGTATTTCAGCTAGTTGCTTTGTACTTCTTGGATTCTTCTAATTTTGTTTTTGGAATCCTTGAGTACATCGTGATAACTATTATTCTCTATTTTTGTGCTGATACTGCTCTATGCTTTAGCATGTTTGTGTTTATCTCTTTTTGATTGATTTAAAAAGGGGGAGAACTTTTGAGCAAAACTAAATGCATATTTCTAATACACACTGATACACATTGTTGATAATATTATTGTTAGAATTGGTGTGTTCCCAAGAGGGGGGGGGGTGAATTGGAATTTTAAACTTTTCTCCTAGGTTGAACTAAATGTTAGCTGAGTTTTACAACCTAGGGTCTTTCTATCCAGTTCCAAATACACCGATAAATATAATAAGTGGAAATTTAAATCAAGCGCATCATTCACATAATAACATACACGTGTGGTAAATATAAAATGCGACAATATACACAAACATACGATATGTTATCGGGGTTCGGCCAACTGTGCCTACGTCCCTGCCTCTAGCTTGCAAGCCCGAGGATTCCACTAATAGCTCATTTAAGGGTGGAGCGGCACCGATTACAACCAAGTCAATTAGCACAGGGTTGACCTCAACCTTAACCAGGTCAATTAGCAGGGCTGCCCTCAACCTACACACCTTAACAGGACGATGCACCTAGCTTTCCTAACCAGGTCTAAGCCAATTCAAGACAATTCCAGGGCTAGTTTCCCTCTTCAGGCCTGTGCCTGGAATACAACAGTTTTTCTCAATAAATGAAACTGTACAGTGATTATGCTTTCAAGTAAAACAAATGTGTACCCAATTACATTCAATCACATACACCACAATGATTTAATATGTAAGCTCAGTGTGGTCTAATATTTCAACTCTCAAATATATTTTCTATCAGTGTAATGCATATGTGAGAGTGTCAATAGACAATATTTGTATCTCAAGATATTCACCCAATAAGTTCACACAAAGATATCAAGTCTCAAATATTTCAATCAGCGGGATGTCTCAAGCATGTAAATATCAAGTAATGTATATGCTTGGTGGGCAAAATATATTTAATCTTTGTATCAGCAAATAATGTGTAAGTCAATGAATATTGCAACAAAGATTTTTATCTTATAAACAAATATCTTTTCAAATATATTTTTCAATATAAAGCACACTAGATATTTGAAAATGATTTTAAAAAGATTTTGCAAACAAAAACAAATACAATCTTCTCAAGATGTTGCAATGAAGGTGCAATCTTAGAAGATCTAACAAGGTTTTCTTAGGATAGACTTATTAACAAAGTCCCTTAAGAGTCCTTAAGGTTTTGCTCTCAATAGAAATAATATTAATTAAGTAGAGTAGGGAGAGCAAACCTAGACAACTACCACACTTAAATCACACTTACAAAAGTATTTGAGAAGTAAGATCTGGTAACAATAAGTGTTGGAGGCTCAAAGATGAGTACTATGAGTTTTGGGATTTTCATAGAATTTCTCCCCAATCCAATCTGCTAATCTTGCTAATCTTAGCAAATGATGGGCTATATATAGACATTGGAAGAATTATAGCCGTTAGGACATGTAGGGTATTATTAATATTGTTTAATATCATTTTAACACTAATTAACCCCATTTAAAAATATTTAACCGCGGTAAAAATCAGGGCAACCCGAGAGGTCCGGTCGACCAGAACCATTTCGATCGACCAGAGTTCATATGGTTTGGTCGACCAGGAGGTTTTTGAACTGAAGACTCGATCGACCGAAAGTGGGCGATTTCCATTTTTCTGAGGTTCGGTTGACCGGGCCATTTTGAACTGACTGGTTCGGTCGACCAGACTGTTGGGATTTCTCTCGAAGACCCTCGATCGACCAGGTAGTTGGTATACAAACTTTGCTCGGTCGACCAGATGGTCAATTTGTTGACCTCAGGGGGTTTCGGTCAACCGGGGGGTTTTGAACTATACAAATTTGATCGACCAGGGGCTTGGTCAACTATTGACCTAGACCTGTTTCAGTCGACTAGGGCAGAATGAACTGCCTTGGTCGGTCGACCGAAAGTGCACAATGTGTGCATTTCGGTCCTGTTTCAATACACATTCACCCTATTCAAGTTCCTAATACATGCAAGTGCAAAGGTGAGTGTCCTAAGGTCACTTTGGGTCTAATTTTGAAGACACCGAAAAAAATTAGGTGTTGGTTGACCGAACCCTAAGGTCATTCTAAGGTCATTTTGCATTATGGTTAGTTTGAGTTTACGTATTATCATGCATGTGATGTGTGTGAGCTTATTACAAACCAAAGACCCTAGTTAACTATTACAGACCAATTCTACAAATGAGATATATATTACAACTGAAAGCAAGGATTGGTCTTCAAGCTTTATTTGCGTTACGTGCATCTTGATCTTGATAATTGAGGTTCCTGCACATAATCTCAAATATTCATTAGATATTATGAGTATTTGTCATAATCAAAACTGGGCGTGGCCTATAAGGTCAACAATTATGATTATGAATTGACAAATATGCCCTTACTTAACATTGATGATCTTGAAATATCAACTTAAATAGAAATTTATGATCTGATAGAATTTGATATGCAATCATATAAATAAATGATTTTTTTTTTCCAAATTATGTTAAGGCTATGCTTATTGTAAGGGGGAGCCTTTTTAAGGCTTACTCATTTTTACTCCTTATTTGTCATCATAAAAAATGGGGAGATTGTTGGCCTAACAAGACTTATGAATCTTATTTTGATGATAACAAATCAAGGGAACATAACATATTCAGTTAAGTGATGATGTTTCAGGATTCAAATGATTTTAATAAAAGGTTCAAGATCTCAAGTGCTTGATGAAGTTCATTAAAAGCTTGGACTCAAAGATAAAAGGTCAAATGAACCTTAAAGTCTTTTGAAGAAAGAAGTCAAGATAGAATGGATGCAAAAGCATGAGGACTTAGCGTTATAAAAATTTAGAATTTTAAGAAGTCTTATGTAAGTACTTCATTAAATTTCAATATAAATGGTTGAAGCTTTTAGAAATTATTATGGACTTAGAGACCTGTTTTTGAAAGCCGTGGAAAATATTTTAAAATAAGTCTCATGTAAGTTTTACAAAATCAAAGGTTTAAAGTGTTGAAAAACAAAGTTTTTGAAACATTGAAAGTTCAGATGACTAACCTAAATGGATTAGTTGACTGACACCTTCAAAGTGTTAATAATTGAAGTTTTTGGAATGTTGTAACTTCAAGCAACAAACCATGTTTGATTAGTTGGCTGATATTTTATACAAAATAAATTGAACAAACAGAATAGTATCAGGCAACTGACCCCATTCTGTGTTTGAAATTTTTCTGAATTATAGAGGATCAGGCGACTGACCTTGATAGTCTCAGTCGGCTGACCTTTGTTACTTTCAAATTAAAATAGCGAGAGAAAGTTTCCAAAATTAATTGCTTGGTCCCTAATCCTTGTAAAATCTTGGGAAACACTGCAAAAAACTTAGGGAATACGAAATATTACTTTTTCTATCTATAAATACATGTTAAACCTAAAGATTAATCATACCAACAAGCAGCTATTGATCAAATTCTCATACTTTCAAAGAGTTCTTACTGAAAACTTTGTTGAAAGCTATTGCTGAGTACTTGTTGAATTAAAGCTTATGGTTCTTGTGCTCTAACTGAGTTTTACAATCTAAGAAAGAACCCCGGTGCTATTTACTTCGAGCTTCATCTTTCTATATTGATTTTGATTGAAGTATATTGTTTTTTAATTGTACTAATATGCTCTTGTTGAGAGTTCTTCTTGTACATAAGATTGTTTCATGTTTTCTTTTGTTGTTTTTGACGATTCAGGGTTATTGAATCGTTGGCTAATGAGATGGGGTATTCTTGTTAGAGAGGGATCTCCACCTAAGAAGGAGAGAGGTTGTAACTTGGCCTAGTGAAAAATTTGGAATCCTCATGACGGTTGCTTGGGGCAAGCACCTAGGCTGCAGGGCGAACCTAGTAAAAATCTGGTTCTAAGCTCTTCTCCCTAAATCTCTTTAAATTTTTGCAAAGATATTAAATGTGTGTATGATCTTTATATCTTGCTAAACCTTTAGGAGTGCTGGAATTTTGATTTTGAAGCATAGTTAAATTTAGCATATATTACTTAGTTGGTTGGTTTGATAAATTCATTAAAGTCCTGATTTTGAATAATAAAACAACTGCAAGGTATTTTAACTTAAAAGTTTTCAAAAATCAAATATCTGAAATTTATATTGATTGAAGTGAAGAAATAAAATCTGAGTTTTTTAATTTGAAATCAAAGTTTTATTTTTAAAACATCCTAATATGGTTTTTGGAATTTAATCAGCTGAGTGTCAATATCAAAGATTTGAACTTGAGATTGAATATTGATTTAACTTAATTGATTATCAATAGTACTGTGGTTATTGGTAAACTGCTGAAAGTATATATTGCTAAGATTAAAATTCAACTAAGGAATTTTTAAATAAAAATTAAGTAAAGAAATTTTAAAACCTAATTCACCTCCCTCTTGGGAGTTCACTTTACTTTTCACTTTTGAATTCTAAGTCAAAAGGGGGAGAATTATGATTATTAATATGGTTAAATTTGGGAGAATTGTGAGCAAAATACATTCTGAAAGCTCCTGTAATCAAAATTGAGCTTAAAAGAGTATAACTTGAAAATTTCTAAGTCTTAATCTTAATAAGTGTTGACCTTATAGGTCACACCCGGTTTTGATAATGAAAAATACTCTAGTATTTGATAGCTTTCAAGTTTGTGTGCAGGTTTATATTATCAGATCATATGCTGGCACATGAGAAGACTTGAAGACTAAAGATCCTAAAGACTTATTGTTGTAATTTATATTATTTGGGTTTGTAATAATTTATATCGGTATGTAATAATCTCTGCATGTTATGCATGTAGGTAAGTGTAAGCTCAAAAAGACCGTAGTTTGACCATAGGGACCGAATGTCTTTAGGCTTCAGTCGTCCGATGCTAGGTTTTTGGGTGTACTTGAAAAGACCCTAGTATGACTATAGGTCCTAACACTCACGCACATACATTATACAAAATACAGGAGTGTTAAAATTGCACTTAATTGAACATTATTAGGAAAGTTGAGAGAGCTCGGGCGGCTGAACCCTTGGAGGTCAAAACTCCTCGGGTGCCCAAACTGTTGAGAAGTAAACAGTTGACTTGGGCTCTTGGGTGACCGAACTATTTTGTGTGTACCGGCCACGGGCGCCTGAACCCTTTGAAAGGGACATTCCACCAACTCGAGCGACTGAACTGTTTAGATCAAAATGG
Source organism: Malania oleifera (assembly GCF_029873635.1). Lineage (NCBI taxonomy): Eukaryota > Viridiplantae > Streptophyta > Magnoliopsida > Santalales > Ximeniaceae > Malania > Malania oleifera. The sequence continues at coordinate 57,082,896 of NC_080426.1, forward strand.
GCCCTAGGCGACCGAACACACGAATTCGGGTCACCAAACATATGACTAGGCACCCGAAGTCACAAAGCAATGCTACTGACTTTGATTCAGGCTCCCAAAGCATGACATGGATGACCAAACTCAATTAAATTACTTTTATCCCTATGTCTGGTCAGGCGACCAAACCAAGGTTCGGCTAGCCAAACCTTGGCGAGTTAAAATTAATTTAACTGAGGTAAAAATGGGTTAAGTTTGGTTAATTGTGTTTAAACCATTTGAAACTTTTCTAATAATACCCAATGGGTCCCAAACGATTATATTTTTTTCCCTGCCTATAAATATGGGTTCATTTGTGAGGATTAGTGAGAGATTAGCCAAAAATAATTAGCCAAAAATCCTCTCTTTTGTAAACACTCCTTTGTCCAAATACTCTCAAATTTCTATTCCCTTGATACATTTTAGTATTGTGAGAGTATATTGGTTGTGCTAGTATATAGTCAATTGCTAATACTCCCATTTGCTTGTGTGATTGAGATATTATTTTTGGGGAGTTTAGCTTAGGTTTATCCCACAGATTTTCATACTATAAATCTTGTGTTGGGATAACATAGTAAGCTTAGGGTATTTGCATTGTTATTGCATGTGTCCAATAGCTTTGTTTTTTGTTGTACAAAGAGATTTTCAAACAAGCAAAATATTTTCAAACTAGTAGTGTGCCTATTTCATTGAAGAAAATCTTCTTGAACTAGTTTGAATATCTGATTGATATCTTTGGAATACTAATTTTCTATTGATTTTTGCTTTGCTTAAATTCCAAGGTATTGCTTGTTTTGAACACTTTTGAGCATATTAGCGATCATATCTTATTGAGTGTGGCTTGCACAAAAATACACATCACTGAGCTTACATTTACCTACATTATTGATGTGAATGTGATTGCACGTATTGGGTACATATCTGTTTTATATGAAAGCATAATCACTGTACCATTTGATTGTGAAAAATATTGTTGTATTTCTAGGCATGGCCTGAGGTGGTTTGATTTAGCCCAGAAGGATCAGGTTGGGTTCAGCCCTGTGAATTTGACTTAGGGCCTTCTCCTCCTCACAAGGAGAATATGTAAAGGTTGAGGTCAGCTCTATGCTAATTGACCTAGTTGTAATCGGTGTCACTCCACCTGTTAAGTGAGCCATTAGTGGAATCCTTAGCCTTGCGAGTTAGAGGCGGGGATGTAGGCATAGTTGGCCGAACCCCGATAACATATCGTGTGTCTGTTTATATTTACGCACTTTATATTTACCGCAAGTGTATGTTAGTGTGTGAATGATGCGCATGATTTAAATTCTACATATTATACTTATCTGCGCATTTGGGTAGATAGACCTAGGTTGTGAATGTACTGTTGCTAAACTAGTTTAACCCAGGAGAAAAAGTTTTAAATTCTAATTCACCCTCCTTTTGGGAATACACGAAATCTATCAATATGCCTAACATGCTTTACATTGTTTATTTTTATTTTATGCATATTATGAGAGGGGAGTTTTTTCAAGGCTACCTCATTTTGCTCCATGCTTGTCATCATCAAAAAAGGGGAGATTGTTGGCATTTCTAGGTTTCATCCTATTTTGATAATGACAAACCAAGGCATCTAATTGTGTTACTAAGTGTGTATGTAGGTATTAAGGTATTAAGCACAATAACAGATGCAAATTGGAAAGCCATGAAGTGTACAAGAAGATGATATTTGGCTATGAATATGGAGCATATAAAGACCAAACTTCAAGACTATGGCTATGATTCTTGAGCTCATGATGTCCAAGTTTGAAGAATTAGAAGAATTTATATCATTTATTTTGCAAATAGGACCTATGTGAGTAAACTATTATTGATTATGTGAAAAAGATCATAGGTGACCTTAGTTGGACCCTAAGTACTCTATATTTCATTGAAAATCATTTTATAAATGTGCAAAAATTATTTCAAAGTGTTAAAATCATTTTTGGAATGAAAAACCTCAAAACAAGATTCTTTAATTCCCTTTCTTTTTTCTGCTGCCGCATTGATGAGCAATTTTCTAGATCAATAACTTCTCATCTTCAAAAATGTCAAACATAAAAGTTGTGAAAGTTTTTCTTAGCTTTTTGTTGATACCAAGATCACCCTATTTTGAGTTATCTATCAAAAGTTATGTCCTAAATACTGAAAGGTGTTTGCAACTAAAATTCCCCATAAATTTAGGCGACTGAATTCTAAATTCGGTCAACGGATAGATTGCCGCAACGGCCATAAAATGGTTAATTTTCAAAAGATAAATTGTTTTTAAAAGTCCAATGGCCATAAAAATGGATAGTAGACCATCTTTCCTATAAATACAAGTTTTCTAACTTGTTTTACAAGAAGAAAAAGTGAGATATACATCCATCGTACAAATCCAAGCTTTTGATCTTTTCTTAAAAATCTTTCTCAAGCACTTTGCAATTTCTTTGTTTATCTTTCTAGTGCTCACCTTCTAGATACTTCTTGACCTTCATTTCATAATCATATTGAGGTGTATTAGCTTGCTATTTTCATTGTACTTATTCGCTCATTTAAAGAGCATTCTTTGTACATCTATTTTTGTTGATTCCACTTGTAAAGGCTTCTCTGCCGATTGAAGGAGAGAGGTAACTCCACCTACTGAAAGGAGAGAGGCGACTCAGCCTAGTGAAGGAGTGGGGTGCTCCGCCTAAGCAAAGGAGAGAGGTAACTTCACCTACGTAAAGAAGAGAGGAGCCTCGGCCTATTGAAGGAGGGATTGTAAATGCTTCTTCGCCTATTAAAAGAAAGAGGTTTTCTCCACCTATTGAAGGAGTACATAGTGGAATCCTCAAGTGGATTTCTTGATGCAAGGTCGTAGGTAAGGATTGCTAAACGTTATAAAAGTACGAGTTTTATTCTCTCTTCCCTCTATTTTAATTTAGCACTTTTATATTTGTCCATATTTATTGTGAGTATTGATTGCATTTGCGTAGTTTGATCACGTGCTTAAATTGTTAAAGTATTAGCATAAAGTTTTAAAACGCCCAATTCACCCCCCTCTCAGGACTACACCTTCTCTTACAAAAGAGATTTAGACTTACATGCGCTTTGCATAGCCTGGAATAATTAGAGAAAACAGGACTTATATACACTTTGCACAACCTTGAATGATAGAGGACATGACTTACATACACTACATAACCTAAAATAATTGGAGGAAACTGAAAAGGAAGGTGTATTCCCAAGAGGGGAGTGAATTGGGATTTTAAAATTTCTTTGATTAATTCTTTTTCAATTTATTTTAAGTTCAACAACCTCACAAGCAAAGTTGTTTTACAATTATAAGTACAACGAAAAATTAACTTTGTAAAAATTTTATGAATGTGTATACCCTGTTTCGTACCTCAACACAATCCAATAAATACAATCACAACACAATCCACACAAGATAAAGAATTCAGTAATGCTGTCCAGCTTTAGCACTTTAGTAAACCAAAGTAGAGTCTGAAAATATTTGTTTGCTGATAAGAAGCCTTGTATTTGTGTACCTATTTTCTTAATATAAACCATAATTCAAACTTTCAACAATCCTTCAAAAACTCAGACTTTAAATGAAATTTCAGTTAATTAGTCTTGGGTGTTTAACTAATCAATGTACTCCCTTTAAGGTTTCTGCAATTTATATTGATCAACTAATGTACTCCCTTCGGGTTTTCGTAATCCCAAAACAAAATTAAACTTTGGTTTATTTAATTTCCAATCCACGTAGCGTATATGATAAAAAATTAAAATCCAATCATGCAGTTAATATAAACAAAAAATTAAATGAGAGTAGGGAAGAGAGTGAGACAAGAGTTTTTACGAGGTTCGACTATACCTTCCTGTGTCCTCGCCTTAAGCTAAATCACCCGAGGATTCCACTATAACCGCTCCTTTATGGGCAGAAGTAACTTTACAATCTCTCCTTCAATAGGCTATAGTACGCCTCTCCAAACGATACCCTACGCTTGGTCCAACAACGATTCAAGAACCTGAACCATATACAAAACAAGAACAAGTTTTTGTGTACAAAGACATTCTCAACAAGAGCAAATTAGTACAATAATTCAGCACTAAAATATACTTCAGTTCAAAATAATAATTGAAAGAGTTTGAAGCCTTTAGAAGTATATCACCGTGAGCTTTCTTTCTTGATTGAAAGAATTCAGTATAGGCTTAGAATTTGTGTGAGAGATTCCTAGAAAACCCCGGTAGAGAATTTAGAAAGTAATTGCACAATAGAGCTTTTGAGAGTATTGAGAGTTTTGAGAGCAAGAAAGCTTGATTGCTGTGATTGTTTGGTGTGTTTGAATCCTTAGCCTTGGGGAGGTATTTATAGATGATCAATCAAAAGTATTTCCCTAAGAGACTTGGAGTGTTTCCCATGTTTTCATAATGACTAGAATTTAAAAAATCAAATTTGGAAAGTACCCGTCAAGTTTAAAATTAAAATCTTGAAGAGTCAGTCGATTGAAAAATATGAGTTGGTAGCCAAGAACCATTTAAAACACTGAGATTTTCAAAGTTAGAGCAAGTCAGTCGACTGGGAAGACACGAGTCAGTCTACTGGGTCCTCTTGAGTTGTTTAAAAATCAGTTCAAATTTTTGTCAATCGCCTAGAAAAACCGAGTCAACCGACTAGGTCCTCTTGGGTTATTTCAAAATCAATTCAAACATTTGTCAGTCGACTAGGAAAAACTTGGTAGTTTCCTGGAAACACCAAAAACTAATTTTTAAAAAAAATTAGTTTCCAAATTATTTTTGTTTTTTTTCTTTCCCCAAAATAATTTAAGTCTTTTGAAATGTATTTTTTGAGGTTTTTCAAAACATGGTCTCTAGGTCAATCAGATTTCTAAAGAGCTTCAAATCCAATCAAAGTATCATTTGAATGAAGTACTTACATAGAGACTCTTCTTAAGACTTTAAAACACTTTCTAAGTTTGGAGTCTTTATGCTTGTCCTTTGTTAAGTCATTTGAACTTTGAGCTTCAAATTCTCTAAGCTTTTTGTAAGTCCTTTTTGATATTCATGCTCTTATAATCTTCAAGCTTTCATATTCCTTTTCCATGGAGTCTTGCAATCAAATTTTGAACTTGAGCTTAATGACATGATTCCTGAAATTTCATCACTTGCAACAAAACATGTTAAGTGACCTTTTATTTGTTATCATCAAAACAAGATTAGTAAGCCATGTTAGGCCAACAGAAATAACACTTATGTGTTCTTTGCACAACTTGAAATGATAAGGGGCAAGACTTACATGCACTGCATAACTTGGATTAGCTAAAAGGAGATAAGATTTACGTGAACTTTGCATAGTTCATATTAATTGAAAGGAAACAAGACTTATATGCATTTTGCATAGCCTGGATTGATTGAAGGGAACATGACTTACGTGAAATTACACAATCTAGAATAATTGGAGGAAATGAGTCCTTTCTGCATTGTTTTAACATACTTGGACACTTTGCTTACTTGAATTGACTTGTTGGTTTTCTCAACTTTTAGCATTGATACCTCTCTGCTTTGGAGATTTCTTCAAATGAATTTCCCACTTTGTATTTAGGGATATGGTTGAGAATGGTTCTTTGATTTTTTTCTTTACTAACTTCTGCTCCACGTGAAGAATAGTGTAATAAGCTCAACTTGAATCACTTCTTTTCTTTGATGGTAAACAATGATTAGCACAAACTTGTGTAAATTCAAATCTGGAAATGCACATGAGCTCAGAATTATGCATTCACTTTGAACATGTCCTTCTTAAAAGGAGTGAGAGGGCAAGTGTAGACCTTATAGGTCACACTCGGTTTTGATAATGACAAATACTAATATTTGATGATTGTCAAGTGCTTGTGCTGGTTCAAATTAATATCCCAAAGAAGGACACTTGAAGAAACAACAAGAAGACCGCGAAGACTTGTAATTTGTAATAATTTATATGAGTCTGTAATAGTAACCTAGGCTGTGGTTGTACATTTATCACTTGCACATCATGCATACAAGATGTTGTGTAAGCTCAATTAGACCATAGCAAGACCCTAGGCCCCAACACTCACACACACTTAGCATTAAATATATGAGTGTGTTATAATTGTGCTTAAAAATTGAACAAATCTAAGCAAGTTAAGAGGTCTTGGGCACAAACCTTTGGAGTACAAAACTCCTTGGGCGCCCGAACTTTGAAAGTCAAAATGTTGACCAGCTCTCGGATGACCAAACCCTAAATACACACATCTTCCTCGGATGCCCAAACCCCTCAAAAGGGACTTTTCACCAACTCGGGCGTCCGATGGTTTTAGTTCAAATATACCCTTGGGCGACCGAACACCTCTGTTCGGGCCACTGAACAATTGTTCAGGCACCCGAATTTACGTAGCTAAGCTATTGACTTTGATTCGGGCTACTGAACCTATAGCCGAGCGACTGAACTTATTTGAAAACTTTTTAAGCTGTGTCTTATCGGGCGACCGAACCTAGGTTCAGCCACCCGAACCCCAGTCGGTTAAAATTAATTTAACCATGATAAAACTGGGTTAAATAGGGCTAACTCGATTTTAATTATTTGGAACTTTTTAATAATACCCATTCTATCCCAAACGATTATAATTTTTCACCTGCCTATATATATGGTTTCATTTGCATGATTAGAGCAAGATTAGCATAAAGTGATTAAGCAAAAATTCTCTCTTTTGAAAAATTACCCTTTGCCCAAATACTTTCAAGCTTACATCCATTTGATAAAATCTAAGTTTGTAAGAGCTTCTCTTGTGTTTATGTGATTATTGTCCATTGCTAATACTCCCATCTGTGTGTGTGCTTGAGACTATTTCTCTAGGAGCTTAGCTTAGGTTTATCCCACAGATTTCACTATTGTAAATCTTGTGTGGGATTAAACCAACAAAGCTTAGCATATTTGCATTCCGTTGCAAGTGTCCAAAAGTTTTGTTTTTGGTGTGCAAAGATTTTTCAAACACGCAAGTGTTATTCAAACTAGTGTTGGGCTTATTTCATTGAGAAAAACCATTTTGGAACTAGTTTGATTATCTGTTAAGTATTCTTGGAATATTGATGCGCTACTGAAATATCCTGTTTAGATTCCAAGATATTGCTTGTGTTGATTTCTCCTATGCATCATACTGATTGTATTGTGTTGAATACTCTTGAGCTTCATATTGATTATACTGTGTAGAGTATTGATTGAACAAATCTTGCATCACTGAGTTTACACTATATCCATGCTATTGATGCGTATGTGATTGTCGGCATTTGGGTACAAATCTGCTTTACATGAAAGCACTGTTTTTTTGTACCATTTGATTGTAAAATTCGAGAGTTTCCAGGCATGCCCTGAGGGGGCAGTAATCCAGCCCGGTAAAGATTGTTGTAACGGTCGAGGTTAGCCCCTTGAATTGACCTGGTTTGTATAGGTGCCGCTCCACCCGCTTAAGTAAGCAAGTTATAGTGGTAATCCTTGTGCTTGTTAGCCAAGGAGGGGACGTAGGCAATTGGCCGATCCTCGATAATATCTCTGTGTGTCACTCTCACTTTACTGCTTTCTGGTGCATGTGGCATTGAAATTGCGTCATTTAATTTCTAGTATATTTACATTACTTGCGCTAGATTGACCATAGTGTTATGAACATACTGGTGTTAGAATACTTACCTAGGGTTTAAATTTTAAAAATACCAATTCACCCCCCTCTTGGGATCACGGTAAAGCCAACAATTGGTATCAGAGCCACGTTGCATGGACTAGTTGTTATTTTGTAAAAAGATCACATATGACTCATAGTTTCGTGACCCCTTTCCCCGAGGGACCATCTTCCACATGACCTCCTATTTTCAATGGTGTTAATTACACCTTCTGGAAATAGAGGATGTGCATCTACCTTCAGAATACTAATTGGAAGGTGTGGAGGATTGTCTTTAAGGGAAACTATGTCCCCATGAAAAAAGAGGGTGCAACTAGGGTTCCTAAGACTGAGGATGAGTATGATGATGATGATATGAAAGCTGTTAGTCTTAATGTCACTGTCATGAATATTTTATACTGTAGTCTTGATGTGAATGAATTTAACAGAATGATGGCATGTTCTACTGCAAAAGAAATATGGGATAAGTTAGAGGTCACTCATGAGGATACTAGAGATGTAAAGGACAGTAGGATAGATATGTTGTGTTGAATTAGGTATAATCCCAAGAGGGGGGGGGGTGAATTGGGTATTTTAATAATTCTTTGAATCTTTTCACCACTTACTCCCTACTTGTATATTTAGCCACGAGTTCTTATTTCCTAATTAATAGTGTGCAATGTTATTCAACCTATACATGCAGTATAAGCAGTTGAAATGTAGTGCTAAAAGTAAAGAGTAAAGAGAAGAGAGAAGACAAACACAGTTTTTACGAGGTTTAGCCAACTTGACCTACGTCCTCGCCTTGAGCAACCACTCAAGGATTTAACTAAAATCCCTGCTCCTTAAATTGGGACGGAACTTCCCTTACAATCCACTGCTTACAAGAGGTACAACTTCCTTCTCACCCACTGCTTACAAGAGATACAACTCTCTCCTCAAACATCGGTTCACACACCGAACCGTGATTGCAATAGAATCTATAAAAACACTCAAAATTGCTTCCAAATAAAAGCTTGTGAGTACAATTCAAATTCCTAATACATTTACCATATGATATAATCTAAAGCTCAGAATGTATGAAACAATATAATCATTTATGAATGATATGCTTTAACACAATTCTCTTTTTAGCAAATCTCCCAAAATGTTTGTATGAATCAATACTTCGGAGAAATTAGGATAGATCTTTGAATATAAAGATAGCTTTGAAGATTGCAAAGATGTGAAGTACACTTTGTCAAAAACAATATTTTTCTCAAGATGTCAATCTCAAAATGATCTTGGTAATATTTGACTTAAAGTATATATCTATATATCTACATGATGAGAATACCAAAGATCAACAAACTTAATATTTGATTTTCAAAAACTATCCATCAATATATATATATATATATATATATATATATATATGTATATATTTTTATGCTCTGCTAAGGATATATATAATCAAATAGTTTAGATGTATTCAAAATATCAGCCTTAAACTGAGAGCACACTTGAGTGATTACTCTTTAAACAATGGCCAAAGAAAAACTTTCTCAAGTATTCAATTTGTCAAAAACAATCTTTATGTGAATATGAAGAAACTCAATTTTACACTCCAAAAAAAATATTCAATAACAAATATTGATATGAGAATCACTTGGAAAAACTAAATGGATCAACTACACCTCAATACCAAGAGGAAATAGAGTTGTGCTAATGAATCCCTTTGACTTCCAAAGTTGATTTTCCCAAAGACGATGTGCAGAAGTTAGAGTGTAGACAATCGTATATCAATCAATTCAAGTTTCTCAGTGATCTTTTCAACAAGATGTGTTCTTCACTTTTTGTTGATATTTTTGTGTTTTGCTCACTTACTAAGGTTTAGATAATCAGTATTTATAGTGTCTTTCCCTTAGAATTGATCTCAACTGTTGGATTAATAAGATAGCTCACGAGTTCTTTTAATAAAAATGATATTTTTTTAAGTTTTCCCACAGGTTCAAAAAACCAAAGCCATAGGCCTAGACGACTGAAGTCATTGAATTCCTTTGAGATAATAGCCTAGACATAGGGTCAGACGATCGAGATCAAGGTTCAGATGACCGAGGTGAAGGTTCAGTTATTTGAAGTGCTTCTGCCTGTTTCTGTTTTACAACATAAAATATTCAGATGACTGAGCTTAATCTTCAAACGTTGGAGGAAATTCTTCCATCATCTGAACTTCAAGTTCAGTGAACCGAAGTCCCTAATTTTGAAAATTTTCTATTCTAATTTAAAAATCTGCTTTGCTTTCCTTCTTGGGTCTTTTGTAAAACATATTTGCCATGATTTTTCAAGTATTTTCAAGTCCATGAAAGTTTCGTAATGATATACATGAAATGCATAAATCCTAAAGTCTTTCAAAGTTATGTTGAGCCTCAAATTAAATCATATGAAAATGTAAGTACATGAGTTCTAAGTACCATTCCCAAGATGTTCTTGAACTTTGCCGCTTCCATGTTGATTCTCGTACTCTTTGAGTTCCATGGATGTTGCCAAGATTTGTAAGCTTTACTTGAAGGCTTCCATGACTCATTATCCTTTTGTGCATGCTTAATATAGGTTCTGTTCACAAACTTAATGCACATATCAAATACCAAGTGATTTGTCATTATCAAAACCGGATTGGACTCGTAGAGTCAACATGTTGACCACTGAGTGTGAGGCATTTATGATGAATGTAGGTGAGTCCATTCAGAGCATGTACACCAGATTCACACATATTATAAACTCACTACAAGCATTAGGAAAGACCTATCCCATATATGAGATGATTAGGAAGATCCTTAGAGGCTTACCTCCTATTTGGGAAGCCAAGGCTACAACCATTGCTGAGGGTAGAGATCTTAAGGCCATGACCTTAGATGAATTGATAGGTTCCCTAATCACATATGAATTGAGCATAAACGAGAGACTTAATGAGCATAATAGAGCTAAGAAGGTTACTTCATTGAATGCTTCCACAAACACATCTAGTGAGTGTAGTGAATATGACACTGATGATGAAATGACTATGCTAACTAGAAAATTTAGCAGATTTTTCAGGAAGAACAGGAAGCCCTATAAAAAATATAGAGAGTCTACTAATGATAAGGGAGAGTCTAGCAAAAGAAAAGAAAAATCAAATACTCCTACGTGCTAGAACTGCAACAAGGTGGGGCACATCAAACCTGACTGCCCACCACTGAAAAAGGAGGCTAAGAAAAAGAAGAAAGCCATAAAGGCCGGGACTTTATGGGACAAACTCAATAGCAGCGACTTAGAATCAGATCAAAGTGACTCGAAGGTCTCTAATCTATGCTTGATGGCACACGAGGATGAGGTATTGTCTTCTAGTTCGTTGTCTTCATACTGTTCATCTGATGATTGTGATTTTGATTGCATGTCTACATTTAGAGAATTACAGTTTGAATATATTCGTGTTTCTAAATTTTTAGGCAAAATGACCAAAGAAAATAATGATTTGAAAAAGAAATGTGAAAATTGGTCAAAGTTGTTTAATATGGCAAAAACCTCTCATGCCTTTATTTTAAAAGAAAAAGATACCACTATTGTTGAGTTTGAGAGGAAATTGGAGGATAGCTCCAAAATCATTTTTAAATTCACTATAGACAAAAACAATTTTAAAAAACTACTTGGTGCCCAAAGAAACTCCTTAAGTAAAGAGGGTCTTGGTTTTAATGGTGTTGAAAATGTTAGACGACCTGATCTTTACTTAGGACACTTTACACGTGAGTCAAAATCTCATATTCCTCCTAAAGAGCTTAAGTGTAAATTAAGATGCTTTAAATGTAAACAGATTGGTCACATTCAATTTGATTGTCCTCTTAGGAATAAGCATGCTAGAATTAGGAAGGTATCGGTAGTTAAGGGAGATCCGGCTACAAACCCTCATGGACCCAACAAAATTTGGGGACCAGCATCAGTCACTTAGCTTATCTTGCAGGTATGCCTAAGGTCGTCCTCCTCCAAGGATAGGTGGTACTTGGATAGCGGGTGTTCACAACACATGACCGCCGACAAGGGAAAATTCACTTCAATCATTCCCAAGGATGGAGGTTATGTGACATTTGGCGACAATGCTAGAGGACGCATCATCAGAGTAGGTAAGGTTGGTAAGAATTCCTTTCTTACTATTGACAATGTTTTGTTAGTTGATGGGTTGAAGCATAATCTAATTAGCATAAGTCAGTTGTGTGACATAAGATACAAAATATCTTTTGAAAATGACAAATGCATAGTAGAAAATAAAATAGATCACAAAGTGTTTTTTACTGCTGATAGACATGAAAATGTTTATACTAACTCTTTTGATAATTTAGTTTCACAACAGGTAACATGTTTGTCAGTTATAAATGAAGCTAGTTGGTTATGGCATAAGTGTTTAGGACATGCTAGCATGGATTTATTGTCTAAACTTGTTAGAAAAGAATTAGTTAAAGGCTTGCCTGAGATGTCTTTTGTAAAGGATAAAATCTATGATGCATGTCAAATGGGTAAGCAAACAAAATCTAGTTTTAAGAAAAAGAAATTCATATCTACTACTAGACCTTTAGAGATGCTTCACCTATATCTGTTTAGACCCAATTCTGTGCAAAATCTTGGTGGTAAATCTTATGCTTTTGTAATTGTGGATGACTTTTCTAGATTCACATGGGTTTTGCTTCTTGCACATAAAAATGAATCATGTGAACAGTTCACCAAACTTTGTAGGAGAATCCAGAATAAAAAGGGATATAAAATAACTCACATAAGAAGTGATAGAGGCACGAAATTAAAAAATGAAGGCATAGAGAAATATTGTGACCTAGAGGGCATATCACATAACTTCTCTACACCTAGGACACCTCAACAAAATGGTGTAGTAGAAAGAAAGAATAGGTCACTGCAAGAAATGGGTAGAACTATGTTAAATGAGCATAACTTACCTAAATATTTTTGGGTCAAGGCCATTAATACTGCATGCCATGTTATGAATAGGGTGTTGATTAGACCATTGATTAATAAAACCCTTTATAAATTGTGGAACAACCGTAAGCCTAATATTTCCTACTTTCATGTGTTTGGTTGTAAATATTTTGTGCTTAGAGATAATGAGCATTTAGGAAAATTTGACTCTAAATCTGATGAAGGTATTTTCCTAGGATATGCGTTAAATAGCAAAGCATATAGGGTTTTCAAAAAAAAAACATTGACTATGATTGAATCTATTCATGTTGTGTTTGATGAAGCTAATCCATTTTCTAAGAAAGATGATGAAGATGATATTGATATTAGAAAATGCCTAGACAAACTATCTATTGAAAATAATGCAAGTGAAAACCCAGAAGAAAATGAAAAATCACTTGAAGATAATGAACATTAGAAGTTACCTAGAGATTGGAAATTCATTAGAAGTCATCCTATAGATCAAATCATAGGTGAACCATCCCGTGGAGTAGCCACAAGAAACTCCTTGAGAAATATAGTAAATCACTCTGCTTTCTTATCCAAAGAAGAACCTAAAAACATTAAAGAAGCCATAGAGGATGAGTCTTGGGTGATGTCCATGCAAGAAGAACTTAATCAATTTGAAAGAAACAAAGTGTGGACTCTAGTTCCTAGGTCTAATGAGCACACCATCATTGGAACTAAATGGGTATACAGAAATAAGAAAGATGAGAATGGGGTAGTAACTAGGAATAAAACTAGACTAGTTGCCCAAGGGTATAATCAGTAGGAAGGGATTGACTTTAATGAAACATATGCTCCTGTTGCTAGGTTAGAAGCCATTCGTATGCTAATTGCTTTTACCACTTTTAAAAATTTTAAATTGTTTCAAATGGATTTTAAAAGCGCTTTTCTAAATGGCTACATTAATGAAAGGTATACGTAGAACAACCACCAGGTTTTGAGAATCATAAACATCCCGATCATGTTTACCGGTTGTCTAAAGCCTTGTATGGATTGAAACAAGCTCCAAGAGCTTGGTATAAGAGGCTTAGTGGTTTTTTACTAGAAAATGGGTTTACCCAAGGTTGACACTACACTTTTCATCAAATCCAAAAATGATGATATGCTCCTTGTTCAAATTTACGTGGAAGATATCATTTTTGGAGCAACTAATGATGAGTTGTGTAATGAGTTTGCCAAATGCATGCAAAGTGAATTTGAAATGAGCATGATGGGTGAACTTAGTTTCTTCTTAGGGCTACAAATTAGGCAAGATAATCATGGAACTTTCATATGCCAACCTAAATATATCAAGGACTTGCTAAAGAAATTTTATATGGAAGATTGCAAAATTCTTGGTACACCTATGAACTCTTCCATTAAGCTTGATAAAGATGAGTAAGGAATTCCTGTTGACTTAAAATTGTATTGTGGCATGATTGGGAGTCTCCTATATCTCACTGCTAGTAAGCCTGATATTATGTTTAGTGTGTGTATGTGTGTTAGGTTTTAGGCTGCCCCTAAGAAATCTCACTTAAAAGCTGTCAAACGTATCCTTAGGTATCTAGTTGGGATTATAGAGTTAGGCTTGTGGTACCATAAGCATACTACTTTTGAGATTGTTAGTTATACTGACATTGACTTTGCCGGTAGTAAAGTTGGTAGGAAAAGTACTAGCGGCACTTGTCATTACTTAGAACAATCTCTTGTTTCTTGGTTCTTCACGAAACAAAACTCAGTTGCCTTATCCAAAACCGAAGCAGAATATATTGTGGCTGGAAGTTGTTGTGCCCAAACTCTTTATATGAAACAGCAATTTGTGGATTTTGGATTGCACTATGAAACAATACCAATTAAATATGATAATACTAGTGCAATCAACATCTCTAAAAATCCTATCTCACATTCACAGACTAAACACATTGAGATTAAACATCATTTCTTTCGTGATCATGTGCAAAAAGGAGATGTGGCTCTTGAGTTTGTATGCACCGAAGAATAGTGGGCGGATATATTCACTATACCACTTCTAGAGGATAGATTCATACAAATTAGACGTGAGTTAGGTTTAATGCATAGTAGGGAGGGTTCTTAGATATTTCATAGTTTGCATAAATTCAGGGGGAGCTCTCAAATGAAATTTAACAAGTCTTAACAACCAATATCATAGCTAATTTGTCTACTTGTCTTAGACTTTGTGAATGTTGACTCTTTACTTGTGGGCACATACTATATCTATAGCATGATCATAGTAAATGCAATGCATATTACTTATTATTTGATGCATAATTTCCTTGTCCACTTAATGATGATCTTAAAATTTTTGCTTGAATGTTGAACCATACTGAACTATTTGAGTAGTTATGGATAAACTATTAGGAAATATAAACTCAAACAGGTTACACTTTATACAAGACTTATTTTGGAAAGTCCGATTTACAAATGGCACACTGTCGAAATTTTTTCAAAATCCTTCCAAAATATCTTATGTATAAACGTACCTCTTCACTATTGCCTAAGGTGTTCATTCCTATGACCCTTTTTGCTGTTGCCAAAAGGGAGAGATGTAGGGGCAAAAATTAGGTAGGTTAAAAACATGATGCATACTGTTAGGGGGAGCCTCTTTAGGCTATACCCACTTTTTGCTTACTGTATTTGTCATTATAAAAAAAAAAGGAGAATGTTGACCTTATAGGTCGCACCCCGTTTCGATAATGACAAATATTGATATTTGATGATTGTCAAGTGCTTGTGCAGGTTCAATTTAATATCCCAAAGAAGGACACTTGAAGAAACAACAAGAAGACCGTGAAGACTTGTAATTTGTAATAATTTATATGAGTCTGTAATAGTAACCTAGGCTGTGGTTGTATGTTTATCACCTACACATCATGCATACAGGATGTTGTGTAAGCTCAATTAGACCATAGCAAGACCCTAGGCCCCAACACTCACACACACTTAGCATTAAATATATGAGTGTGTTATAATTGTGCTTAAAAATTGAACAAATCTAAGCAAGTTAAGAGTTTGGAGTACAAAACTCCTCAGGCGCCTGAACTTTGAAAGTCAAAATGTTGACCAGCCCTTGAGTGATCGAACCCTAAATACACACATCTTCCTCGGGCACTCAAAGCCATCGAAAGGAACTGTTCACCAACTTGAGCGTCCAATGGTTTTAGTTCAAATATACCCCCGAGCGATTGAACACCTTTGTTCAGGCCACCGAACAATTGTTCAGGCACTCGAATTTACGTAGCTAAGCTACTGACTTTGATTTGGGCTACTGAACTTATAGCCGGATGACCGAACTTATTTGAAAAACTTTTTAAGCTGTTTCTAATCGAGCGACCAAACCTAGGTTTAGCCACCCGAACCCTAGCCGATTAAAATTAATTTAACCACGGTAAAACTAGGTTAAATTGGGCTAATTGGATTTTAATTATTTGGAACTTTTTAATAATACCCATTCTGTCCTGAACGGTTATATTTTTCACCTGCCTATATATATGATTTCATTTGCATGATTAGAGCAAGATTAGCAGAAAGTGATTAAGCCAAAATTCTCTCTTCTGAAAAATCACCCTTTGCCCAAATACTTTCAAGTTTACATCCATTTCATAAAATCTAAGTTTGTAAGAGCTTCTCTTATGTTTATGCGATTATTTTCCATTGCTAATACTACCATATGTGTGTGTGCTTGAGACTATTTCTCTAGGAGCTTAGCATAGGTTTATCTCACGAATTTCTCTATTGTAAATCTTGTGTGGGATTAAACCAAGAAAGCTTAGGATATTTGCATTCCATTGCAAGTGTCCAAAAGCTTTGTTTTTGGTGTGCAAAGATTTTTCAAACAAGCAAGTGTTATTCAAACTAGTGTTGGGCTTATTTCATTGAGGAAAACCATTTTGGAACTAGTTTGATTATCTGTTTAGTATTCTTGGAATATTGATGCGCTACTGAAATATCCTGTTTAGATTCCAAGATATTGCTTGTGTTGATTTCTCCTGTGCATCATATTGATTGTATTGTGTTGAATACTCTTGAGCTTCATATTGATTATACTGTGTAGAGTATTGATTGAACAAATCTTGCATCACTGAGTTTACACTATATCCATGCTATTGATGCGTATGTGATTGTGCGCATTTGGGTACAAATATGCTTTACATGAAAGCACTGTTTTGTTGTACCATTTGATTGTAAAATTTGAGCGTTTCCAGGCATGGTCTGAGAGGGCAATAATCCAGCCCGGTAAGGACTATTAAAACGGTTGAGGTCAGCCACTTGAATTGACCTGGTTTGTATAGGTGCCGCCACCCACTTAAGTGAGCAAGTTATAGTGGTAATCCTTATGCTTGTTAGCCAAGGAGGGGGCGTAGGCAATTGGCTAAACCTCGATAATATCTCTGTGTGTCACTCTCACTTTATTGCTTTCTGGTGCATGTGGCGTTGATTAAATTGCGTCATTTAAATTCTAGTATATTTACATTACTTGCACTAGATTGACTATAGGGTTGTGAACATACTAGTGTTAGAATACTTACCTAGGGTTAAATTTTAAAATTACCAAACTCCCCCTTGGGATCACGGTAAAACTAACAGCAAGTTTCAAAACATAGTCAAGATTGGTTCCGACACTTGGAATTATTAGCAATAAGCAAGGGAAAATTTATAAGGGTGAGGTGGCAACTAGCTTTGGGTTGTTTCACAAACTATCATACTTGCGTAGTTGTTTCAAGATCCTAACTAAAGAATTTTGGAATTATCTTAGATATGTTCTCATTTATTCTTCTATGGAATATCCCATTCAGACAAAATCAACCCCCGTATCAAGGAAACAACTCTTCACATATCCGACTCAAAATCTACCCTAGTGTCATAGGTTGGGAATGGAATAAATTGCTTTGATTTAGAAACATCCCCACATGTCAACCCTGAAAGAAAGCTACCCTAGTATCAAAGTTGGGGAAGAATTTGTCTAGATTTTCATGCTTGATTCCTTGATTCAAACTACCCTAGTTTGGAATAAGATGTGTCTTTCAGCATGCTCTAGGACAATACATTCTCTCTCCTTTTCTTCTTTTGCTTTTTTTTTTTTTGTCTTTTTTTATTTTTTATTTACTTTTTTATTTTTTTGTGCCCATAGTCCCACTTGGTGCCATTTTTAATTTTCGCCCAGGGTTGGCTCCATATCTATGTCGCCTTTCTAGGTTTTTTCTATGCATGCAAATTTCTAACTATTTGGAGTTGTCTTAGGATTTCCATAGTTAGGGGATTGCATGTGAATTAAAAAAGTTGATGAAGCTTACAAAATTCTATTATGGCTATCCTTGTTTGGCCTTGAATCATGATCTCCAAGCAAGCATTTTACAGTATTGTGGTAAACTCGTGGTATCAAGGTGGGCTTAATGACACGGGACTAAATTTAGGCAAGGTTTGGGGTTAAAGGAATGATGGGAAATTAGGCTAAAAAACTCAAAGTTAAACTCAAACCCCGAGCACACAAGGAAATGATTGATTAACACAAATTGGCGACATATGGACTAAACTAGACAAAAGTTGATCAGAACTCGACAATAGTTAGACTGAACTTACCTTTTGTTAGTAAGCTTCCTATGTACCTGGTGTGGGATCAAGTACTTATGTATTTAGAACTTACTATTGTCACTTTGCTAAAACCTAGATGGACGTCTCAATCTAAGAGGACCTTTTCTTTGGTTGTAATAAGGCTGGAGTATTGGGGTTAAGAAAGAAAGGATATTTAGGCTCAAATTTATTGTGTTTGGGTCAAAAGTTCTCAGGTATCACCTTTTTCTTCTCCACTTATTTTTTTCCTTTTTTTTTTTATCTACATTTCTTCCTTCTCTCTTTTATTTTTTTATTTTCTCCCCAATGTTCCTTTTGAGTTACCTATATTCTTTCCTCCTTTTCATCCTTATCTCTCTCTCTCTCTCTCTCTCTCTCTCTCTCTCTCTCTCTCTCACCAAAACAATAAAAACTACCCCAAATAAGGGGTAGATTGCTGATAGCTTGCCCTAATGTGGGGGTGACCTTTTGACTGAGATTTGAAAGAATACACTTGAGGCTCAAAATGGGGATAACAATGGATAAGATTCACGAAAAAGTATAGCTAAATGATGACTTCTCATCATTTTGATTTCCATCTTTTCTTTAGTAAAGTAAGGTATAAGGGGCTTACCCAAGGTTATTATAATGCATAAGAGGTACATGAAATAAAAATTCTTAAAGGTTTAACGAGCTAGCAAGCCATAACTTTACATAGGGAAATTGGATTATTGTTCGATCAAATGAGGGCCACCGATCTCTTGTGCACAACCTTAACATGGTATTCTCAAGCTTATTCAAAACATTGAAGTGTAAAAGCCCTTAAAACTCTCAATGAAATGTTGACCTATTGTCCATTTGGCTTGTGTAAGACTTGTTTTTCCCAAAACCCTTGCAGTTATGTAGCCTTCTTAGGATATTCCTCGATTGTTCCACTTATTTGTCCTAAAAACCTCCAGTTGGATTTAAATTTTTAACCAGATCCTTTATTACATTCTGTTAATTTAGGTGTAATCCCAAGAGGGTCAGGTGAAATGGGTTTTTTAAAAATTACTTTGGTATTTTAATCCTTAATTTAAATCATAACCAAACAAACATGAATTTGGATACACACCAATTTCAGTATTATACAACTCATTAGATTTAGTCCGTGGATATCTTAATTAATTAAGTATTACCCAATTATTCTCACGTATTTTAGATATTCATATATACCAATATTTAAAACATGCACATCAGATATAATATGAATATAAGTGCAGAAATATAAAAGATATAGAGAGAGAGCACAGACACCAGATTTTTAATGAGGTTAATCCAAACCCGTCCTACGTCCTCGCCTTAGGAAAAAAACCCCCAAGGATTGCACTAATTTGCCCCTTAAACTGAGATAGAGCTTCCCATTACAAACCCACTGCTTACAAGAGACATAACTTCCTCCTACTCCGCTGCTTACAAGAGGCACAACTTCCTCCTTCCTAGTTCACAACCCAAACCGTCAATACAATAGATTGATTAAATTCTTAAACACTCAGATGCTTCTACACAAGCTAATGAGTACAATAAAAATTCCTAACACATATTCATATGATAAAACTTGAAGCTCAGTATGTATGTAACGATAAGATCGTTATATGAATGATATGCTTTACAAAATTACCCTTAAATCAATATCTCCCAAAATAATTATATAAGTAGATGCTTTGGAGAACTTAGGATTTTAGTTCAACTTACTTGATCCAAGAATACTAAATGTGATCTTTAAAAAAATAGTATTGAATGTTATGAAGATCTAAGTTTTTGCTATCAAATAATTCGTAAGAGCAAACCTTTGAATAAAATATATGACTTTGAGTATTTCAAAGATTTAACAAACAGTAATTTTTTAAATACTCTTTTTACCAAATAAAGTAGATCCCTTTGTATAAAAATATGACTTTGAATATTTCAAGGATTCAAACTTTAGAATACTATTCCCACAAGATTTTTCACAATAAATAAGTAT
Source organism: Malania oleifera (assembly GCF_029873635.1). Classification (NCBI taxonomy): domain Eukaryota; kingdom Viridiplantae; phylum Streptophyta; class Magnoliopsida; order Santalales; family Ximeniaceae; genus Malania; species Malania oleifera. The sequence goes on from NC_080426.1 coordinate 57,103,098, forward strand.
AAGAAAATAAGTTTCTTACACCCAAGACGATTTTTATTTGAACGGATAATGGAGAAAACAACCGTTTAATAAAAAATTTAAAGCTCAATGAAATATTTCTCAAACCTCAAGATCAAACATAGATTTAGTAGAAGTTTGCTTAAATCTTGAAGATGTGAATGCCCACTAAGTATGAATTCTTTGGAGTGCAAGCAATGATTCTTAGCAATAGTATTCAAAGCTCTCAAGAGATGTACAAGGATGTTCAAAGCTCCCCAGTCATGTGTAAAAGGTGAGGCACCAGGGCTTAGAGGTTGTTTTTATAAGTAATCTCAGCCTTAGGTTAAGTCTTGGGTTAAGACGTGTTATGTTCCTTAAAGCACTGAAAATTATAGTCTAGACACAGGGTCAGATGACTAACTGTATGTTCAGTCTTCTGAAGTCCCAGTTCATATGACTGAATTGAGGGTTCAGACATCTAAAGGTGTTCTACCAGTTTTGTGTTTCAATAATTAAATCTTTAGATGACTAAACTAATTCTTCAGTCTTCTGAGGAAATTCTTCAGACGTCTGAAATAAACTTCAGTCGTCTAAGGTTGCATCTTCAGAATTCTGAGGGTACACCTCAGTCGTCTGGGAAGATCAACTTCAGAATTTTTATTTTCAATTTCAAAATCAATTTTGCTCTTTTACTTTGATCCCTTATAAAATATTTTTTTGGGGTTCAAAATAAGGTCTCTAAGTCCATGTTTAACCCTAGAAGATTTTCATGAGATGCATGTGTAGGGCATTGTTTGAGCTTCTAGCTATATCATATAAAATATGCAAATACAATCAATTCTAAATACCCATTCCCACGACGATCTTGAACTTGACGCTTGCATATTGATTTTTCTACTTTTTTAGTTCCATGGATTGTGTCAGGTTATATATGCTTCAATCCTCGTGGCTTCCATGACTTCATCACCTTTCATGCATGCTAAGTAATGTTCCTGTTCACAATCTCAATGCACATATCAAATACCAAGTGATTTGTCATTATCAAAATAGGATTGGACTCATAGAGTCAACACATTCTATGAAATAGGGACTATTTTTATGGTGGTTTTCTTTATTTTTATATGGAAGGAAAATGGAATGAGTTGAGGCAAGATAGCGATGCAATGAGATATGAAAGGAAGATTTATATGTAAAAATGAGCACATTATTATTTAAGAAAAGACATTTGTCAACAAAAATCCCCTTGTTGCCGCGTAAAGAGCATGCCAAGAGGGCAGTGCTAACCAAAGTTTACAAAAAAAAAGTCATAATTCAAATAGAGAGCAAAAGAATCAATACAAATCCTATCCAACAATTTGATTTCGTAATGCTACTTAACCCAACTGGTGAATACCTAGATCCTTCAAGTTATAAGGGGTATGCACTGGCGCTTGATCTCCCATGGATGTTCAGTTTTGAAAATAAGGATTCGATATCGATTAAGTTTTGAACCCTATGTTTTAATTAGACACAATTATTTTGTGCTATGCCCTTGAACTCCTATATGGTATTCATAGAAAGATTTTGGATTGAAATATTGTTTTGTGGTTTAAGGCTTCAACGAGATAGGTACCATTTTGCTTTGAGCTACCAATTCTCTAAGGAGTTCTGTTACGGAGATGGGTAATAAGGTGAACTCTTGATAAGACTTTTGAACTTTAGGAGTGATATTTGTTTTTGTGGGAATATTATGAGCTCTCTTGAAATCTTTTCCTTTAAACACAAAAGTATTTACAAAGGAGGTTGAGGGAACTTGACATGTTTGACTTGTGATAGCTTGAGAACAAGGATGATTGGACTAGTTTTGTGAGGGCTCTTGGTATTGTAAGGCTAGGTGGAGTGGGATGGTATAAATGACTAAAGGGTTGATAGTTAATAGGATTCTCCCCTTCAATGACCCTAATAAGCTTTGCCAAAGTCTTCTTAATAGTCTCGATCCTTTTCTCAAGATTGGCAACTTTAACTTACTGTAATGGCCTTATAAGAGGATTCTCGCTAGCATTACGAAGGTTCTTTCCTATAATTTTTACCAATAACTAGGTCAGTGTTTTTTCAATGACTTCCACTCTTTTCTCCAAGTTAGTTGCCTCTGTCAAACGATTACCTAATTTTTCCCCCTTGAGGTTCTTAAATTATATGCTCAATCATGTTCAATGAGTGGTCTCCCAATCTGGTGGTGAGTTAATCCTTACACTTGTGCCTCCTTCATGTGTTGTTTGGAAATGCGTAAGGCCTTGACATCTATCAAATGAAATATCCTATTTTTGAGTGCTTTGCACTTCTTTGTTGAGTGACTAAGGGCATTTATACTCACATGATACCTTTTGGCATTGTGCCACTTTGAAGATGGTCATATAGTCAGGGGCACTGAAGTAATCCTGCCTTGGGAGGCTAGTTGATGGTGTAAGTATGTCAATGGCTAGGGCAGTGGACTTAGTCCTGCATTTTTGTTTCAGAACTTTGTTATATGGTGTTGGGCATTGCTTTTGGACTATCTAGGTAGATTGGTATAGAGGTTTTGGTCTTAAGAACTGTGCTAAGGAAATATATGGTTAAGAATAGATTGGAAATTGAGGATGGGTGGTGGATTGGGCATGAAATAAAGGAATGAGTTATGACATTGGTCTTGCCCTTTTGCTGTGCCCATGATTAATGACACAAACCTCTTCAGCCTTTTCTCCCCATGTTGGTTTTTCATCCGTTGATTGCTGAAATGATCGCAACACTATATAATTCACAATTTTCTTGGACTTCAAACCAATTTTAATTTTCTCACCTATTTGTACTATATTAGCAAAGTTAGTTCCATTGATTAGTTCCTTTAAGGCCCAACAACCTCTCATAGTATATCCCTTCCAAGGTTCTCATAAAAAGGTCCACCAGTTGACAAATGCATATTACTTTCCTCCAAGACTCTGTGTTCTGGTTGGACCAAATAAGTCTATGTGGATAAGTTTTAAAGGCCTACCAGTGGAGATGTGTTTCTACTTTTTAAAACTTGTCGTAGTTTGCTTCCCAAGTCGACAAGCATCACATACCTTGTCTTTCACCAACTTAGTGCTGGGTAGTCCTTTGACTAGATTCTTTTGAGCTAATTTGGACACTAGATCTGTACTAGCGTGTCCTAATCTCCTATGCCATAGCCAGCTGGCTTCATTCACAATTGTGAAGCATGTGACTTCCTGAGATATTTGGATTTCAAAATTTATGCAATATACGTTGTCAACCCTATTTGCAATGAACAAGGTGTCATGCTTTTCTTTATGTTCAACTATGCATTTATCTTGTTTGAAAGTTACATCAAAACCTTTGTCACTCAATTGACTAATGTTAAGCAGATTATATTTCAACCCATCTACAAATAAAACATCATCAATTATTAAAGAGGGTTCTTTACCAACTTTTCTGATGCCGATTATTCTGCCTTTTGCATTGTCTCCGAAGTTGACATGTTCACCATCTTTTAGTTTTAATAAGGTAAATTTGGATTTGTCTCCAATCATATGTCTTGAACATCCACTATCCAAGTACCATCTTTCTTTTGAAGGAGTGGACCTAAAACATACCTACAAGAAGGGTTTCAAGGTGTTATTTTTGGTACCCAAACCTTCTTACGTCTTTTTGATTTAGTTTTAGTTTTAGTTTTGACTCTCCATTCTTTCTTGACTTGAATATTTTTCTTCTCTTGTAAGGACATTCAAAATTTATGTGCCCCTTTTTCTTGCACAAAAAACACAGTGTGTTCATATGCATTTGTGGAAGATGTGCTTGCAAAGTGTTTTGAGGCTTTTACAAAGTACCCTATGTAGAGGTTCTTTTTCTTTTTGTTTTCAACTCCATTGAAACCAATTCCTTCTTTATCGAAGGACATTCTTTGCGATCTAACCAGTTTATCAAAGTTTTCCTTTCCTATAGGGAAATTGTAAATGATTTTGGTTGATCCTAAATTTACTCTTAAGATCACATATTTCTGAGTCTTTTATATTTTTGCCATTTACTTGAAACTTTACAAGTTCTTGAGACATTATGTTAATTTTATTCATGAGTTCCTCAATAAGTGAGTCCTTTTCTTTTTCAGCTGATGTTGATATCTATAGTTGGTTCATTAGTTTTTCATTTTGTTCTTTTAATGCTATGTTTCTTTTGGTTACTTTTATGAACCTATTATGAAAGGAAAATAGTTCAGCCTGAATTTATCTATATGAAGGCATGCTTTCACATGAGTCACTACACGATTCATCACTAGAATCTTGAAATGAGCTAGAGTAGGAATTTACCTTATCATCTTTTGCCATGAAGCATAGGTTTTCCACGTCTTGATCACTTGATTCATTTTCTGATTCACTCGAGCTTGAGTCATTCCACGTAGTTGCTTTCATCACCTTCTTTTTCTTCTTCTTGGCATCTTTCTTTAACTGCGGACAATTAGGTTTTATATGTCCAACTTTCTTGCAATTATAACATGTAGTAGGTTCGTTCTTTGTTTCTTTCTTGCTGGTTTCTCCTTTATCATATTTTGAGCCTTTGAATTTTTTAGTAAATTTCTTGTTCTTTTTGAAGAATTTTCCTAGTCTTCTAGTAAATAAGACTATATCATCATCATCTAATTCGTTGTCTTCATCTTCACTAGAGCTTTCTGAAAAGTAAGGTGTAGTCCCAAGAGGGGGTGAATTGGATTTTAAAAATTTCTTTGAACTTTTTTTATAAATTCCTTTCCCAACTTATTGTATGTTTAACAATCACACAAGGATGGGTTGAATTTCAATTGCAATATCAGTCATTATGAAAGAGTATATCAATTTGGTCTATTTAAATTAACACCCAATCAATAAGCCAACACAATCCACAAGTTAATTAATTAAACGATGTATGGATTTCAGCAGTGCTTCCAAAATTTCATCTTTTGAATATGTCAACTCACTCAACAAGATAAGCTTGATTTCAATATGAAAAGAAGTAAAGATTCCAACCAAGCATCCAAAACTCAGAAATTAAATAAACCGCTTTCAATATTAATGAGTTTTGGGTGTTAATCAATCAACATATTCCCTTATGGTTTCCACAATATGTATTATTGACTTTACTATAATCCCAAGATGGGGGGTGAATTGGATATTTAAAAAAATTCTTTCCTAAGCTGACTAACTAGCAGCAGTATTTCACAAACCTAGGGTCAATCTAGAACGTATAAAAAGTAAGCCAATAAATACAACTGTAATTAATTTTTTCCAAATAAATTAAACAAACATGCACAGTATAATAAAGAAAATAAAATAAAGATGACACCAGATGTGTTATCGAGGTTCGGCAAAAGTGCCTATGTCCCCGCCTCTAGCTCGCAAGCCCAAGGATTCCACTAAAGCTTGCCTAACGGGTGGAGTGGCACTGTATACAACACCGGGTCAAATTACCAGGGCTGACCTCAACCTTTACAACCAATCCTGACGGGCTAGATTAACACCCCCTCAGGCGACGCTTGGAATACAACAGATAATCGAATATAAATTTTCGTGTACAATATACGTGCTTCTCCAATAAGCAGATTTGTACCAGTATAACCAACACGCTTCAATATGATAGGATTTATAGGCTCAATGAAGATTATATAAGAACTCTCAAGATAATGCAAATATAGTAATCATAGTGTGAGAGTGTATATGTAGGGATCTTTGATTCAAAATAACAATATTAATCACAATGTTCAATATCAAAGATCTGAAACACACAAGAAAAAATCTCGTAAATGATTTTCAAAAGTTAAGCACACGAGATATTTTGAAAACCAGCTCATCAAAAATATTTTCTTCAAAACACAAGACAAGCTTTTGAGTCTTGTAACAAGAATGCAAGGAGTCACCGACTTAAGAAAGTTTTCCCAAAATAAATTTATGGATTAAATCACCAAGGAAAACTTTTTGGCTTACTCTCACCAAAAGCAAAAATCAATCCAAGTATATGAGAGTGTAAGCTTGTAGTAGTGTAGGTTATCTCAAGATACTATCACCAAAGAGTAAGGGTGGAGTATGCCAGCTTGTATGTGAAAGAATGGCTCAAGGAATTTCAGAGAATATTTTTGTTAATAAAAGTTTTAACTACTTACTAATTTTTCCAAATAAAGGTATATATATAGCCTTTGATAAAAATATAATCGTTGGGACACAAAGGAAATTTTTAGAAAAGTTTAATCAGCCCTTTTATCCTGATTACCGTGGTTAAATTATGGCAACCCGAAAGTTTTGGTCGCCCGGTCCTTAGGGCCAGTTGCCCAAATAGACACATAGAGAAAAGGTTAATTTTTGAGTTTGGGTGCCCGAGGGTGAGTCCGGTTGGCTGGGCCAAGGCGATTTTCCTATTGTTTGAGGTTTTGTTGCCCCGATGATTTGTTCAGTTTGCCAAACCTTGCAATTCGGGCGCCCAGGGTGTTTTTGAACTAAAACATCAGGCGACTGGGGAAGGTAAAAAGTGTTAGCATTTACATTTGGTTGACCGTGAACAATACGTTCATTTTGGACTGGTCGCCCGAGCCAAGTCAACTTATTGACTTTTTACCTTTTTGGTCGATTGAGGCATTTTTAACGCCCTAAGTTCGGTCAGCCGAAGCCCTTTCAAAATTAAAATAGGTCCTGTTTTTGATTTAAATTCACCCATGTTTGCATAGATATGACTTGTGAGTTAAAGGGGATTTTTCAAGTGATGTTAAGGGGCCTAAGGTTGATCTATGGTCATTGAGCTTATATTAGTCTATCATGCATGCAATGCATTAATTATTACAGCCTATGATTATTACAGACCCAAAATCAATTTAACCATTAAATACAAATGAAAACAATTTGGTCTTCATTTCCCTTGTGTCTCCATATGCCACCATATGATGTAAGACTTTGTCATTTCATGCAAGAATGAACCTACACACAAACTCAGGGCATAGGTAAGATACAAAGATATTTGTCATTATCAAAACAGGATATGACCTATAAGGTCAACATGTATTAATCAACCAATGTACTCCCTTTCGGTTTCTACAATTTCCAAAAGCAAATTAATTTTTAGCAATTTAATATTCAATCCACACAGTTGATAGATATGCAGAAAATTGAAGAGAGTAGGGAGGAGAGTGAGACCAAGATTTTTACAAGCTTTGGCTATACCCGCCTACATCCTTGCCTTAGGCAACACACCTAAGGATTCCACTATACCACTCCTTTACAGGTGGAGCAAACCTTTACAACACTCCTTCAACAGGATAGAGCACTTCTCTCCAAGCGATACCCCACGCTTGGTACAATGATTCAACAGCCCTGAACCATCGAGAAAACAAGAAAAACTTCTTGCGTACAAGAATCACTCTCAAAAAGAGCAGATTAGTTCAAGTTATAGCACAACTTAGAATACTTCAATTTAAATATGAATAAAGAATAGAATTGAAGCTTAGATAATATATCACCAGGATCCTTCTTTTGATTGATCAAACTCAAAATTTATGCTCAAAGATCAGTGACAAATAACTCAGCAAGTCTTAGAAAAACTCCAGCAAGTTTGTGAGCAAGAAGGCTTTTAGAAGAGAATGAGAATTATAAGTTTGATTGTTGTTTTGAATTTTTGGTATAATTTGATTTAAGAAATCATGTATTTATAGAGTTAAAAAGTCATATTTTTGTGTTGCCTAAGTTACTTGGAGTGTTTTCAAAGTTTTGACAAATTTTGGGGCACAAGCAACATAATTTAAAAACTTTTAAACGCTATTTTAAAATAGCCGTTACGAGGTTCGGGTGCTTTGACTTATCAAGGTCAGTCGTCTGGACTTTGAAATTCAATGTAATATCAAGGTCTGAATAGGGTCAAGCACCTGGACTCACAGGGGTCAGTTGCCTGGGCCTATACTTTCTTCCCAATTTTAATTCAATATAAATGTCAGTCGCCTGACCAGTCAAAGGTCAATCACCTGGGCAGTTAAAAACCTATGTTTTAAATCTTGTTTCCAAAAACTCTAGCCAACTTGTTTTGATACTTTTCAAAGTATTTTCTGGAGTTTTCAAAATATGGGCTCTAAGTCCATTATTAACCCTAATGAGCTTCAAAGCATTCATTTTGACATTTAATTGAAGCACTTACACAAGACTTCCTTAGGACTTAAAACTTCTCTAAACTTGAAGTCTTTATGTATATCTTGCTTTGAGTCCATCTTATCTTGAACTTCAATCTCCTTTTGAGCTTTCATAAGGTTTGTCTGTCTTTGACCTTTTAAGCTTTCTTTTGATCACTTGGCTTTGGAATGCAATCTTTCATAACACTTGTGATCTTGGACTCTTATGCTTGAACTGTTTTTTTTTTTTTAACTTCTTATGTTTGGTTTCCTGAAACATGATCACTTAAACCACAACATGTTAAATTACCTTGATTTGTTATTATCAAAATAAGATTCAAAGGCCATGTTATGCCAACAATCTCCTCCTTTTTTATGATGACAAATAAGGAGTAAAGATGAGAGAACCTTGATAAGGCTCCCCATTACCATAAGCACACTTTTAACAATGTTTGGAAAAATAATCATTCATATGTATCAAAATCAGGGTTTCAGATGTAAGTTCAAAGATCTATATATCATAATCAAGTATCAGTGCATCATATATCAACATATTAGCATTAGTAATAACAGATCATGTCTTAAGTCATCATATCTTATTTCATATCATCATGTCTAGCATGATCTCATATATTTTGCATTTTAGCTCAAACTTCTCAATTTGTTTATATTTCCTCATTTTGGCTTTCTTCCCATTGCTATTTATTATTTCAAATATGCTTCTAGTTTTGCTCTCAAATTTCTCTCCCCCTTTTGACATCAATCAAAAAGAAAAAAGTAGCATAGTCACAAGTAGACATAGAATAGTACACAACGATATGCATATTCATTCAGTGCAGCAAGGTGTACAATGTGTCATGAATATCAGGAGATACATGCCAAAAATAAAAACAAAAATAGAGATTCAATGCCAATACACATAGATAACTGAGATACAACACAAAAGAGCAACAAATATATCAATCATCATCGAGGCTACGTTCCCTTGAAGTAACTGTAGTCCTGAACGCATGTCACTACTAAATGTAGTGAATTGATGATAGAAGGGTACACACCAATATGGAGTGTTAGGCTCAAGTTCTTGTTGCTGATCTGGAGGTGGAGGTACAACTATTGGTCTTGGTGGTCTTCTCCCTTTCAGAAACCAACCCTAAGAATGTCTTTCATATCCCATTTGTTTCAGGGTCATAGAGTTGAAAAGATCATATCGAGTTCTCTTTATGAATAGCTTGGTAGGAGTGGTGACACTATGGTAAGTAAATAGTAGATTCGGGATACCACTATATGGAAAAGTGACTGTCTGGCTTCCAATTTGGACCACATCCATTTCAGAATTAAACTTGATAAGTCGAGTTTCTTTCCTTTTAACAAACACCACAAAATAAAGAAATCAACGTAGGATGTGTAATCATGTGAACCAGCTTGGGGTAGGATATTGTTCATGATTTTATTTTTGAAGGATTTGTGCTTGGAAGTTCAGTTGCTTATACAAAGGAGGATGTCCAAATTATACAGGTTCTTCCACCATGATCAATGGTAAAAATTCCTCGAGAGTGAAACCTTGCTCCATAATCCATGATTGAGCAAGTGTCGGACACTCAAATTCTCCTGGGCTAATGTGCAAGGTAGGGGCCAAAGTATGTGGTGTTAGGGCGATAGCTTTTCCTTTAACCTTGGTGGTCAATACGGACTCTCCTTGTACCATATTTGCATAAAATATTTTCACTAAGTTTGGATAAAGACCTTTTGATTGATAAACCACAAAATATTTCCAACTAATTTCTTGAAACATTGGTAGGATGTTTGGAAATTCTGACCTAAAGAACATGGTATCAAGGATTTTACCTAAAATTAGATCCGTAGAATGAAGATCGGTTCTATATCATGGCTTGGATTGAGGAGTTACGAGCCATCTCTCGATATTTTCGTCATATTTCCCTAAAGAGGCACCATGGTTCGCCGTAGCCTTGGTAGGAGGCGTCTTAATTTCTGAAAATGAACAAGCAAAGGGAAACCCTAGAAATCATGGAGAAAGGTGTAGAAAAATGATTTTGAGGCTTTGATTGAAGGATTTTGAGGCTAAGGATCAAGCGAGATCATGAGAGGGAGGCTCGGGTGAGTGATAGAACAATGGTCAATAGACTGGGATCTGAAAAGTTAGGGTTTTCGAGCTGAGAATATTTAAAGTCCCATCAGTCTAGTCGCTTGGGGTTTCGTGCTCAGGCACCTAACATTTAATAAATTTCAATTTTCATAGGTCTGTAGCACTCCAGTTGATTGAGGTCAAAAAGCTCAGGCGCCTGACCCTCCTTTTTTCACTGTCCAGTTGACTGGGCTTCCAAGATTAGTCGTCTGACCTCACCAAACTTCTATTTATTCTCTTTTCACTTATCATGAATTCTTTCTAAACAACTTCCCTACTATGTAGTAAACCAAGTTCTCTTCTTATTTATATAAACCTATCTTCTGGAAGAGGTTTTGTGAAAATGTCTGTCCATTGGTCGTTTGTATTTATGAACTCAAGTAGTATATCTTCTTTTTGTACATGATCTCTTAGAAAATGATGTCTTATGTCTATGTGCTTGGTTCTTGAGTGTGATATCAGATTTTTGGAAATGTTTATTGCACTTGTATTATCACACTTTATCGGTGGGGCTGAGTACTCTAAATTAAAGTCTTTTAATTGTTGTTTCATGTAGAGTGTTTGTGCATAGCAACTACCTACTGCCACATACTCAGCTTTAGCGATGGATAAGGGTATGAATTTTTTTTTCTTGGAGAACAAAGAGACAAGAGACCATCCTAGAAAGTGATAGGTCCCACTTGTACTTTTTCTATCAATCTTACAACCTGCATAGTCCGCATCTGAGTAACTAATCATTTCAAAACCAGTGTCCTTAGGATACCATAATCCTAAATCAATTGTGCCTATCAAGTATCTTAGGATTCTTTTGACATCTATCTGATGAGATTCCTTAGGAGCTGATTGAAACTGAGCACACATACATACACTAAACATTATATCCGATCTACTAACTGTCAAGTATAACAAACTTCCTATCATACCTCGATAGTATTTCATGTCTACTAGTTTTCCTTTTTCATCTTTATCAAGGCTTGTAGAGTTACTCATGGGAGTTACTATGGGTTTACTTCCTTCCTTGTAAAACTTCTTAAGCATGTTCCTTTTATATTTTGATTGATTTATAAAAGTTCCATTTTTAGCTTGCTCAATATGTAATCCTAGGAAGTAATTTAACTCTCCCATCATACTCCTCTCAAACTCGTCTTGTATACATTTGGAGAATTCTTTGCATAAATCATCATTTGTAGCACCAAATATAATATCATCAACATAAATTTGTATAATAAGCATGTCTTTATTTTTGGATTTTATGAATAACGTGCTATCCACCTTTCCTCTTGAAAATCCATTTTCTAGTAAGAATCCGCTCAACCTCTCATACCAAGCTCTAGGAGCTTGTTTTAACCCATATAATGCTTTTATTAATCCAAATACATGATTAGGGTTATTTATGTCCTCAAAGCCAGGGGGTTGTTCAACATAGACTTCTTCATTAATAAATCCATTTAAAAATGCATTTTTTACATCCGTTTGATAGAGTTTGAATTCATTATGAGATGCATATGCCAACAACAATCTAATGGCTTCCATTCTTGCTATAGAAGCAAAAATCTCATCGTAGTCTATTCCTTCTTCTTGATTATATCCTTGAGCTACAAGTCTTGCCTTATTTCGTACTATTATGCCATTTTCATCCTTTTTATTCCTAAATACCCATCTTGTTCCAATTATTGAGTGGTCATTAGGCCTAGGAACTAATTTCCATACTCTATTTCTTTCAAACTGATTTAACTCTTCTTGCATAGCTACTATCCAAGAATCATCACTCAAGGCTTCTTCAATGTTTTTAGGTTTTTCTTGGGATAGAAATGCATAGTGGTTACATAAGTTTTTCAATGATGATATAATAGACACTCCTTGAGAAGGTTCTCCTATGATTTGATCTTTAGGATGATTTCTTACAAATTTTCATTCTTTGGGTAACTCAGTTTTTTGTATGAGATCATCATTTGGAGTTTCTTCATTTTTCTTTTCTTTCACTTCTATAATTTCTAAATCTTCTAGTTTTTGTGAAGCATCATCTTTTTCTTCAATCTCAATTGCATTTGTAAAAGGATTAGATTCATCAAAGGTTACATGGATTGATTCAATAATTGTGAGAGTTCTCTTATTATAAATTCTAAAGGCTTTACTATTGGATGCATACCCTAAAAAGATACCTTCATTTGATTTAGCATCAAATTTCCCGAAGTCATCTTTATCGTTATGTACAAAACACTAACATCCAAATACATGAAGTAAGCTATGTTAGGCCTTCTTCCTTTCCATAATTCATAGAAAGTTTTATTTAAACTTGATCTAATGGAAAATCTATTCATTACATAGCATGCGGTGTTAACCGCTTTAGCCCAAGAGTACTTAGGTAGCGTGTGTTCATTTAACATAGTCCTAGCCATTTCTTGAAGGTATCTATTCTTTCTTTTGACAACTTCATTTTGTTATGGAGTTCTAGGTGCTGAAAATTTATTTCTAATTCTATGTTCATTGCAAAATTTTTCAACATCTTTATTATTGAATTCTCTTCCTTGATCACTTCTAATGTTTAGAATACCATAGCATTTTTCATTTTGAAGTATTTTACACAAGTTTATCAATGTATTACATGCTTCATCTTTTGTGGCTAAGAAGAGTATCCAGGTAAACCGGGAGTAGTCATCAAAGATGACAAAAGCATATTGCTTTCCTCCTATACTTTGTGTCATAGTTGAACCAAATAAGTCTAAGTGAATAAGCTCTAAGGACCTGCTAGTGGAAATGTGTTTCTTCTTCTTAAAGCTAGACATAGTTTTTTTTCCTAATTGACAAGCATCACAAATTTTATCTTTAACAAACTTCGTGCTAGGTAGTCCTCTAACTAAGTTCTTTTTAGCTAATTTTGATAGTAAGTCCATACTAGCGTGTCCTAGTCTTCTATGCCATAACCAATTTGTCTCATTCATGGTTGCTAAGCATGTGATATTTTGAGATTTTAACTTTTCAAAATTTATGCAATACACATTATCAATTCTTTTAGCCGTGAATAGAATATTATGTTTTTCTCTATTTTCAAAAATACATTTGTCATGTTTAAAAATTATATCAAAGCCTTTGTCACTCAATTGGCTTATACTTAATAGGTTATGCTTTAATCCATCTACCAATAACACATCATCAATGGTGAGGGAAGGTTCTTTACCTATTTTACCAATCCCAATGATTTTACCTTTGGCATTGTCTCCAAATGTAATGTATCCACCATCTTTTAGCCTTAATGTGGTGAACTTGGATTTGTCCCCGGTCATGTGCCTAGAACATCTGTTGTCCAAGTACCATTTGTCTTTTGATGGGTTTGTCCCTAAAGCAAATCTACAAGAAGAGTTCAATGTGTTACTTTTAGGTATCCAAACCTTCTTAGGTATTTTTATTTTATATTTATTTCTTTGACTTTCCATACTTTTTTGACTTTAATATTTTTTCTTTTGAATGGCCATTCAAATTTTATGTCTCTTTTTCTTACACAAGAAGCACATAGTGTGTTCATAGATATTTGTGGAAGATGTGCTTGCATAATGTTTTGAATCCTTTACAAAGTATCCTATATATAGATTCTTTTTAATTTTGTTCTCAATTCCATTGTATCCAATTCTTCTTTGTCTAAAGACTTTCTTTGAGATCCAATCAACTTTTCGAAGTTCTCTTTACCTTTTGTAAAATTGTAGATGATTCTATCCTTATCCTCAATTTTAATTTTAAGGTTTTTTTTTATTTCTAAGTCCTTTTTGCTTTCACCATTCACTTGTAATTCAACTAAATCTTGAGACATCTCATTTATTTTCTTCATAAGATCATCAATATGTGAATCCTTTTCTTTTTCAATTGATTTTGAAGTTTCTAGTTAATTCTTTAGTTTTTCATTTTGTTCTTTCAAGGCAATGCTTTTTTTTAGTTACTTTTACGAACCTATTGTGCATGGAAAATAATTCAACCTGGATTTCTTTGTATGAAGGCATACTATCACATGAATCACTACAAGACTCATCATTGGATTCTTCAGATGAACTATAGTAGGAGTTTACCTCAGCATTATGAGCCATGAAGCATATGTTTGTCATTTCTTATTCACTTGATTTGTTCTCCGATTCACTTGAGCTTGTATCATCCCATCTAACTTTCATTGCCTTCTTTTTCTTCTTCTTTTCTTTCTTCAGTTGTGGATAAACAAGTTTAATATGTCTAACCTTTTTACAATTGTAACATGTAGGGGGTTCATTCTTAGTTTCCTTTTTTACTTCTTTCTGCTTTTTCATTTTTTGAACATCTAAACTTTTTAGCAAATTTCTTATTTCTTTTAAAGAATTTTCCAAGTCTCCTAGTGAGTAGTTCTATCTCATCATCATCTAATTCTTTTTCATCTTCCTCTTCTTCACTAGAGGTTTCTTTTGCAGCCTTAAGGGTTATAGATTTCTTGTTTTTATTTTTAGCCTTCCTATCATTCATAGTCGTCTCATAGGTGAGAAGTGATCCAATTAATTCATCTAGGGAAGTATTCTTGAGATTTCTTCCTTCCATTATTGTTGCGGCTTTAGGTTTCCATATAGGTGGAAGTCCTCTAAGAATTTTTCGGATCATCTCATATGTAGAGTAGTTTTTCCCTAAGGCATTGAGAGAGTTTATTATATAAGTGAAGCTAGTGTACATGTTAGTGATGGTTTCATCCGGGTTCATCCTAAAAGCCTTATACTCATTTGTGAGCAGGTTGATTCTACTATCTCTAACATCAATGATTCCTTCATTGGTTACCTCTAGTTTGTCCCATATTTCTTTAACTGATTTACATGCCACGACCCTATTGAATTCATTTATGCCAAGAGCACAGTATAATGCATTCATAACACTTGAATTTACTTGCAACATTTTATGGTCATTGTCGGTCATTTCTTTTTCTTATTTGGGTATTTCTTTTCCATCTACAAGTTTAGTAGGGATAAGATCACCATGTGTGACAACCCTCCATGCTTTCCAATCCATAGTTTGTAGGTAGATTCTTATTCTTTGTTTCCAAAAAGTATAGTTAATACCACAAAAGATAGGAGGCCTAGTTGAGGATTGACCCTCAGCAAAGGTAGCTACGCCTAAGTGTGCCATAAAGATCTTTGTATAGCTTCTAGGTTAAGATTTGCTACAACCTCGCTTTTATACCAATTGAAAAGTACGGTGGAGTCCCAAAAGGGGGTGAATTGGGTTTTAAAATTTTCTTTGAACTCTTTTTATAAATTCTTTTCCTAACTTATTGTATGTTTAACAATCACAAAAGGATGTTTTGAATTTCAATTACAATATTAGTTATTATGGAAGAGTATGTCAATTTGATCTTACAACAATTTAAATTAACACCCAATCAATAAGCCAACACAATCCACAAGTTAATTAATTAAACGATGTATGAATTCAGCAGTGCTTCCAAAATTTTAGCTTTTGAATATGTCAACTCACTCAACAAGATAAGCTTTATTTCATTGTGAAAAGAAATAAAGATTCCAACCAAGCATCCAAAACTTAGAAATTAAATAAACTGCTTTCAATATTAATGATTTTTGTGTGTTAATAAATCATTGTACTCCCTTATGGCTTCCGCAATATGTATTGATCAACCAACGTACTGCCTTTCGATTTACGTAATTCCCAAAAGCAAATTAATTTTTAGCAATTTAATATTCAATCCATGTAGTTGATATATGTGCAGAAAGTTAAAGAGAGTGGGGAAGAGAGTGAGATCGAGATTTTTACAAGCTTCGGCTATACCCGTCTTGAAAAGGAAGGTGTATTCCCAAGAGGGGGTGAATTGGGATTTTAAAATTTCTTTGATTGATTTGTTAACTTATTTTAATTTCAACCACCACACAAGCAAAGAATATTTTCAATTTTAAGTTCAACGGAAAATTAATTTTGTTAAAACCTTTATAAATGAATATACTAAGTTGAATATCCTGTTCTACACCTCAACACAATCCAATCAACACAATCCACACAAGATAAAGAATTCAGTAATGCTGTCAAGTTTCAGCATTTCAGGAAACCAAAGTAGAGTTTGAGAATATTTGTTTGTTGATCAGAAGCCCTGTATTTGTGTACCAGTTTTCTCAATATAAACCACAATTCAAACATTCAACAATCTTCCAAAAACTCAGAGTTTAAATAAACTAGTCTTGGGTGTTAACCAATCAATGCACTCCCTTTAAGGTTTCCGTAATTTATATTGATCAACGAATGTACTCGCTTTCGATTTCCGCAATCCCAAAATCAAACTAAACTTTGGTTTATTTAATTTCCAATCCACGTAGTGTATAAGATCAAAAATTAAAATTCAACCACGCAGTTAATATAAACAGGAAAATAAATGAGAGTAGGGAAGAGAGTGAGACAAGACTTTTTAAGAGGTTCGGCTATACTCGCCTACATTCTTGCCTTACGCTAAAACCACCCAAGGATTCCACTATAACCACTCTTTTACAGGCAGGGGCAACCTTACAATATCTCCTTCAATAAGCTAGAGTACGCCTCTCCAAATGATACCCCACGCTCGGTCCAACAATGATTCAAGAACCTGAGCCATCTACAAAACAAGAGCAAGTTTTGGTGTACAAAGACACTCTCAACAAAAGCATATTAGTACAAAAATTCAGCATTAAAATATACTTCAATTCAAAATAATAATTGAAAGATTTTTAAGCCTCTAGAAGTATATCACTGTGAGCTTTCTTTCTAGATTGAAAGAGTTCAGTATAGGCACAGAATTGTGTGAGAGATTCCCAGCAAACCTCAGTAGAGAATTCAAAAAGTAATTGCACAAGAGAGCTTTTGAGAGTATTGAGAGTTTTGAGAGCAAGAAAGCTTGATTGTTGTGATTGCTTGGTATGTTTGAATCCTTAGGCTAGGGGAGGTATTTATAGATGATTAATAAAGAGTATTTCGTGTTCCCCAAGTGACTTAGAGTGTTTCCCAAGTTTTCATAACGACTAGAATTTAAAAAATCAAATTCGGAAAGTACTTTTTAAGTTTAAAATTAAAATCTCGAAGAGTTAGTCGACTGGAAAATATGAGTCAGTCGCCTGGAACCATTAAAAACATTGAGATTTTCAAAGTCAGAGTGAGTTAGTCAACTGGTAAGACATGAGTTAATCGACTGGGTCCTCTCCGGTTGTTTAAAAATCAGTTCAAATTTTTGTTAATTGCTTGGAAAAATCAAGTCAGTTGACTGGGTCCTCTCGGGTTGTTTCAAAATCAATTCAAACATTTGTCAATCGATTGGGAAAGACTTGACAGTCGCCTGGAAAGACCAAAAACTGATTTTTTTTTTAATTCATTTCCAAATTCTTTTTGTTCTTTTGCTTTTCCCAAAATAATTTAAGTCTTTTGAAAAATATTTTTCAGGGTTTTTGAAAACATGGTCTCTAGGTCAATGAGATTCTTAATGGGCTTCAAATCCAATCAAATTATCATTTGAATGAAGTACTTACGTAGAGACTCCTCTTAATACTTTAAAATACTATATATGTTTGGAGTCTTCATGCTTGTCCTTTGATGAGTCATTTGAACTTTGAGCTTCAAATTCTCTAAGCTTTTAGCAAGTCCTCTTTGATTTTCATGCTCTTATAATCTTTAAGCTTTCATATTCCTTTTCTATGGAGTTTTGCAATTAGCTTTTGAACTTGAGCTTAATGACATGATTCCTAAAATTTCATCACTTGCAACAAAACATGCTAAGTGACCTTTTATTTGTTACCATCAAAACAAGATTAGTAAGCCATGTTAGGCCAACAATCTCCCCCTTTTTGATGATGACGACAAAAAAAGAGCAAAATTGATTGAACCTTGATAAGGCTCCCCCTTATAATATGCATATTTTTAACATTGTTTTGCAAGTATAATATATTCAATAGTATCAACTTCAGTTTTCCATATTTCAATTATATTGATATATTATATATCATATATCAATTTTTCTTAATATCCCAATGTTTCAATTTTTCTTTCAAGTGTAGCTAAATATCTCAATCTTAATTTTGCTCAACCCTTCTCCCCCTTTTGACATCAATCAAAAAAGAGAAAAAATAGCAATTAAAGGTCCAAGGTAGACACAAAGACATACACACAAAATGATATTCATAGAAGGTCATAGGTGTACATAATGTCATAGGCAACTTGAGATACATACCAAAAAGCAAACTAAAATACAATCTGAAATAGAAACAATTTGAATACATATATAACGAGATAATAAAATAAAATAAAATAAAATAGATAGAGCATAAAAAGAGCATCAAGCATTAGCAGCAGCAGCAGCATCATCATCATCATCATCAGCACTGTCATCATTTCCTTCATCTTTTTCTTTCTCTGATTCCTTATCTAAAGCATCATCACTTGGATAACGTGAGGAACTAGCCTGACAATGTTCTAAATCGCTAAGTCTTTGATCGATGGAGGGAATATGAGATTGAAGGGAGGAATGACTTTCTTGAAGAGATTGAAGTCTTGAATGTACATCACCACTAAAAGTGGTGAACTGATGATGGAAAGGCATGAACCATGAAGGAGTATCAAACTGTGGTTCAGACCGCTATTCAGGAAGTGCAACTTGCTTGAGAGCTGGCCCTGGTGGTCTTTTTCCTCTTAGAATCCAACCCTGGTCATGCTTCTCATATCCCATCTATTTTAAAGTTGTAGAATTGAACAAATCATACCGAGTTCTTTTGATGAACAACTTATTTGGAATGATGACACTAAGATGAGAAAACATGATATTGAGGATGCCACCATGAGAAAGAGTAACTCTATGAGCTTCCAGCCTTCTCCACATCCATTTTAAAAGCAAGCTGGGCAAGTCAAGCTTCTTTCCTTTCAAAAGGCACCACATAATGAAGCAATCCACATAAGATATGTAATCATGTGATCCAATTTGAGGTGTGATATTGTAGGTTATGATTTTCTGAAGAATCTAAGCTTGGAGGTTCAGTTGAGTGTACTTTGGAGGAGTTCTGAATTGGTCAGGTGCTTCTACCATGATTAAAGGTAATAATTTCTTGGGTGTGAAGCCTTGGTCCATAATCCAAGTACGATAAAGTGCAGGACACTCAAAATCACCTCAGTCAATATGAAGAATGGGGGCCAAGGTTTAAGGAGTCAAGATAATTTTATGGCCTCTAACTTCGCTGGAATGAACCAATTGATTTTGTGTCATGCTGGCATAAAAAATTTCAATAAGATTAGGGTATAGACCCTTTGCTTGATAGACTACTAAATTTTTCCAAACTATTGCCTTGAATAACAGTAAAATATTTGGAAAACTAGCTGTGAAGAAAACGGTATCAATTATCTTACCAAATAGAGGGTCAGTTGCTCAAAGATGGAGATGATTCCTTTGTTTGGCTTGAGTAGTAACCAGCCATGGATCAAGGTTATCTTCTTCTTGGCCGAAGGTAGAACCTCGATTGGCAACCTGTTTGGTTCTCAACATATTTGTGAATGAATATTTGCAGAAACCCTAGAAATCTGAAGGAGAAGAAGTGGGAATATGATTTTCTATTGTTTGGAGGAAGAATTTTGGGTTTAGAATCAAGGGGAATAGAAGAGAAGGGTTTTGAGTGAGTGGAGGAATAGATTCCAGTTGACTGGAAATAATGAACTTCGGATTTTCGCGCTAAAATTTTATAAACCCCGATGATCCAGTCAACTGGGTCACTTGAAGTCATTCGCCTGACTGACAGAAAAATGAAATGCAGCAACTCAGAGTCTTGTTAGTTGACTAGGAATTCTAACTCGGTCACGTGACTCACAGACAGAATGAAATTCAGTAGCACAGGGGCTTGTCCGTCGAATGGGAAATCTGACTCAGTCGCCTGACTCCCTAGAATTTTCATTTTTTTTTCTCTTCTTGTATTCTTTCTAAACCACTTCTCTATTGTGTAATAGTCCTAGTTCTCTTCTAATTGATATAAATCTTTTCTTCTAGAAGAGGTTTTGTGAAAATGTTTGCCCATTGCTCGTTTGTATTTATAAATTCAAGCATTATATCTTCTTTTGCATGTGATCTCTTAGGAAGTGATGTCTTATCTCAATATGTTTAGTTCTTTAATGTGATATTGGATTTTTAGAAATGTTTATTGCACTTGTGTTATCACATTTTATTGGAATTGTTGAATATTCTAAGCTAAAGTCTTTTAACTGTTGTTTTATGTACAATGTTTGTGCATAACAATTCCTTACTGCAACATACTTAGCTTCAGCAGTAGATAAAGTTATGGGGTTTTGTTTGTTTGAAAACCAAGATACTAGAGATTGTCCTACAAAATTACATGTACCACTTGTACTTTTTCTATCAATTTTACATCTTGCTTGATCGACATCTGAATAACTAATCATTTTGAATCCGGTGTCCTTAGGTTACTTAAGTCCTAAATCAATTGTTCCTATCAAATATCTTATGATTCTTTTTATAGCTACTTGGTGAGATTATTTAGGAGCAAATTGAAATAATGCACATATGCATACACTAAACATTATGTCCGGTCTACTAGTAGTTAAGTATAACAGACTTCCTATTATACCTCCATAATATTTCATATCTACTGATTTTCCGTTTTCATCGTTGTTAAGATTTATGGAAGTACCCATGGGAGTTCCTGTAATGACTAGAAGAATAATGGTATTTAAATAATAAAGAGGGAGGGAAATGGAAACAAAAACAGAAGGAGGCAGGAGACTTTTTCGACGAACGCGAGGCGTTCATCGACGACATTGCACTTTGGGAGTAATAAGTGAAGAATTTAATCTAGGACTCGTCGACGAATACGGGGGATTCATCAACGAGGATAACATAGGGTCTCGTCGATGAGGGTATGTTTCATCGACAAGAAGATACTGAGAGGATATTTCAGGTGACTCTGAATTTCGTTGACAAAGGAGTGAGCTCGTCGAGGAATTTCCTATTGACCTCGTCGGCAAGGTGACGTGGCTCGTCAATGAAGCTACTAGTACAAATTGTGTGAAATTTGGGTTTAAATGCAGAAAATTGGGAAAAAATCACTCTCTCTCTCTCCTCTACGGTTTCTCTCCCCTCTCTCTTCGATTTCGGCTTCATCGTTCACCGGATCGACGATCTGAGGCCACCACGACACTCCTGGGGAAGTTCTCTTCAAATCTACCAGAGCGGATCGTTGGTGGAAGCGAGTTGAAATTCATCCCTGAGTTGAGGTAAGACTTGTTATACCAAATTTGGTCTTTCCTTAGTTGAAGGAAATGATGTACTCCAATAAATACTGACGTTTAGTTATGGGAGTTATCATTTTTAGGGTACTGCTTAGGGTTTCCTACAGGTGTAAGACCAGTATTATAGAGGGGCTTTTCAGTTGCTAGGTAAGGGGATAAATTAAAGCAAATATTTTCCATTGAAATTACTATTATTTAATAGTAGAATAATTTTCAGAAAACATGTGATTATATATGAGTATAATTGAGAAAATGTAAGTTTGGGAAAATACTGCAATTGTACAGGAAATTTGATTTCAGAATGGAATATATGGTTTCACTCAATTTGTGTTGCATGAATATTATTATATATATATATATATATTATACCATGTTAAGTTAAAATACAAAATAAAACATGTTTACAAATATTTGCAGGAATAACATGATAAACACAATAATTATGATTTCAGAATATATGATATGGTCGGTGCAATACTGCAATTACTCGTATTTGGTGCAAGGCCGCATTTATTCATGTTTTCGGCGGGAGGCCGTAATTATTATGTTAATGTAGGATTCAGAAAAATGCTATTATTTGATTTAGGATAAACAATATATGTTTATGTACTATATGTTATCAGAACCTGAATGTTAGTTTAGTTCAGTTTCAAAAGCACGGTACCGTAACTTATAGATCAGATATCTATGTTCAGATTGGTGCTAACCACCCCATGAGGGGATGGGAGATAGATAGTCGATGTGGCTTTCTGTGTAGAGTTGTAGATGTACACCTGGCAGTCCGGACTAGGGTGTGGTGGGCTCATCGTACTTACAGACATTTTTGACTTGGCAGTGGTTGACTAGCCATTGTCGGGTCCCACCTTCGGGCTGCACAACCCATCATGGGGGGTAATACATGACATCAACTAGCTATACATCCTAAGAAGTTTTCAGTATTATAGATTATATCAGATAATAAATGATTAGTATGATTACTTGGAAGTATGAAATTATATGTTTATCTAACCATATTATGATTTATGTTTTATGGTATGTGAAATGTATGGTATATGTATTACAACATTACATATTCATGTTGCCACACAACTGATTTTAATTTTTTTACCCTTACTAAGAGGTGTCTCACCCTAAGTTTAAACTATTTCAGGAAACTCGGAGAGACCAGCGGGTCAGGGCCGTTGCTGAGTGAGTAGAGCTTCCCTGCTAAAAGGGTAAGTTTTGATCTAGGATAAGATTTTTGTTGTAAGATCCTAGGTTTATTTTGATGTTTTGGAGATTATATATAAATACAGTATCTTTGGAAATATAGTTGACTCTAGTATTATGTATTTTTTGGTTGATGAATGTGATTTACATTTAGTGCTACCTAGGTTCCGCTATGTATGACAGGTGTCCCCGCTACCCACGGGTTCGGGTTGACTTTTTTATTAATTATGTTTTATTATATGAATATTTAAGCAGGTTGTTACAGTACCTATGGGCTTACTATTTTCCATGTCAAATTTCTTAAGCATGTCTTTTATATATTTATATTGATTTATGAAAGTTCCATTCTTGGCTTGTTTAATTTGTAAACCTAGGAAGTAGTTTAATTCTCCCATCATGCTCATTTCAAATTCTTTTTGCATACATTTAGAAAATTCCTTACATAGATCATCATTAGTTGCTCCAAATATGATATCATCTACATAAATTTGGATTATGAGCATGTCATCCTTCTTAGTTTTGATAAATAGGGTACTATCAACCTTTCCTCTAGAAAACCCCTTTTCTAGTAAGAATCCACTTAGTCTTTCATACCAAGCCCTAGGGGCTTGTTTTAAACTATATAGAGCCTTAGTTAACTTATACACATAATTAGGATTTTGAATCTCCTCAAAGCCAGGTGGTTGTGCTACATATGCCTCTTCATTTATAAAACCATTTAAAAAGACACTCTTTACATCCATTTGATACAATTTGAATTCCTTATGAGATACATAAGCTAAAAGTATTCTTATTGCTTCCATTCTAGCTACGGGAGCAAATGTCTCATTGTTGAGCTAATAGGTCATACCCTATTTTGATTATGACAAATACTTCGGCATTTAATGACTAGCAAGTTTGTGTGCAGGTTCATATTAGTAACATCGTATGATGGCACATGTTATCTTGAAGCAAAATAAGACCCAGAAGATTCACTTGTTGTAATTTATATTATGTTCATTTCAGGCCTGTAATAGTAATATAGGAAAGGTCTATAATAATTATTGCCTATCATGCATATATGAATTAATAAGCTCAAAGGCCATAGAACGACCCTAGGTCCCTACACATCACTTGGAAATCGAGAGACCTTAGTTCGGTCGACTGACGCCAAGTTTTTTATACTAAGCTAAAATGCCTAAAACCTTAGAAAAGACCCTAAGTCCTTGCACTTAAATGTAAAATAGTCCCAAAAATCACATATAATATCATGGGAATCAATTGAATTGAAACAAGACTAAAAGGGCTAAAAGAATAGCTTTCGGGCGACCGAACCTTGGTGTTCAAAACACCTCAGTTGACTGAACCGTTGAAAGGTCAAATAGTTGACCTCACTTAGGGCAACTAAACTGAAAAGGACTTCACTGTCCTCAGTCAACCAAGCTCGTACGCTGAGCTTTTCACCAACTCAGCAACATAAACCTTTACACTCAAAATTGCCTCAGGCTATCGAATATGTAAGTTTGGCAAACCAAACTTGATACCAAGCGACAGAACCATGGTCTTTTGGAAAACTGAATTGGCTCAGCAAACCAAACATTTATTCAAGCACCCAAACTTTGAAAAATCCCTTTTCCTGTTGTGTCTGTTCGTGCAACCGAACCACAGGTCAGGGGCCCAACACTCTTGGGTTGTCCTAATTTTTACCGTGGTTATTTTATGTTAAGCAGGGTTAATTTTCTTAAACATTTTAAAAATAAATTTAATAATTTCATGTGTATCCCCAACGGTTATAATTTTAACCTTCTCTATATATAGGGGTTCATTTGCTTGGATTAGTAGCTAATTAGCACATTGATTAAGCAAAAATATCTCTAAAATTTCCTAAGCTTATTTTCTTATACAAGCCCTATACACTCATACACTACTATTCCTTTGAGAAATCTAGCCTTGTGAGTGTGTTATTCATTATGTGCTATTGCTAGAAACCCTTATTTGTTCATTACATTGTTGATTTTTCGGATTGAGGGTTGAGCTTTGTTTTCCCTACAGATTTAATTTAATAAATATTTTAAGTGGGAAAACTTAGAGCTTGTGGGTCTTTTCACTCATATTGCAAGACACCTTAGATCATATTTTTGTGTGTGCAAAAATCGTTTTACAAGCTTAGATTTGAATATCTCCTTGTGCTTTGATATTGAGAAAATATTTTTTAAGATATTCATATTACCTTTGGTACAAATCTTTGAAACCCTAAAACTATGATTGAGATTTTTATCTAAATATAGTTTCAAAGATTAGCTTGTAGATACACTCTTGTGCTTAAATTTGTGATAATCTTTACTTTGAGTGTTGATTGCAGATATACACCATTGATCTTATTATTTATACATTATTGGTGTGCTTTGATTATTACTGGTACAAATCTGCTTGATTGAGAAGCATAATATTTGTATGCATCTTGTTTTGAATATTGGTTGTACTGCAGGCGTGACCTGAGGGGGCAGTAATTCCGCCCGAAATGATTGGTTGTAAAGGTAGAGGTAATCCATGTGCTAATTGACCTAGTTGTATTCAGGTGCCGCTCCACCCGTTAAGTGAGCTTTAGTGTAATCCTTGTGCTGGTGAGCCAAGGCAGGGATGTAGGCAGTTTGCCAAACTTCGATAACATATGTGGCATCATCTCTCTTTACATCTTTATTGTGCATGCTTAATTAGATCACTTGTGTAGTTTAATTTCTGCTGAATATACATTGATTTATTTTATCCACACTAGATTGACCTTAGGTTTGTGTAATACTGCTACTGGTTGATTGACCTAGGGGATTAATTTTTAAAATACCAATTTACCCCCACTTTTGGGATTGCACCAAAGTTAACACTCATTATAATCTATTCCTTCTTCTTGGTTGTATCCTTGAGTTATAATTCTAGCTTTATTTCTTACCACAGTTCCATTTTCATCCTTTTTATTTCTAAATACCCACTTAGTTCCAATGATTAAATGATTATCTAGTTTGGGAACTAAATTTCATGTTTTATTTCTTTTAAATTAATTTAATTCTTCTTACATGACTGTTATCCATGAGTCATCACTTAAAGCTTCTTCAACATTCTTAAGTTCATCTTGAGATAAGAAAGCATAATGATTACATAGATTTTTCAAAGAAGATCTTGTAGTTACACCTCATGATGATTCTCCTATGATTTGATCTTTCAGATGATTTCTTACATATGTCCATTCTTTGGGTAATTCAAAATTTTCTGTAGCATCATCATTTGAATTTAATTCATTTTCTTCTTCTTTTGCTTCTACAATTTCTAAGTCTTCTAGTTTTTGAGTATTTTGAACTTCTTCAACATTTATTGTCTTATTAAATGAATTTTCTTCATCAAATGTTACATGAATTGATTCCACAGTTGTAAAAGTTCTTTTATTGTAGATTCTAAAAATTTTGCTCTTTAATGCATACCCTAAGAATATACCTTCGTCGGCTTTTGCATCAAATTTTTCTAAATCATCTTTATCATTTAATACAAAGCATTTGCATCCCAAAACATGAAAGTAAAAAATGTTAGGCTTTCTACCTTTTCAAAGTTCATAGGGAGTTTTATTTAGATTTGATCTTGTTGATACTATACTTATCACATAGCATGCGGTATTTACCGCTTCAACCTAAAAATACTTTAGTAGCTTATGTTCATTTAGCATTATTCTTGCCATTTCTTGAAGGGTTTTATTTTTTCTTTCAACAACTCCATTTTGTTGTGCAGTTCTAGGTGCAAAAAAATTATGATTAATTCCATATTTATTACAAAAATTTCTAACTTCTTTGTTGTTGAATTCTCTTCCTTGATCACTCCTTATATTTGAAACACTATATCCTTTTTCATTTTGAAGTTTCTTGCACAAATGTATTAACATGTTACAGGCTTCATCTTTGGAGGTTAAAAATAGTACCCCCAAGTAAATATGACAAGAGCATATTGCTTACCTCCTATGCTTTGAGTTCCAAAACAAATCTAAATAACTTCTAAGGGTCTACTAGTAGAAATACGTTTCTTCTTTTTAAAGCTTGTTTTAATTTGTATCCCTAGTTGGCAAGCATCACAAATTTTATCTTTTATGAATTTTGTATTTGGTAAACCTTTGACTAACTTTTTTCTAGATAAGTTTGATAATAGATCCATGCTTGCATGTCCTAGACTTCTATGCCAAAGTTAACTGACTTCATTTATGGCAGTTAAGCATGTTACATCTTGAGAGATTAACTTTTCAAGGTTTATACAATATACATTATTGTCTCTATAAGTTGTAAATAACACTTCATGTTTTCTTGGTTTTTGAACTATGCACTTATCTTGCTTAAAGATTATGCTTTAATCCATTCACTAACAAAACATCATCAATTGTAAGGGAGGATTCTTTACCTATTTTACCAATCTTGGCGATTTTACCTTTAGTGTTGTCACCGAATGTTACATACCCTCCATCCTTTTGAAATAGGGTGGTGAACTTTGTTTTATCCCCAGTCATACATCTTGAACACCCGTTGTCCAAGTACCATTTTTTCTTTGATGGAGTGGTCCTAAAGCATACCTACAGGGAAGGATTTATGGTGTTGCTTTTGGAACCCAAACCTTTTTAATTCTTTTTAAGTCATCTATTTTTATTGTTTACTTTCCATTCATTTTTTATTTTAACATACTTATTTTTAAGTAGACAATTAAACTTTATGTGTTCCTTATTCCTACACAAGAAGCAAATGGTGTGTTCATGAATATTTGTAGAAGATGTACTAGCATAGTATTTTGCTTCTTTTACAAAATATATCATAAATAAGTTCTTCTTCTTTTTATTTTCAATTTCAATGTAACCAATTTCTTCTTTGTCACTAATCATCCTTTGTTGTCCAACCATCTTTCAAAATTCTCTTTTCCTCTAGTAAAATTATAAATTATTTTATCTTTATCTTCAATTTTACTTTTAAGATTACTTATTTCTAAGTCTTTCTTGCTTTCACCATTTACTTGTAGTTTTACTAACTCCTGAGACATGTTGTTAATTTTCTTCGTTAGATCATGAATATGAGATTATTTTTATTTTTCAGCTATTTTAGAACTTTCTAGTTGATTGTTAAGATTTTCATTTTGTTCTTTCAAGGCTATGTTCCTTTTAGATACTTCAATGAACCTATTTTGTAAGGCGAATAATTCAATTTGGATTTCCTTGTATGAAGGCATACCGTGGTGCCCTACTTTTTTCCATTCAATAATAAATAAATCATCACACATTAGCCACATCAATAACTATAATACCATTTCCATATAACCCGACCCGAAGAGGGTACCACATAAATAGTCATACATACAACCCTAATAGCGGAAGTCATAATGTTTACATACCACAACAAATACACATATCAGAGTGGTATCCCAACCAGATCAATATACATATCTCAATACATCCCCAAAAATAAACAAAATACACTAAGGGAATTACACCTCCCTAGTTTATACACTCGCCCTATATATCTGGCTACCAATGCCCCACAATATTGGAGCTCTATCACCTGGTCTATCTCGATTTCCTGATATATTTAGATATTTGGATGAGATACATCTCAATAAGACAAAATAAATTATTTACAGTGTGTGGTAGTATGAGTTTCATTATATCATAATATACTCTTTTAAATCATCATATCTTCTAAGAAAATAAATTGATATATGCGGTGAATTATAGTGTTATCCCAAGAGGAGGGTGAATTAGGTATTTTCAAAAATTAAGTCATTTAAGTTCTAATTTTGAAAACTAACAATTACAAACTTGCAGTCTACTTAATTCCAAGCTTAATGTTTCACAATTAATCAATTTAATGTGTGTCTTTATCTAGCATATAATTTTACCCGATTACGCACAAATCTATCAAATGCTCAACTCATACACAATAAACAGATAATTTAAATGCAAGCAAAAATTAAAAGGAGTTAAGGGAAGAGTGAAGACAAACATGATTATTATGAGGTTTGGCCTACCCTAGCCTACGTCCTCGCTTTGAGTAACCCACTCAAGGATTCCACTAAAATCTGCTCCTTTAATTGGGATGGTGCTTCCCTTACAATCTATTGCTTACAAGAGGCGTAACTTCCTCCTCAACCCTGGTTCAAAGCCCGAACCGTGTATACAAAATAAAGATTACAATTTATGCAACAACTCAAAATGCTTCTAACCAAGCTAATGAGTATAAGAATTCTATTACAAAATCATATGATAAATGCTTGAAGCTCAGTACGTATATAATAATATGATCTTTATAAGAAGAATGGTATGCTTCACAAATCTACCTTTTTATCAATATCTCCCAAAAATTGTTTTTATAAATAAACACTTTGGAGAACTTAGGGTTTGATTTCAAATCACTTTATGCAAGAATACCAAAATAAGATCCTTAAAAAATCTTGAATATTATGCAGATCTAAGTTTTTGCTATCAAATAACTAATAAGATTAAATCTTTGAATAAAAAAAATATGACTTTGAATATTTCAAAGATTTAAACAATATTTTTCAAATACTTTTTGCACCAATAAGATAGATCTCTTTGGATAAAAATATAACTTTGAATATAACAAGGATTCAAACTTTAGAATACTATTTCCAAAAGAATTTTCAAATAAATAACTATAGGAAAATAAGTTTCTTGCTTCCAAAAAGATTTTTCAATAAACAAATAATGAAGAAGATGACGATTAATAAAAAATTGAAAGCTCAATAAAACATTTTTCCAAACCTCAAGATCAAACCAGATTTAGCAGAAGTTGTGCATGTATTTTTTTGGATCTTCAATATGCGAATGCCCAGACAAATGTGACTCTTTTGGAGTGCAAGCAATGATTCTTAGCAATTCGTTCAGAACTTCTCAAAGGTACGCCAAAGATTGATGAAATAAGCTCAAAGCTCTCAAGCGATAGGCAAAAAGTTCAAGGCTCCCAATAGATGTGCAAAAAGTGGTGCTCTAGGGTTTAGTGATTGTTTTTATAAGTGTTTTCGGCCCTAGATTAAATCTTGGCCGTTGGATCACTTAAAAATAAGGGTTTTAGTCTGTGTCCACGCTGAAACATGAATCAATGCCCCAACCTTTATCAACGAATGGGTAAGTTCATCGACGAGTGCATAACACTCATTCGTCAACGAGGC
This sequence comes from Malania oleifera, assembly GCF_029873635.1. Classification (NCBI taxonomy): domain Eukaryota; kingdom Viridiplantae; phylum Streptophyta; class Magnoliopsida; order Santalales; family Ximeniaceae; genus Malania; species Malania oleifera. The sequence goes on from NC_080426.1 coordinate 57,132,980, forward strand.
CATGAGTTTGTTGATGAGAGCACTGTCTGAATTTTTAGGCTCTTGGTATTTGTTTGTCGATGAGAAAACATTGTTCATTGCCAAGTGGCCTTCATACATTCGTCGACGAGACCATTGGGTTCATCGACGAGGCCTCTAAAATTTGCCTCAAAAAATTTCTTTCAACTTAGAACTAATGTAAGTGTATTTTACATGAAATGCATGAGCTCTGAGTTCCGTTTAGGGTATATTTGAGCTTCGAGTTATATCATATGACATATGTAAATATATTCAATTCTAAATACCCATTCCATTGAAGATCATTAACTTGAAGCTTGCTTCATCATCCTTTAATTCCTCTAGTTCCATGGATTGCGCCAAGTGATATGTATTTCAGGTTCCTCATGGCTTTTGTACAAATTCACCATTCATGCTAAATCATGATCCTCTTCGCAAACTCAATTGCACTTGTCAAATACCAAGTGTTTGTCATTATCAGAACAGGATTGGACTCATAGAGTCAACAATCTTCCCCTTTTTTAGGATAACAAATACACGAGCAAAAATGGGTTGTGCCTAACATGGCTCGCCCTAAGATAATGCAAAATTTAGAATTCAACAATACAGTTTACACACAATAAAGTTCATACACATTGTAGAATATGTAATATCTTTGCTAGTATATATGTCTATAATATACTCTTTTCCCCCTTTATTTCAAAGAGAAAAAATTTTGCTTACTTCTCCTTCTTTTTGACGAAAGAAAAATCCTAATTTATTTTTGCTTGCAAACTTCTCCCAAAAATCATTTTATCAATTTTGCTTTAATTTCTCCCCCTTTTTGACATCAACAAAAAGGTATATATAAAAATGTTTTGACAAAAATATATCTCTTTCTTTGCAAAAAAAAAAATGCAACCTTTATATTTCAAAATTGTACTGCGAACTATATGTCCATGTGTTATTCAATTTACTTCTCCCCTTTGCTAATGTATATCAGTGTTGTTGAATTAGATTTCAATGTGAACATACACAGTGTGTCAATTTATATATACATAGATAAGCAAATCAGTCATTAAAGTTCAAAGGTTTATGTGAGCATCAACATGTGTCATGTATCCATAAAAAAATTTATCATGCAATCAGCATGCTTTGAGTTTAATACCAAATGTGAGAAAAACTTGCCAAATGTGAAGTGTCTAACCAAATATTAATGTTAATGTAAGTTACTCCCCCTTAATTATGTAATCTAATGTAATTCTAGGCAACTTCTTGACTATGCATCAGACCTAATTGACGTCTAATTTGGATAAACCTATCCTTTGGAAGAGGTTTCATGAATATGTCTGCCCATTACAAACTCAAGTATCACGTCTCCTTTTTGCACATGATCATGAAGAAAATGATGTCTAATTTTTATATGTTTAGTTCATGAATGTGATATAGGATTCTTTGAGATGTTTATTGCACTCGTATTGTCGCTTCTTATAGGAACTGTGTCATAGTGTAATCCAAAATCCATAAGTTGTTGTTTCATGCACAACATTTGAATACAACAACTTCCTGCCGCTATATATTCTGCCTTTGTTGTAGAAAGAGCAATTGAATTTTGCTTCTTTGAAAATCAAGATACTAACGAATGTCCTAGGAAATGAAATATTCCGCTTATACTTTTTCTATCCACTTAACTACCGACAAAATTAGCATCCGAATAGCTAATAATCTCAAAGGAGGTATACTTAGGATACCATAATCCAAGTTTAGTGGTTCCAATCAAGTATCTAAGTATTCTTTTGATAGCTAATAGACAAGACTCTTTCGGTGCAGTTTGAAATCTTGCACATAAACATATGCTAAACATTATGTCAGGCCTACTGGCAGTCAGATTTAGTAAGCTACCAATCATCCTATGATTGATGAAGAGTGTTGTATCTATCTTTCCTCTAATAAATCCATTACCAGTGAAAAACCGCTTAGCCTTTCATACCAAGCTTTAGGAGCTTGCTTTAGACCATACAAGGCTTTAGTTAATCTATAAATGTGATTTGGATAACTGTGGTTTTCAAAACCTGGGGGTTGTTCCACATATACTTCTTCACTTATGTAGCCATTTAGAAATGCGCTTTTGACATCCATTTGGTTTACCTTGAAATCCTTAAAAGCTGCATAAGCTAACAGCATTTGAATGGCTTCCATTCTAGCTATAGGTGCGAAGATTACCTCAAAATCTATTTCTTCTTCCTAGTTGTATACCTGAGCTACTAGTCTTGCCTTATTTCTATCAACTATTCCATGTTCATCTTTCTTGTTCTTATATATATATATATATATATATATATATATATATATATATATATATATATATATCCATTTTGTTCCAACAACTTTCTTATCCTCAAGTCTAAGAACTAATGTCTAGACTTTATTTCTCTCAAATTGATTTAGTTCTTCTTGCATAGATATTACCCATGATTCATCCTCAATCGCTTCACTCACATTCTTAGGTTCTTCTTGTGATAAGAAAGCAAAATGACTAATCATATTTCTAAGTGAGGATCGTGTAGTTACTCCACGAGATGGTTCTCTTATAATTTGATCTATAGGATGATTCTTTATGTACTTTCATTCTCTATGTGGTTCATTAATATCTTTTTCCACTTGGTTATCTTTAGAAAATGTTTCCTTAACATCAGTGTTCTTATTTGAATTATTTTCAATAAACAGTTCTTCAAATTCCTTATTAATCTCAATTTTATCCTCATCAGTGTTTCAAGCAAATGGATTGGATTCATAGAATACAACATGAATGGATTCTACAATGGTTAATTCTTGTTTATTATATATCCTGTAGGTTTTACTATCTAAGGCATATCCTAGAAAAATACCTGCGAAATTTCACATCAAACTTTCCCTAATGTTCATTGTCTCTGAGTACAAAGCATTTGCAACCAAAGACATGGAAATATGAGATGTTTGGACTATGGCCATTCCATAATTCATATGGAGTCTTATTTAGATATGGTCTAATCAAAACTCTATTTAAAACATAGCAGGCTATATTAGTGCCTCAGCCCATAAGTATTTAGGTAGTTTATGTTCGTTAAGTATAGTTCTGGCCATTTCTTGTATATACCTATTCTTTCTTTCAACAACACCATTTTGTTGTGGTGTTCTAGGAGATGAAAAATTATGAGATATTCCTAGTGAATCACAGTATTCTTCCATACCTTGATTTTTAAATTCTCTACCCCTATCACTTCTGATTTTAGTGATAGTGTATCCCTTTTCATTTTGAATTTTCTTGCACAGTTTAATAAATTGTTCATATGCTTCATCTTTGTGACCTAAAAATAGTACCCACGTAAATCTAAAATAATCATCAATGATAACAAATGCGTATAATTTTCCTCCTAAACTCTGAATTGGGTTTGAACCAAATAAGTCTAAGCGTAGCATTTGGAGTGGCCTAGTAGTAGAAATTACTTCTTCTTCTTAAAACTAGATCTTGCTTGTTTTCCTAGTTGACATGCATAACAGATTTTGTCTTTCACGAATTTTGTATTAGGCAATCCATTAACTAAGTCTCCCTTAACTAGTTTAGTTATTAAGTCCATGTTTGCCTGTCCTAGTCTCCTATGCCAAATCCAACTAATTTCTTTCATAGCAGAAAAGCATGTCACACGTTGAGAAATTAAATTATCAAAGCTGGTGGTATATACATTTTTATGACGCTTCGCAATGAATAGAATTTTGTTATCAGTTTTATGTTCAACAATGCACTTGTCATGTTCAAAAGATACTTTATAACATTTATCACACAGTTGACTTATGCTTAATAAATTATGTTTTAAACCATCAACTAGTAAAACATCATCTATAAAGAGTGATGAATCGTTACCAACTTTACCGACACCTATGATCCTTCCTTTTGCATTATCCCCAAAAGGGACAAATCCTCAGTCCTTTGGTGTGATGGATGCAAATTTAGCTTTATCCCAATCATATGACACGAACATCCACTGTCCATATACCATCTATCTTTTGAGGAGGATGATCGCAAGCATACCTGCCCTAAACATTTAAGTAATTGTTTTTGGTACCCATTTTTTCTTGGGTCCATGGGGGTTAGTGCTTGAATCTCCTTTAACTCTCCAGACCTTTTTTCATCTTAACATCTCTATTCTTAAAAGGACAATCAAATTTTATATGACCCATCCTTTTACATTTAAAACATGTGGTATATTTATAAGAGTCTTTTGATGGAACATAAGTATTTGATTCTTTTACAAAATAACCCCTGTAAAGATGTTTTTGTTTCAAATTTTCCTTTCCAATAAAACCAAGTCCTTCTTTATCTAGGGAATTTCTTTGTGCCCCAAGAAGTCATTCACAGTTACTTTAGCCCTTTGTGAATTTATGAATAATTTTAGAATTGTCTTTCAAATTTCTTTCCATTTCCTCAATTTCTAAATCCTTTTCTTTTATCACAGATACATGAGACTCATTCAGTTTTTCAACAAGCTTTGAGAGTTCTTTTACTTTACATTTCAGATCAGAAATGTTCTTAGTTTTCTTCTCAAGCATTTTAAGAGTGTACAAATATTCTTGTTGCAATTCATTATAAGAAAGCATGCTATTTTCATTTTCTGAATCACTGGAATAATAAGATGAAGCAGAGCAGAAAGATTGTACCTTGTGGTCTCCATGAGCCATCAGACACAAATTTGCAATCTGGTCATCACTAGATTTAGATTCTGAACTACTGGTACTGAGAGTATCCCAACCAACCTTTAGTGCCTTCTTCTTCTTTTCGGACACTTTCTTTTGCTGGGGACAATCTGGCTTGATATGCCCAACTTCTCTACATTTATAGCATGTAGGAAGATCATCCTTTTGCCTCCTCTTGCTAGACTCTCCTCCTTCTGATTTTGAGTTATGAAATTTTTGTTTAAACTGCTTATTCTTCTTCAGGAACTTTTCGAACTTCCTTGTTATCAAAGTCATGTCATCTTCTGATTCCAAGTCACTTCCTTCACTGGAGCTGCTAGACGATGCCTTAAGAGCTGTAACTCTCTTTGCTTTATTCTACTCATTTTTCCTCTCATTTATCGCTAGCTCATAAGTGACAAGCGATCCGATTAGTTCATCAATTGACATCTCTTTCAGATTTCTTCCTTCGACTATAGTGTATAGCTTTAGCTTCCCATACTGGCGGTAGTCCCCTAAGGATTTTCCTGATTAACTCATTAGTAGGGTAAGATTTACCACGAGCATTTAATGAACTTGTGATGCCTGTGAATCTAGTGTACATGGATTGAATAGACTCATCAGAAGTCATTTTAAATGCCTCATATTCACTAGTAAGCATATCTATCCTACTATATTTTACTTCCTTAGTGCCTTTATATGTTACTTCTAATTTTTTCCATATCTCTTTAATAGTTTTACAAGCCATTACCTTATTAAACTCATTAACTTCAAGTGCACAGTATAGGAGGTTTATAGCAGTAGCATTTATTTGAATAGATTTCCAATCTTCATCAATATACTCATCTTTAGTCTTAGATACATTTACTTTATCAACTACTTTCATAGGCACATGGTTTCCTTTAGAAACTATTCTCCACACTTTCCAATCAACATTTAAAAGATATATACTCATCCTCCGTTTCTAGTAGGTGTAATTTACACCGCAAAAAATTGGTGGTCTAGTGGACAAGTGTCCCTCACTGAATGGGGTTACATCGGTGTGTGCCATTATGATCTTTTACAAAAATAACGGTTAATTCTATGTAAACCCTCTTTGATACCAAATGTGAATTATGGTGTTATCCTAAGAGGGGGAGTGAATGGGGTATTTTCAAAAATTAAGTCCTTTAAGTTCTAATTTTGAATACTAACAATTACAAACTTGCAGTCTCCTTAATTCCTAGCATAAAGTATCACAATTAATCAATTTAATGTCTATCTTTATCAGCATACAATTTTACCCAATTACACACAAACCTATCAAATGCTCACTCATGCACAATAAACAGATAATTTAAATACAAACGTAAATTAAAAAGAGTTAAAGGAAGAGAGAAGACAAACACGATTTTTACGAGGTTTGGCCTACCCCAGCCTACGTCCTCGCCTTGAACAACACACTCAAGGATTCCACTAAAATCCACTCCTTTAACTAGGATGGAGTTTCCCTTACAATCTGCTGCTTACAAGAGGCGTAGCTTCCTCCTCAACCCCGATTCACAGCTCGAAACGTGTATACAAAATAAAGATTACAATTTATGCAACAACTCAAAATGCTTCTAACCAAACTAGTGAGTACAAGATAAATCCTATTACATAATCATATGATAAATGTTTGAAGCTCAGTATGTATGTAAGAAAATGATCGTTATAAGAAGAATGATATGCTTCAAAAATCTACCTTTTTATCAATATCTCCCAAAAAATAATTTTTATAAATAAATGCTTTGGAGAACTTAGGGTTTGATTTCAAATCACTTTATGCAAGAGTACCAAAATAAGATCCTTAAAAAAATCTTGAATACTATGCAGATCTAAGTTCTTGCTATCAAATAAATCATAAGATTAAATTTTTGAATAAAAAATATGACTTTGAATATTTCAAAGATTTAAAATTTTCAAATACTTTTTGCACCAATAAGATAGATCTCTTTGGATAAAAATATAACTTTGAATATCACAAAGATTCAAACTTTTAAATATTATTCCCAAAAGATTTTTCAAATAAATAACTATGGGAAAATAAGTCTCTTGCTCCCAAAAAGATTTTTCAATAAACAAGTAATGAAGAAGATGACGATTAATAAAAAATTGAAAGCTCAATAAAATATTTTTCCAAACCTCAAGATCAAACCAAATTCAAAAATTGTGTGTGTATTTGTTTGGATCTTGAATATGCGAATGCCCAGACAAATGTGACTTCTTTGGAGTGCAGGCAATGATTCTTAGCAATTCGTTCAAAGCTTCTCAAAGGTATGCCAAAGATTGATGAAATAAGCTTAAAGCTCTTAAGAGATAGGCAAAAAGTTCAAGGCTCCCAAAAGATGTGCAAAAAGTTGTGCTATAGGGTTTAGAGATTGTTTTTATAAGTGTTCTCAGCCCTAGATTAAATCCTGACCATTTGATCATTTAAAAATAAGAGTTTTAGTCTGTGTCTGCACTGAAACATGAATCAGCGCCCCAACCTTCGTCGATGAATGGGTAAGTTCATCGACGAGTGTATAACACTCGTTTGTCGACGAGAGCACTATCTAAACTTTTTGGGCTCTCTGTATATGTTCGTCGATAAGATAACATTGTTCATCACTGAGTGGCCTTCATACATTCATCGACGAGACCATTTGGTTCGTCAACAAGGCCTCTAAAATTTGCCTCGAAAAATTTCTTTCTACTTATAACTAATGTAAATGTATTTTTCATGAAATGTATGAGTCCTAAAGTCTGTCTAGGGTATATTTGAGCTTCAAGTTATATCATATGACATATGTAAATACATTCAATTCTAAATACCCATTCCATTGAAGATCTTGAACTTGAAACTTGCTTCATCATCCTTTCATTCCTCTAGTTCCATGGATTACGCCAAGTGGTATGTACTTTAGGTTCCTCGTGGTTTCCATACAAGTGCACTATTCGTGCATTCTAAATTATGATCCTACTCACAAACTCAATTGCACATGTCAAATACCAAGTGATTTGTCATTATCAAAAGAGGATTGGACTCAAAGAGTCAACATATGCTCATAATCATGTAAATATAAAACACAAGTTTTCTTAAGCTTTTAACAAAATTTTCAAAACCATTCACATACAACCCATGTTTACCAGCGAAGTTCCTGAGAATAGGGAAGATTTCACGCCCATACATGCAGCTTCCCTTTGCTTTTATATCATTTGTAACCTCACCCGATTAACTTGGGTTCGGCTACAACTGATACTTATCAGGGTACTCACCTTACTCAATAAGACCTCAAGCGGAGAGTTTTACTTTGCCCCAATTATTTTTGTTATTAACTCACACAAATTCATTTCTCAATTTCATCATTCTCTATTTCTCATTTTTCCCTTATTTCTTTCATTACTCATTTCAGCCCATCTTTATCATTCTTTCTGTTAGGATCAAGCGCTACCGGTTCTTCTAAAACCAATTGGTGGTAGAAAGGGCGCAACCTTTTCCTTTAAATGGCAGTGCAGAGCCCTGCACTAAGCGTCGAGTGGACATGAGGGGCTGCACCAATTCTAAGTAGGGGTGCCGACGGGCTGGCACGCCAAGCACTGTCGAGTTGGGGCCCACTGCTACGATCCCTCGCAACAGGGTTGACTGCTGACTTCCCATAAAGCCAATACTTTCACTTTCCATTTCCATTTCCATTTCACTACCCAGCACTTGAGTATCCTCAGTACCTAACTCATGGCTACCTTGAGGATCTCTTTTCCACGCCATGCTTCCCCCCATGGTCAGGGTTGTGTGGCCCAAAGGCTGGATCTAACCGCAGTTGTCCGACTCGGTTAGATCAAAATATCATATCATATATCCCACGTTTGTAGTATGACTGGCTAGCCTATAGCCCTGATCTGAACTTAGGGGGTACAACAACTCTACTAAGCAGCTTAGTCAACTGCCACGTCACACGCTCCAAGAGTCCGTGTGGTTGCATTATCACCACTAGCAACGGTACCGTGCTCAATATCACAACTCATCATTAGGGTTTCCATAATCATCCATCAGGGTTATCATTACCACATACCCGCAATCATTACGCTGTATTGGCATTTCATCAATCACATTTCAATATTCGTATTTCAATATACACATTTCAGAATTTCACATTTCAATTCTCACAATTCAATATTCATGTTGCAGAATTTTGCATTGCAATATTTCCTACTCATAGATCAGTATTCCCCTTTCATTGTTCTCATTTCAACATTCATTTCATTCTCATGCTAACATATAACTCATTTCACATTTTTTAGTACTTCTCAACATGATCAAATTAGTATTCATACTTTTTTGGTTTCATAGAAATCATTCTACTCACATATATACATCACATTTTATCATTTCTTAGTACATATACCAGTACTTTCATATTTAATCATTTCTTAAAAAAAAAAAAACACAACATCATATAACACATTTTAGTATTTGTCATATGCCACACAATTTCATCTGATACTCACAACATACTAGTTTTCATGGAAAATACTACAATTTCAATTTTCACATAATTATTCAATTAATAATCACAAATTACTACTATAAGTTATTCCTCTTACTTGACTTACTGAGATCTCTCTAAACTACCCAAATTCTATGCCTCGCGGCGTTCGACGCTCAAAACCCTAAAATTCACATTTTTCACAAATCAATCAATTCAACTCCCGAGCATAATAATTATTTTGATATTTCCTAGGCCCACACACTCCCAATGCTAATTAATCTTTAAAAATAACTAACGGACCTATTTCCACTATCCTACCCTAACTTTGGAGTGGTGCCTAAGAAACCCAAATTAAAAATCTTCTCTAACCAACATGACGAGGATCAAACTTAGGACCCTATGGTGGTGTCCGACCGTAGATTTGGTTGGAGATTTAATGAAAAATTGAGGAAAGAGAGGGAGTATACCCTACCCCAGGAGTGGTGCCTATGCCGCTCCTACAACAAATCTACTCCGACGAATTGTTTTTCGATCAGCACCCGTTTGGCTGAGAAAATCGAGGAAAGAGAGAGAGAGAGAGAGAGAGAGAGAGAGAGAGAGAGAGAGAGAGTAGACGAAGAGTGAGAGAGAGAAAATCGAGGAAAGAGAGAGAGAGAGAGAGAGAGAGAGAGAGAGAGAGAGAGAGAGAGAGAGAGAGAGAGAGAGAGGCGAGATGACGCCTCGGGGGGTTCAGCTTCTTTAGGAAATAAAATTTCCTCAGATCAAAAGATCCTTCAGGATCCTTACTTTTACTTATATTATATAATAATAATAATAATAACCTTTAACATATGTGTGTGTATATATATATAAATATATTAATATGTTATATTACTTAATTCATAATTAATATTATTATAATATTTCTTGTTTAATTAATTTAATTTAAAAATATTTAATTAATTAAATAATATATATATATATATATTGAAACCACTACATCCTCATGTAATAATTATTTTTGGGGCATTACATTCTCCCTTTCTTATAAAAATTTTGTCTTTGAAATTTGTTAAATACAATCCCAAGTAAAATCCATCGTTAACCTAATAAGTTTTGAGTTAATCTTTTAAATAACTCTATTAAAAATTGGTAGCTAACATAAATTAATGGATTATACATCCTGTACTAATACACCTTGCTTTACATTTGACATACAACAACTTAAATTTTTATCTTGAGTCTTCCAAAGATCTAACACTAACATAACCTTACAGGAATCAATAGATGACTATCCTTTGATTATGACATGACCCAAAAATTTTGTATTAGTTGCCCAAAACCCACATTTCTTTTTTAGCATATAACTGATGCTTTCATAATGTTTGTAAAACTAATCACAAATATTGTTCATGCTCTTCTTGAGTTTTTGAATACCCAAAAAAAAATCATCCATAAAAATTATAATGAATTGAACCAAGTATGGTTGAATAACTTGATTCATTTTATCTATGAAAATGTAAGGTGCATTTGTAACCCCAATTGGTAACACCAGAAACTTATAGCGATCTTACTGTGTACTCAATTCTATCTTTGGGATGTGTAATTCCCAAATCTTAATTGATGATAATTTGATTGCAAATCAATCTTAAAAAATTTTGGGAATTTTACCAATTAATCAAATAATTCACCATTCCTTGGATGTCGATACCAATTCCTACTGTAACATGATTCAACTTCCAATGATTAATGCATAACCTGAAGCTCCCATTATGTCTCTTAGTGAATAACACAAGTACAACCTATAACGATATACTAGGTCGAACAAATTCCTTGTCAAAGAAATCTTTTAGTTGCACCCTAAGTTGCCTTAGTTCAGTTAATGTCATTTTATAGGAAGCAGTCAACATAGGCTCCGTTTCTAGCACCAAATTAATATTAAATTCAATCTCCTCTTGGAGGTAACCTCGATAAATTATTTGGGAAGAATATCTGTAAATTCATCACCTACGGGAAAAGAAGTTTGGAGTTCGTTAACTTGTATATTTCTTTCATGACTATTACAACCCCAGACATGTGCCCAAATTCTGTCGCTTCACAAGCACTTAAGATGTCAAATATGAGAGCTTGTTAGTTAGAAAGAAAACCCTCTGTCCATTTGGATCTCTGAGTACTATTTTCTTTTAAAAACAAACAACCAGGTGTATGATCAATAGATAAGCATTAATGGTTAGCCTCATCTTTAAATAGAGAATGCAATGATGACTCATACTCATCAAGGACCATACCTTCTGGAACATCTCAGACTAGGATGTGTAATCATTTGCCCATTAGATCAATTATATGAACTCCCAAAATTCCCTAGAATTCTAATCACCCAATTTATTTTCAATGCCAAACTAATGCATAGGCTTACACTTTTAAATGAGGGTAAAGTATTATTTTCCTACCATATTGATTTCTAAATTTTTTTTTTCTTGCTTTAAACAGTTTTTAAGACTCAACTTCTAACCTATGGTGGCACACGTTGAATATCAAAACATAGTTGGAAAATATCCTCAATGAAAACATGGATTGCATTTATGGCAACTCTAAGTCCTGATATACTGACTTTAAGTCAACCATGATCTTACTCCAGTGATTGGACAAACATGTAATAAACATGTGTCTTAGTTTTTCGGTATAAAATACAATACAAATGAAGTTGTTTAGTCAGCCATGATCCGTGATTGGACATTGTGTGGTGGCATAAATCTAGTGTGAAATAGACCAGAAAGGAAAGGGTGATATTCATTTTACGAAAGAGTTGCTAATGGTAGAAGGATTATATTATGAAGGTGGCTTCAAAAGCCACAAACAATTCAAAACAACAACAAAAGATTTCACATTAGACTGTATATAAATTCAAATCCCAATCAAGCCGATGCCTAAGCGGTTAAATTGGTGTCCCACTACCAAGTAGGATTCGCACAGGATAGAGTGAAAAGATAAAGTTAAATTGGTTTTCCTTCTAGATAGTAGATTGATAAAGGTCTGAGTATCATCATGATTTTTCTTCTAGGTAAGTTGCTAAAGATGATTCTGTTAGGTGTTATTTGATTCACAAGATCCTTCGGAACACTTGGCAATGTGATGCCCATGACATCTTATTCACATGCTTGTTTCCAGATTATGGTGATAACATCACTTCCTAGTGAATAAAGAATTTCCATAAAACATAGGAGTCCAATTGTTACCCACTTAATATCTTACATTCTTATGGGCATCCTAATTTTAGGATTAAACTGTCCCCACTATTTTTTTCCAACTTATGGAAATATGAAAATATGTAGCCGATGCACATTCTTATCGACCCATCTTTCTTTTTCAGAACCAATACTAGCGCTTCCCAAGGTGACACGCTAGGCCTGATAGACCCCTTATCTAATAATTTTTGTAACTGTTCCTTTAACTCTTTTAATTCTACTTGTGCCATTCTATACGACGCTTTAGAATTTCATGCTGTCCTCGAAATTAGATCAATAGAAAATTCTACCTCACATTCAGGAGATAGTCCCGACAAATCCTCAGGGAATACATTAGGAAAATCCCTTACTACCGGGATATCCTCTCATCTTAACTCCCCTTCTGATACGTCCTTCACACAATCCAAATATCCCTAGCAACCTTCTAGCGCAACAACCCCCTCGCTTGAATGGCTGGTAACAATTCTGGTGGGGTTTGCACACATAACCCCATAAATCTATACTTCTGTCCTCCTAGAGGTCTTAATACTACCTCTCTTTGATAACAATCCATACTTGGCGTAGTTAGCAGCTAGCCAATCCATCCCCCAGAATTACCTCGAACCCATGCATAACCAAGACCACCAGATTAGATAATAAAGACCTCCCTTGAATGCAGACTGGATAGTTCCTAAGTACCTTCCTACATATCCTTACAGCCCTAGTCAACAAAGCTACTAACAAACCAACATCCAAGTGTTGAATTTCTAACCCACACAACTTATCAAATTCCCGGGTAATAAAACATTGAGTCACCCCTGGATCGAACAAAACAATAACTTTATGATAGTATTAAAATAGTACCTGTCATGACATCTCCTGCTGCCTCAACATCTCCTGGTTTCATCGCCTAAATTTGTACTGGGGCAGCATTCCTCTTCTGTCCTCCTTGGGGTTTTTGGCAACCTCCTCAATATGGTCTAAGAACATGTGCAACAACTAGCGGTGCTCAGCAATCTCTTACTATGTGCCCAGGCTGATGACATCGGTAATGAACCATTTCCCTAACCCAACACTCTCTTAGGTGTCTTCTGTAGCATATGGTACAAGGAGGAGGCATCTGTTTGCCCTATATTGCCTAATCTCCCATCCCCTGTCTTTGACCACCACTGCTATCCTGCCTCCTCCAAGACCTTCAATTGTGCCCTACCTAAAAATCTGGAGGCGCAAACCTCTTCCTCCAACTCTATGTCGTAGCGCCTCTATGTAAATCACTTTCAATCTCTGAATCTAGATCAACTATCTCTAAGAAAGTCTGGGCTCGGAAACCTACAACCTGCTTATATAATCCTCAGCTCAGGCCCTCCACAAACTTCCTCACATTCTTTTCCTCATCTGACACTAGGTATGGAGGAAAGAAGGATAACTCGATGAATCTGATGGCATGTTATTGCACTGTTATGTGTCCCTGTATCTAACTCAAAGAGTCTGTTGCTTTGGCGCTCATATTAGCAGTAAAAAAGTACTGCTCCAAAAATATTCCCTTGAAACAGCTCCAAGTCATCACTTTAGGTTCAGTCCTCTGTTCCTCTAACATTCTTGCTGATCTCCACCAGTGTTTAGCCTTTCTCATCAATTTAGATGTAGAAAACAAGATCCTTTGCTTGTCAATACATGGGAGGACTGCCAATACTTCCTCAATCTTCTGGATCCAGACCTCAGCCCTAAATGAGTCAGCCTCTCAAGAAAAAGATGGGGTTTTCATATGCGTGAACTGCTCAATCAGGCAGCTCCGCTCCCCTGAATTCCTAGCCATATCTGTCATCATCTACTGGGTGACACTGCATAACTCTACATCGGGATCTCCACCCCCCATATTGGAAGGCCCTACATCAACACCTCCAGCATATACACTACTACTACCTGAATCCATCCTGCAAATGGTATAAAAAAGTCTTAGAACTCTTTCATCATAACTCACTAACATGGCCAACATACTAAAACCCACAAGATATTTTGCTACAAACATTTCTCTTAACATTCTCAATCCTCATTTAAAATTCAATCCTACCACTCAGAAACAAGAATCGACGATAGTATCCATGCTTTTTCAGAAGTTGTCACTCTAAAAAAAACCCAGAAACAACAACGGAACTCCTGCCTCCAGGTTGCAAGATAGAACCCTAAATTCCAAACTCATCCTTTAACAATCACAAACTCATATCTCAATATATTCATCTCCAATTCTCCCCACAATCAATTCCTATACTCTAGTATTGTATTCCACTATTTACTAAAGTTTGCAGAACCTAGCAACCTAGGCTCTGATACCAAACTAAGATGCCCTGATTTTTTATACTATTTTTTTCCATTCAATAATAAATAAATCATCACACATCGGCCACATCAATAACTTTGATACCATTTCCATTTAACTCGACACAAAGAGGGTACTAGGTAAACAGTCATACATACAACGCTAACAGCGGAAGTCATAATGTTTACATACTATAGCAAATACACATACCAGAGTTCTATCCCAACCAGATCAATATACATATCTTAATACATCCCCAAAAATGAACAAAATACACTAGGGGAATTACACCTCAATAGTTCATACACTCACCCCCTATATCAAAGTACCAACTCCCCACTATCTTGGAGCTTTATCACTTGGTCTATCTCAGTTTCCTGAAATATTTAGATATTTGGGTGAGACACATCTCACTAAGATGGAATAAATTATTTACAGTGTGTGGCAGTATACGTTTCATTATATCATAATATACTCTTTTAAACCATCATATCATCTGAGAAAATAAATTGATATATGAAATTAGGATAGCTTCCCAAGAGGAGGGGGGTGAATTGGAATTTTAAAATTATTTCAATTTTAAATCTTTGTTTTATATCAACAATCACAACAAGTAAATACAAAAACAATTCAACCACAACCAATCAAGATAACCAAAAACTCGTTTTTTGTATCAATAGCCTTGTAATGAATTGTAAAGCACCTTGAATTTATGTAAGACATGTGTTTATTCCAAACTCACAATTCTTCTTCGCGTCTAGCTTTTAAACAAACTTTCAGATTAATAAGTTTAGGTTAATCAACCAATGTAGTCCCTTTCGGTTTCTGCAATCAATGCTGATCAAACCAAAAACAAATTATCCTCTGGTCTATTTAACAACTATACACTCAGAATTAACAATTTAAAACATACATGCAGGTTGTAAGTATTGAAAAAGTAAAGAGTAAGGAAGAAGAGAGACACAAGATTTTACGAGGTTCGGCTTATACCCAGCCTACGTCCTCGCCTTTGGCAAACCATTAAAGGATTCACTAATTTAGTTCCATTGACGGGTGGAACAATACCGATTACAATCACTTCTTCCGTTAGGTTAGAGCCTACCTCTTCAAACGATATTCCCTCGTTTGGTCCAATGATTCTACAACCCTGAATCGTTTATGAATAAGAACCAAGATAGAGAAGAGTTTGTGTACAAGAAAACACTCTCACAGCAGAGTAGGTTAGTATAACATTCAGCACAATAATACTTCAAAGATATTCAAATATAAAAGAATTTGAAGCTTAATACTCAATATAGATCACCAAGTATCTTCCAAAATTTAAAAGATTCTGACTTTGAAGGCTTTACTTCGGAGTTTGAATCAGTAGCAATTCAGTAGTTGAACACAAGAGAGTTTGAGAGCCTTTTTGAGAACTTTGATTGCTGAAAATTTCTTGGTGTCTAAAATCTTTGAAGTTTGGGGCTATATATAGATGTTTAAAAGTAATTTCTTACCCCCAAAGTTTCCTTGAAGTAGTTTCCAAGTTTTTCAAAATAATAGTGTCCAAAAATTTCATTTAGAAAATATTCCTGTTGAGAGTTTTTAAGCCAACGTTCGAGTGGCAGTCGCCTGCCACGACTTGACAGTTTCTTGTCATAGAACAAACTCACAACACAGAACACTGGCAGTCGCTTGCTAGAACCAAGGCAGTCACCTGGCATGACCACCCAGGTGCCTGGCATGTTCAGGTAGTCGCCTAGCATGCTACTATCTCTTTGAAAAATTCTTCACTTAATTTGGCATTTGCCTGCCACAATAGGACAGTCGCTTGGCCCTTCTGTTTTTCAAAAATTTTTCCTTTTTTTTAAAAAAAAAAACCTTTCTTTTCATTGATTTTTAAAACATTCTTTAGAGTTTCCTTAAGAAATATATTTTTGAGTGTCTTTTGATTTTATGAGAGTTTCAAATCAATTTATACCTGAAATTTAACTTAAAGTACTTACATTCAAAACATCCTTAAAATTTTAATCCTTTGATCTTCAATTAAGTTCTTGTTCTTCCATCATCTTTGAGTTTTTGATCTTTTCTTTAAGCTTTCATCAAGTTATCTTTAATTCTTATGCTCTTCAAGATCTCTTTTTAATCCATAAGCTTTATCATCCTTTTGAACTTTGTCACTTCCTTTAAGCTTTGCATTTTTCCTGAAAAACTTTCACTTGAACCTCATTAAACATATCATGATTTTTTATCATCAAAATAAGAATTTTAAGCCTTATTAGGCCAACAATATATGCTCGTAATCATGCAAATATAAAACACAAGTTTTCAAAAGCTTTTAATTCCATTTTCAAAGCCATTCATTCCATTTTCAAAGCCATTCACATGCAACCCATGTTTACTAGCGAAGTTCCTAAGAATAGGGAAAATTACACGCCCATACATGCAGCTTCCCTCTACTATGATATTGTGTGTAACCTTGCCCGATTAACTCGAGTTCGGTAATAACTGATACTTATCAAGACACTCACCTTACTTAGTAAGCCCTCAGGCAGAGAGTTTTACTTCACCTCAATTATTTATGTTATTAACTTACACAAATTCATTTCTTAATTTCATCATTCTTTATTTCTCATTTTCCATTATTTCTTTCATTTCTCATTTCAGCCCATCTTTATTATTCTTTCATTTTCTATTTCCATTTCCATTTCATAATCCAACACATGAGTATCCTTGGTACCCAGTACCAATATCGCATCTATAACTCATGGATGCCTTGAGGATCTCTTTTCCACACCATGCTTCCCCCCATGGTCAGGGTTGTGCGGCCTGAAGGCTGGATCTAATCGCGGTTGGCCGACCCGGTTAGATCAAAATATCATATGATATATCCTGCGTTTGTAGTATCACTGGCTGACCTATAGCCCTGATCCGGACTTAGGGGGCACAACAACTCTACTAAACAGCTCAATCGACTGCCATGCCACACGCTCCAAGAGTCTGCGTGGTAGCACTATCACCACTAGCAACTGTACCGTGCTCAATATCACAACCCATCATTAGGGTTTCCATAACCATCCATTAAGGTTATTATTACCACATACATGCAATCATTATGGGGTATTGGCATTTCATCAATCACATTTCAATATTCACATTTCAATATAAACATTTCAGAATTTCACATTTCAATTCTCACAATTCAATATTCATATTGTAGGATTTTACATTGCAATATTTCCCATTTCCATATTCATAATTCAGAACTCATAGATCAGTATTCCCCTTTCATTGTTCTCATTTCAACATTCATTTCATTCTCATGCTAGCATATAACTCATTTCATGTTTTTTAGTACTTCTAAACATGATTCAATCAGTATTCATACTTTTTCATTTTCATAGAAATCATTTTACTCACATACATCACATTTGATCATTTCCCAGTACATATACTAGTACTTTCGTATTTCATCATTTCTCAAAAAAAAAAAAAACACAATATCATATAACACATTTCAGTATTTGTCATATGCCACACAATTTCATCTCATACTCATAACATACTAGTTTTAAGGGAAAATACCGTAACTTTATTTTTCACATAATTATTCAATCAATAATCACAAATTACTACTATAACTTATTCCTCTTACCTAGCTTACTAAGATCTCGCTAAAATACCCAAAGTCTACACCCCGCGGCGTTCGACGCTTAAAACCCTAAAATTCAGATTTTTCACAAACCAATCAATTTAACTCCCTAAAATAATAATTATTTTAATATTTCCTAGGTTCACACACTCCTAATGCTAATTAATCTTTAAAAATAACTAGCGAACCTATTTCCACTACCTACCCTAACTTTGGAGTGGTGCTTAAGAAACCCAAATTAAAAATCTGCTATGGCCAACTTGACAAGGATGGAACATAGGACCTTGTAGTGGTGTCCAATCATCGATTTGGCTTGAGATTTTTGGAAAAATCAAGGAAAGAGATGAAGTATATTTTACCCCAGGAGTGGTGCCTACGTCGCTCCTACAACAAATCCACTCTGGTGAAAATGTCATTGGCGAAGATAGGATCCCAGTGACATTTTCTGTTTTTCGATCGGCGCTCGT
The DNA here is from genome assembly GCF_029873635.1 of Malania oleifera. Classification (NCBI taxonomy): domain Eukaryota; kingdom Viridiplantae; phylum Streptophyta; class Magnoliopsida; order Santalales; family Ximeniaceae; genus Malania; species Malania oleifera. The sequence continues at coordinate 57,151,771 of NC_080426.1, forward strand.
TTGGCCGAAAAAATTGAGGAGAGAGGGAGAGGAGACGAAGAGTGAGAGAGACGTGAGACGGAGAGAGAGAGAGAGAGAGAGAGAGAGAGAGAGAGAGAGAGAGAGAGAGAGAGAGAGAGAGAGAGGCGAGATGACGCCTGGGGGGGTTCAACTTCTTTAGGAAATAAAATTTCCTGAAGGATCAAAAGATCCTTCAGGATCCTTACTTTTACTTGTATTATAATAATAATAATAACCTTTAACATATATGTATGTATATATATATATATATATATATATATTAATATGTTATATTACTTAATTCATAATTCTTATTATTATAATATTACTTGTTTAATTAATTTAATTTAATAATATCTAACTAATTAAATGATAATAATTTTTTTTTGAAACCACTACATCCTCTTGTAATAATTATTTTTGGGGCGTTACATATACTATCACATGAATCATTACAAGACTCTCCACTAAATTCTTCCGATCAACTATAGTAAGAGTTTACCTCAGCATTATACGCCATAAAGCACATGTTGGTAACTTCTTATTCACTTGATTCATTCTTCGATTCATTTGAGCTTGTATCATCCCATGCAGCTTTCATTGTCTTCTTTTTCTTCTTCTTGTCTTTCTTTAGCTGTGGAAAATCAGGTTTAATGTGTTCGACCTTCAAGCAGTTATAACATATAGGTGGTTAATTCTTAGTTTCCTTTATATTTGTTTCTCCTTTGTTAGTTTTTGATCCTTTAAATTTCCTATTTTTTCTGAAAAATATTCCAAGTCCTTTAGTAATAAAGGCTAGTTCTTCATCATCTAATTCATTATCTTCATCTTCATCACTAAAACTTTCTTTGCCAACCTTAAGGGCTATTGATTTCTTATTTTTATTATTGTTCTCTGAATTTCTTTCATTCATCGTCATCTTATATATGAGAAGGGATCCGATTAACTCATCAAGGGAGGTATTTTTCAAGTTTTTTCCTTCCGTGATTGCTGTGACCTTAGGTTCCCATATCGGAGGAAGTCCTCTAAGGATTTTTTGAATCATTTCATATGTTAAATAATTTTTCCCTAAAGCATTTAAGGACTTTATTGTGTGAGTAAACCTAGTATACATGCTAGTGATAGACTTTATAGTAAAATTAGTTGTTTTCTACCTGTTAGAGTTAATTTGTTGTACAGACCAATCAACTTATGTCACAAGACGATTGTATGGGCACTAGCCATTGGAGACAAAAATTGACCATTGATGTTCCTATAAAGATAAACCAATCAATGGTCTACTTGGGTGAGTTGACCGCTCCAATCTTCTATCTAGGCTAGTCAACTTGCCTTGGCTTCATACTCACTAGTGAGCATGTCGATTCTAATATCTCTAACATCCTCCATTCCTTCATAGGTTACCTTTAGCTTATCCCATATTTCTTTAACTGACTTACATGCCATGACCCTATTGAATTCATTAACGTTTAAAGCATAATATAGTGCATTCATGGCACTTGAGTTTACTTGCATAATTTTATAGTCATTATCAGTCAAATCTTGTTCTTCTTTAGGCACTTCTTTTTCATCTACTAATTTAGTAGGAATGTAGTTATCATGTGTGACAACTTTCCATGCTTTCCAATCCATAGTTTGAATATAGATTCTCATTCTTTGTTTCCAAAATGTGTTGTTTGCACCGCAGAAAATAGAGGGTCTAGTTGAGGATTGTCCCTCAGCAAAAGGGGATACGCCTAAGTGTGCCATTTATGGTTGACTGCCTAGTTATTTTTCCTAGGTTAGTGAATCGACCTATGGAGACCAATTGACTGCCCTTGGAAAAAGCCTGAAATAGACTTTGCTTTGTTTGCATTTTTTCAGTATTAGTCAATTAGTATCACGACTTTAAAATTTTATGAGATATACAATAAAAAGTACATTACAACTGAGAGAAAATAATACAAATAATTGAGAAAATTTTCTCTCTAAGTCTTCTCTCAAATCTTCACATAATGACTTATCATGCATAATCACAACTTTAAGAGCAAAGTCATTTCTCCAAATTAATTTCTTATCATCAAAACACGGTTAATAAAATCTTGGGGCTAGCAAAACAACCAATTAGCTCACACAAAGGGTCTAGAATGAAGGTTGAGGTTCTATCACAAATGTAGATCCATATTCGCAAGGTGATTATGTTCTAAACCTCTATCCTAGGGTTGGGTGCTATTTGCTACTAAGTAGGGTTAGGCTTTATATCCTAGAGACCAAATGTTAAAAGACCATTCTATCATTGCTAGTAGAATTCTCAATCTTCAGAGGGAAAACAACTTCAACGGGATGGTTTGCACACTGATAGAGACTCATGCCTATTCTTACCTTAAACATAAACACTTTTCTACTAGATTTGAGATATAAAACGAGATTTATTTGTGCTATAAGGTGATAAAAAGCACGAAATTTAAGCAAACAAAATTAAAATTGAGAGAGATAAACAAATACAAATGACAAATAAAAGATTTCCTAACTCTCACAATCTTCTAGCTCTATTGGCTTAAAACTTATTGAATCAAATTTTAAAAGCATAGTCATTAAATTAAAATAGTTTGTTAATATTGAAACAAAGTTAATAAAATCTTGGAGCTATGTGTTTTAAACCAACCTTTATAAATTAGCCAACTAGCCTTCTTTGATATCTTAAAGTCTATCTCTAAGATTTGGTGGCCTTTTTAACCTTAATTTGCCTCACTTTTTTTTTTTTTTTCAGTCATCACTATTAAACCAATTGTATTTTCTTGTGCTTCAACAAGCCAAATTGATTTAAAAAAAAATTCAATCAATTGAGGTGTGCTACTAGATCAAATTTCAGTCAATTCAATTAGTAAAAAATCATAATTAATTTGGAAAAAATACAAACAAAAAAAATCTATGCAGACCGATTGACTACCCAAGCCAGGCCCAACATGTTAAATTTAATTTATGGGGTTAAACTACCACAGTTCAATGTAAAGAAAAAGGTAAATTTGTTGTCATGGTGGGCTTGCAAATTATAGCATTTACATTTTGTGGGTTGAGAGTGAAATAAAAAAGAAAGAAAGAAAATAAGAGAACAGAAAAGAAGCAACTCTTTCTCTTGTTTGTTTGGCTCAACGTAAAGAAATTTGAAAAGACTAAATAGATGTACTTTGATCGTGATGTTCACAAAACAAAGTGAATTGATTAGTAATTATAGCGTTTTGCACCAACTCTTAGGTCCCATTTAGAAAGCGGAAAATATTACGAAAAGAAAAATATCAAGAAATTCACGTTTCTATGTTTGGTTATTGAGAAAGTAGGAAAGAAAATGAAAAATGTACCAAATTCATGAACAAAATATTGATTTTTCATATCACTAAAATTTAGCTTTTCTCAAATTTTAATCATTTAAAAACAAACTTTTATTTTTTATAGAATTGAACATAGAAGGAAATTACAATTGAAAAGGAATTTCCTCCTTATTTTCCTTTTCTTTCATTTTCCTAAGTAAAATCCTTGATCCAAATGGACCGTTAGGATCCATTAGTTTTGGAAAACATTTTATTTTTTTATTTTTAAAAAAAAATATAAAAAAGTTAGCCAAATTTTCATTTTTACAACATTTGTATGAAATAAATGAATAATTGTAAATAGTTTTGGCACTATTTAGTTATGAAAGTAGTATTATTTTTTACCTCCACTCTCTAATTTTCCATAGAGCAGTGGGCTCTCTCTATTCTGGGTTTTTCCTGATACAGCACCTCAACAACTCCTCGTCTGTGATGCCCTCACACAGAAACAGCCCCTTCAATTCTGAATTTCCTACATAGCACTTCACCGTGCTTCTCACGTTTGGAGCCAACCGGTCATCTTCTCCGTTGCAGGTTGCTGCTCTCTCTTTTCATGGGACTCCGACAGTTGTATTATTATCAGCATATTGGAATTTTGCTGTTTGTGCTCTTTTGGTTGGTTATTTTTGGGAGTTTTGTTCATAACATTGGTGAGACCTTTTTCATCTTGCTGCATTTGTTATACACTCTTGTGTATTTGTAAGGCTTGTGCCTTTTGTACCCATTTTGGTGATAGTGCATTTGGACTATCGTGCCCCTAGACGTACCTCAATATTTTAGGGAACCATGTTAAATTTCATATGTCTCATTTTATTTATTATTTGAATTATACCATTGATTTACTTGTGGTAATCGTTCATTAATAATTTTTCCCAACAAGTGGTATTAGAGTCGTGTTATTTGGAATCATTAGGATTGTGTAAATCATGGAAGGTAATGTTGGTCGTATGATTAGCTTCAATGGAAGCAATTGGGTAACTTGGAAAAAAAAAATACAAGATCTTTTATTTTGCAAATATTTGGATGGACCTATTAAGGGTGATAGCTGAAAGCCTAAAGACAAGAGTGATGATGAGTGGAATAGACTTAATAGAAAAGTCGTTGGTGTCATCCGTCAATGGATTGATGATAGTGTTTTTCATCACGTTTCTACCGAAACTTCGGCACATGAATTGTGGAAAAAATTAGAGGGTCTTAATGATAGAAAGTTGGTTACAAATAAAGCTTTTCTTTTTCGAAAATTGGTGAACTTGAAATATAAAGATGGTGGTCTCATTACCGAGCCTTTGAATGAGATGAAAAATATTATCAATCAACTTGCTACTTAGTTCTTTACCGAAAAGTAGGGAGACTTTGGTTGTGACAGTTAGTAATTCAGTTTTTGATGGAATTGTTAGTATGAACCAAGTAACTAGCAGCTTGTTGAATGAAGAAATTAGAAGAAAATCAGTTGGCTCTTCTCATTCAAAGGCACTTGTAACAGAAAATCAGCGGAGAGGCAGAAGCAAAAGCAGATATTCTCACCATAATGATAAATCAAGAGGCCGATCCAGCTCTATTTCAAAAAAGGATATTGAGTGTCATTATTTTCATAAGAAATGGCATATGAAGTGGGAGTGTAAAAAATTGAAATTCAAGGAGCAAAACAAAGAATTTTTTTTTTTGATAAAAAGCATGAAGACACAACTTCGATTAGTTGCATCTGATGGTGATTTTATGGTTGTTTGTGATGAAAGTTGCATTAATTTGACAAGTTAAGAGTCTGATTTCGGTGCGTCATTCCATGTCACTTCTTAGGAAGATTTCTTCATTTCCTATTCCAAAGGTAGTTATGAAGTTGTTCGGATGGGAAATGAAGGTTTGTCAAAAATTGTTGGCATGAGGAATGTTTTCTTGGAAACAAATCTTGGATGCAAGTTGGTGCTCAAAATGTGAGAAATGTACCTGATATTCGGCTAAATTTGATATCTATCGGAAAGGTTGATGATGAAGGGTTTGACAACCATTTTGATGATGGAAAATGGAAACTCACAAAGAGCAATTTGGTGGTGGTTAAAGGCAAGATGACTAGTACGTTATACATGATGCAAGGTAAAATTGGTAATGGTGTTATGAATGCAATTGAAAGTCACTCTTCCACCGATTTGTGGCATAAGCGTCTTGGGCACATGAGTGAAAAAGGAATGTAATTTTTGTTCAAAAAGAAGCTCCTACCCAAGATGAAAGATACTCCTCTTAAAGCTTGTATTTATTGTTTGGCCAATATGCAACATAGAGCTCCTTTTTCGTACAAAGTTTGTTACTAAAAAATCTAATGTTCTAGATTTGATACATTCTGATGTATGTGTTTTTTGAAAGTTAAGTCTCATGGTGGTGCACTTTATTTTGTTACTTTTATTGATAATTGTTCAAGAAAAGTTTAGGCTTACACTTTGAAATCTAAAGATCAAGTTTTAGATATATTTAAGCATTTTCAGGTCAAATTTGAAAGGGAGACTAGAAAGAAGATGAAATGTGTGTGCTCAGATAATGGTGGAGAGTACATTGGCCCATTTGATGCATAATATTATAGCCAAGACATTAGACATCAAAAGACTGTCAAGAAAACCCCTCAACAAAATGGAATTTCCGAAAGGATAAACCACACCATACTAGAGAGAATAAGATGTATGCTCTCTCATGCGAAGTTACCAAAATCATTTTGGGGTGAAGCAATGAGGATGGTGGTGGACTTGATTAATTTGTCTCCTTCAACTCCTTTACTTGGTGAAGTTCCCGAAAATATTTGGAAAGGTAAGGATGTCACTTATGATTATTTGAAAGTGTTTGGTTGTTGTGCATTTGTTTACATTCCAAAAGATGAAAGATCAAAACTTGATGCCAAGACAATGCAATGTATTTTTCTTGGCTATGGGCATGATGAATTTATGTATAGATTATGGGATCCGGTTGACAAGAAAGTTGTTAAAAGCCGAGATGTTGTATTTTTTTAAGATCAAACAAATGAAAATTTTGGCACCGTTGAGCAACCACAATCAAATGAGAATGATTTTGTTGACTTAGAGTCATCTTCTCCACCTTTGGTATAAGACAAAAATATGGAAGATGTTCATCTACCTCTTGAAGATGTTGGAAATGATGAAATTCCTAGTGATGTTGAAGATAAAAATGAGGGGAAGCAACAAGTTCAAGAGCAAGCTCCATTGAGAAAGTCTTTAAGAGAGCCAAGACCTTCAACTAAATATCCATCAAGTGATTATGTTACTCTAACTGATCAAGGGGAGCCCGAAAACTATCAAGAAGCCATGAACCATGAAAATAAAGTTGAGTGGATGGAGGCTATGCAAAAGGAAAGGAAGTCCATAGTCAACAATCATACTTATGATTTGGTTAAACTTCCTCCTAGAAAGAAAGCTTTGAAAAATAAATGAGTGTTTAGGTTGAAAAGTGATGGAAAGAATCTTCGGTACAAAACTAGGCTTGTGGTAAAAGGCTTTGGTTAGAAAAAGGGAATTGACTTTGATGAGATATTCTCACCAATTGTGAAAATGTCATCTATTCGGGTAGTTCTTGGCATGGTAGCAAATTTGAATTTGGAAGTTGAGAAATTAGATGTGAAAATCACTTTCTTACATAGTGACTTGGAAAAGGAAATTTACATGGAACAATCGGAAGGTTTCAAACAAAAAGGGAAAGAGAATTTAGTGCACATTTTAAAGAAAAGTTTGTATGGGTTGAAGCAACCACCACGGAGATGGTACAATAAATTTGATTCTTTCATGATTGATCATGGTTACTCAAAAACCTCTTCAGATGATTATGTGTTTGTGAAGAAATTTCCAGATGGTACTTATATTATTCTCTTACTCTATGTTGATGATATGCTCATTGTAGGACAAGACTCCTCCAAGATTGACAAGTTGAAGTTGGAGTTAAGCAAGTCTTTTGTTATGAAAGACTTGGGACCAGCAAAGCAAATTCTTGGCATGAGAATTATTTTTTATCGTGAAAAATAGCAAATTTGGTTGTCTCAAGAAAGGTACATTGAAAAAGTGCTTGAAAGGTTCAATATAGATAAAGCAAAACCCATTGGTTGCCCACTTGCTAGTCACTTCAAGTTTAGTTCAAAACAAAGTCCTACAAATGAGAAAGATAAGGAAGAGATGAAGAAAATTACTTATACTTCAGCAATTGGCTTTTCAATGTATGCAATGGTTTGCACAATACCAGATTTAGCTCATGTCGTTGGAGTTGTTAGTTGGTTCCTCTATAATATGGGAAAGGAGCAATGGTTAGCGGTAAAATGGATTCTTCGATACCTTAGAGGCACCTTTAAGGTGTGTTTGTGTTTTGGAAATGGTAAATATATGCTCTATAGATTCATAGATGCTGACATAGCTAGTGATGTTGATTCTAGAAAATCTCTCTATTTTGGGTTTTTCCTGATATAGCACCTCAATAGCTCCTCGTTTGCAATGTCCTCACACAGAAATAGCCCCTCCATTTTTGGATTTCTTACATAACACTTCACCATGCTTCTCACGTTTGGAGCCAACCGATCGTCTTCTCTGCTGCAGGTTGAAACTCTCTCTTTTCGTGTGACTCCAGCAGTTGTATTATTATCAGCATATTGGAATTTTGATTTTTGTGCTCTTTTGGTTGGTTATTTTTGGGAGCTTTGTTCACAACATTGGTGAGACCTTTTTCATCTTACTGCATTTGTTATACACTCTTGTGTATTTATAAGCCTTGTGCCTTTTGTACCCATTTAGTACCATTTTGGTGATAGTGTATTTGTATTGCCGTGCCCATGGACATACCTCAATATTTGAGGGAATCACATTAAATTTTGTGTCTCATTTTATTTATTATTTGCATTATACCATTGATTTACTTGTAAGAATCGTTCATATATAATTTTTCCCAACAATAAACTCTTCCTATAAGTTATTCTTGTAAGCTCTATATATATATCATGTAGTCCCTTGATGTCTGTCGTCATATAGTTTAATTTCACAAAAAAATAAACTATATATGGATCTTGTACAGATAGTTTAGCTAGTTACCTAGGATATTAAGGTTTTGATTAGTGAGGAAGTAGGTTTAGGGTTTTGAGGGAAGGCGGTAAGGGTGGCGGTGGAGGCAAAGGTGGCGGTAGCTAATCAAGATAGCGAGTGGTTGTTGCCATTACAACTTTTACCACCGAGAGCCACAATCATCATAGAGCTGCAGCTGTCGCGGTCAATGGTGATATCAAAGATGCTATTTTTTGTGTTCTAATTCATCTTCTTTGCCTTATGATGGCCGTAGAACTTTTATGCATGGCTGGACACTTGAATTGGTGTTCTTGTGCCTCTTTTCCCTCCTTTTCCTTCAATTTTTAGACTTTGTTGGAAATAAAATTCCCCTCTTCCACCTTTATTTTCCCCATCTTTTTCCTTTTCCTTACTATTTCCTTCGTACTAAACATCCTAATAATTTTTCCTTATAGTTTTCCTTTCCTTTCCTCATCAATTTTCAAAATCCAAACAAACCATAGAAAAGTTGGAATTTTTCATTATTTTTCTAAATTTTTTATTCTTATTTTTCATATGTCAGCATGAAATTCGGATATTCAACTTTAATTTATGCGAATTTTGCATAAAAATTCATAATTTTAAGTATTACGTTATATAAATTTTGAAAATTTGAAAAAAAAAATTTGTATTTTTTATGATTATTTTGAAATCTAAAAAAAAAAAAATTGTTTTGCATATTTAAAGGAACGTTTATTTTCTATCATTTTAATATGAATCTTTAAAAAGTAAAAAAAATAAGTTAACATTTTTATAACTCTTTGAAAAAAATAAAAAATAAAAAATAAAAATATTTTTCAAAACTAAACGGAACCCTTGTGGCTCATTTAGTTCAGCAGAATAAATATTCCTTCGAATAAGATGGAATATAATTTAAATTTTGGAAATCAAGGGATTAGTTAATCCTTATATATTTTGAATTTTTTTTCATTCAATATGTAATAAGAAATGAATAGACACCCCTATAATGAAATTTAGGAATAGTTATTCCTTTTTTGTTACTTATTATGAACTAATAAAATGTTTCACATTCTCATTTACTTTATAAAAACATAATTTATTGTATAACTAATTGTAATTGTCGCAACGTCCTAAAGAAGGATCCGAAATTACGAGGAATAATAATAGTGAAAGTTCGATGGATTCGACACTAACCTATTATTCACTTAAGTGCGGTTAGTTCACCTAATTACTACTCGTTGATTAGGTCTTTAGACTAATTCTAAAACCAAGGAACCAGTAGTCTCAATTTACATTCACTAGAGTTGGGATCAAGAGTTTAATTATGCAAGGGGAAGGTACTAAAACCCCCTACACACCCGTTCTTAGGTAATTAACTATAAACTATCCCTTAATTGAATCTATTGAGCTTATGACTAACTCGTTAAACAAAAATAAATAAATATTAAAAATTTAAAATAAAATATAAAATAAGGTGCGATTTAGGGATATCTATAAGTCCTTAAAATGAGGGGATCTTATTAGATAAACTCTCCTCAGAACTAATATAGGTGAGATTTGAAATACCCTTTATATCCTTTATTTAATCATTGAGCACACACAAAAAAGTGAAATATTTACAGATAATAAATTCATCAAATTTGATAAAAAAAAAAGTCTTTAAAGCATTCCAAGAATTTTCAAAATTTTTTGGAAATTTCTGAAACTTTTCCACCATTTTTATGTAATTTTTTAGGATTTTTAAAGACTTTGTCCTTCACTTTTGGTATTTTTATTTTCCCATTTTTTCTTATCTAAGTCAAAATAACTCAAATAATTTGTATTTATAGTTTTTTTATTTTTTAAAAATATTTTTTCTAATTTTTTACTATTTTTCCAATTTAAAAATTTTTTTAAATCATTTTTAAAATTAAATGGATGAACCAACAATTTAGAAAGAGTCTGGTTGGTTCAATCAGTTCAAATCAAGTTTGGCCCGATTGACAAGTATGGCCACGTGTTAGCTAGTGGTGGCGACACGTAGCACTACTTTATTATTTATTTATTTTGTTTTTTCTACAGTAGGATGACATCATTATGACATCACTAGCCATGTGGAGGAACCTGGTTAGCTCTAGAAATTTTACACGAATTGCTAACGTAGCAGCGATCTGGCCATATGGAGAAAACACATATTAAACAGCCAGGATTGCATCACGACTTTTCGAATACGCAACCCTGGTTGTGCCATGTATCACTCTCCGTATGGTGACACTTGTCCCACTAGGTTGTATATAAAAATCCTTTTGTTTTTTTTTTTTTTTTTCTTTCTCTACCTTCTCTCTCTTCCCTGCTTTTCTCTCTCTTTTCTCATCTCTTCTCTCTCCGTCTCAAACTCTTCTCACATACCTCTCCCTCTCTCTCTTCATCTCTTTGCTTCGCACTCACTCACATACCTCTCTCTACTTCACACTCTCTCACAGACCTTTGTCTGTTTCTCTTTGTCTCTTCTCTTCTCTCTTTGCTTCACACTCTCTTACAAACCTCTTTCTCTCTCCTTTTATCTTCTCTACTTCTCTCTCTGCTATGCACTCTCTCACAGCTCTCTTTCTCTCTCTCTCTCTCTCTCTCTCTCTCTCTCTTTTTTTTTTCTCTTCTCCTATTTTTTATTCCCTCTCATATTTCTTTAGCTTCTCTATTTTTTCTTTTTTCCGTTTTCACTTTTCTCTTTCTATTTTCTATTTTTTCGCCTTTTGTTTTCTTATCATATCTCACCCGTTTTCTTCGTGTAGAGTGCTTAAGGATCTCTGCCTTCAAATCCAAGCTCGAATCAATGATTTCAAAGATAAGTCCTTTTATTGATTCCATTTCTTTTGCATTTTGTTTAGTTGTTTTTTTTTTAATTTTCTTGGAAATTTTCCCGTGAGCCAAACCGGATGATATTTTGTTTAGATAGAGTTAGGTCAAGTTTAGGGCTCAATTGGGCCCAAATCAAGGTAGTTTGAGCCAAGCCCATTTGGGCCTAGGGTTTGGGCTAAGCTAGACTATTGGTTGTAGTTTAAGTTGGCTTAAGTTGAATCAGGCCCAATTAAGCCTAATGTGTTTTGGGCTTAGATTAGGTTTAGAGTTAAATGGGCTTCAAGTAAAGCTGAGTCTAGGTTGGGTCGTGTGCTTTGAACTGATTTTGGTCCAACAACGTTTTGGGTCTTGGCTTCAAATGGATTTGTGTTAAAACCCAAAATCTAATGGGTTTTGGTGGTCAAAGGGTCAATGGACCTACATCAAAGTTGGATTTGGGTCTTAGGTCATAGGTCAAGGTGATTAGGAGCTAGGTCAAGTTAACCCGGATCTGGGTCATTGAATCCGGATATGGGTATTTGAATCTGGATCACCATATGGGTTTGGACATTCTATATTTGGGTTAAATTCCCAAACCTTATTTTGATATATTTCGATGAAAGAAATTATTTTCAATTCTATTACAACACTAACTACAAAATATAAAATTCAACATTTTCTAAAAATTGAAAGAAAATAGTGCAACATTAACTACTAACCTATTTTGAATTCTTCACTATGCAATTCTTCCTTTTCCATAGCCTTCTTGAACTTTTTCACTCCTCTTATTCACTGCTTCCACTTCGAACTCTTCAATCTGCAACCTTTTTCTTCAAGCCTCCAAATTTCCCTTTTGTTGCACTTGCACTTTGAACCACTTTTCCTCTAATATTTCTGTTACCAGTTCCCAATTGTTCTTCACAATTCTTAAAAAAATAAAAATAAAATAAAAATAAAATATTACTATTTACATTTCTATCTTTTTGTCTCAACCTCTCTGTCTATGTCTCAGCTTCTCAATCATTGTGTCTGTTTGTCCCTTTATCACTCTCAGAAGTCCACTATTTATAGGCTTGGGGATTCATCCAATTTAATATTGACTAGATCAATTAATGCCCAATTTAATCAATCAAAATTATTTCAAATTGACCCACCTTTTTTTTTTTTCACATTTCCCAGATGTCCAATTGCTTGATTTTCTTTTGTGCTTGCAGGTTTAAAGCTGCAGATGTTGGCCCACTTCTTTTTATTTCATTTTTTATTTTTTATTTTTTTATTTTCAAAGTAAAAATTCATTTTTTCTATATTTAGAAATTTTTTATGCATTTTATTATTTTATGGATTTAATAAATTTTTTCTATTTTTTATTATATAAGCCTTGGACAAAATAAGGTGTCTACAGTAATTAACCTATTAAAACTAATCTATTTTTGGAAATAGAAATTCTGTAAACCAAACGTAACCTTAGGAGTTGTTTAGTATTAATGTTAAAAATTAGAGAAACAAAAACTAAAATTGAAAACATAAACTAAAATCTAGAAACCAACGACCTGTTTGATTAACGTTTATAAAACTAATATAAATGTAATACTTAATTTAAAAAATACTCATTTTCATCTTTAAATGAAATAATATTATAAAGCTATGACTAAAATAATAAAATTACAAATAATACACATTAAAAAATACTATAATAAAAAATTATTATAATTATTTTACTTAATTATTCTACTTTCAAATTTTACTTTACAACTAAAAAAAAAAAAAAATTATTGGACATGACAATTGAAAAATAGTGAATGTACTTTTTAATTAGATTTATTATTATTTTTTAAAATTTATGTATATATATATTTTAATTATATTTAAATTCAAATGATATCTTAATTTTGATTTTAATTTAAAAGTGTATAAAATAAATAATTTAATCCAAAAAACTATTTCTAAATATTAAAATTTGTGGTAACATGCAACGCCCCGACCCCTTAAGTGGGCCCGGAGGGCTACTCATTAATTCATTTACCTAATAATCCACATTCTAATATCATTTATGCAGCGGAACACAACTAAAATCTTTTAACAAATACAATACCAGAGTTTTCTACATCCATCTACATTCTAACATACTTCTTACATCCATTTGTATTCACATAATACATATCTCCAAAACATAACCTACACCTCCAGTACTCACAAATATACTAGTATGTTTCACAACCATCCATTATTCAGAAGACTTAAAACATAAAACATAAAATATAAGATATCTAAATCCCAAAATATTATAAAAATTATACCCTTTTTCCTCCAAAAGTACTATAAAATCTTGAGCTCTCTAAGCTCGATCTCGAGGAGGTCCTAAAAAAAAATATATTTATATTCGGGTGAGACACATCTCAGTGAGGAAAAAAACAATATATTAAAATAGTGTGTGGCCAACATTAGTTTATATATGACATATTATTTAACATTTGAAAATCGTTAATATAATTTCTGAAATCATTCTCTGAACCTAATCAAGCACATGCAAATGTTTAACCCACAAAATTACCCGAGGATAGGGGTGATTACCCATCCATACAAGTAGCACCCCTCTACTCTGATATTTAGGCAACCCAAAGGTCACAGGTAAAGCATACCAAGACACTCACCTTACTCAGTAAGCCCTTAAGTGATAAATTGATCTCGTACTCACACCGTTCAATAATAGCTTACCGGCAAAGGCCGTTAGGATCACTACAAAAAATAAGGTTATTAGTGATCATAATAAGGGAATTAGACAAAACACAAAAACCACGTTATACATGCGATATGGAGGATAATGTTAGAACTACAATTTCAATTTTTATAAAATATTATCACTTAACTACAGCCCGCTCTTCATCAATAAAAGCGCTCAAAATTTTTTTTTGGAAACAAAACATATGAGACTGCTCACAACCAAGAGCTTCTAAACTTATATTCAGTCCATGTCAATCAAAATCGTTATAAAAATTTGATTAGTTGCTAAAAAATTATCATAACATACATCCATTAATTTGAAATGTTAAAACAGAAAAAAAAAAATTAATTTTTTTCATGCTCACAACTATGGATGATTTTAGGGAATTGGCTTAGATATCAATTGCCAAATTTCTTATAATAAGCTAATCATCAATAATAATATCCTAATAAATTCACAAGTACATGAACATTAAATTAAATAAATATAAAAGATGTTTACCTTACACCATTAAGTCCATGAGAAAGATTTTTTTTTTACGCTTAAAAACATTCCCCCATGAATTAAATATAAATGAAATCCAAAATCTAAATTCTAATTGTTGGAAAATAACCTAAAATATGTAAGAACTCCAAATTACAAATTGTTGAAAACAATTATTTATTCAAATTATTAAATATATGATATATAATAAATACATATTTATAATATATAAATTTGATTTGGTTAATCATGGTTATTGAATGGATAGAATTGAAACCAAACCATTTGCCCAAAAATTAAAAGTTTCAAACCAAGGCTGTGCAGGTGTTGAGAGAGACAGTATAGCTTCTCATTGTATCTTGGAGGCAGCCTTCTACACCAATCTCACATATAGGGGGTGCAAATCCTCTTAAAGATCACATAGTCATTGTCTCTCCTAGCTCCATTTTCCAACTATGTCATTGTTATTTTTGTGTTATTTTAATTTCTTTTCAAAAGCACTAACCATTAAAACATGGAAGCATGAGTTACTAGGATTATATAGCTTATGATATTTGAAAGATCAGCTTTAGGAATAGTCTCAAAAGTCACAATCCCATCTAATATTAGTCTAAGAAAACAATTTGCCCCCAAAGAACCAGGCATGACAGGAAATTAATAGTACATATAATCAAAGGAAAGACAGGATAATTGAAGACCCTTTCTTCATAAATATGTGCAAAATAATGATATTCATTAAAGCAAAACACTATGAAAGCACTGCAAACGTAACGATCCAAAACACCCAATACATAAATTTATAAGACCCACATAAAATCAAACATAAAATCAAACAAAATTTAAGCTTAAATTAAAAACATAACAAAATAAAAGTAAAACATTTACCTAGAAGAAAAGACAGAGGAAGGATCCTGGGGGGGGGGGGGGGGTTCCAACCTATAAAGGAACTGATTTTGGAAGTGAGTAGAATGAGGACGCAGAGAGCACACATACCCAAAAAAAGCTTCGCTTTGGATGCAGTGACCATTTGACGAAACCAGCGAAGGAGAAGAGGTGATCGGCAAACATAAGTGCCTCTATTGGCGGCCTTCTCCTTCGCCGGAGAGTACATAGTGTTGTGGTTACCGTCGGCCGAGACGGCGTCGCTGATTGAGTTGGAGGTGGAAAGCGGAAGGACCTCCGAGCTGGTGGCGGAGCTACCACCGAGAGAGAAGCGGAGGGCGCGGGTGAGTGGCCTGCGGGCGAGAGCGGAAGAAATTTGGGAAGAAAAAGAGATCGCAGGAGGGAGGATTCCGGAGGAGCAGAATGAAATTTGGGGAAAGGGTAGGAATTTAAGATTTTGAGCATCAATGACGGTTTAAAAACCGTCACTAATACCCCATTATTAGTGATGGTTCTCTCAAACCGTCACTAATACTCTTGACTAATTTTAAAAAAAAATATTTTTTAAATAAAAAACTATTAGTGACTGTTTAAAATCGTTACTAATATCCCATTATTAGTGATGGTTCTCCCAAACCGTCACTAATACTCTTAACTAAATTTTTTAAAATATTTTTAAAATAAAAAACTATTATTAGTGACGGTTCTCCCAAACCGTCAGTAATACTCTTAACTAAATTTTTTAAAATATTTTTAAAATAAAAAACTATTATTAGTGACGGTTCTCCCAAACCATCACTAGTACTCTTAACTAAATTTTTTAAAATATTTTTTAAATAAAAAACTATTAGTGACGGTTTAAAAACCGTCACTAATACCCCATTATTAGTGACGGTTATCTCAAATCGTCACTAATACTCTTAACTAAATTTTTAAAAAATATTTTTTAAATAAAAAATATTAGTGACGGTTTAAAAACCGTCACTAATACCCCATTATTAGTGACGGTTCTCTCAAACCGTCACTAATACTTTTAACTAAATTTTTTAAAATATTTTTTATATAAAAAACTATTAGTGACGGTTTAAAAACCATCACTAATACCCCATTATTAGTGACGGTTATCTCAAACCGTCACTAATACTCTTAACTAAATTTTTTTTAAATATTTTTAAAATAAAAAACTATTAGTGACGGTTTAAAAACTGTCACTAATACCCCATTATTAGTGACGGTTCTCCCAAACCGTCACTAATACTCTTAACTAAATTTTTTTAAATAAAAAACTATTAGTGATGGTTTTAAAAACTGTTTCTAATACCCCATTATTAGTGACGGTTCTCCGAAACCGTCACTAATACTCTTAACTAAATTTTTGAAAATATTTTTTAAATAAAAAACTATTAGTGACGATTATCTCAAACCATCACTAATACTCTGAAATAAATTTTTTTAAAATATTTTTTAAATAAAAAAACTATTAGTGATGGTTTAGAAACTGTCACTAATAGCCTTAACTAAATTATATATATATATATATATATATTCATAAATATTAGTAGTGACGGTTTGTTAGTCCTCACTAATAAGAGACTTTTAGTGACGAATTTAATCCGTCACTAATACCCAAGAATCGTCGCCAATATTTTCTCGAAAAAAATTTCGCGTAAAAATCATTTACCGCGCTGTTTTTAGTGACTAAAGTATTAGTGATGGTTTTAAAACCATCACTAATGGTGTTGTATTAATGACGACTACTTAACCGTCACTAATGCTTACACTATTAGTGACGGTTCATAAAAACCGTTACTAATACCAACTTTTAGTGACGGTTTTAAAACCGTCACTAATACTTTTGTCACTAAAAACCAGTATTTTTGTAGTGGATAAGGAAATCTACCCGCCCATACAAGTAGGTTCCCTCCGCCCTAGTACATTATGCGGCTACTGCCACATCTGTAACTACTAGTGCACTCGCCTTACTCAGTAAGCCCTCAGGCGAAAGGTACAGCTCGCTCAATCGTAACATGTTCAACATACATACATACTTCTAATATCATAATACATCATTCTTTCTATCATTATTCAATCATACACATCTGTTCATATTCATAACTTAACATTGTATTACATTTCACTTTAAGTGACTTTTTCCCATTTTATATTGTTCTCATTTCACATTTCATTTCCATTTCATTCATTTCTCATTTCATTTCATACTCAACATCTTTCAACTGTTTTACCCAACATATTTTAACTGTCATACATTTACCCAACATCTTTCAGCTATTTTGCCCAGCATATTTCAGCTGTTTTACCTAACATATTTCAACTGTTTTATCCAGTATATTTCAGTTGTTTACATGGTTGCATTAACACACACAAGCAACATAGTCCATGTCATGTTTTATTCACAATGCATTACTTACTTAACCTATATCTCATACATTTAACATATATTTCCACACAACATTCTATTTACTCATGTTACACAATTTAACAATAAAATTCATACAATGCTTGTAATATAAGTCAACCAACATTTAATGTTTATATACTGAAAATACCTTTCATTTCTTACATAATTACTCTGAAAATATTTTTCCACTTTCATTAGTTCATTTTCACATATACATATCTAATAAACAGCCCTAAACTCGAAAAAAAAATATAATTTAAATAGTTGGCATTTTACCCATACTGAAACATATACACGTACATATAACACAATTTTTTTTCCATTAAATTCATAAAAATTCTGATTTAATATATATATATATTTTTTTTCTCCTTACTTGATTTCTTGCACTACGCCAATAGGGACCCCAAAAAGATGCCTGCGGCGCTCACCCGGACCCTGAAATTAAATTTCTAATTCCAATAAATTATTCCTGAATAAAATATTATTTAAACATTTCCTATGGTCATCATTCCTAAATAAATAGTAATACTCGTAAATATACCCAAATTGTCAAATTTCCTAAATCCCATTCTCACTTTGGAGTAGGGCCTAGAAACTCCAATTGGAAGTTTACCTACACGACAATCGTGATTAGGATCACGTGGTGGTACCCGATCATCGATTTAACCGCATATTAGCAGCGAAATTAGGAAAATAGGAAAAAATTTCCTTTTTCCAGGAGCAGTGCCTAAGCTGTTCCCATGAAAAATCTGCTCTTGTAGAAATGTCGGCAGCGGAACCAGGAATTCAACGACACCTTCCGTTTCCCAATCCGCCGCAAACTCGTCGAGAAATTGAGAGGAGGAGAGAGACGGAGATGGAGGTGGCTAGCGCAGGAAAGAAATATTCAAGGGGGGGGGGTGTGAATGCTCTCTAAAGAAAAAATTTTATTGATCCTGAAGCTTCCAGCTTCAGAATCCTTAACATACATACTTATATATATTATAATAATATATTATATTATATTATATAATTTAATTAATAATAATTATTTAATTAATTATTTTAACTTTTTATTTAATTGATTAAATTAATTTTAATTTAAAATTTATTTATTTATTTATTATTATTATTTTTTGGATCACTACATTCTCCCCTCCTTAAAAAATTTTGTCCTCGAAATTATACTAACCAATCATCTTTTCACATCACTAAAATTTATCACATCATGCAATTTAACATATATCACCAAATAAACTGCTGTATCATCTAAAATAAAATATAATCATTATTATCTTAAACATAAATTCATACCTGCCCCCCTGACATTCTCTGCTTTAGGCTAAATCAACAAGTAAACGCGTGCTGGACCACCTCTGCCAAGTGGTATTGGCTATTTTCCTCGATCCTAATTCTCTGCAGGTACTACTGGCAATGGTTCTCAACAATTCTTCTTAATATGCCCTATTTTACCGCACTTGAAATAGGTAGGAGATCGAAACCAGCATTCACCCCTATGCCTCTTGTTACATGTCTGACACATGGGGTAAGACTGACTACCCTGATAACCGGGACCCACTGCATCTTTTCCTTTCTTCCCTGACCCCTAACTGACCTCAGCCTGGAAATTAGGTGGTGCAGGCCTCTTCTTCAACTCTGTAAGCTCTGTACTGCCCTGGATACTCTTTTCCAGCACCGAAGCCTTATCAACTAAATCTGAAAAGTTCTGAACCTGAAATCCAACCACCAGCTCATAGATTCTGCACCTCAGACCTTTTTCAAAATTTTTGGATTTCCTTACTTCATTCGGGATCAGAAACGGAGCAAAACACGACAATTCAACAAACTTGGCTACATATTTGCCGACCGTCATATTCCCCTGTGTCATATTAGAAATTTTTTCAATCTTTTCCTCTCTGAAAAACAAAGGAAAATACCTGTCAAAGAATAGCTCCTTGAATCTCTCCCAAGTAAAAGCTATCTTTACCACCCTCTGATCCTCTAGCAGCTTTGCAAAAAGCCACCAATGCTTTGCCTCTCCAGTTATTTTGAATGCAACATATCAGACCTTCTACTCGTCCGTGCAGTCAAGTACCTCCAATATCTCTTCTGTCTGCTGAACCCAGTTCTCTGCAATCACTGGATCAGGTCCCCCCTCAAAAGTAGGAGGGTTCAACCTCATAAATTCCTTGATGCTACTGCCCTTATCTATAGTTGGGCAGTTCTGTTCTCTGGAATCCTTTCTCGTTTCCGCCCTGATCTGCCGGGCTATACCTCTCAACATCACCGAGGTATCAATTTCCTCTTCACTAGAGGTCCCTGAATCATCTTTTCCTTCTTCCTCCACATCCTCATCTCTAGGATCCATCCTGAAAATAGGACAAGAAAGAGATAAGAACCTCATATCATAATCCCAATAACAAAATTTATATAATTTAAATCCAATATACATTCAAATTCCTCATATAAGGACTAGTCTCATAGCTCAGAAACGAAATCATCTAAGGTTTACCATGGCTTTCTTGAGGCCGTGGACTGCTTCAGAAAAATCCCAAGAAATCGTCGACTTATTTTCGCCTCTAAACCACAATACAAAATCCTATACTTCCCTACACCATACCTACTTCTCAACACCTAACCTAACCCATCCATTTAGCATCCTTATCCTAACTGTTTTCTATACTCTGGTATAAATAATCTCTAGCCTAATACCTAACATTTCCACATCCAGGCGATGTGAAATTAATCACACTTCCGGCTGGACATTGCTCTGATATCATCTGTAACGCCTCGACCCCTTAAGTGGGCCCAGAAGGCTACTCATCAATTCATTTACCTAATAATTCACATTCTAATATCATTTATGCAGCGGAACACATAACTAAAATCTTTCAAAAAATACAATACCAAAGTTTTCTACATCCATCTGCATTCTAACATACATCATACATCCATTTGTATTCACATAATACATATCTCCAAAACATAACCTACACCTCTAGTACTCACAAATACCAGTATGTTTCACAACCATCCATTATTTAGAAGACTTAAAACATAAAACATAAAACATAAGAGATCTACATCCTAAAATATTATCAAAATTATGCCCTTTTTCCTCCAAAAGTACTATAAAATCTCAAGCTCTCTAAGCTTGATCTCGAAGAGGTCTTGAAAAAAAATACATTTATATTCGGGTGAGACACATCTCAATAAGAAAAAAACAATATATTAAAACAATGTGTGGCCAACATTAGTTTATATATGACATATTATTTAACATTTGAAAATCATTAACATAATTTTTGAAATCATTCCCTGAACTTAATCAAACACATACAAATGTTTAACCGACGAAATTTACCCGAGGATAGGGGTGATTACCCACCCATACAAGTAGCACCTCTCTGCTATGATATTTAGGCAACCCAAAGGTCACAGGTAAAGCATACCAGGGCACTCATCTTACTTAGTAAGCCCTCAAGTGATAAATTGATCTCGTACTCACACCGTTCAACAATAGCTTACCAAAAAAGGCCCTAAGGATAGGGAAATCTACCCGCCTATACAAGTAGATTCCTTCTGCCCTAGTACATTATGCGGCTACTGCCACATCTGTAACTACTAGTGCACTCACCTTACTCAACAAGCCCTCAGGCGAAAGGTACACCTCACCCAATCGTAACATGTTCAACGTACATACATACTTCTAATATCATAATACATCATTCTTTCTATCATTATTCAATCATACACATCTGTTCATATTCATAACTTAACATTCCATTGCACTTTAAGTGACTCTTTCCCATTTTACATTGTTTTCATTTCACATTTCATTTCCATTTCATTCATTTTCCTTTTCATTTCATTTCATTTCATACCCAACATCTTTCAGCTGTTTTACCTAACATATTTCAACTGTTTTACCCAACATATTTCAACTATTTTACCCAACATTTTTCAGCTGTCATACATTTACCCAACATCTTTCAGCTGTTTTACCTAGCATATTTTAGCCGTTTACATGGTTGCATTAACAGACACAAGCAACATAGTCCATGTCATGTTTTATTCACAATGCATTACTTACTTAACCTACATCTCATACATTTAACATATATTTCCACACAACATTCTATTTACTCATGCTACACAATTTAACAATAAAATTCATACACTACTTGTAAAATAAGCCAACCAACATTTAATGTTTATATACTGAAAATACCTTTCATTTCTTACATAATTACTCTAAAAATATTTTTTCACTTTCATCAGTTCATTTTCACATATACATATCTAATAAACAGCCCTAAACTCGAAAAAAAATATAATTTAAATAATTGGCATTTTACCAATACCGAAACATATACATGTACATATAACACAATTTATTTTTCTATTAAATTCATAAAAATTTTGATTTAATATATGTATATATATATATATATATATTTTTTTTCCTTACCTGATTTCTTGCACTACACCAACAGGGACCTCGAAAAGATGTCTGCGGTGCTCACTCAGACCCTGAAATTAAATTCCTAATTCCAATAAATTATTCCTGAATAAAATATTATTTAAATATTTCCTAGGGCCATAATTCCTAACTAAATAGTAATACTCGCAAATATACTTCAATTGTCAAATTTCCTAAATCCCACTCTCGCTTTGGAGTAGGGCCTAGAAAACCCCAATTGGAAGTTTACCTACACCAAAATGACAACAACCATGATTAGGACCACGTGGTGTACCCGATCGTCAATTTAACCGGATATTAATAGCGAAATTGGGAAAATGGGGAAAAATTACCTTTCTCCAGGAGTAGTGCCTAAGCCATTCTCATAAAAAATTTGTTCAAATAGAAATGTTGGCAGTGGAACCAGGAATCCAACGGCACATTTCGTTTCCCGATTCACCGCAAACTCGTCGAGAAATTGAGAGAAGGAGAGAGACGGAGACAGAGGTGGCTGGCGCAGGAAAGAAATATTAAGGGGGGGGGGGGTGGGCGTGAATGCTCTCTGAAGAAAAATCTTTATTGATCCTGAAGCTTCCAGCTTCAAGATCCTTAACATATATACTTATATATATATATATATATATATATATATATATATATATATATTATAATAATATATTATATTATATTATATAATTTAATTAATAATAATCATTATTTAATTAATTATTTTTATTTTTAATTAATTAATTAAATTAATTAATTAATTTAATTTAAATTTTAAATTTTATTTATTTATTTATTTATTTTTTGGATCACTACATAACAAGTTATCAAAACAATTGAAAATCATAAAATTTGATTTTCAGTTGTTCAGTTTTTTGGCAAATACTTGAAAACCAATACTAGAAATAAAAAACTAACAACATAAATAAAAGTGTTTTTATAATTTATTTCTTCACTATAGAGAAATAAAATAGAAAATAGTAACGATGTCCAACAAATCTTAATTTTCCTAAAATTGATATGTCTGAATTGCGCAACGCCATGTCTTACTTGATAAAATGACAAAAAAATGTAGCATCCAAATAAAACCTCATCTCCTTCCCACAATCCAAACTACGAATGGAGGGTATAGCCGCCACCCATCCAGCACCTTCTCCGATAATCTCCTTGGTCCACAACATGCACTAGTTTCCCTACTCCAGCACATAGCGACTCTTTCTTTCTTTCAAAAATTCTATTTTTGTTATAAAAATCTTAAGAGATTAATGGTTGTCACCCATTCGTTTTTTCACCACTATAAATTATTTGCTATCTTTATTGCCTCATAAAATGACAGTCTCTCCCTCTTATTTTGACATACACACTGCATGCTTGAAGTAAGTAGACATATAAAAAGGATTAGAGAAGAGGAGAGATAGAGAGAAGAGAGATATTTTGTACAAGGCCTGTTCCAATAGAGAGAAGAGAGATATTTTGTACAAGGTTGGTTCTAAATCATCTTGTAATTCCCCCCGAGATAGTGAAGAAAATGAGCCCATCCACCCATGGAGTAGGCATAGTTGAACGATGCAAAATTTCTTTCTCATCTCTATTTATTTTCCTACATCTTTTATAACACGTTATCAGCACGAAACTCTAACTATCTTAGATATTTCTTTAAATCCTATTTAATTTATTTCATGTAAGTTTTACTCCAAAAAAGCATAATATTCTCCAAAAGAGAATATGTCTTTTAAAGTTTAAAGAGTACCAATCTCCAAAAGAGATGGTAAGATAGACCTCCTCAAGAGGTTATATATTTAATCTCCCGAATACATAGACCTCCTGAAGAGGCTATGTATCTAGTCTTTGAAAGAGATGGTAAATATTTACCTCTTGAAGAGAGTATATTTTTAACCTCCCGAGGAGATGTTAAAATCGACCTCTTGAAGAAGTGAAACGTTTATCCTCTAGATGAGGTAGCACATTTAACCTTTGGAATAGGTGGTAAATTATTACTCATTTTCATATTGTAATTGAAATCATACTCCTAAAGAGCACAATTTGAGAAAAAAATAATGTTCCTAAAGAAACATATTTAAGTACCCCGAGAAGGGTGAAAGTAATATTGTATCTATTACCTCAATTTTATTTTAATTTTTTTTATATTTTATTTTTCTAAATTACCTTATTATTATTAATTTATTCATATGTCAAACTTAAGCAAAGTTGAATTTGTTCCCCTTGATATCAAAGGCAACAATTATTTATCATGAATTCTTGATGTTGATATCCATCTAAATGCAATGAACTTGGGAAACACTACTTTAGATAGAAATACTGCATCCTTGTAGGATCGCGCAAAAGTTATGATTTTTCTCCGTCGTCATTTAGATGAAAAATTAAAGACTGAATACCTCACTATCAAAGACCCACTTATCTTATGGAAAATTTTAAAGGATAGATTTGACCATTAAAAGACTATAATTTTACCAAATGCTCGGCATAAATGGTTGCACCCGAGGTTGCAAGATTTTAAAACTATCAATGAATATAACTCATCTATACATAAGATTAGCACGAAACTAAAATTATGTGGTGAAAATATTACTGATGAAGACATGCTTGAAAAGACATTTACTACTTTCTATCCTATTAATGTGCTCATGCAGTAGCAATATAGGGAGAGGAAATTTACTAAATTTTCTAAACTTATATAATGTCTTCTTGTTGCTGAGCAAAATAATGAGCTTTTGATGAAAAATCACCAAACTCGTCCAACTGGTTCAACCTCATTCCCTGAAGTGAATATGAATACATCTCATGGTCGAGGGCGTGACCGCAGGCATGGTCATGGCTGTGGTTGAAATAATTACTGGCATCGACGTGAGGCTACAATCCCCTAGAATAGGGATGTTCCCCAGAAGTAAGATAATAATCAGGATCAATGACCCAGACATTATGAAAATAAATGCTACAAATGCAAAGAAAAAAGTCATTGGTCGCATACGTGTCGTACGTCCAGACACTTGGTAGATCTATACCAAGCCTTTGTAAAAGAAAAAAACTAAAGAAGTTGAAACAAATTTTGCTAATAGTGTTTGTTGGCCTTACAAGACTTAACATCCTATTTTGATGCTAACAAACAAGTGGAACTTAACATATTTGGTTGAGTGATGATATTTAAGATCTCACATATGTGAAAGTAAGGTCAAGTACTTACAAGGATCAATTGAAGCTTATATTCCAAAGGAACATGATCATATGAAGCTTAAAGAATACTTAAAAGCATGGATGATATATTAAATTTTGACGACTATGAGAGGATGAACTTGAAATTAAAGCTTGAAGAAAGGACCAAGAAAAAACATGAAGACTTAAGTGTTTAAGAATATCAAAAATCTAAGAAGTCTTTATGTAAGTACTTCATTCGATTTCAATATCGATACATGAAACTCTTAGGTTAATTACTAGGATCTAGATACCTTTTAAAATACTTGGAAAATATTTTTATAAGGTTAGAAGTTATTTCAAAAAGGCTAACTTTTTTTTTTTGGAATGAAAAGCACTAAAATGGTATTTTTCCAAATTCTGTTAATTTTTCTATATACGCATTGATGAGCACTTTTCTCTATCAAAAACTCATTATTTTAAAAAGTGTTCAACATGAAAGTTGTAGGATGTTCTCATAGCTTTTTTCTGGTACTAAGGTCAACTAATTTGGAGCTATATAAAAAAATATTATGACCAAAATACTGAAGCGGGGTTGAAGCTATTAGCACTTCCACAAAATTGTCTGGTCAGCCGATTGACCAGAATAAACTATGTTCAGTCAGCTGACTGACCAGTTGACAGAATTAATTTTTGGAGATAGAAGGCACTCAGTTGCATGTCCAGCTAGCTGACCCTATATAAACACCCACTCAGTCACCTGGTCAGCCAACTGACCCTACGAAAATTTAAATTTTGACCTTTAATGGGAAAATTCTGAAAATTAGTTTTTAAAATCTAAAAGTTATAAAAACTTTGAGGACACTCCAAGTAACTTGGGGAACAAGGAAACTAATTCTAGGAAGCCTATAAATACTACCTTAATCCCAAGAAATTAATATACAAACAATCTTACAGCACACTTGCATCAAATCTTTCAATCTCTCTCAAAGTTTCATATTGCTCATACTCTTGCTGGGGGAAAACATCTGAATTGCTGGTGAAACAACTATCTAAGGTTCTCATACTGAGTTTTCTCAATCACAAAGGAACCCTTGGTGAATTCTACATTTGAGCTTCAAATGTATTTCATCTTATGAATTTGATTGAAGTATATAGATTTAACGTGTACTAATCAGCTCTTTGTGAGAGCACTCTTTGTACACATCTATTTTTTGTATCTCTTGTAGATTATGATGATTTCATTAGTGTTGGATCGTTGGCTAAGTGAGGGGATATCACTTAGAGAGGTGCTGCTCTAACCTAATTGAAGGAGTGACCGAACAAGTGTATATCGTTTCGAGAGGTGGGCTCTAGCCTAATCAAAGGAGTGTGTAAACGGTGTTGTTCCGCCCAGCAAAGGAATTGTTTTTAGTGAATCCTTTGGTTGTTTTCCGCAGGCAAGGACATAGGCTAGGTATAAGCCGAACTCGTAAAAATAGCTGTCTCACTCTCTCTTTCCCTTACTCTTTATTTTCAGCATATATAAATTGCATGGATGATTTAATTTCTTAATCATATATATTATGTATATTTGGAAATTAAGTAAACTTAAAATCTAATTTTGATTTGAGTTGTGGAAACCGAAAGGGAGTATGTTGGTTAAACCATACTTTGCAAAAACCAAAGGGAGTACGTTAATTGCTTAACATGCAAAGATAAATTAACTAAGAGTTTATTTGAATTATGATTTTTGGGAAGAGTTTGAATGTTTTGTTGAAAATCACTTTGAGAAAGCTAATTCAATATCAAAGGGATTGCATTTACCATAGGGCTTGAATCAAACTTTCATATTTACAGGGCTGTAAATAAACAAAAGTTGAAAATCTTGTATCTTATTTCTTGGTTTGGATATTGTGGTTGATTGGAAAATTGATCGGTTTGATTGATTGATTGGTAACTTGTTTGTTTAAATATTTGTGTTGTGGTTGTGGATTGAAAGTATTTGTTGTGTATTTAATAAATCAACAAGAAGTCAAGAATTCATTAAAAAGAATTAAAAGAAAATTTTAAATCCAATTCACCCCCCTCCCCTTGGGACTACCCCTTAGTTTTCAATTGGTATCCAAGTGGGGTTATAAAAAATCCTAAAAAGTAGTTATAGAAAGATCTAATGGCACACATAGGAGTAGCTCCCTTCAGAGAGCTCAATCCTCAACTTGGTCACCCATCTTTTTGTGGTTTGAACTATACTTTTTGGAAACAACGTATGAGAATATATCTTTAAATTATGAATTGGAAAGCGTGGGAAGTTGTTATGGATGTAGATCTAATTCCTGCAAAAATAGTGGATGGAAAAAAAATTCCCAAAGAGAAAAAGGACTTGACTGATATAGACTACAAAATACTTCAAATAAATTCAAGTGCCATAAATGTCTTGTATTGTGCTTTAGATACTAATGAGTTCAATAGAGTTATGACTTGCAAATCAGCCAAGGAAATATGGGACAAGTTAGAAGTAACTTATGAAGGCACTATAGATGTTAGGGATAATAGGATTGATATGCTTACAAGTGAATACGAAGTTTTTAAGATGAACCCAGATGAATCTATAACTAGCATGTACACTAGGTTCACTCACGTAATCAATTCCTTAAATGCCTTAAGAAAAACCTTTACTACTTATGGGATGATAAAAAAAATTCTTAGAGGGCTGCCACTTATATGGGAACCAAAGGCCACTGCAATAACGGAAGGTAGGAACCTTAAAACCACTTCTTTAGATGAACCAATAGTTTCTTTAGTCACATATGAAATGTAAATGAATGAAAGGAATGGTAAAACCAAAGCTCAGGAATCTATGGCATTCAAAGCTTCAAAAGAAAACTCTAGTAGTGAAGAAGAGATGGATGAAGATGGACTAGCCTTCATATCTAAGAAACTTGCAAAAATCCTTAGAAGTAAAAATAAATTCAAAAGAAAAAACCAGAACTCCAAATCATAAGAAGAAGAAGAAGAAATTAGAAAAAAGAAATCTAAAAATAAAACTCCTACATGTTATAACTGCAACAAAGTTGGACATATAAAACATGAATGTCCACTACTAAAGAAAGAGTCTAAGAAGAAAAACAAAAATGTCATGAAAGCCACTACTTGGGACAACATGAGTACAAGTAGTTCGGAATATGAATCAAGTGACCAAGAGGTTGCTTATACTTGCTTTATGGCACAGGACGATGAGGAAATCTCCTCATCCAAATCCTGAAATAATTTTTGTAGTGATTCATCAAATGAATCCAATGATGAGTACATGTCATCCTATGAAGAACTTCAAAATGATTTATTCAAAGTACATAATATGCTAATTAAAGTAACTAAACAAAACACATCATTGAAAAACAAGAATGATAGAATGATGAAAGAGCTAGAATCAATTAAGATTGCTGAAAATGATAAATATTCAGAACTCAAGAAAATAGAAAATAAGTATGAAACTGCAATAAAATAATTAGAAGCTAAAAATCTTGTTGAAAAATAAAAAGACTTGAAAATAAAGAAATTAGAAAGCAAGAATGAAAAGATGATAGAAGATCTTCAATCCCTTTCCTCCATGGAATATGAGAAAGACATATATATTTCTGAATTAGAAGATAAATCAGAAAATTATCTCAAGAATTAGAGAAATCACAAAAGAAGGTTGATGACAAGAAAGATACTGAAATAAATTATCTCAAAAATCAAATTGAAGATAAAGAAAAGATCATTTATAACTTCACAAAAGGAAATGAAAACTTTAACAAAATGATAGGCTCACAAAGGATGACCTTAAACAAAGAAGGCATTGGATTTAATGGGGTTGAAAATAAAAAGAAAAAGAATCTTTACATGGGTTATTTTTCAAAAGCATCCAAAGATTATGCTAGCACATCTTCTAATGCCTACAATAACACCATATGCTATCAATGTAAGGAAAAAGGGACATATAAAGTTTGAATGTCCATTTAAAATAAAGGATGTGAAGACTAAACAAGTTTGGAGAATTAAAGAAACATCCCTTGTTAAACCATTCGGACCCTAGAAAATATGGGTACCAAAAATGAAATACTAAATTCTTCAACTTCAATTAATATTAAATTTATGGAAAATCATACAAATATATTGAATAAATTAAAATAGAGAATAAAAAATAAAATTATTCAAGCTTATCTTATTGAAACTCATGAAAATTGTTGGCCTCAAATCAATGAATGAATCATACAAGGCATAAAATAGAAAGTATTAGGATGCATGAAGTTTGGATGTTTAAATGAAATTAAAAGAAGAGAATATCTGAAGCAAACAAAGCTTATTGATATAGAAGAAAGCTTGGCAGAAGAATTGTTAGCCGACTGACCATACAATCAGCCAACTAACTGAACAAAACCTTTAAAGAGAAAGTATAGGTCAGCCGACTAGACCGAAGCTTAGCCGACCGACTGAAGGAAAAACTGTTAAACAAGTTTGAAATAAAATACTTGAGCAACAGAAGAACAAACCAACAAAAAAGTATAGTAAAAGCACATGATATGATTTACTCCATGCTTATATGAATGCAATATGATACATGTGTACATCTTAAATTTGGTATCTTGAAATTTTTAGAGAAAATGAAAATATTGATAATTTATGGCTCACTATATTTTGAAATTTTGAGCATAAAGTTATGAAGCATGATTTAGAGACATGAATTTTGATATGAATTGATAAATTCTTGGCCATGTATGCTTATAATGGATCACATGGATAAATTTGAATCTAAATAATAGAGTATTCATGAGTTGTGAATAATGTGCCATTAACATTAGTATCTATAAAGTGTATTAGTATCCATGAATATATAAATTGGTATTTGAGCATGACAAGTATAATTATATCCATGAGTAAATTATGAAATTGATGTGATATTGATATTTGATATCCATGAGCATATACATCAAATGTTTGAAATATAGACGATAAATTTAGAAAACATAATTGGTATCAAATCTGAGTGTATTAAATTCAGGGGGAGTATTATGACTCATAACTTATATTTTGTTTCTCCCTAATTTTTTTTTGGTATTATGAATTATTATTTTTTAGTATCATAAATTTTAAATTTGAGTTTGGTATTAAAAATTCAAAAGTTCAATTGGAAATAGAATTAGTGAAAATCTAAATTGGTATCATATGCTTGATATGCATGATTGATATTCATATGCTCAAAAATATGATTTATTTTGTTTATATCCTACTCTTTTTGATTGATGTCAAAAGGGGGAGAAGTTTTGAGTAAAAATTGAAAATTGAGTTTGGTATTAAAATATTTTGAAATTTTGAAACATGAATTATATTTCAAAAGGGAGAGAAGTATTTGACAAAGGGGAGAAGTATATGACATTGAATGACCTTGAATTTGGTATTAATATGCATGATATTGAATGACCTTTACAAATATGTTAAAGATGCTGCTTATTGAAAGAGGGAGTTTTTTAAGGCTTACTCATATTTTTGCTCATTGTTTGTCATCATAAAAAAGGGGGAGATTGTTGGCCTTACAAGACTTAACATCCTATTTTGATGCTAACAAACAAGTGAAACTTAACATATTTGGTTGAGTGATGATGTTTCAAATCTCACATATGCGAAAGCAAGGTCAAGAACTCATAAGGATCAATTGAAACTTATATTCCAAAGGAACATGATCATATGAAGCTTAAAGAATACCTAAAGGCATGGATGATATATTAAAGCTTGATGACTATGAGAGGATGAACTTGATATTAAAGCTTGAAGAAAGGGCGAAGACAAAGCATGAAGACTTAAGTGTTTAAGAATGTCAAAAATCTAAGAAGTCTTTATGTAAGTACTTCATTCGATTTCAATATGGATACATGAAAATCTTAGGTTAATTACTTAGACCTAGATACCTTTTAAAATACATAGAAAATACTTTTATAAGGTCAGAAGTTATTTCAAAAAGGTTAAAATTGTTTTTGGAATGAAAAACACTAAAATGGGATTTTTCCAAATTCTATTAATTTTTCTACATACGCATTGATGAGCATTTTTATCTATCGAAAACTCATTATTTTAAAAAGTGTTCAACATTAAAATTGTATTATTTTCTCTTAGATTTCTGTTGGTACCAAGATCAACTAATTTGGAGCTGTATAGAAAAAGTTATAACCAAAATATTGAAGGGGGTCGAAGTTGTCAGCACTTCAGCAAAATTGTCTGGTCAGCCGACTGACCAGAATGAACTGTGTTCAGTCAGCTGACTGACCAGTTGACAGAATTAATTTTTGGAGATAAAAGGCACTCAGTCGCCCATCCAGCCAGCTGACCATGTATAAACACCCACCCAGTCACCTGGTCAGCCAACTGACCCTATGAAAATTTAAATTTTGACCTTTAATGGGAAAATTCTAAAAATTAATTTTTAAAATCTAAAAGTTATAAAAACTTGGGAGACACTCCAAGTAACTTGGGGAACAAGGAAACTAATTCTAAGAAGCCTATAAATACTACCTTAATTCCAAGAAATTAATATACAAGTGATCTTACAGCGCACTTGCATCAAATCTTTTAATCTCTCTCAAAGTTTCATATTGCTCATACTCTTGCTGAGGGAAAACATCTGAATTGCTGCTGAAAAAACTATCTAAGGTTCTCATACTGAGTTTTCTCAATCACAAAGGAACCCTTGGTGAATTCTACACTTGAGCTTCAATTGTATTTCATATTGTGAATTTGATTGAAGTATATAGATTTAATGTACTAATCAGCTCTTTGTGGGAGCACTCTTTGTACACATCTATTTGTTGTATCTATTGTAGATTATGACAATTTCAGGATTGTTGGATCGTTGGCTAAGCGAGGGGATATCGCTTAGAGAGGTGCTGCTCTAGCTTAATTGAAGGAGTGACTGAACGAGTGTTATCGTTTGGAGAAGAGGACTCTAACCTAATCAAAGGAGTGTGTAAATGGTGTTGTTTCGCTGGAAAAAGGAACTATTTTTAGTGAATCCATTGGTGGTTTGCCAAAGGCGAGGACGTAAGCAGGGTATAAGCCGAACCTCGTAAAAACAACGGCCTCACTCTCTCTTTCCCTTACTCTTTATTTTCAGCACATATAAATTGCGTGGATGATTTAATTTCTTAATCATATATACTATGTATATTAGGAAATTAAGTAAACTTAAAGTCTAATTTTGATTTGGGTTGCAGAAACCGAAAGAGAGTACGTTGGTCAAACCATACTTTATGGAAACCATAAGGGAGTACATTAATTGGTTAACACCCAAAGATAAATTAACTAAGAGTTTATTTGAATTCTGGTTTTTAGGAAGAGTGTGAATGTTTTGTCGAAAATCACTTTGAGAAAGTTAATTCATTATCGAAGAGATTGCATTAACCACAAGGCTTGAATCAAACTTTCATATTTATAGGGCTGCAAACAAACAAAAGCTAAAATTTTGTATCTTATGTCTTGGTTTGGATATTGTGGTTGATTGGAAAATTGATTGGTTTGATTGATTGAGTGGTATTTGTTTGTTTAAATACTTGTGTTGTGGTTTTGGATTGAAAGTATTTGTTGTGTATTTAATAAATCAACAGAAAGTCAAGAATTCATTAAAAAGAATTAAAATAAATTTTAAAATCCAATTCACCCCCCCCCTCTTGGGAGTAGACCTTAGTTTTTAGTGTTGTTCCAATATTCCTTGATGTTGAACCATTCAACTCTGTTTTTTTTTTTTTTTTTATGTTGCTGATTTCCTTGTAAATCAAGACGAAAATAATGATATAATATTTTAAAATATAAAGTAAGAAATATTGTATTTTGATTTCAATAAATAAATTATCATATTTATTGTTGGTATGATAAATTATAATAATGAGTTTTTAATATATGTGTTGTAATGTGAATTGTCATAAAGCTTTGATCGATGTTTAGATTTCTTTGGAATAAGTTTGTTTAACTAACAGTGCTACAACACACACAATTCTTCAACATAGGAAATATTTCCATTACTTGAATATATCTTCAACAAAAGTTAAAACAATATCTGGTTCTACAAATTTGATTGAAGGCTCCAGAAGAGCTAATATAAAGTTATCTAATGGTACTTTACTACAAATTGATAAAGTTTTATATTCTAGCAGATCTAGAAGAAATCTATTAAGCTTTAAAGATTTAAGACTCAATCGATATCATATTGAAACTACAAATGAAGGTAGTAAAGAATTCCTTTATATTACTTCTATTGTTTCTGGGAAGAAACAAATTTTAGAAAAACTGTCAACTTTATCTTCTCGATTATATTATACAAAGATTAAAGTACTTGAATCATGTAATGTCTTGCACCAGAAGTGCAATGAACCAAAGTTATTTACACTTTGACATGATCGTCTTGGACATCTGGGGATGTAATGGTGTGAAAAATTATTGAGAATTCACATGATCATCCACTAAAGAACCAAAAGATTCTTCTATCAAGTGATTTCATGTGTACAGCTTGTTCTCAAGGGAAATTAATTGTTAAACCATTTATTTCAAAGCTAAATCTTGAATCTCCTAGTTTCTTACAAAGAATTCATGGTGATATATGCAAACCAATACATCCACCATCTGGATTATTTAGATATTTCATGGTGTTAATTAATGCATCTACTAGATGGTCACATGTTTCTCTACTTTCTACTCAAAATAATGCATTTGCTAGACTTCTTTTTCAACTAATTAGATTACAAGCTCATTTACCTGATTATCCAATTAAAGCAATTCGTTTGGATAATGCTAGTAAATTACATCCCAAACTTTGGATAACTATTGCATGTCACTTGGAATAGATGTTGAACATCCCGTTGCTTATACCCATACATAAAATGGTTTAGCTAAATCTTTTATTAGAAGACTTCAACTCATTGTTAGACCTATGATTATGAGAACCAAATTGCCTTTATCTGTTTGAGGACATGCTATTCTTCATGCTGCATGTTTAGTTCGTATAAGACCAACTGTTCACAATTCATCCATGCAATTAGTTTCTAGGTAACAACCTAATATTTCCTTTTTAAGAACTTTTGGTTGTGCAGTATATGTTCCTATTGCCCTATCTCAAAGAATTAAAATGGGTCCTCAATGTAAGCTTGGTATCGATGTTGGTTTTGATTCCCCTTATATTATTAGATATCTTGAACCTTAACAAGTGATTTGTTTAAAGCATGATTTCAAGATTGTCATTTTGATGAAACAGTATTTCCTACATTAGGGTGAGTAAAATCAATGCCTGAAGCACAATATGAAATCACATGGAATTCTATGAATTTATCTCATTTAGATTCTCGCATAAATCAAAGTGAACTTAAAGTTCGAAAGATTATACATTTGCAAGGGTTTGTAAGTCAGTTTCCAGATTCTTTTGTAAATACCAAGGTCATACTAAAATCTCATATAGCTGTTGTAAATATTCTGGCATGTATTGATGTCCTTGAAGAACATTAGCTAACTAATGAACCTAAATAGCAAGTCAAGCATGGAAGGCCTGTTGGTGCAAAAGATAAAACTCCCAAAAGGAGAAAATTGAAATTTGAAGACACTCTAGAAGAGGTTACAGGGGTGGATAATCCATTCGACATTCACAAACTCTTTTCTCCTAAAAATGAAATCCCTATTATGGAACCCCCTGAAGAGGAATCTCCTGAAGATAAAACTCATGAATAGACATCCCTTGAAAAAGGACAGGTATCTAGAAATAATAATGAAATCTCAATTCATTATACAGGATAAATGTGGGATAAAAATAAAGTTATTGTCAACAACGTATTTACATATGCAGTGGCTACCGATATTACCAGAAGTAATAAGGATCATGAACCTAAATCTATTAATGAATGTCATTATAAAAGTGATTGGCCAAAATGGAAAGAGGCTATCACATCAGAATTAAACTCTCTATTTAAAAGAGAAGTTTTTGGACCTGTAGTCTATACACTAGAAGATATCCAACTCGTGGGATATAAATGGGTATTTTTTCACAAAAGAAATGAAAATAATGAAATTACTCGATATAAAGTAAGGCTTGTGGTACAAGGTTTCTCGCAAAAATCCAGAATTAATTATGAGGAGACATATTCTCACGTAATGGATGGAATCACTTTTAGATTCTTAATTGGGCTTGTAGTTGTTGAATGACTAAGCATGCGTCTTATGGACGTAGTAGTAACATACCTATATGGATTATTAGATAGTGAAATTTATATGAAAGTCCTTAAAAGATTTAAATTGCCTAAAGTAAAATCCAGAAATTTATATTCAATTAAACTCCAACGTTTTTTATATGGATTAAACCAATTTGGACCTATGTGGTACAATTAATTAAGTAAGTACCCTGTGAAAGAAGAATTCATAGATGATCCACTTTGTCCATGTTTTTTTATTAAAAAAATTAGAGTCTAGATTTGTTATAATTGTTGTTTATGTTGATAATTTGAATTTAGTTGGGACTCCAAAGGAGCTCACTAAAGTTGCTAATTATTTAATAGTAGAATTTGAGATGAAAGATTTAGGAAAGACAAAATATTGTCTTGGCCTAATGGCAGAATTTTTGTTCATCAATCTAAATATACCAAAAAGATATTAAGGTAATTCTATATGGACAAAGTTCATCCTTTGGGATCTCCAATGATGGTGCGATCATTTGATGTTAAGAAGGATCCATTTCGTCCTCATGATGAGGTGGGTTGAATTACTTGGTCCAGACATATCATATTTAAGTGCTATCGGCTCTTTGATGTATCTCGCCAATTGTATAAGACCCGAGATTGCATTTGCTATAAATCTACTAGAAAGATATAACTTTGCTCCTACTCAGTGACACTGGAATGAAATTAAGCACAGTCTACGCTATTTGAGAGGTACATCTGATTTGAGTATATTCTACTCATTTGATTCCAAGTCTTAATTAGTAGGATATGCAAATGCTGGGTTTCTATCTGATCCTCACAATGTTAAATCTCAAACTGGATATACATTTCCTTATAAAAAAAAAAAATGTTATATCTTGGAAATCAATAAAGCAGATGGTTACAGCAACATCCTATAATCATTCTGAAATACTAGTTCTCCATGAAGTTAGTAAAAAATGTGCATGACTTAGATCAATGACTTCTCATATCCAAGAAAATTGTGCTCTCTATTCAATCAAGGGTATTCCAATAGTTTTATATGAAGACAATGTTACATGTATAACTCAACTAAGAGGAACATACATAAAGGGTGACAAAACAAAGCATATCTCTCCAAAATGCTTCTATGCATATGAACTCTAGAAGAATGGTGATATAAATATTCAGCAAATCCGATTAAGTGATAATCTAGAAGATTTGTTCATCAAAGCTTTGCCTACTACAACATTCAAGAAATTGGTTCATCTAATTGGAATGAGACACAGTAAAGATCTTAGCATAAGGAGTTAATATATGGGTGACATCCAAGGGGAAGTGTTATGAAAACCATAAAAGATTAATGGTTGTCACCCCTTCATGTTTCCACCACCATAAATTCTTTGCTATCCTTATTGCCTTATAAAAGGGCACTCTCTCCCTCTCATTTTGACATACACATTGCATGCTTGAAGTAAGTAAACATATAGAAAAGGATTATAGAAAATGAGAGATGGAGAGAAGTGAAATATTTTGTTCAAGGCTAGATCCAAATCATTTTGTAATTTTTCCCAAGATAGTGAGTTTTTTATCTCATCTGCCCGTGGAGTAGGCATAACCAAACCACGTAAAATTTCTGTGTTATCTCTATTTATTTTTCTGAATCTTTTATAATATTTTTAGCTATTTGTGACTTATTAGCCAGCTTGACCATCCATTCTCACTCACTGTTTCACAAAAAAATTAATTTGTTGATTAATTAATTATAAGAACTTTGGAATTTCAAAAGCCATAAAATCTAATTAATAATATACACACAAATTTATATGCACAAAAGTAGTGATATATAGCATAATATCACTAATGATATATGACTTGAAATGTGGCCAAAATTAAAATGTCGAAATTGCATTTACAAGCGTGGATTTCGAATCTTGGATTTCGAATTGGGTGGATTTAAACAAATTTTAATACAATTTTATATTACATCTTATCCAAATCCAATACAAATTCAAATCTAAAACCTCTCCAAACATAGGGTGACTTTTATTTTATCTAACCACAAATTATACCTTTTTATAATCATTAAATAAATATGACAACAAGAATATAATTTATATTAAAATAAAAAATTAATACACAATTACCCTAACATTACCAAATAGTTCTACCCTATATAATTGAAAAATAATGATATTTAAATATTATATATCAAATAGTTAAAATAATATAATATTTAATTAAATTCAGTGACTAGTTCCATTTAAAATCCAAAACTACTTTAAAAAATTATATTTAAATTCAATGTTTAACACTTACTTAATACTTAACTTTGCCAAATATTCCTTAAAAAGAATACATCATTATTTAGCACAATTAGGGAAATTATAAGGGGAGCCGGCCCTTCCACGTGGAGCTGCGCCTCCCCTGTAAAAATTTGACACATGTCATGTAAAAGAAAAGGAAAGGCTCTCTCAAAAGGAAATGCCAATGTTCTTTTTCTTTGCAGCTCTCTTCGGCGACTTCGTAGCCCATCTCGAAACTGATCTTCGTGCTCCGGCAGTTTCTTTCTAACAAAATCAGAAAATAGGAGAACTTCCAGCAGCCAAAAAGGGGCCCCACCTGGTTGATAAACAACGTCGATCCCTACCCAGCTTTAACACCCCCATCTCTCGGCCGGCGAAGGCGCTGGAGTTGCTATGTTCGCACCTGAAAAAAGATGGTTTTGAAGATGACCATCATGCCTGTGCCGTAAATAATTTTATTTCCAATATTAAATATATTTAAAGATTTACGGTGCCAGCATGACATCCATCTTCAAAACCATCATTTTCGGGTGCAAACACAAGAACTCCGACTCCTTCGTTGGTCATGAGATAGGGGTGTTCAGGCTAGGCGGGGGGCCAGCGTCATTTATCAACAAGGCGAGGCCCCTTTTTGGAAGCCAAAAGTTCTCCAACTATCTGATTCCATTAGAAAGAAACCACCGGAGCACGAAGATCAGTTTTGTGACAGGCAGCGAAGTCGCCGGAGAAAGCAGCGAAATAGAGGAACACTGGGCTTTCCTTTTGAGAGCATCATAGCTTTCCTTTTGAGAGAGGCATTCCTTTTCTTTTACATGACATGAGTCAAATTTTTACAAGGGAGGCGCAGCTCCACGTGGAAGGACCGGCTCCCCTTATAATTTCCCCCACATTTGGGGATAAATCCAACATACTAATTCTTATTTTATTTCCTTATTAGGGACTATCCAATTACCCAAGTATGAAACATTTACATTGAAAAACTTAAGTTTAAAACAATGATAAAGAGTGAGGAGGGTGTTAGGAATGAAGAAGGCACCACCTTCACTATGTAATGATGAGATGGAATTTCCAGCGCAATGCACATTCATGCTTTTACATATAACACCAATAATTGAACAAATAGTCCTAATAAGAAAATTTGGGATCTTCTAACATAGAAGCCATGATGCAATAATGAGCAAACAATTTAGAATTGCCATGTTGGGATCATTAATTAGCTTATTCAATATTTTCAAAATATTGAACTATTTACTAAAAGGGTCTAGTAAATTTTTGTTTTCTAAGAAAAACTGTTACATACATAATGATGAAATGCACATAGCTAGCATTTATTTTTTATTTGACTATTTAAGTACATTCTATGCTATTTGAGAGGTACATTTGATTTGGGTCTATTCTACTCATTTGATTCCAAGTCTCAACTAGTAGGATATGTAGATGCTAGATATTTGATCCTCACAATATTAAATCTCAAAATGGATATGTATTTCTTTATAAAAAAATTATTATATCTTGGAAATCATTAAAGCAGATGGTTACAGTAACATCCTCTAATCATTCTGAAATACTAGAAAGCATGTGGTTCAGATCAATGATTTTTCATATCCAAGCAAATTGTGGTCTTTAATCAGTCAAGAGTATTCCAACAGTTTTATATGAAGACAATGCTGCATGCATAGCTCAACTAAGAGGAGGATACATAAAGGGTGAAAAAATGAAGCATATCTCTTCAAAATTCTTTTATACACATGAACTCCAAAAGAATGGTGATATAGATGTTCAGCAGATCCAATTAAGTGATAATCTAGCAGATTTGTTCACCAAAGCTTTGCCTATTAAAATTATACTAGTTTTAGGTTTCAGGACATTTTGATATTTGCTCTCTACCTACAAACCGTTGATGATTTGCCCTGTAACCATCAATGGTTACGTTTTGCGTTTGCTAGATTTGCTCTTTGACTACAAACCGTCGATGGTTTGCCATGTAACCGTCGACGGTTTCCTTCTACTAAGTTAGTTTTTTCTGTTTTCCTTTTTTTTTTCTTGTTAATTTAGCAATTAATTGTTTAGTTATTTAACTCTCTGCGTGTATATATATATGAGGTTTATGTTGTACATGATAACATACAAGAAATAAAATACAAATTGGAGATTTTAGTTTTCTCCCCAAGATTCAGTTTTATTTCTTTTTTTTTCCTGCAATATTTTTCTTATTTTCAATTATATCATAGTATTAGAGCAAGATGCTTGGTTCTTGATTGAAGATTATTCCAATCCATATTTCCTCCATTGTGGAGAAAGTCCAAGTTTAATCTTGGTTTCTCAGCCTTTGAATGGTGAGAATTATTATACATGGAGCAGATCAATGTTGACAACTCTCAATGCCAAGAACAAAATAGGTTTTGTGGATGGAACATTTTCTGAACTTGAAGATTAAGTTGATCCATTGTATATTATGTGGTTTCGTTGCAACAATATCATGCTTTTGTGGATTTTAAATTCTCTCACATGAGAGATTGCTGCTAGTATTATGAGCTCTCATCAATTGCTGAAGAAGTTTGGAAGAATTTGAAAATCAGATTCACATAAGGTAATGACCCTAGCTTATTTCAACTCAAGAAATATCTTGCTTCATTAGTTCAATATCAATCTTCTGATAGTTCTTATTGCACAAAGCTGAAAGTTGTATGGGATGAATTTTTGACGGTGAAACCCATTCCCAGTTCTTATTGTAATCCAGGATGTTCTTGTGGAGCCTTGAAAATAGTAATTGAACAACATCAAAAGGCATATGTTTAATTTTTTGTGGGTCTAAATGATTCTTTTACACACATTTGAGGAAAAATTCTACTCATGGATCCAATGCCATCCATTAATAGAGTTTTGTCTCTCACTTTACAAGAAGAAAAGCAAATAAAGGTGGTGGGATCATCTTTGATGACTGAGACTATGCTTTATTCAACAAGAATGTTCATGCAACAACGGTTAAGAATCATAAAAAGCAACGTCCCAGGCTGGTTTGCACTCATTGTGGTTTTATTTGGAATACAGTTGACAAATGCTACAAATTACATGGGTATCCTCCTGAATATCATCAGAATTCAAGAACCAAGACATCATCTGCACATCAAATTTCATTTTCTTCCAATGACTCAGATTTTTTGGCAACAAATCCTCAGTCTCCTTTCACTAAAGAACAGTGCCAATAAGTCCTTTCTTTTTTACAACCCTCTTCACAAACCCCTCAACCTTCAGCCATGAACACAATGAGCAAATCATCTATTGCTTCTAATCCTT
Organism: Malania oleifera; assembly: GCF_029873635.1. NCBI lineage: Eukaryota > Viridiplantae > Streptophyta > Magnoliopsida > Santalales > Ximeniaceae > Malania > Malania oleifera. The sequence goes on from NC_080426.1 coordinate 57,192,840, forward strand.
TGAGTTTGTCTAGTATGATTAATTTACCTAATTTTGTTTCTAAAAATCCAAATTGATAATGGTGCTACTTGTTGACCTAGTTGGTCATATCCCATTTTAATAATGATAAATACACTTAGTACTGATGTTTGCACTAAAGCTTGCATGCAGGTTCACTCTACACATGGAATTGAAAAGAATGCTATATCATGATGGCATATGGTGATATTACAGAATACTGAAAAATATTGTACCTTATTTGTAATTGTATTTTTATATTCTTCATTATGGGTTGTAATTAATTATGGACTATAACACTATATCACCTGTAATAATCTGCATCATGCATGGTAGGACAATATGCTCAGAATGACCTTATGTTAGCTTTGGTGTAATTCCAAGAGGGGGGTGAATTGGTATTTAAAAAATTTTATCCACTAGGTCAATCCACTAACAACAGTATTACACAAACCTAGGGTCTTTCTATGTAATTGCAAACCCAATCAAGTTCTCAAACAATAAACATAAACATATATGTGTAGAAAGTAAATTGAAAAAAATAAACTGACACCAGATATGTTATCGGGGTTCGGCCAATACTGCTTACATCTCCGCCTCGGTTCACTAGCACAACAATTACCACTATAAGGCTCACTGAATAGGTGGAGCAACACCTAAACAACCAGGTCAATTAGCACAGGGTTGACCTCAAGCTTTACAATCAATCCTTACCGGGCTAGATTACCACTCCCTCGTGCCACGCCTGAAATAAAATAGTATTTTCACAATATGACCGGTACAATGATTATGCTTCTCAGTAAAGCAAATATGTACCAAATGTAATCAATCACATGCACATCAATAGTAAAGAATATGTAAGCTCAGTGATGCTAATATTTGTGCCAACAACACTCAACAAGATGTGATCACTATAATGTTCAAGAGTGTTCTAAACAAGCTATATCTTTGAAACAAGTTATATCAAATCTCAATAACAAATCAAGGTTTCAAAGGTTCTAATCAGATAATCAAACTATCTCAAAAGATTTCCTTCAATGAAATGAGCACAAGAGTAGTTTGAAAATATTGTAGCTTGTAAAAAATATTTTGCACAACAAAATCAAGGTAGTTTATCCCAACACAAGATTTAATATATTCAAATCCGTGGGATAAACTTTGCTAAACTCCCCAAAATAATATCAAACAATCAATCAATACTATGGGAGCATTAGCAATATTTAGTAATCACAAGCACACTCAATAAGCTCCCACAATATCAGGATCTATCAAAGGAATGAATTTTTGAGACTATTTGGGCAATATGAGCTTTTGAAAGTAGGGAGGATTTTAATTTAATGATTTTTTCTAATCACTACTAATCCACACAAATGAACTCATATTTATAGATTAGGGCAAAAATATAAACGTTTAGGACCTATAGGGCATTATTAGAAAAGGTTAAAAGTGTTCTATAAAAATTAACCTTGTTTTGGGCTTTTTAACCTTAGTAAATTTTAAGTAACTCGAGAAGATGGGAGTGGCTAGACATAAGTTTGGTTGCATGAACAGACTCAGCCAAAAAAGCTATTTTAAACAGTTCGAGTGCCCGAGTTTAGATTCGATTGGCTGAGCAAAAGTCAGAAACATTGGCGCGCGGTTCGGGTGCCTGATCCTAAGTTCAGTTAACCAAACTGACCAATTCGGTTGCCTGAGGTATGATTTGAACTGATAAGTTAGGTCGCCTGAGTTGGTGAGAAGTCTCTTTCAGAGAGTTCGGTAGCCTGAGGACGATGTGTTTATTCCGGTTCGGTAGCCCGAACCCAAGTCCAATTGCTGACTTTCCAGCAGTTCGGGCGCCAGAGGAGTTTTTAACTCCTGGGGTTCGGTCACCCGACCTCACTCATTTTGTGCTTATCATGTTCAATTCAATTTCTTTTTACACACCTGATTATGAATGATATTTGTGCATGAGTGTCGGGCCCTAAGGTCTTACTTAGGTCTTACTGAGCTTACAGTATATCCTATATGCGTGACATGTAGGTAATTATTACAGACCTTATATCCTACTTACTATTACAGGACCGTATTGCATAAAATGAATTTACAACTTGAAACTAATCTTGAGGATCTTCATGCTTTCATGTATCATTACTTGATCTGCTAAAATGAACCTACACATACACTTGATAGACATCAAATACTAGACTATTTGTCATTTTCAAAACCAGGTGTGACCTATAAGGTCAACATTCTCCCCCTTTTTGATGATGACAAATACACCATGCAAAAAGTGGGTATAGCCTTAGAAGACTCCTCCTAACAATATGCATACTGTAAAAATTTATCAATGCAAATAATTTTTCATTTAAGTTTAAGTGCAACCCAATTTTTTCCCTCTTATGCATCTCCCCCTTTTGAAAACAACAAAAAGGGCTATAAAGTTAATTGCCTTAGGCATTGGGTATAAACCATTAGCACATAAGAGAAGTTTGGGAATTTTTTTTTAAAAAAATTTCAACAGCATGTCATTTGAAAATAAGACATTTCCCAAAAATTCCTATATAAAAATGACATTTTTTGAGTTTTAAGATCTAACTGGTTATCCACAACTACTCAACTCAACCAGTTCCAGTGTGATCAAGACATAAAACATAAATAGAATCATTATCATGTAATAGATATGAGAATTGTGCATTGCATACATAACCAATTTCATAAAGTCTAAGCCAATGAAAGATACCAATTGTTATATTGATTGTTAGACTTTGAAATTATTAGAAAACTCCCCCTTTTTAATATAGCATTTGGGTATGAATAGTTTTATAACCAAAGAATATGTCATTTAAACACACAAACAAGAAAATAAGATATGTCGCATGTAAAATCATTTTCCTGCCAAAAACAAAAATATGTAATATAAATAGATAAATATATATCTCCCTTATGATTTTAAACAAATGCATAGGAGTAGTGCTTGCTAGAAAAAAAAAAACTTAATTCGAAGATCAAGCAAGCGAATTTTTCTGGCGATCATTTAAAGACAAAACAACTTTATGACCAAAAAAATTACAACCATATGTAACTTAAAGATAGACAATTTTAAGTGCAAGATCATATGGTAAACTTTGTAATATTTTGTGGCAAAACAATATATTTCAACTTTAGGATTTTCAATGAGATTAATACATTTAAGCACATGCCACAATACAACTTGAAGCATATTTGAGCTTAAAAAAAATGGGCGAGCACAACAAGATTGTGATTTTAGCTTAAGGACTCCCCCTATGAATTTGAATACTAGCTTAGATAAAATGAACAACTTATACTATTCAAAGATTTAATTCATTAAGCATGCCAAGCAGTATAAGCAATCTCTTAAAAATTTCTTTATCATAATTATACTGGACATTAATTAATTCATTTCAAGCATTGTAACCAGTATAGTCTCCGTAGAGCCTTCAAATGCGTTAGAGAATATATACTAAGGCGTGAAACGGTACTCATAACCCAGAACAATTCATATTTATTCAAAGACCTTTAAGCACTGGATATGATGTTCAAGGTTTCTCACAAGAGCCTCAATATATAAAAAGGTAGACAAGATGCATGTGAGACTTTTATGCTTTTTCTCTAGGGATGGAGTTTAACTCCTCTAAATGCCTGATGATTATGCCAGGATGAATATTAATTTTCATTTAACTTTCACTAATCCTTTCAAAAATATTTTTATATTTGATCTTTCATAATCATCTTTGTACAAGGTTTTATTTTGGGAAAAATCTACCAAAATTTTGGTAGCATGCCGTTTGTATATTGGACGTTTTCCCATAAACTTTGTACCTAATAGTGGGCTGTTTTCAATAGGTAAATCATATAAAGCAAGGCACAACCTAATATCCACAACTAGCATGCAAATTGTATCACTGCATCCACCATCTAGGAGGCTTTCAACACAAGCAATGCTTTCCAGTAGTTTAATCAACAACTCATAAAAGAAATGAACTATCCAATAGATGATATGAACAATAACTAATAATGGATAGTTATGAGATTGGTGCAAAGTTGTTCTCACAAGAGCATACATGCATATAAGCATAAATAAACAATGAGAGCATTTTAATGTATATAGATATGAAAGATAAATGCTCCCCCTCAATTATGCACTCGACTCATTTAATACCTTTTTCTTATTCTTCAAATCGTTTAGCCAAGAGATCTAGATTTTTAATGATATTTTCTTAGCTTTGGATGAATAGGCTTAGAGGACCAAAAAGTCACAATATATATTTCTTTAAGTGAGCTAAGCCAATATTGTCTCTATTGATATGAATTTTAATGCATGTGAGAGGCACGAGTTTAGAATGACTTTCAATTTAAACTGCTCATGCGCATGTTTCATTTGGACTATGACTTCTCTCTAAATCTAAAACCTAGTTCAATTAATTTAGCCATTCAACTTTACTAAAATATAAAGCTCTAAGGATTTGACTTTGAAGGATTAAGAGCTTATGAAGCTAGCAGGGATAAATACTCTTAAAGATTAAATTATTAATATGTCCAGAAGAGTATTTTGGTAGTAGCAGGACATTATACAAAATAATCATTCTAAAGAGAATGTACTAACTATTTTGGCCAGATCATATAGGAGAATACGAATATTTTTTACCAATTCTCTTTGGAGATTGGAATGTATCCTTCGACTATGATCACATTTTTGGAGCAAGGATGCGAACCAATGAGAGGATGGATCTTACCTGATGTGATTGTGGTATGGTGAAGATTTCTTGTGGAGGATATGGTGAACCAAAATTAGAAGATTTTTATATTTTAAGCATAAAAGGGAATATTTTGGTTAATCAGTGAAACTAGAATCCCTTAGTGGTTGCCTCTAATTTTGATTATGGAAGGATGTATTTAAGTAAACACTAGTTAGAATAGGGACTAATGAGCATTAGTGCTTAAGCCTAGAGTGATGACTAAACTATGGTTAAGGTTTTTACATTCAAAAATGAGTTTAGGTTTAAATAATATATATCGAGATGGATTGCCTAAAGCTCAAATATGTGCAATGGACAAGATATGCTTAACATGAGATTTGTATATTCAAATATGAATTTAGCATTGAGAATAATATATGAGACACAGTTGCCTTGTCCATTTGGAAGTGGATTTTATTTTAGTATGTTATAGCCAATGTTTTCATACTTTATCCAATTATTGTGATATAAAATGAATTAAGTTCAAATTGGATCTCTTGCTTGAATTTGCATATTTCTTGAATTTCTAATGATCTTAGTATTTGTTAGGGTTATCCCACATTGGTAGTGGAAGGAATTGGTGGTCAGTTATTAAGTGTGAGGGAAATTCTCACCCCATGAGATAGATTTTAGGGTTGAGAAGACCCTAAACCAGATTTTAGGGTTGAGAAGACCCTAAACCACCTAATACTGGTATTAGAGCCAAGTTCACCAACATTCTCCCTAGTGTGTCATGCTGGGGGGAGACCCCGATGATTGCCTTACCGGGAGAGACCCTGATGTGTGAGGGAGAGATTGTTAGGGTTATCCCACATCGGTTAGAGAAGGGTCTGGTTGTCAGTTATTAAGTGTGAGGGAAAGCCTCACCCCATAAGCTACCTTTTGGGGTTAAGAAGGCCCTAAATCACCTAACACCAATGTTAGACCTAGTGGCTAAGGGCTTTCATTCCAGCTTTGTTTTGATGACAACAACCCATTAGCAGTTCTTTAAGGTTACTAATAGTTTTCCTCTAGTCCAGTTCACATGCATAGGAAAATTCCAAAGCAAGCATAAGAGTTAAACAAGTCTCAAACCAGCAAAGAGCAGATGACCATAAAAAAAGTCCAACATATGACATACCCAGAACTTTGCCACTCTACCAAAGCGTTTATGGATCCTACATAGCAAGAACAAGCTCTGGGTTGTGTGTGTGAGTAAGAGAGATTGATATTGTAATCCTTTGTGTATGGCACGGTTCAAAAGTAGCAAGAAAGAGATGGGCAAAACATATGCATTTAGATCACGATAGACTAGAACACAGGCACTAGTCTCACACATACATAACAAGTCAAGTAAACTACACAAGTTGTCTATAACCCTCAAACATATTTTATTAAACCCAAGACATCTTAAAATAGATTAAAAATCATTTATAAAAAAAAGATAAAAACCTTTTACTTCAACATGAACCAAAGTTTGAACGAATTTAGAAGGAAAGTAAAGGGTTCATCGACGAATACAGGGGATTCGTCGATGAAAACAACACATCACCTCGTCAATGTACACAGGGTACTCGTCGATGAGAATATACCGAGACCACCTAAAAAGCTCAGAACACCTTCATCGACGAATATAGGGGATTCAGCAACGAAGTCTGTGCAAAGGTTCGTTGACGTACACAAGGTACTCGTCGATGAGAATATACCGAGACCACCTAAAATTTCAGAGCACCTTTGTCAATGAATACAGGGGATTTGGTGACGAAGTCTATGAATGGTTTGTCGACGTACATAGGGTACTTGTCAACGAAAATAAACCAAGACCTATTTAAATTCAAAACCAATGGTTCGTCGACGAACACAGAGCTTTGTCAACGAAGGGACTCATGGGGCTCATCGACAAGTTCATGACCTCATTGACGAACGTCAGGCTACAGACAACATTAAATGCGCCAAAAAGGCTAGTTTTCAATTTGTCTCATGTCAATAAATGCCCAATGGCTCTCCAGTGCTCAGTTTGTCCCTTTGGCCTTTAAAATAGGTCTTATCCATTTATTTCTAACAAGTTAAGCATATTGGTTGTTGAGAATAATTATTATGCATTCATACTAGGGTTTCACTTTGTGTCGTCTTGCCCTCTTGATCTTACTTTTGTTTACACTCCATTGACAAAGAGGGAATAGTGTGGGATATTCAGCTCAAGGAGGAGCATTTTACATTGTATCCACTTATTTTCAAATTCCTTGTATTGGAAGGCTCTTTATGAGCCATTGTAAGGTGACTCTAGGTGAGCACCATTGCAAGAGCTCGTTGTGAGTAGCTGCTTGTATAGGCTTCTCCACTGGAAAGGAGGATCACATAGTGGATTTGAGGAATCCTTGAGTTGGTCTCAAGGCATGGACGTAGGCTCGGTGCCGAACCACGTTAACATCGCTGCGTTAAGCTTCTCTTCTCTTTTCTCTCTTGTGTTGCTCAGTCATTGCTATTTTCTTTATATATATATATACTATGATATAATACTCTTGTTCTTGCCAAGAAATATTTGTGATTGTAGAAAAAATTGCATATCCGTGAAAGACGTCTATTCACCCCCCTCTAAACGCATATCTGGGCCAACAATATTCAATATAGTGTATAGTGAAAGCATCTGCTTAAAGTTTTCATTTTAAGCACCAACCACTTCCTAAGCCTACAGTCATCACTACCCTCTATAGCTAGTCCTGTGCACTAAGGAATAATTTGATAATTATGTAATTTCAATGTGAATATGATCTTCCTTTTGTCCTAAGTGGTTTTTTTTCATAACAACCCACTTCATTTCTTTACTTATGCCTTTGACACCTCTAGATGTGCAGTTATATAGTATGTGCCCTTTTCTTTCATCATATAAGCATGTTTTGCATATATGTGAAGGGTTATTCTTATTTCTTCTATCATTACTTGATGAGGCATAAGGATGCTTATGGGATTTGAAGGATGAACCCTTTTTGAAAATTTTTTTCTTTTTAACTCTCAAGGGTTTATTTGAACTATACTTCCCATCTTTGGATTTGAAAATCATTCCATAATTATCTTCAATCTTTCTTTCTAAGAAAATGATTTTCAAAATTCTTCCCACCTTTTCCCTCTCTAGAGTGACATGAAATTGTTTTAATTCATTTAAATGCTTTACCACTAGTTCATTTTCATTTTTCAAAATTGTTTTCTTCTTTGATATCTCAACTAGAATCGTATGCATTTTAAATGAAGTCTTTTTTAGTTTTCCACATGAAGGCGTCTCATTAAATGATTCATCATAAGGTTTATCAAACCGAATAACACATGAATCATTGGATGCAACATTTCTAGTATCATCCCAAGATTCAACAAATGATTCAACACATTATACAATACGACATTCAGCACAAGAATCATTAGTATAGATGGAGTTAAAATCATATACCTCCTCCTAATCATATGGAGTTATAGTACTTGGAGAAGTAGACTCCTCCTCTTTGCTTTCTCCATATCTCCTGTCCAACTCTTCCCAATTTCTTTTCCACTATGACATGTCCTAACTTCATGAACAATGTTAGAATTTAAAGCATACAACAAAGTATTCATAGCATCAAAATTTATTTGCAATAAATACATGCCATCATCATTCAACTCATTTTCTAATTTGGGAACTTCAATAGAATTAATGTTTTTCATAGGCACAACATTTACTTAAGCAATAACTTTCCAAAATCTCAAATTTAAAGCTTTTATAAAGATAGTCATTCTAAGTTTCCAATCATAAAAATTTTCACTAGAAAACATTGGAGGGTTTGCAGAGAACCTACCCACACACAATTGGGATAAGCCAATATGAGCCATCATGATGTTTTACAAAATAACGTTTAAGTTTAAGTGACGAGGCTTTGATACCAATTGTTAGCTTTGGTGTATTCCCAAGAGGTGGGGTGAATTGGTATTTGAAAATTTTTTTCCCCTAGGTCAATCCACTAACAATAGTATTACAAAAACCTAGGGTGTTTCTAGGTAATCACAAACCCAAACAAGTACTCAAACAATAAACATAAACATACAAGTGCAGAAAGTAAATTGCGGAAAATAAACTGACACCAGATATGTTATCAGGGTTTAGCCAATATTGCCTACATCCCTGCCTTGACTCATCGGTACAAGGATTACCACTATAAGGCTCACTTAACGAGTGGAGCGGCACCTAAACAACCAATTCAATTAGCACATGCAGGGTTGACATCAACCTTTACAACCAATCCTTACCGGACTGGATTACCGCCCCTTTAGGTCATGCTTGGAATACAAGCAAAGCATATATGTACCAAATGTAATTAATCACATGCGCATCAACAATATAGAATATGTAAGCTCAATGATGTGAATATTTGTGCAAACAACACTCAACAAGATGTGATCACTATAATGTTCAAGAGTGTTCTAAACGATCTATATCATTGAAACAAGTTATATCAAATCTCAATAAAAAATCAGGGTTTCAAAGATCCTAATCAGATAATCAAACTATCTCAAATATTTTCTTGAATGAAATGAGCACAAGAGTAGTTTGAAAATATTGTAGCTTGTAAAAAATATTTTGCACAACAAAATCAAGCTATAGGAATCTTGCAATAACAATGCAAAGATCCTCAAGCCTATGAGTTTATCCCAACAAAAGATTTACTATAGTCAAATCTATGGGATAAACTTTGCTAAACTCCCCAAAATAATATTAAACAACTAATCAATACTATGGGAGTATAAGCAATATCTAGTAATCACAAGCACAATCAATAAGCTCTCACAATATCAACATGTATCAAAGGAATGAATTTTTAAGAGTACTTGGGCAATATAAGCTTTTGAAAGTAGAAAGGATTTTCACTTAATGGTTTTCGCTAATCACCACTAATCCACACAAATGAACTCATATTTATAGACCAAGGCAAGAATATAATCGTTTAGGACCTATAGGGTATTATTAGAAAAAGTTAAAATTGTTTTAGAAAAATTAACCTTGTTTTGGGCTTTTTAGCCTCGATAAATTTTAAGTAACCTTAGAAGATTTAAGTGGCTAAACGTAAGTTCGGTCACCCAAATAGATTTAGCCAAAAAAAAGCTATTTTAAATAGTTTGGGTGCCCGAGTTCAGATTTGGTTGGCTTAACCAAAGTGAGAAACATTGGCACGCGGTTTGAGTGCCCAGTTCTAAGTTTGGTTAACCAAACTAACTAATTCAGTCACCCAAGGTCTGATTTGAACAGAGAAGTTAGGCAGCCCGAATTGGTGAGAAGTCCCTTTCTAAGGGTTCAATCGCCCAAGGACGATGCGTTCATTTAGGTTCGGTAGCCCGAACCCAAGTCCAGCTGTTGACTTTCTAGTAGTTTGGGCACCCGATGAGTTTTGAACTCTTGGGGTTCGATCACCCGACCTCACTCATTTTGTGCTTACTATGTTCAATTCAATTTCTTTTTACACACCTGATTATGAATGATATTTGTGCATGAGTGTTGGGTCCTAAGGTCTTACTAGGGTCTTACTGAGCTTACAGTATATCTCATATGCATGATATGCAGGTAATTATTATAGAACTTATATCCTACTTACTTTTACAGACCCATATTGCATAAAATGAATTTACAACTTGAAACTAATCTTCAGGATCTTCATGCTTTCATGTGCCATTACTTGATATGCTAAAATGAACCTGCATATACACTTGATAGCCATCAAATACTAGAGCATTTGTCATTATCAAAACCGGGTATAACCTATAAGGTCAACACCTTAAATAGATCTTAGGTTCCCACAATTAGTGCACAAAGGCCCACTATACTTCACATGTTATCAGGGGTTAAATTAAAATCAAAAAATGAACCTTAGGTTAAAATCATGAGGCTTCAGGTGACCGAACCTGGCAAGTCAAATTGCCTCAGTCAACCGAACCGTGGACTGGTCAAAAAGTTGACTTGGATTTAGGCAACCGAACTCAAATAGACTTGAGTATCCACGGTCAATTGAACTTGTACCTTGTACTTTTCCATCGTCCTCGGCAGCCCAAACATATAGTTCATTTTACCCTTGGGCATCCGAACTTGGCAATTTGGTAAGCTAAACTATGGTTCAAACGACCGAACCTCGAACAAAATGGAAATTGCCTTTGGTCAACAAACTGAACCTAAATTCAGGCACTAGAACTTTAAAAATCACTTTTTCTATTGTGTCTGTTCGGGTGACCGAACCAAGGCACAGGTGCCCGAAACTCTTGAATTGTTTTAATTTTTAACTTAGTTAATTAGGGTAAATTAGAGTTAATTTTCTTAAATAATTTTAAAACAAATTTAATAATGCCCTATGTGTCCCCAACGATCATAAATCTTGCCTTCTCTATATATATGGGTTCATTTGCAAAAATTAATAGAGATTGGCATGCTTGATTAGCCAAAAATCCTCTATTTTTCAAAGATAATATCTTTCACATACTAAGCCCATACACTCACTCATTGCTATTCTTTGGAGAAATCCAACTTCCTAAGAGTGTTATTGAGTATTTCTAATTTCTAAAACTCTCCCGGTTATAGATTGGTTATTTTTTTTTATTGAGAGTTTTTAGCTTGGGTTCTTCACCTGATTTAATCTATAAATCTTTGTGTGGGAAAATCCTTGTAGCTAGTGAGTCTTTGCATCTTGGTTGCAAGACTCATCAAGCTTGTGTGTTTTGATTTGCAAAATACTTTTTCACAAGCTTACACCTTTCAAATATCTTTTGAGCTGTTATTTTGTGAAAAATCTTTTTTGAGATATTTTGGAATATACTTGTTGAAACACTTTGAAACTTGGGGTTATTGATTTACTTTGATTATTTGTTTCAAAGTTTCCTTGGAAATACACTCTAGATCTTGATTTTTAATTCACATTATATTGAGTGTTTAGCACACATTATTAATCACCGAGCATATTTACTATCATCTGTGCTTGTATTATTATCTAGACTGTATTGTTGTACATATCTGCTTGTTGAGAAGCATATTTCCGTGTACGCAAAATTTATATTGAATATTTGTGTTATTCCAGGCGTGAGCCTGAAGAGGGAGACCAGCCCTATTGAATAATCTTGGATTGGCTTAGAAACGATTAGGAAAGGTAGGTGCATTATTCTAGTAAGGTGTAGTCGTAGGTTGAGGTCAGCCCCATTAATTGACATGGTTGTATTAGGTGCTGCTCCACCTATGGAGTGAGCTTATAATGGAATCCTTATACTAGTGAGCCAAGGAGAGCGGGGACGTAGGCACTTTGGCCGAACCTCAATAACATATTGTGTGGGTAATTTACATTTCCGCAATTTATTTACCACACATGTATGTTTCATTGTAAATGATTGGATTTATAATTACATAGATAGACCCTAGGTTGGGTAATACTGTTGTTAGACTAGTTGACCTAGGAAATAATTTTTAAATATCCAATTCGCCCCCCCCCCCTCTTGAGATTGCACCAAAGCTAACAAGTGGTATTAGAGCCCTGTTACTTAGACTTAACAATTAATTAGTAAAAAGATCATGATGGCTCATGTTGGAACATCCCTTTTATATGAGGGAAGGTTAGTTTTGAACCCTCCAGTGTTTTGTGGTGAAAATTTTGTTATATGGACATTTAGGATGACCATATTTGTTAAAGCCTTAAATTGGAGGTTCTGGAAAGTTATTGATCAGGGAAATACTGTGCCTATAAAAAATATTGATTGTGTTGATGTTCCTAAATCTAAATTTGAGTTGAACGATAATGATAGGAACTTAATGCAAGTAAATTTTGATGCCATGAACACCTTACTACATGCTTTAGATTCTAATGTTCTCTATGAGGTTATGGAATGTAACAGTGCTAAAGAGATATGGAGCAACTACGCAAGAAAAGGTGATAACGCCTTGTGACTCAAGCTCTACATATCTTGAAGGAGGTAAGAAGTGCTTCATATTTCAAACCAACGATAAGGTAAACTTGTCTCCTCCTACGTTATTAGATAACCTTGGTAATAATTCATGTGATGATTTGAATGATGCATCTAATACTGAATCATGTCATAGCTCCGATAGTGAGAGCATGCCTACTTATGAAGAATTGCAAATTGAATATGTTAGAATTCATAAGTCACTTGTTAAAGCTAATAAAAGATATAATTTTTTGAAAAGCAAGTTAGAGGCATGTGTGAAAGAATGTGAATCAAAAGTTCTTGTTGAAAGGGAAAATGATTTTAAAATCAAACAATTAGTAAACAATAATGAAAAATTAGAAAAAGAATTGAATGTAGTAAGATCTCAATCTTCAAATGACAATAATAAAGATCATCTTATTGCAAAACTTTAATGTAGAGCTAACAACATGACTAAAGAGTTTGTTAAACTACAAGATGTTTGCAAAGGTCTTAGGAACTTAAAAAATGCAAGATTTGGAAAAGAAAGTAGAAGACCAAGCTAAGATCATCTACACCTTTACTAGAGGCAAGGACAACATTAATAAGTTGTTAGGTTCGGAGAAGATGACATTAGACAAGGAAGGTATAGGATATAATGGAGTTAGAAATAGAAAGAGCAAAAATTTGTACTTGGGGTACTTTGTGAGAGAGTCTGATCATTATGCTAGTATCTCCTCTAGTCCTTATACCCATACCTATTGTGCTTTATGTAAAAAGAAGGGACACACTAAGCTTGATTGTCTATTCAAAAGGAAAGGGGTTAAAATGAAGCAAGTGTGGAGAGTAAAAGAAAAACCCAAATCCATCTCTCTTTGCTCTGAAAATGTTCCAAGTGTCAATTAGGTAGAATAGGTGGACTCCAAAATCCTTAGATCTTGTATCTGAGTCATAGGTGGTCATGTTATACAAGAAAAGGTCTAAGGAAGGAAAGTCAACTAGGTCCGGTCGGCTGAACCATTTCAGCCTAAACCATTCGGGCGACCGAACTTGAAGTTTGACTGGCATGTTGACCACATTCGGGCGGCTGAACATTTTAGTTCAAAACATGTTCGGGCCCCGAACATGGTTCAGGTAACAGAACTGATTTTTGGGCAATCGAATCCTAGGTTCAGCCAACTAAACCGAAATGAACTATTTTGGTTCGGGCTACCGAGCATTGGAACATGAGAAGACTGTTGAAATTCAACCAACCAACCCTGTATTCGGTCAACCAAACAAACTTAGAGCCTTTGGGAAATTATTATGGTTTGGACGACCAAAGGATTGTTCAGGCGACCGAATCGTGGTATATATATATTTTACCTGCATGAATAGTCTATTTTTTTCTCTATTCTTAAGAGCTCCTTCGTAATTTCTCTCTTCCAACCTTCCCTTTTTCATTCCTAGCCCAATATTTCTTAGAAAAACCTTCTCCTAATCATGTCCAGAGATCAAAGGCACGCAGAGTCAAGCATTGCTCTTAAGCAATGGTTCCTTATGCCTAAAAGAAAGATCAAGTATGAGAAGGTCTTCCGGCTCAAGGAGCCCATACTAAGTAAGGTTCTGGACATTGATTTTACGCAGACCTACTTTAATAATGTGCTAGAAATGTTCAGATACCAGGGGTGGTATGAGTTTATTAGCTTCCAGCCCAAGGGGATCTACCCCTTCCTTGTCAGGTGTTTGAGATGGACATTTGGTTTGATGATGCATATTTGGTTGAGACGTTTAATATCCAGAGAGGTGATATCGACTGTCCTGACTCCACCTCGACCTGGATCAATGAGCAGGATTTCATAGTGAGTATCTTTGTGAATTTGGTTATGTCTTATCCTGTTTTTGATCTCAGTCACACACCTAGCTATAGGTCGTTGACTCTCAAGGCAAAAGTGGTACACCACCTAGTATATTATAATATTTTTCTGAATTTCGGGTCTAAGGATTATGTCTCGCACCTAGAATGCTTCATGATTTGGTGTTTGTTCACGAGGAAGAAGCTAGACCTCCTTAGACTGATCCTAAGATGGATGTTCGTGAAGACAGTAGTGAAGAGGATTATACTGTCATACGGGGGCATCCTATCAAGGATGTTTTTTAGAGAGAGAGTCACGAGGACTCTGTATGCAGTTCTGAAGAAGTTCAAAAGCACGGACACCTTCTCCTCCACTACCCAGAAGCTGATGGGGTACGAGCTCGCTAGTAACATGTGATTGCCTACAATACTTGTGAGAGGTCCAAGACCTCAAGAGGTTCCACAGGAGCAGCCCCATATGTCATCAAATGCCAAAGTCATGGCTGCCATTACTGGTCTCACTGCATCTATTGAGGAGCTTTAGACCTCCATTTAGGGTGAGATCAGGGAGCATACTTCGTCCTCCCAAGCCAGGCATGATGCGTTCTACGCCGATTTCACCAAGTTCCATTCTGATGTGAAGGTGAACTTTCATATACTCGGTGAGCACCTGAGGGAGATGAATGATGAGGACATTGGAAAGGATCAAATGGAGGTGAGTGGTGATGAGGATGACGTAGTGGTGCCTTTGAGATCCGTTGCTCTTTTATTTTATCTATCCTATCCTTTACATGCATACATTTACATTTGGGGTTTGTAATAACTTAATAGCTTTTTTATTTTGCTTTTCAGCTATACACTCTCACCACACACACACACACAAACACACAAATACTATTATGTGGTGATTGTCTTTTGCTTATACTTATATATATTTCTGATCATTTGATGGCTTGCATGTACAATATATGTATATATGTTTGTCTGATTGATCCCACCTGCATGGTGGATACATTTGATGTATATTTTCTGCTGGTAGAATTGTTAGGTTCTCGCATGCTCAAAATTGAATGATATACTATCTGCGTGAATCCTTTTATGCAGGTTCATATGGGAAATGTCCTGTTTACAGACAACTTGCTGTCGGATTCTTGTTTGACATTTTCCCAAAATATTCAAACGTTTTCTAAAATGGATGTGCATGCTAAATTTGCTTTTGGTTTTTAAAATTCTAGCACTTGGCTCAATTTAAAT
The DNA here is from genome assembly GCF_029873635.1 of Malania oleifera. Lineage (NCBI taxonomy): Eukaryota > Viridiplantae > Streptophyta > Magnoliopsida > Santalales > Ximeniaceae > Malania > Malania oleifera. The sequence continues at coordinate 57,208,557 of NC_080426.1, forward strand.
TAAATCATCTGAAGCTTGTGCATATATTTAAATGCTTTGTAATTGGTAGGTGTTTATGGGAAAAAATTGTATTTTTAAAGGAAGTGTTGCCAAAATTTTTCCAAATTCACTGAACACACATCCTATGGTCTTATAAATCTAAACATTTTTAACTTAGGTTGTAATTTTAGAATATCATCTTTTTGTGCATGATGAATATATCTTTTAATATAATATGTTCTAATTTTCTTCAATCACTTTGTTGGACTTAAATTCAACATTTTGTGGCAAATTGTATAGCCAAAACAATAATTGGTATCCTTTTTTTTTTTTTTTTAAAAAAAAGTGGGGATTTCTTTTAAAAGTCATATATGCATGAACTAATCTCAAAAGGTAATCCTTTGTCATGCAGTGTATTTTTGAGTTTTAAATACCTTGTGCCACATGCTCACATTATAAATTAAAGAGAATGCACAATCTGAGGGGGAGCCACTTCACTTGGAAATAGAAGGCTTTGAAATATTAAATTTCACATCATTTATTATTATAATCTATATCTTGTGGGAATACATGTATCTCTAACAATTGGTATTTACAAGTGGTATCAACAATTGATATCCTTCAGTCATCTTGAGATGCATGATCATACTATCTCTTTGCCTTGATGATTTGAGTGGTTCGATACTAAACAGTTTGAGTTGTTGGATGTAAATTGCTGAACATTATTTATTGAACTTAGACATGTCACTTAGGTCAAGATTTAGTTTGGGAAATGTAGTGACCCAAAGAATAATAGTATTTTAATAATAAGAGGGAGGAAAATGGAAATAGGAACAGAAGGAGACAGTAGGCTTCGTTGTCGACCGCTTTGCGTTCGTCGATGACATTGTATTTTAGAGGTAATAACAATTTCAAAGAATTTTCAGGATTCATCGACGAATGTCTTCAGGATCTCGTCGAGGAGGTCCTGTTTTGTCGACGAGAAAATACCGAGCAAGGATTTTGGGCTACTCTGAATTTCATTGATGAAGGGTAAGGTTCGTCGACGAATTTCCTTAAGGACTCGTCGACGAGATGACGTGACTCATCGATGAATCCCGTAGTATAAATAGCTCTAAACTGATTTTCAATTGCAAAATTTCAACCAAACCCTCTCCCTCTCTCTCCTCTATGGCTCCTCCTCCTTCTTCCATCGATTTTGGCTCCGTTAGTTGCCGGATCGACGATCTGAGGCCACCACGACGTTTCTGGCTGAGTTCTCTTCAAGTCCGCCAGAACGGATCGTTTGTGAAACGAAGTTGGAATTCCTCCCAAATCCAGGGTAAGGTCTTTTATTCAGTTTTTGGCCTTATGACAATTATATGAAATGCTATAGGCAGCGAAATACTGATATTTTGTTCTGGCAAATTTTGTTTTCAAGGTGTTGTATAGGACACCCTGCGAGTATTGGACCCGTTATAGTAAGTGATTTTTAGCAGGAAACAGGTAAGAGAAATATGCTATGCTAGGTTATTTGAGAATGTTTTCAATATAAAATTATAAATGTCTCACCAGAGTATTGTTTACAGTAGAGATTTATACAGTTTATCAAATGTGATTAATATGTTTTAAAATTACTGTGTGGCTTGAGAATATAGATATAGCATAGAAACATGCTTTACAATATTTTTCAGAGATGTGTTTTACAGAATATATAGACAGTGAATGTATTTATAGCAAGTACAGAAATACCATGATTATACAGTTTTATCGTACCATGATATACAGATTCATAGTTAATCACAGAAACACAATTGATATAGAGATACAGTTTTCCACAGCGTTATTGTTTATACAGTTATTACAGAATCATGGTAAAACAGATAGTGGTATATAGAGATGTATTATATAGTATCAGACCCTATTGGACCATACAGTTACAGAGCACGGTACCGTAGCTACATACAATTTATAGAGTGCAACCACCTATTCATATAATACGTGGTATAAAGGTCGATCGCATAGAGCCCACGAGTTGACAGGCTCCCCATCAGATATGGGTTGAGGAGGGCTGATCAGACTATGGAGTATACTGATTTATTCCTGGTTGGCCACCCAAGGTAAATCCAGCCTACGAGCCGCACAACCCTGTCATGAGGGATTAAATCATGACTTATAGTTATCCACAGGGAAGTTTACAGTTATTATTATGTTTATATAGCTTTACAGAAACAGAAAACATATACCTATATTAGCTGTATTTTGAATAGAAACCTAAAGTACAGAAATGTTAAGCAACAGGTAAAAGATGAAGATTATATTTCTAGTATTGTGTTTTATAGATTCAGTGATACATGACTATACAGTAATAGATTTTCTCAGTATTGTACCTTAATTGCCACACACTAGTAATAGCATATTTCATCTTACTGAGCGTTAGCTCACCCCAGTGTTGAATAATTTTTCAGGTGATCCAGGTAGACGAGCAGACTAGGCTCACAAATAGAGGGGCTTCAGTACTGCTCTGCCTAAGAGAGAGTGAGTATATTTTGGGAATATTTTTGTATACCCCTCACCGGTTGAGGATATTAGAGGAACAGTGATATGTGTATATTTTGGGAAACATGTTAGCACTCAGGTATAGTATTGTATATAATTTTATATGGATATGTTTATTTGATTTCCGCTTCTTGCTGCTTAGGTTAATGATTAGGTTTTCCCCAGTATGGTATCAAAGCATGTAGAATGTGATTGTATAAAAAAAAAAAGAAACCTATTAAATAGCAAGTCATTACAGGAAATGCTCTATTTCCAAACGACGTGCTGCCAAATTTTTCAAAAAAATTCTAAATAATTTCTTGTATCTAAATGACTGTTACTTATTTTATTGTTGCCAAAAGGGGGAGAAGAGGCAAAATTGGGTACTTTAGGTACATTAGTTAATTTAATTAGTTAAATTCAATCGAGCTTCAATTCTCTTTATGCATATAGTCAGAGGGAGCCTTTCTTGGCTGTACCCACTTTTGTATAAAGTATTTGTCATCATCAAAAAGAGGGAGATGGTTGACCCAGTTGGTCATATCCCATTTTAATAATGACAAATACACTTAGTACTGATGTTTGCGCTAAGGCTTGCATGCAGGTTCACTCTATGCATGGAATTGAAAAAAAATGCTATATCATGATGACGTATGGTGATATTACAGAAGACTGAAGAATATTGTACCTTATTTGTAATTGTGTTTTTATATTCTTCATTATGGGTTGTAATTAATTATGAACTGTAACACTATATGGCCTATAATAATCTGCATTATGCATGGTACGACAATATGCTCAGAATGACCTTAGGTTCCCACACTTAGTGCGTAAAGCCCCACTATACTTCACATGTTATCAGAGGTTAAATTAAAATCAAAGAATGGACCTTAGGTTAAAATCATGAGGCTTTGGAACATTGAACTTGGCAAGTCAAATTGCCTCAGTCGACTGAACCATGGACTGGTCAAAAAGTTGACCTGGATTCGGGCAAGCAAACTCAAAATGACTTGAGTGTCCACGATTGACCAAACTTGTACCTTGTACTTTTCCATCGTCCTCGGCAACTCGAGCTTATAGTTCATTTTACCCTCGAGCAACCGAACTTGGCATTTTGGTAAGCTAAACTATGGTTCAGATGATCGAACCTCAGACATAATGGAAATTGCCTTTGGTCAGTAAACCAAACCGAAATTTAGGCACCTAAACTTCAAAAATCACTTTTTCTATTGTGTCTGTTCAGGTGGCCGAACCAAAGGGACGGGCGCCCAAAACTCTCGAGTTGTTTTAATTTTTACCTTAGTTAATTAGGATAAATCAAGGTTAATTTTATTTAATGGTTTTAAAACAAATTTAATAATTCCCTACATGTCCCCAACGGTCATAAATCTTGCCTTCTCTATATATATGGGTTCATTTGCAAAAATTAACAGAGATTAGCATACTTGATTAGCCAAAAATCCTCTGTTTTTCAAAGATCATATCTTTCACATACTAAGCTCATACATTCACTCTTTGCTATTCCTTTGAGAAATCCAACTTCCTAAGAGTGTTATTGAGCGTTTCTAGTTGCTAAAACTCTCTTGGTTATAGATTGGTTATTTGTTTTTATGGAGAGCTTTTAGATTGGGTACTTCCCCTGATTTAATCAATAAGTCTTTGCATCTTGGTTGCAAGACTCATCAAGCTTGTGTGTTTTGATTTGTAAAATACTTTTTCATAAGCTTACACCTTTCAAATATCTCTTGAGCTATAATTTTGTGAAAAATCTTGTTTGAGATATTTTGGAATATACTTGTTGAAACACTTTAAGACTTGTGGTGATTGATTTACTTTGATTATTTTTTTCAAAGTTTGCTTGGAAATACACTCTAGATCTTGATTGTTTATTCACATTAGATTGAGTGTTCAGCACACATTATTAAGCACTAAGCATATTTACTATCATCTGTGCTTGTATTATTATCTAAACTTTATTGTGGTACATCTTTGCTTGTTGAGAAGCATATTTTTGTGTATGCAAAATTTACATTGAATATTTGTTGTATTCCAGGCGTGGATCTGAAGAGGGAGACAAACCCTGTTGAATAGTCCTGGATTGTTTTAAACTCGGTTAGGAAAGCTTGGTGCACCATCCTGGTAAAGTGTAGTTGTAGGTTAAGGTCAGCCCCATTAATTGACCTGATTGTATTAGGTGCCGCTCCACCCGTGAAGTGAGCTTATAGTGGAATCCTTGTGCTAGTGAGCCAAGGCGGGGACGCAGGCACTTTGGCCGAACCTCGATAACACATCGTGTGTGTAATTTACATTTCCGCAATTTATTTACTGCACGTGTATGTTTTATTGTGAATGATTGGATTTATAATTGCATAGACAAACCCTAGGTTGCATAATATTATTGTTAGATTGGTTGACCTAGGAAAGAATTTTTAAATATCCAATTCAGCCCCACCTCTTGGGATCGCACCAAAGCTAACACTACTGATCACATGGTCAGTTCTACTTTGTATCTCACTACAATTGCTGTTGTTAAAAAAATATCAGTAAAATTGCCTAATGGTACATGTGTTCCTATTACATATATATTGGCACTATGAAAATATCAGATTCATTAGTTCTTCATAATGTTCTGTATGTTCCATTTTCTCTTTTAATCTCATTCCAGTCAAAAGACTTACAGAAAATTCTCGTTGTTTGTTGTTTCTTTCTCATTGTTGTTTTATACAGGACCAACATTCATTGAAGACGATTGGAGTGGCTAAGCAAGTGGCTAGATTATATTTACTCCAAGAATATTTTGAAAATTCTAAAGTTTCATCTGCTATAAATTTTACTTTCACTGTATATCATCCTCCTTTTGATCTTCGACATTTTAGATTAGGACATCCTTCTTTTCATGGGATTCAAACATTACAAAAGATTTTTCATGATATTCATACTCAGTCAGATTTTAATTGTAATGTTTTTCTTTTGCAAAACATAAAAGATTGCCATTTAATATTAGTCATTTGTTCAGAAATAAAATCTTTGATTTGATACATTGTGATATATGGGGTTCTTTCTTTGTTGAGTCAATTTTTGGTTTTATATATTTTCTTACAATTGTGGATGATCTTTCACATTGTACTTGGGTATATCTAATGAAAAATAAATTTGATACTCGCTCTCTAGTTCAGTCATTTTTAAACTCATAAAACACTATTTGATATTCATATCAAGACAATAAGGACTAATAGACGTTTTGAGTTTGATATGCGTGAATTATACTCTTTTAAGGGAGTCTTGCTTTAGCAAACATGTGTTGCCACCCCTCAACAAAATGGTGTAGTTGAACATAAGCATCAACATCTATTAAATGTAGCAATATCTCTTAGATTTTATGCAAATTTAACCCTTATTTTCTGAAGTGACTATGTTCTCACAGCAGTTTATCTAATAAATAGAACAACTTCTCCTTTTCTATCCAATAAAACACCATACAAAGAATTATTCTCAAAATCACCAATTTATACTCATCTTAGAGTATTTGGTTGTCTTTGTTTTGCATCTACTCTATCTCATAATCGTCCTAAATTTGTACCTAGAGCTCGTCCTTGTCTCTTTATTGGATATCCATATGGCACCAAGGGATACAAACTCTATGATTTAGAAACCAATGTCATTTTCTTATCTAGAGATGTAATTTTTCGACAATTTTTATTTCCATTCAAAACTTGTTATGATATTTCGACTCCGTCAGTAGTCATACCAGTTCCTCGAATAGATGATCTCATTCCTATTGATGTACAAGCTGCTTAAAACATTTCTTCACATTCTATTGATATTTTTTCTAATCCCATTGATGATTCAACAAATACTTCAAATTCTTCCCAGCACAATCTTTATTCTAATACGTTGCAGAATCATATTAGAAAATCCACTAGAATACACAAAGCTCCATCATATTTTGCAGATTATCATTGCAACTTAGCTAATATTGCAAATGCCACTTCACCATCAGATTTCATGTGTAAAGGTCTTCTCTCAGGTACAAAATATCCAATTTCTAATTTTTTGTCATATTCTAATCTTCCTTGTCCTCATAAAGAATTCACACATTCTATTTTTTTGCAAAAAGAACCTACTTCTTTTCGACAAGCCATTCAACACACTCATTAGTGTAATGCCATGGCTAATGAAATTCAAGCTTTGGAAGATAATAAAACTTGGACTATAACTCATTTACCTACTAACAAACAAGTTGTTGGATGTAAATGGGTTTACAAAATTAAATAGAATTCTGATGGTTCTGTGGAAAGATACAAGGCACGATTAGTTGCTAAGGGATATACACAACAAGAAGGATTGGATTATTTGGAAACTTTTTCACTAGTTGCCAAGTTAGTCACGGTAAGAGTCTTACTATCCATTGTTGCTTCCACGAATTGGTCTTTGCATCAACTAGATGTAAATATTGCATTTTTACATGGAGACTTGGATGTGGAGGTATGAAAACTAAGGTGTAGTCCCAAGAGGAGGGGGTGAATTGAGTTTTTAAAAGTTTCTTTTAACTCTTTCTATAAATTCCCAACTTAATTTATATTTAGCAATCACACAAGAATGATTTGGTTTTCAATGCTTATTTAAGTCAATTACAATCCACACTCAATCAACGAATTGATTCAATCAATATCAACACAAGCCAATGATTCCTAATGTGATACTTTCAATGAATATCCAATCAACCAACTAATTTACCAAATCACAAGTTTACTTAACCAATATAAGAGTTGTATCAGCACTTCCTTAATTCAGCGTTTGTATAACTCAAAGTAGAGTTTGATGAAAGCCCTGTATGAATTGGATATTATGCACTTCCTTTTAACCAAGGTTTCCACAAGCTATTAATCAATGTACTCCCTTTAAGGTTTTTGCAAAAGATCAATCAACGTACTTCCTTAAATTAAAAGATTTCTCAATCTCAATATTTTAGCTTCTTGCACTTAGATATACAACCCAACAATTTATATGTTTATACAGAAATTTAAAGAGTAAGGGTAGAGAGTGAGACCAATATTTTTACGAGGTTCGGCTGATACTCGCCTTAGGCAAGACCACCTAAGGATTCCACTATAACGCTTTTTTAAGGGCGAAGCAAACCGTTACAATCACTTCTTCAATTAGGGTGGAGCCCCCTCTCCAAGCAATACCCCACGCTTGGTACAACGATCTAATAACTCTAAACCATCAAGAAAACAAAGAAACAAGAAAGAATTCTTATGTACTAGAAATTCCCTCAAATAAAGCTTGTTAGTACAAGGTTAAGCACAACTAATACTTCAAAGTACATATCAAATAAGAATGAATTTGAAGCTGAAGAATATGTCACTAGGATTCTTCATTTGCTTCGAATTAGAACTCAGAAGATTTACTCTCAAATTAGTGATAAAAGACTCAGTATATCTTAGAAAATTCTCAGCAAAAAGATGTATGCAAGAGGGCTTTGAGAAAGTATGAGCAATATAGCTTGAAAATTGATTTTCAATTCTTGGTATTTGATTTGATTTGAGAAATCATGTATTTATAGGATCAAAAAGATATAAATTTGTATTTCCCAAGTTACTTGGAGTGTTTCCCAAGTTTATAAGAAGTTTGAGGCACAAGCAATGTTGACTCTATGAGTCCAATCCTATTTTGATACTGACAAATAACTTGGTATTTGACTTGTGCAATTGAGTTTGTGAACAAGATCATGATTTAGAATGCACGAATGGTAAGCATGATATGGAAGCCATGAGGAACCTAAAGTACATATCACTTGACATAATCCATGGAACTAGAAGAGTAAAAGGATGAAGAAGTATGCTTCAAGTTCAAGATCTTCAATGGGAATGGGTATTTAGAATTGAATGTATTTACATATGTCATAAGATATAATTCGAAACTCAAATATACCCTAGACAGACCTTAAGACTCATGCATTTCATGAAATATTCATTTACATTGGTTCTAGGTTGAATTAATTTTAGAGGCCTCGTCGATGAACCTTATGGTCTCGTCGACAAACGCATGAAGGCCACTCGGTGACGAACAGTTTGTTCTCATCCACGAAAAAATACCGAGAGCTCAAAAATCTCAGACAGTGCTCTCATCAATGAACTAATGTTCACGTTGACGAACAATTGTTGAGCACTCGTCGATGAACACGTTCTCTCGTCGACGAGCTTCTAGCGCAGAACGGCACTTAAGTGGGGATACGCGTAAAATTTTCATAATTAAAATGATCCAACGACCAGAATTTGATCCAATGCCGAGAATATATGTTTAAACACTCCCAAAACCCTAGGAGAACATAACAAGACAAAGGGAGATCAATTTTAGCATACTTTGGGAGCCTTGAATCCTTCTGCTAAGAATTTTGGCTTGCATTCCAAAGAATACACATCTGTCTGGGCATTCTCACCGTCAAGATTGAAGCGAATGCACGCACAAATTCTGCTAAACTAGTTTTGATCTTGAGGTTTGGAAAAATCTTTCATTGAGTATTCAATGTGTTATTAAACGATAGTCTTCTCCATTCGTTGTTTATATAAAAATATTTTTGGGAGCATGAAATCTATGTTCCCATAGTTATTTATTTGAAAAATCTTTTGGGAATAGCTAAAGATTGAATCCTTGTGATACTCAAAGTTATATCTTTATACAAAGAGTTTTACATTATTGGTGCAAAAAATACTTGAAAAAAAGCTATTGTTTTAAATCTTTGTAATATCCAAAAACATATATTTATTCAAAGATTTAATTTTATAAGTTATTTGATAGCAAGAACTTAGATCTGCGTATTTTTTCAAGACTATTTTTTAAAAAATCTTATTTTTTATTTTTGCATAAAGTGATTTGAAATCAAACTCTAAGATCTCCAAAGCTTTTATTTTTAAGAAATTATTATTTGGGAGATATTGATTAAAGGGTAGGTTTGTGAAGCATCTTATTCTTTATATACATATCATACATATTGTTTTATCATATGATTATGTACTAGGAATTCTATTGTACTCACTAGCTTGGTTAGAAGCACTTTGAGTTTTTGTAGAAATTGTAATCTTTATATTGTATTTACGGTTAAGGCTGTGAATCGGGGTTGAGGAGAAAGTTACGCCTCTTGTAAGCAGCAGACGGTTAAGGGAAACTCCATCCCAGTTAAAGGAGTAGGGATTTAGTGGAATCCTTGAGTGAGTTGCTCAAGGCAAGGACATCGGCCGGGGTAGGCTGAATCTCGTAAAAATCATGTTTGCCTTCTCTCTTCCCTTAACTCTTTTTAATTTCCGCTGGCATTTAAATTATCTGCTTATTGTGTATGTGTTCAACGTTTGGTACACTTGTGAGTAATTGGCTAAAATTATATGCATGATAAAGACACAAATTAAATTGATTAATTGTGAAACATTGAGCATGTTGTTAAGTAGCTTGCAAGTTTGTAATTGAAAGTTTTCAAAATTAGAACTTGAAGGGCTTAATTTTTAAAATACCCAATTCGCCCCCCATATTGGGATAACATCGAAATTCACATTTGGTATCAGAGCGAAGTTACATAGACTTAACCGTTATTTTTGTAAAAGATCACAATGGCACACATCGGTGTAACCCTATTTTGTGAGGGACACTCGTCCACTAGTCCGCCAATTTTTTGCGGTGAAAATTACACCTACTGGAAATGAAAGATGAGTATATATCTTTTAAATGTTGATTGGAAAGTGTGGAGAATAGTTTCTAAAGGAAATCATGTTCCTATGAAAGTAGTTGATAAAGTAAATGTACCCAAGACTGAAGATGAGTATATTGAGGATGACTAGAAATTCGTTCAAAAAAATACTACTGCAATAAACCTCCTATATTGTGCACTAGACGTTAATGAGTTTAATAGGGGAATGGCATGTAAAACTGCTAAAGAGATGTGGAAAAAATTAGAAGTAACATATGAAGGCACTAAGGAAGTAAAAGATAGTAGGATTGATATGCTTACTAGTGAATGTGAGGCATTTAAAATGACTGTTGATGAATATATTCAATCCATGTACACAAGATTCACACACATCATGAATTCATTAAATGTTCTTAGAAAATATTACCCTACTTATGAGTTGATCAGGAAAATCCTTAGGGGACTACTTCCAATTTGGGAAGTTAAAGCTACTTCTATAGCCGAAGGAAGTAATCTGAAAGAGATGTTGGTTGATGAATTGATCGGATCGCTCATCACTTATGAGCTAGCAATAAATGAGAGGAACAATTAGTAGAATAAAGCAAAAAGAGTTACAGCTCTTAAGGCATCGTCTAGCAGTTTTAGTGAAGGAAGTTACTCAGAATGGGAAGATGACATGGCCTTGTTAACAAAGAAGTTTGAAAAGCTCCTAAAGAAGAATAAGAAGTTTGATAGAAAATTCCGGAACTCGAAATCAGAAAGAGGAGAGCCAAGCAAGAGGAAATAGAAGGATGATCCACCAACTTGCTACAATTGTAGAGAGGTTGGACACATCAGGCCTGAATGTCCTAAACTAAAGAAATCCTCCAAGAAAAAGAAGAAGACTCTAAAAGTTGTTTGGGACACGCACAACACAAGCAGTTTAGACATAGAGTCTTGTGATGATCAGGTAGCCAATTTGTGTCCAATGGCACATGATGACCTTGAGGTATGTTTAAGATCATCCTCCTCAAAAGATAGATGGTATATGGATAGTGGATGTTCACAACATATGACTGGGAATAAAGCTAAATTCGCATCCATCACACCAAAGGATAGAGGATTTGTTTCTTTTAGGGACAATGCGAAAGGGAAGATCATAGGAGTAGGTAAAGTTGGTAACGATCCATCACTTATTATAGATGATGTTTTACTGGTTGATGGCTTAAAACACAACTTATTAAGTATAAGTCAACTGTGTGATAAAGGTTATAGAGTATCATTTGAACATGACAAGTGCATTGTTGAATATAAAACTAATAAAAAAATTATATTTACTGCTGACCGTCATGAAAATGTATACACCACTAGTTTTGATAACTTAACTTCTCAACGTGTGACATGTTTCTCTGCTATGAATGAGATTAGTTGGATTTGGCATAGGAGACTAGGACACGCAAACATGGACTTAATATCTAAACTTGTTAAGGAATTGCCTAAGACAAAATTCGTGAAAGACAAAATTTATGATGCATGTTAGTTAGGAAAACAAGAAAGATCTAGTTTTAAGAAGAAGAAAGTAATCTCTACTACTAGGCCACTTCAAATGCTACATTTAGATTTATTTGGTCCAAACCCGATTCAGAGTTTAGAAGGAAAATCATACGCTTTTGTTGACATTGATGATTATTCTAGATTTACGTGGGTACTATTTTTAGGTCACAAAGATGAAGCGTGTGAACAATTTATTAAACTGTGTAAGAAAATTCAAAAATGAAAAGGGATATACAATCACAAAAATACGGAGTGATAGAGGTAGAGAATTTAAAAATCATGGTATGTAAGAATACTGTGACTCATTAAGAATATCTCATAACTTTTTAGCTCTTAGAACACCACAAAAAAAGGGTGTAGTTGAATGAAAGAATAGGTCTATACAAGAAATGGCTAGAACTATGCTTAACGAACATAAGCTACCTAAGTACTTCTGGGCCGAGGCAGTGAACACTGTCTGTTATGTTCTAGATAGAATTCTGATTAGACCATCTCTAAATAAGACTCATGAATTATGGAATGGTCATAGACCAAACATCTCGTATTTCCATGTCTTTGGCTACAAATGTTGTGTGCTTAGAGACAATGAACATTTAGGAAAGTTTGATGTGAAATCTGATGAATGTATTTTTCTAGGATATGCTTTAGATAGTAAAGTCTACGGGGTATATAATAAATGAACATTAATCGTTGTAGAATCCATTCACGTAGTATTCGATGAGTCCAATCCCTTCTCCAAAAAGACCGATGAGGATGAAATTGAGATAAATAAGGAATTTAAAAAATTGTCTATTGAAGATAATTCATATAAGAGAAATGAAGTTAAGGAAACATCTTCTGAGGATAATCAAGTTGAGAAATATGTTAATGAACTACCTAGAGAATGGAAGTACATAAAGAATCATCCCATTGATCAAGTTATAGGTGAACCATCATGTAAAGTAGCTACACAATCTTCACTTAGAAATATGTTTAGTCATTTTGCATTCTTATCTCAAGAAGAACCTAAGAATGTGAGTGAAACAATTGAGTATGAATCATGGGTGATACCTATGCAAGTAGAATTAAATCAATTTGAGAGAAATAAAGTATGGACATTAGTTCATAGACTTGAGGATCATACAGTTATTGGAACAAAATGGGTATACAAGAACAAGAAGGATGAAAATGGAATAGTTGTTAGAAATAAAGCAAGACTAGTAGCTCAAGGATATAACCATTTGAGGAAACCTTCGCACCTATAGTTAGAATGGAAGCCATTCGAATGCTATTAGCTTATGCTACTTTTAAAGATTTCAAACAGTATCATTTTTAAATGACTACATAAGTGAAGAGGTATATGTAGAACAACCCCGAGGCTTTGAAAACCATAAGTATCCAAATCACATTTATAGACTAACTAAAGCCTTGTATGGTTTAAAGCAAGCTCCTAGAGCTTGGTATGAAAGGTTAAGCGGTTTTCTACTAGATAATGGAATTATCATAGGGAAGATAGACACAACATTCTTCATAAAATCTAAGAATGATAGCATACTCCTAGTACAAGTATATGTAGATGATATCATATTTTGAGGAACAAATGAAGAGTTGTGCAATGAGTTTGTAAGTAGTATGCAAAACAAATTTGAGATGAGCATGATGGGAGAACTAAATTTCTTCCGTGGACTTCAGATCAAACAAGAAAAACATAAAATTTTTATAAATCAGTTGAAGTACATTAGAGACTTGCTTAAAAGGTTTAATATGGAAAATGGTAAAATTCTAGGAACACCTATGAGCTCTTTATTAAAATTAGACAAAGACGAATAAGGTATACCAGTAGATGTTAAGACCTACCATGGGATGATTGGTAGCTTACTATATCTGACTACCAGTAGGTCTGACACAATATTCCAGGCCGCACCTAAAGAGCCCCATTTATTAATAACTACAAGAAAACTGGTTTTTAGTGATGGAGGTATTCGTGAAGGATGAAATTTCGTCACTAAAAGTTCAATATTAGTTATTAGTGACGAAATTTCATCCTTCACTAATACCTTCGTCACTAAAAACCAGTTTCCCCCGCTCAAACAAGCGCGGGAAACACTTTTTGTGCAAAATCTATCTCAGGAAAATTTTAGCGATGATTCTTAAGGTATTAGTGACGATTTCAATGCGTTAGTAAAAGTAACTTATTCGTGACAATTAATAAACCATCACTATTATTATTGTATTAATAAATAATTTTTTTTTTCAAAGTATTAGTGATAATTCTGCACATTTGTCACTGTTAGTTATTGGTAACAATTTAGGGAACCGTCACTAATAGTTCTTTTATTTTTTAAAAAAATTATTTCACAATATTAGTGATGAATTTGAAGATTCATCAGCATTAGCCCATTATTAGTGATGGATTTAAGAACCATCACTAATACTTCTTTTATTTTAAAAAAAGAATAAAAAATTATTAAACACTAATAGTGACGAACTTGAATATTCGTCACTATTATCCCCTTATTAGTGACGAATTTGGGAATCGTGAGTAATACTTCTTTTATTTAAAAAAATAAAAAAATTTTATTAAACACTATTAGCGACGAACTTTAAGAATTGATTTTCAATTCTTGGTATCTGATTTGATTTGAGAAATCATGTATTTATAGGATCAAAAAGATATAAATTTGTGTTGCCCAAGTTACTTGGAGTGTTTCCCAAGTATATATGAAGTTTGGGGCACAAGCAATGTTGACTTTATGAGTCCAATCCTTTTTCGATAATGACAAATCACTTGGTATTTGACCTGTGCAATTGAGTTTGTCAACAAGATCATGATTTGGAATGCATGAATGGTAAGCATGATATGGAAGCCATAAGGAACCTAAAGTAGATATCACTTGGCTCAATCCATGGAACTAGAAGAGTAAAAGGATGAAGAAGCGAGCTTCAAGTTCAAGATCTTCAATGGGAATGAGTATTTAGAATTGAATGTATTTACATATGTAATATGATATAATTCGAAGCTCAAATATACCTTAAACAAACCTTACGACTCATGCATTTCATGAAAGATTCATTTACATTGGTTCTAGGTTGAACGAATTTTAGAGGAAAATTGTAGAGGCCTCGTTGATGAACCCCATGGCTTCGTCGATGAATGCATGAAGGCCTCTTGGCGATGAGCAATTTATTCTCATCGACAAAAAAATATCGAGAGCTCAAAAATCTCAGACAATGCTCTCATTTATGAACTCATGTTCACGTCGACCAATGAGTGTTGAGCACTCGTTGATAAACGCGTTCTCTCGTCAATGAGCTTTTGGCACGAAACGGTGCTTTAGCGGGGATACGTGTAGAATTTTCTTAATTAAAATGATCCAACGGCTAGAATTTGATCCAATGTCGAGAATACATGCTTAAACACTCCCAAAACCTTAGGAGAACATAACAAGACAAAGGGAGATCAATTTTAGCATACTTTGAGAGCCTTGAATCCTTCTACTAAGAATTTTTACTTGCATTCTAAAGAATACACATCTATCTGGGCATTCTCACCATCAAGATCCAAGCAAATACATGAACAAATTCTGCTAAACTAGGTTTGATCTTGAGGTTTGGAAAAATCTTTCATTGAGTATTCAATGTGTTATTAAACGGTAGTATTCTCCATTCGTTGTTTATATAAAAATATTTTTAAGAGCAAGAAACCTATTTTCCCATATTTATTTGAAAAATCTTTTGGAAATAGCATTCTAAAGATTGAATTCTTGTGATACTCAAAGTTACATCTTTATACAAAGAGTTTTACATTATTGGTGCAAAAAGAACTTAAAAAAAAAGCTATTGTTTTAAATCTTTGTAATATCCAAAAACATATCTTTATTCAAAGATTTAATCTTATAAGTTACTTGATAGCAAGAACTTAGATCTGCATATTTTTTAAAGACTATTTTTTTAAAGATCTTATTGTTATTCTTGCATAAAATGATTTGAAATCAAACTCTAAGATCTCCAAAGCTTTTATTTTTAATAAATTATTATTTTGGAGATATTGATTAAAGGGTAGGTTTGTGAAGCATCTTATTCTTTATATAAGATCATACCTTTGCATACATATTGAGCTTCATGTTTTATCATGTCACAACCTGCTCATTTTCCACATTTTTTTTATAATAATAATAATATCAATGTCATACATCCCAGCTCAGCAGGTCACAATCCACCTGGACCCGTGGGTACCAGGGATATATTAGAACATACAGCAGAAGCCCTAGTAGCAGAAAACATACAATAATGTACATCTCAATACCATATATTACAATATACCAGAGTTGCTATAGTCCACAGTATTTCCATATATACATCCCAAAATAACCCACAAAATCTGACTATTCCTACAAAAGGAGCTTACCCTTCAAAAAGGGCAAATATCCAACACTAGGTCAGCGGGGCTTTTCCCGCTCTTCTATCAAGGGCTCTTGAAAAGTTTATAAGATTAAGGGTGACACCTCTCAGTAAGGGAAATAAACTAATACCAGTATGTGACAACATGAGTATTCTGTGTTCTACATATATCATATATAACATATTCAGTACTGTTTATCAAATTTGGGAAAACATATGTATATCAAAACATGACAGAACATACTGCATTTCATAAGCATGTCTCATCTCATATCATCATAATGATAACATAAAAACAATCCTGGTAGGTTAGCTGGCTGTTGTCATGTATTACCCCTACATAACTGGGTTGTGTGGCCTGAAGGCGGGAACTGACAATGGTTGGCCGACCACTGCCAAGTCAAACAGAAGTCTGTAGGTCCTATGGGTCTGCCAAACGTGGTCCGTACACCAGGGGCGATAACAGCACACTTCTTGAAAATAACCACATCGATTATCCAATCTCA
Organism: Malania oleifera; assembly: GCF_029873635.1. Taxonomy (NCBI): domain Eukaryota; kingdom Viridiplantae; phylum Streptophyta; class Magnoliopsida; order Santalales; family Ximeniaceae; genus Malania; species Malania oleifera. The sequence continues at coordinate 57,225,153 of NC_080426.1, forward strand.
CACCACTTCGTACAGCGGCGTTAACACAAATATCATGATCACGAAGACCATGGACACATAGCAACTGTACTGTGCAAGTGCTAGCCTAGACCAAGCCAACCAGGTTCTGATATCATATACATATACTAAAATCGTGATACATGAATATCTCATATCATTAATTTCCACATCAATCATATCATTTTGCATATATATATATATATATATATATGTATCATGAAAATCATCGGCCCGTACGCCGGTATTACACATTTTATCATAGCTCGGCCCGTACGCCGGCAAAACATAGCACAACTCATACGTTGGCAAATCACAGTCACATAGCACAGCTCGTATGCCGACAAACATAGCACAGCCTGTACGCTGGAAAATCACAGTCACATAGCACGGTTCGTACGCTGGCAAACATAGCACAGCCCGTATGCTAGCAAATCACATCACATAGTACGGCTCGTACGCCGGCAAAACATATAAAATCTTGGCCGTACGCTAATCTTCCATCATAAAAATCCATATCATCCACATTCCCAGAAAACAGTATTTCACAACATTTTTACTCATGCCACACAAATGGATTTTCACATATTCAACATACAATCATTTTCACAGTATTTTGCAAATATAAATCATATATATATATATATATATATATATATATATATATATATATATTCTTGAAACCAAATGCTATATATACATATACATGCATTTTCTCAAAACAAAACTAGCTTAGTTTATCCCCTTACCTGATTCCTGGAACGCCCCTAATAAAACTGCCCCGCACCCGTCGGGTTCCTAACTCAACACCTTGAAAATGAAAACTCTTAGTATTAAAGTTCAGTATTTTCATACGTACAACATTTTCTATAACTATCACTAAGTCAAATTCGGCTTAAAAGCCTTACCTCAACTTAGGGATGATTCCCTACGTTCCCAATTCAACACCCCTGGAAATGAAAACTCCCAGTATTAAAGTTCAGTATTTCTAAGTGTATAACACTTTTCTCAACTGTCACAAATCCAAATATTGAGTAAAAGGCCTTACCCTGGATTTGGGATGGTTTCCAACTTGCTTTCACCAACGATCTGCTCTAGCATATTTGGAGAGAACTTCCCTAGGAGCGTTGCGGTGACTTTGGATTGTCGATCCGGTGAAGATCTAGCCCGAAATCGATGAAAGAAAGAGGGAGAACCGAAGAGGAGAGAGAGAGACAGAGAGTTAGCTTCTTAGAGAAGCTTAAAAATCTGGATTTTTCTATTTATAGACAGGGGATTTCATCGACGAGACATGTCACCTCGTCGACGAGTCCTTCATTAAATTAGTCGACGAGACCCTGTATTCGTCGATGAAATTCAAGCTGCCCCAGAACCTCTCTCGGTATATTATCATTGATGAAGCCCTATGTTCATCGACGAATTTTCTGATGCACTCGTCGACGAGGCCCTGTATTCGTCGACGAGTCCTGGCCATTTCCTTGAAATTATGGTTATCCCCCAAAATGCGATGAGGAGTGTTCGTCGACGAAGTCTACGGCCTCCTTCTATTTCCGATTTCCATTTCCCTTCCTTTATTATTTAAATACCATTATTATTCAGGTCATTACATATCATATGATTATGCATTAGAAATTCTATTGTACTCACTAGTTTGGTTAGAAGCACTTTGAGTTTTTTCAGAAATTGTAATCTTTATATTGTATTCATGGTTCAGGCTGTGAACCGAGGTTGAGGAGGAAGCTACGCCTCTTGTAAGTAGCGGACTATTAAGGGAAGCTTTGTCCTAATTAAAGGAGCAGAGATTTAGTGGAATCCTTGAGTGGGCTACTCAAGGCAAGGACATAGGCTGGGGTAGGTCGAATCTTATAAAAATCGTGTTTGCTTTCTCTCTTCCCTTAACTCTTTTTAATTTGGGCTTGCATTTGAATTATCTGCTTATTGTGTATGTGTTGAACATTTGGTACATTTGTGAGTAATTGGGTAAAAATGTATGCATGATAAAGACACACATTAAATTGATTATTTGTAAAACATTAAGCATGTTGTTAAGTACCTTGCAAGTTTGTAATTGAAAGTTTTCAAAATTAGGATTTGAAGGACTTAATTTTTAAAATACCTAATTAATACCCCCCCCCCTTTTGGGATAACACCGGAATTCACAAGCAACTCAAAGTTTGGATTTTAAAAGTTGTTTAAAAACTAGCCGTTACGAGGGTCAGTTGCCTATCCTTTGAATACATTATATTTTTTTCAATTCAAAATAGGGTCAGTCGCCTGATCCTTCACTACCTGTTCAAATTCAATTCAAGAATCTTGTCATTCGTCGGACCAAACATAGGTCAGACCTGAACAGATAAAAAATGCTATTATTGAGTTTGTTTCCAAAAAGCCTTAGCCATCTTGCTTTGATATTTTTAAAAAGTATTTTCTGAGGTTTTCAAAGTAAGGTCTCTACGTCTATATGAACCCCTAATGAGCTTCAAAGCATTCAAAATGATATTTAAAGTGAAGTTCTTACATAAGACTTTCTAAAGACTTTAAAACTCTATAAACTTGAATTCTTCATGTATATTGCTTTGAATCATCTTTGCCTTGAGTACAAACATAGAAACAAAAGTGCAAAACTAATACATAGATATAACTGCAAGACAACACAAAATGACAAATAGATTAATCATTAGAATTATTATCATCATCAACTGCAACATCTTCTTTAGTGCCCTCTTCACTTCCTTCTTTAGATTCTTCATCAGATGAATCATCACTATGAGGGATAGAGCTAGTATCCATGGGATCAACACTCCGAGAAGAACTAGCTCTATACTGCTCTATGCAAGTAAGGCACTGATCAAGTAAGGAACAAGTATTCTGGAGTGAGGATACGTTCTCCTGAAGTGACTGGAGTCCTGAACGCATGTCTCTACTAAATGTAGTGAACTCATGGTGGAAGGGTAAAAACCAAGGAGTATCAGATGTAGGTCCTTGTTGTTGATCTAGAGGTGGAGGTACAACTAATGGCCTTTGTGGTCATCCTCCTTTCAAAAACCAACCCTGCTCATGCTTTTCATATTCCATTTGCTTTAGGGTTGTAGAATTGAAAAGATTGTACCGAGTTTGCTTTATGAAAAGTTTGGTAGAAGTAGTGACTCTAAGATGTGCAAAGAGGAGGTTTAGAACACCACCATACAAAAAAGTGACTCGATGAGCTTCTAATTTAGCCCACATCCATTTCAGAATTAAGCTAGATAGATCGAGTTTCTTCCTTTTCAGCAAACATCAAAACACAAAATAGTCAACATAGGATATGTGATCATTGAGCCGGCCAAGGGTAGGATATTGTTTGTGATTATTTTGTGAAGTATTTGAGCTTGAAGATTCGGTTGTCTATACATTGGAGAATGTCCAAAGTATATCGGTTCCTTTACCATAATCAGCAGCAAAAATTCCTCGGGAGTGAAACCTTACTCTATAATCCAAGTTTGAGCAAGTGCCGGACATTCAAATTCTCCTGGCCTAATATGCAAAATAGGAGCCAAAGTTTGGGGAGTTAAGATCATTCTCTTTCCCCTAACCTCAGTGGTCAATATGTTTTCTCTGTATATCATATTTGCATAAAATATGTTCACTAATTTTGGATACATGCCTTTCGATTTATAAACCACAATTTTTTTCCAACAAATTTCTTGAAACATTGGTAGGATGTCAGGAAATTCTGAACGAAAGAAGGAGGTATAAATTTTTTTACCAAAGATTGGTTCCATAGAATGAAGATGAGTTTGGTATTGATTCTTCGATTGAGGAGTTATGAGCCATTGTTCGATGTTACCATGATCTCTCCCTGAAGAAGCACCTCGGTTTGTCATAGTTTTGATGCGAGGCATCTTTTTTTAGAGAATCAAACGAACCAGCCAACTAAAACCCTAAAAATCATGGGAAAGGATGTAGGAGAATGATTGTGAGGCTTTGATTTGAAGGACGTTGAGCTAAGAATCGAGGGAGACCAAAAGTAGGAGGCTCGGGTGAGTGATGGGACAGAGGTCAGTAGACTAAGATCTGAAAGGTTTTAGGGTTTTCACACTAAAATATATATAGCCCTATGAGCTCAGACACCTGAATTTTTGGGCTTAGTCGCCTAACATTTTATAAAAATCAATTTTCAACAGGCAGTGGCACATCAGTCTCCCAAAGTCAGAAGGCTCAGGTGCCTGACCCTCCATTTTACACTGCTCAATTGACTGAGCTTCCAAGCTCAGTCGCCTAACCCTCTCAACCTTCTATATATTTTTATTTTCACTCACTATGAACTCTTCCTAAACAACTTCCCTACTATGTAATAAACAAAGTTCTCTTCTAATTGATATAAATCTTTCTTTGGGAAGGGTTTTTGTGAAAATATTGGCCCATTGATCGTTTGTATTTATGAATTCAAGTAGTATGTCTTCTTTTTGTATATGATTTTTAGAAAATGATGTCTTATATCAATATGCTTAGTTCTTAAGTGTGATATTGGATTTTTTGAAATATTTATTGCACTTATATTATCACACTTAATTAGTATGGTTAAATACTCAAAATTAAAGTCTTTTAATTGTTGTTTCATGTAGAGTATTTGTGCACAACAACTACCTGCTACCACATACTCAGCTTCAAAGGTTGATAAAGTTACGGAATTTTGTTTCTTGGAAAACCAAGAGACAAGAGACTGTCCTAGAAAGTGACAAGTCCCGCTTGTACTTTTTCTATCAATCTTACAACCCGTATAATCGGCATCCGAATAACTAATCATTTCAAATCTAGTGTCCTTAGGGTACCAAAGTCTTAAATCAATTGTTCCTATCAAGTATCTTAGGATTCTTTTTACAACTATTTGATGAGATTCTTTAAGACCATATTGAAATCGAGCACACATGCATACGCTAAACATTATGTCCGGTCTACTAGCTGTCAAATATAACAAACTTCCTATCATACCTCTATAGTATTTCATATTTACTGATTTTCCTTTTTCATCTTTATCAAAACTTATGGAGGTACTCATGGGGGTTCCTATGGGCTTACTTCCTTCCATGTCAAATTTTTTAAGCATGTCTTTTATATATTTTGATTGATTTATAAACGTTCCATTTTTAGCTTACTTGATTTGTAATCCTAGGAAGTAATTTAACTCTCCCATCATACTCATCTCAAACTCATCTTGCATACACTTTGCAAATTTCTTACATAATTCATCATTTGTAGCACCAACTATAATATCATCAACATAGATTTGTATGATAAGCATGTCTTTATTTTTGGTTTTAATGAACAATGTGTTATCCACCTTTCCTCTTGAGAAGTCATTTTCTAGTAAGAATTCGCTCAATCTCTCATACCAAGTTCTAGGAGCTTGTTTTAACCCATACAATGCTTTTGTTAGTCTAAATACGTGATCGGGATTCTCTATGTCCTCAAAACCAGGAGGTTATTCTACATAAACTTCTTCATTTATAAAACCATTTAGAAAAGCATTCTTTACATCCATTTGATATAGTTTGAATTCTTTATGAGATGCATATGCTAACAACATTCTAATAGCTTCCATTCTTACTGCAGGAGCAAAAGTCTCATCATAGTCTATTCCTTCTTCTTGATTGTATCATTGAGCTACAAGTCTTGCTTTATTTCTTACGACTATGTCATTTTCATCCTTTTTATTCCTAAATACCCATTTAGTTCCAATTATTGAGTGGTCATAAGATCTAGGAACTAATTTCCATACTCTATTTCTTTCAAATTGATTCAATTCTTCTTGCATAATTATTATCCAAGAATCATCACTTAAAGTTTCTCCTATGTTTTTAGGTTCTTCTTGTGATAAAAATGCATAGTTATTACATAAGTTCTTCAATGATGATCTAGTAGTTACTCCTCGAGAAGGTTCTCCTATGATTTGATCTTTAGGATGATTTCTTACATATTTCCATTCTTTTGGAAACTCAGAATTTTCTATGGGATCATCATTTGGAGTTTCTTCATTTTTCTCTTCTTTTTCTTTTTTGATTTCTAGATCTTCTAGTTTTTGTGAAGTATCATCTTTTTCTTTATTCTCAATTTCTTTTGTAAAAGGAATAGATTAGTCAAAGGTTACATGGATTGATTCAATAATTGTTAGTGTTCTCTTATTATAGATTCGAAAAGCTCTACTATTTGTTGTATATCTTAGAAAGATACCTTATTCTAACTTAACATCAAATTTCCCTAAATCATCTTTGTCATTAAGTATAAAGCACTTACATCCAAAAACATGAAAGTAAGCTATGTTAGGTCTTCTTCCTTTCCATAATTCATAGGGAGTTTTATTTAGGCTTGATCTAATGGACACTCTATTTATAACATAACATGCGGTATTAACCGCTTCATCCCAAAAGTACTTAGGTAGTTTGTTTTCATTTAACATTATCCTAGCCATTTCTTGAAGGGTTATATTCTTTCTTTCGACAAATCCATTTTGTTGTAGAGTTCTAGGGGTTGAAAAGTTATGTCTAATTCCATGTTCATTGCAAAATTTTTCAACATCTTTATTATTAAATTCTCTTCCTTTATCACTTCTAATGTTTAAGACACCATAACCCTTTTCATTTTGAAGTCTTCTACATAAGTTTATCAAGGTATTACTTGCTTCATCTTTTGAGGCTAGGAAGAGTACCCAGGTAAAACTGGAGTAGTCATCAACAATGACAAAAGCATATTGCTTTCCTCCTATGCTTTGAGTCCTAGCGGGACCAAATAAATATAAGTGGATAAGCTCTAACGGCTTGCTAGTGGAGATGTGTTTCTTCTTCTTAAAGTTGGTATTAGTTTGTTTTCCTAATTGACAAGCATTACAAATTTAATCTTTAACAAACTTTGTACTAGGTAGTCCTCTAACTAAGTTCTTTTTAACTAGTTTTGATAGTAAGTCCATACTGGCATGTCCTAGCCTTCTATGCCATAAGCAACTTGTCTCATTCATAGTTGCTAAGCATGTGATGTTTTGAGTTTTTAATTTTTCAAAATTTATGTAATATACATTATCAATTCTTCTAGCGGTGAATATAATATTTTGTTTTTCTCTATTTTCTACAATATATTTGTCTTGCTTAAAAATTATATCAAATCCTTTGTCATTAAATTGACTTATGCTTAATAGGTTATGTTTTAAACAATCTACCAATAACACATCATCAATGGTAAGGGAAGGTTCTTTACCTATCTTACCAATCCCAATGATTTTGCCTTTGGCATTGTCTCCGAATGTAACGTATCAACCATCTTTTAGCCTTAATGAGGTGAACTTGGATTTATCCCTGGTAATGTGCCTAGAATACTTGCTATCCAAGTACCATTTGTCTTTAGATGAGGTTATCCTAAGGAAAACCTACAAGAAGGGTTCAATATGTTACTCTTAGGTAGCCAAACCTTCTTAGGTTTCTTTATTTCAGATTTGTTTTCTTTAATTCTCCAAACTTTCTTGACTCTCACATTCTTTCTTTTAAATGGAAAATCAAAGTTTATGTGTCCCTTTTTCTTGTATAAGAAACATGTGGTGTGTTGATAAATGTTAGTTGAAGATGTGCTTGCATAATGCATTGATTCTTTAACAAACTATCCCATATAAAGATTCTTCTTCTTTTTGTTCTCAATTCTATTAAATCATATTCCTTCTTTATCTAATGACATTTTTTTTCCCAAGCAATTTTTCAAAGTTCTCCCTTCCTTTAGTAAAATTGTAAATGATATTTTCCTTGTCTTCAATTTTACTTTTAAGGTCTTTTATTTCTGAGTCCTTCTTGCTTTCACCATTTACTTGTAATTTAACTAAATCTTGAGATATGTCATTTATTTTCTTCATAAGCTCATCAATATGTGAGTCTTTTTCTTTTTAATTTGGATGTATCTAGTTGATTTTTAAGTAATTCATTTTGTTCTTTTAAGATAATGTTCCTTTTAGTTACTTTTATGAACCTATTGTGTAGGGCAAATAATTTAGCTTGAATTTCTTTGTATGATGGCATACTATCACATGACTCACTACATAATTCATCATTTGATTCTTCGGATGAACTATAGTATGAATTTACCTCATCATTATGAGCCATGAAGCATGTGTTGGCCATCTCTTGTTCACTTGATTTGTTCTCCGATTCGCTTCAACTTGTATCATCCCATGTAGCTTTCATTGCCTTTTTTTTTTTTTTGCTTTTTGTTTTGTCTTTCTTCAGTTGTGGACAGTCAGATTTAATATGTCCAACCTTTTTACAATTGTAACAAGTAGGGAGTTCATTCTTATTCTTATTTTCCTTTTTACTTGTTTTTCCTTTTTAAGATTTTGAACCTCTAAACTTTCTAGCAAACTTCATATTATTTTTAAAGAGTTTTCCAAGTCTCTTAGTAATGAATGCTAGTTATTCATCATCTAATTCACTTACATCTTCCTTTTCTTTAGCAGCCTTAAGGGCTATAGATTTTTTGTTTTTGTTTTCATCATTTTTTTCATTCGTGGCCATCTCATAGGCGAGAAGGGATCGAATAAGTTCATCTAGTAAGGTATTCTTAAGGTTTCTTCCTTCTGCTATAGCTGTGGCTTTGGGTTCCCAAATAGGTGGAAGACCTGCAAGGATTTTTTGGATCATCTCATAAGTAGAGTATGTTTTCCCTAAGGCATTAAGGGAGTTTATGTTATAAGTGAACCTAGTGTACATATTTGTAATAGATTCATCCGGATTCATCCTAAAAGCTTAATATTCGCTAGTAAGCATGTCAATTCTATTATCTCTCACATTGACGGTACCTTCATAGGTTACCTCTAGTTTGTCCCATATCTCTTTTGCTGTTTTGCATGCCATGACCCTATTGAATTCATTTATGTCAAGAGCATAGTATAAAATATTTATAGCACTTGAGTTAACTTGCAACATCTTATGATCGTTTTCAATCATGTCTTTTTCTTCTTTGGGTATTTCTTTTCCATCTACAAGTTTGGTAGGGATAAGATCACCATGTGTGAAAACCCTTCATGCTTTTCAGTCCATAGTTTGAAGGTAGATTCTCATTCTTTGTTTTCAAAAAGTATAATTAAGACCACAAAAGATCGGAGATCTGGTTAAGGATTGACCCTCTCCAAAGGGAGCTATGCCTATGTGTGCCATTTAGATCTTTATATAGCTTCTAATTAAGATTTGCTATAACCCCGCTTTGATTCCAATTGAAAACTAAGGTGTAGTCCCAAGAAGGGTGGTGAATTGGGTTTTAAAAGTTTCTTTTAAATCTTTTTACAAATTCAGAGCTTTTTGTAAGTTTATTAATCACACAAGTATGATAATTTCAATATCAGCTAGATACCAAGATTCTCTTTTAGAAACTTTAAGAATGAGTAAATTAACTTGAATTTTCAGCAATGTCAATCAACACTCAATCAAACAATCAATTAACCAATCACAAGTTACTTAAACAATTAATAGATTTAATGCACTTCCTTTTAACCAAGGTTTCTCACAAATGATTATTCAACATACTCCCTTTAAGGTTTTCGCAAAAGATCAATCAGCGTACTCCCTTTAATTAAAAGTTTCTCAATCTCAATATTTCAGCTTCCTGCACTTAGATACACAACCATGCAATTTATATGTATATGCAGAAATTTAAAGAGCAAGGGTAGAGAAGGAGATCGAGCTTTTACAAAGTTTAGCTATACTAGCCTACGTCCTCGTCTTAGGCAACACCACCTAAGGATTCCACTATAACGCTCATTTACGTGCAGAGAAAACTGTTACAATCCCTCCTTTATTCATGGTGGAGCCCCTTCTCCAAGAGATACCCCAAGCTCAGTACAACGATTCAAACAACTTGAACCGTCAAGAAAACAAGGAAACAATATACAATTCTTGTGTACAAGAAATACTCTCAAATAGACCTGGTTAGTACAAGATTAAGCACAACTTGTAACGACCTGCTTAACTTACTACATAATCAATAATATTAAATACCCTAATATCATTAATTCAAAACGTAACCAAGTCAACCCGAACTCGTGGGTAACGAGGACACACCTGTCCTACACAGCGGAAACCTAAGCAACAGTAAATATAAATTTCATCCACCCAACCATAAAACACAATATACCAAAGTTATTCACATTCCACCCTATACTGTATATATATATATATATATACAATCCTCAAAACATCAAAAGATAAAACTAGGATCCAATACCAAAAACCAGCTAATCCTAGCTCAAAACCCACCCTCCTAGTAGGATAGTAAAAACTGCCTCAATGGCGGGCTTGGTCTGCCTGTCTTTAAGGTTTTCTTGAAATGGTTTAAGTTAGGGTGAGACACCTCTGAGTAAGGGAAATAAACTAAATACAGTTGTGTGACAACATGAATATATGCATGCTATAATAAATATACAGCACATATTACATGCCTAAAAACACTGATAATATCATAACTGAATAAACATACAGTTTCATAGTTATACTAAATCATACTATATCTCATTGTTCATAAAATCATCTGATATAACTAGTGGTAATGAAATATACCCACGATGAATAGCTAGTTGATGTCATGTATTATCCCCCAGACAAGTTGTGTGGCCCAAAGGTGGGACCCACAATGGCTGGCCTACCACTGCAGAATAAAAATGCCTGTAAGTATAATGGGCTTACCACACCCTGGTCCAGACTGCTAGATGAATGTCTACAACTCTACATTAAAAGCCACATCGACTATCCATCTCCCACTCCCTCTACTAGTAGGGGCAGTTAGCACAAGTCTAAATTGAGCTGAACTATATAGCTACAATACCGTGCTCCTGATAACTGATCTGAACTATCATTCGGGTTCTGATAACATATAGTACATGAACATATACTTTTTTTAACATAAATAGATTGATAGCATTTTCTAAACTTTGTAATAACATAACTAAATACGGCCTTGCACCGAATACATTCATAATTGCGACCTTGCGTCGAATAACATGCATAACTGCGGCCTTGCGTCGACTATCAATCACGACCTTGCACCGAACATTTCATAAATACTGAACTGAGTATATGTACTGTTTATCATATATCTGGAAATCAGAACTTCCTGTGTTATCATGTTATTCCTGAAAATAATTGTAAACATGTTTTTCCCTATAAATCTAACTTAACATAATATAATATTTATAAAATAATATTTATGCCACACAAGCTAAATAAAATGATGAATTTTGTTTTGAAATCACATTTCCTAATATTTCATACTAAAATTATATATTCCTGTGTAACAACGGTATTTTCTCAAATATATATTTTCTCAAATAAACTCATATATAATATATGCTTCCTAAAAATAAATCTGCTATTAAATAATAATATTTTTCATGAAAAATTACTGTTTTAGTTTACTCCCTTACCTGACTATTGGAAAGCCCCAAAAACCTCTAGTCCAACACTCGTAGGGTTTCCTGTTCAACACCCTAAAAACAACATTGCCTCAAACAAAACTTCAGTATTTTTTCGAATACTACATTTTTTACAACTGTAAGAAAGTCAAATACTAAATAAAAAGCCTTGCCCTGAACTTGGGATGGAGTCCAAGTTAACCCCACTAACGATCTACTCCAACAGACTTAAAGAGAACTTCCCCAAAAGTAGAGTGGTGGTTTCGGATCGCCAATCCAGCGAAGAATGGACCCAGAATCTTAGAGAGAAGGAGAGGAAACTGAAGAGGAGAGAGAGAGAGGTTTTATGTGAGAAATATGCATTGAAAATCGAGTTTAAGTTATTTATACACCTGCACTCGTCGATGAGACACATCACCTCATCGACGAGGCCACAAAGGAGGTTCGTCGACGAATATTTATTCCTCATTGACGAATTTCAGAACTAAAAAACAACCTCGATAATTTCTCGTCGACAAGACGTGATCCCTTATCGACAAGCTCAGTAAGCCTGTCGTCGACGAGACCCTGTTGAGTTCCCTTTTACAATTTCCTTTTATCTCTTTCTTCTATATTTAAATAGTATAATTCATCGGGTCTCTACATAACTAATCAATACTCCAAAGTAAATATCAAAGAAGAATGAAATTGAAGCTCAAAGAGTGTGTCACGAAGATTCTTCTTTTGATTTGAATCAAAACTCAGAGGTAGTGCTCAGAGATCAGTGATCAATGACTCATTATTTCTCAGAAAAATTCAGCAAGTAGATGTGTGCAAGAGAGTTTTGAGCAATATAACTTGAAAATAGATTTTCAATTCTTGGTTTATATTTTGATTTGAGAAATCATGTATTTATAGGCTCAAAAAATAATAATTTCGTGTTGCTCAAAAAATTATTTTAAAAGTTGTTTTAAAAACTAACCGTTACGAGGGTCAATCACTTGAACCCATCGGGGTTAGTCAGCTGACCTTTTGAATGCAGTGTATTTTTTTTCAATTCAAAACAGGGTCAGTCGCCTGAGGTTTAAGGGGTGAGTCTGATCCTTCACTGCTTGTTAAAATTCAATTCAGTAATTATGTCAGTCACTTGACCAGACACGGATCAGTCGCCTGAATAGTTATAAATACTGTTTTTTCCAAAAACCTTAGCCGACTTGCTTTGATACTTTAAAGAGTATTTTTCGAGATTTTCAAAATAAGGTCTCTAAGTCCATAATAAACTCTAATGAGCTTCAAAGCATTCAACTTGATATTCAAATGAAGTACTTACATAAGGTTTCCTAAAGATTTCAAAACTCTCTAAACATGAAGTTTTCATGTATGTCTTTGCTTTGAGTCCTCTTTGTATTGAACTTCAATATTCTTTAAGTTTCCATATGTTTTGACCATCTTGGACCTCTTGAACTTTCTTTTGATCTCCTTGTTGATGAAGTTATTGCTTTTATAACACCATGTGATCTTGAACTTTCAATTGTTCAACCTTTTGAACTTGTCATATTAGGTTTCCTGAAATATCATCATTTAAACCATGACTTATTAAATTAACTTTTTTTTGTTATCATTAAAACATGATTCGAAAGTCATGTTAGGCCAACACATACATAATGAGAAAATACAGAAAACTAACATTTATTTTTATTTGACTATTTAAGTATCCAAAAAATGACTGATGGGACAAATCAAGTACCTAGAAAAAGAAAAAGTTAAAATTAATAGTGATGGATTCGAGCATTCACGATAGGAAAAATGTGCTTTCAAATATCCAAGTCTTCTTTTTAATATATACGACATTTTAAAATTTTTAGGATAAGAATCCCCCTTCAAAAATTATTTTGCATAAAATTTAATACTTTGCTCCTCTCTTCCTTCTCCTCCTCCGAACAAGTCATAAATCCTACGCCCTCCATTAGTTTAAACATTCATGAACTTCAAAAAAGAAAAATAAAGATTAAGATTTAAATGACACTTTTTCAACGAAGCTTTTGCTGTAGAAGGTTTAGAGTTGAAAAGGAAAAGCCTGCCAAGCCATGAACAGGTGATGATTTTTGTTTAACAATTTCAAAGTGCAGTGAGGATTAATATAGTGAATAAGAAATTATATTGAAGCGCACGGGCGGGGAATAATTTTAACATTGATTAGGAAAAGGAACAGAAGGTGGTGGGGGAGGGGAATCCAAATCATTGTCCATATTAAATCACTAAATTCATCTTCTACTACGTACGGTGATATTTATATATGCATGTTCGGGTTATCATAGGCAAATGACCTACTTTACAGCAGGAATGAAAAAAAAAACAACCACAAATCTTCCTATTATTACTCAAAAAACCTAATGCAGCCCAGCCCTTATGGTGCCTGAGAGTATGAACGGTAGGGTTAGGGCATTTAGGGCAACGAGGTGTATGGGTTGAGGTGTGGACAGAGCTGTGATCTCCAAGCATCACACAGGGCATTGGTGGGATTAAGATCAAGTGAGCAATGAATCAATGATAGACTAATCAACTTTATCTCATGAGCTCCGAAAGAGGATTGGATGCCTACTAGTTGGCATCTTTTCACCATTAAGCAACCCATTTGACTTTCTTTTTTTTGCCATGTGTATTTTAATTTTACTAGCTAGCTGCAGGTTCCAAGGAACAAAGAAAAGAATCAAAATAAATTTTAAAATTAATAAAATAGGACCTCATCATAAGCATTTTCTTAGTTTATTAATTAAAAATAGAGAGGCGGTAATTTTTCGATGATATTTGTTTCTTCTCATTATTTATAAAACGTGTGTCTTCGGGCTCACAGGTTATCATTTATTAATTTAGGAGATTTACAGCTTAGGAAACATAAGTAATTTAATGAAATAATTTTTATTCTAAACTTTTAGACTTTGTGTGTTTTTATCTATCTTATCTTTATTAATATGCTCGTTATTATTTATATGACTTTCACTATTTTTTAAAAAAGAGGTTGGGGAGTATGCGCGGAGTATTCATTTACCGACAGCTAGTATATGATGCGCGGAATATTCATTTATCGACAACTCGCGTATGCGTATATATTGCGGAGATAAATGAAAACAAAGCAACCTCTTTTGTCAATATTGAGAACTTTTTGTGTCTGATCTAAAAAAATAAAATACTATATGAAAAGAATCCTTTGTAAGCATTCTTTTCTTTTCTTTTTTCTTTTTTACACAGAGTTTGAAAGAGAGATCGATTTTTTTGTGATATACCAAGTTATTGTAGAGATTTGTAAAGCACAAACATAGGCATGCAATTTTTTTTTTTTTAGAAAAAAAAAAAAGTAAAAGTAATTTTTTATTCATCACTAGTATCATCGTTTGAAATAGTGTCGTGATATTGATTTACGCATAAAAAATAATATACGAAATCCTCCATAGATTGAAGAATATGTACCAAAAAATAAATAAGTAAATAAAATAAGAGCCTAGATAGCCACTTGGAGCCAATTAATGTAGGAAATGAGGTTAGCTGTGGATAGGATTGGCATGCTTATGTGGTAATTAATACAAATTTTGGGTCCAGACATGCTTTCGAATTTGGAAAGTGACAACTTTGCTCCCCCCTTCTCCCACCTAATTGAAGATTTTAACATTTTAAATTCACATAATCACTGCAAGCTAGGAAAAATATAGAAGATAAAAAAACTGAATTGAATTAACCTCATGGTATGATCTTATCCGTCTATCTGTAGATTCTCACTGGATTACAGATCATATCCATCTTAAGAATTTAAAAAAGAAATACTCGTGTACCATATAAGTACATATTAAATTGTGAGGAATAGAATCAAAGGAAATTAACAACTCCCATAGAATGGAAGGGGACAGCAGAGGCTGTGCCTCCCCACATCTGTCATCAATATGTTGTTATAGTATTTGTGTCTGTCTCCCCATTTATATTTATATATATAAAGCTTTAATTGGTATCTTGACAGAATCTTGTGCATTCTTCTCCCCATCACTTTGGGTTGTGTTGAAATTAGAAACCCTTTTCTAATAAAGTAAAACGGGTGACTGAGGGATAGAGATAGAGGTTGACTTCTTTGTGGGCAATCTTAATTCTCCCCTCCTTCTTTACGTAACATTACAAAATAAACAAATAAATCTATATATATATATATATATATATATATTGAGAGAGAGAGAGAGAGAGAGAGAGAGAGAGAGAGAGAGTTGCACGACTGGCTGGATGGGTGCAGGACCCAGGTGGAGAGCAATTTGAACCATGCATGCTGATTAATTTCTCATATGGAGGTTGAAGTAGCCAGTGTATTTTTATGTTCATGCCCACCAAGGATTTAGCATATACGAGAGAGAGAGAGAGAGAGAGAGAGAGAGAGAGAGAGAGAGATGTGTAACACTGCAGTCTGCAAGGATATTAAAGAATAAGCATTGGAAATAGCTAGTTAATGGGGTATGTGGGTACATCAATAAAACTAAGAAACCAAGTGGGATTCATCTTATAATATGTGAAAGCAGTAATGCGCAGCTGTACACATGCATTGATGAGCTTTTAGGGAGTCCATACCCTTAATGTTGAGTTATGAGTCTTATTTAAAAGGGTTTATTCACTTAAAATTTGTTACTAGTGAGAGATTTTTTACAAAAGACAAAAGGACTTAAAGGGCCTCTAAACTCTCTATGCACAACCTCCCTATCCATCTAAATTATTTGCCTCCTCCTCCCCTTTCCTGCTGTGCAAGTGTTGAAATCCTAAGATAATTTTATTGACAAAATAATAAAAATTGTGAAGAGGTTTTGTGCATGTAGCCACACCGTCGAATACGTAAATCAATGTGTTCTTGTTTTCTTTTTCACTTCTCTCCTCCTTTTATTATATGTGTGCATAATAACCTAACTATGCTTTCAAATCAATTGATTTTGAAGCATATAAGAAATCAAGTATGCAAGTTTACTGTATTTATTTACATAAATAATCAAGGTTCACTGAAAGTCCAACATAGCTTGTTGTATTTGACCACACACATATAAGCAATCTATCCTCATGCCTAATTAGTTTCCTCTTTTTGAAAATGTGAACCTAAAACCTTTGACATATCCCATAATCAAATGATTTGACCACTTTAATAGGCTTCGTTTTTAGTCTCATTTATAGGGAATGGAGATGGCTCACTCTCATTAACCTATTCAAATTATTTGAATTGGAATCCAAATTAGTAGGACTATAATATATATAGCACAATATAATTTTTTTTTATTATGATAAGAAGGGTAATGTTATTATTTTGAGGCATAAAAACTCATTTTTCTACTTGCATTAGCATCCTCGGACCCCTTTTTGACCCAATTCATAATTTTACAATTAGCAATTTAAGTTCTGTGGCAAGGCTTATTAGAAATAATTACTAACATGCAAATCCAAACATGGTTGGATTGATTTCTATATATCAAATGTCACCTAAGGGATTGTATTCATAAAAATATAATTTTTTTAGTAAATAATTAATATTTTCAAGAGTTTAATTGACAAGGGAGAAATAAGTAATTTTGGATAGTAATCCCCTTGGACTTTTTCTCTTTCTAATAAAACTTGCTCTATAAATGTTATTCTCATGGCCAAACATTTTGTTTGCTTTTTTAATTAATGTATAACAAATTGTCTACTATGGTAAGAGTAATAAATTTACTACTAATACTAATTACAGTGTGGTTTAAATTTTTTTCTCTGCATAATATTATATTGTTAAGACTAGAATCATATTATTCGACACTATCATTTCAATGAGAACATTTGGATATGCATGATTTAGAAAGTGTTTCTTATTATCTAGATAAGAATACTATAAATGTGATCGAATATTTGTTAGATTATGTTAAAAACTAGTAAATAATTTCTTGATGTCGTTCGTATGAGGCCCCTAAAAAGGTAGTCACATTACTTTGAAATATTTGAAAATGGAAGAATAAAAAAAAAAAAAAAGTTAACTTCACACTAACTTGCTTTGTTCTCCATTAGCCTTTTGAAATTCTTTTCGATCTAACTCAATAAATTATCTTAGTTAATAATAGTTGTTCTTCCAAAAGTAAGCTATCAGATATTAGTTCGACTCTTTTATTTTATTTATACTAGCTAGAGACAGCTCGATTCATATATATTTATTTCATTAATATGCGTTTTTCGATAACATTGTAAAATATTTTTTCAATAATAAATCAGCCTATAATCCTAGAGGAATCAAAATTAAAGATATTAAGAAATATGACTATGTTTAATTGTAATTTTTATTTCCTATTATGTCCCTTGAAAATTGTAGAAATATCACATTATGCTCTAAACTTTCAATTTTTACATGGATATAAATATTTCTAACTTTTCTACATAAATATTAAAAAAATTTAAAATACATATATATATATATATATATATATATTATGTAATATAATATAATATTTCAATAAAAGGAGAAAATGGTGCGTTTTGGGTGGGTACAAGTGTACAACTCTGAGTAGAGGTGGACCGGCCAAGCCTATGATATTATTTATATAATTAATTAATTAATTAATTACTATTATGGAGCAGAGCCGGACCGTGGGGAGGTGAGTGGGGTTTGGGTCCCACTAGCCGTACAAATGTTGACCTGCTTAAAGACCTACTTTGACGATCCATCTGGGCCGTTAGATCCGTCTCCCACGGCTGAGATTCTTGAAGATCCCCCGTTGACCTCTTATTCCCTCCTCTTTCCGCCACAATTTTTGCACCAAAATTAAGAAGAGGCCGTATTCATGTGCCCTTTCGAATAACAGTACTACAAGCTCGTTAACAAGCTTTGTTCTACAGTTCTACTTCTTCTTCTTTTCAGTTTTTCTTTATATATATACATATATATATATATATATATATTGCTAATTCTATAATTTATTTATAAATATATTAAAAAATTACCCTTTTCCCCAATAATCAATTTTTTTAAATTAATTTGTTAAATAAAAAATTTTTTATATATATATATATATATATATATATATATATATACAACAACATGTAAATTTATTAACTTTTTTGATAATTTATTACAATAAGTTGAGTCTATTTGAATTATTTTATGTGATTTTTTTTATTCAACTCAATTCAATGTTAAATTTCTATAATGTATATTTTATTCCAATTTGGCAACCAATTCATAAACAAATATTTCAATCATTATTGTTGAAAACAAAGAAGATAGAGAAATTAATATTCATCCACTTGTTATTTACTTCTTAAACTATCTTCATTTTATTTATTTTAAAATAAAAGTGAAAGACGTACTTATACTAATACTTATCTTTTGCCTTTTTTATTTTATTGTTGGGTAACCTTTCCTTGATTTATAGACCTCTTTTTAGGTCTCAAAAATCACACAAATCTCCCAGCAAGAGGACGCATATTTCCCCTCATATTTCAAAAATCTCATAAACTTTTCTTAAAATTAAATTTTTGAGACACTTGTACCCCTCTTTGAACTTGACGGCAAATTAATAGAGGTGGTATAAATGTTTGGAAAATAAAATATTAAGGGAGGCCTACAAAATTTTTGAAATTTTAGGTAAATTTAGCATCTTTTTGTCAAACCTTGGCGAAAGTTTATGACATTTCTAAAACTTTCATGAATATATGCGTCTTCTTTTTGTCAAATCTTAGAGGTTATCAGTTTCATTTTTTTTTTTTAAAGTAATTGGTTTTGAATTACATAGGGAAAAAATTATTAGGTTAAGTTGTCTACTCACATTGCATTTTAGATAATCAATGAAATCATGATAGTTATTGGTTTGAGTCAAATAATTCCACATAATCACCTAAAATCTAAAGACTTGTTTAGTTGTGGAAAACATTTTTCATCTTTCAATTTTAGTTTTTCAAAGAATTATGAAATTTTTAGTTTATTTTTAAAATTTTCAAGATTCAAATTAAAATGTTAAAAAATAAAGAATTTTCTTAGATATACAAAATAAATTTTATATTTTATTTTTAAATTTCATAATAATCACAAAAAAGACAATTTTTTCCAATTTTTCAAAATTTATAGAATGTAATTTTTAGAATCATGAATTTTGGGGCTTGAATTTGGATTTGTAGTGTTAACTTTTTTAGTCTGATCCATGTTTTGATTATAACAAATAAGAGCATCTCACTTGTGTACTTAGTAAATATACAGGTTTATAGTTTTGAAAGTACAAGTCAATGATACAAAATGGAAGCTGTAAATGTACTTCAAGCTCGCACCAATCAGCATATTCCATGGGAATCAAGAGAGCAAGCTTGAAGACTTTATTTATTTTTGGGTTGTAATATATAATTAGGTTTAATTGTGCATGCATATCATGATTTAATTTGAAACTCATACGTGACCTTAGACTGACCTTTGACATTCTATATTTCATGGAAACCCATTTTACAAATATGTAAAAATTATTTAAAGTGCAAAAATCATTTTTTTAAATGAAAAACTCCGAAGCAAGTTTTTCAAAAATCCCTACATGTTTTCTTCCTTCGCATTGATGAGCACTTTTCTTAGCTTTCTATTAATACTAAGCACGTTCAATTTAGAGTTTTATAAAAAACGTTATGTTCAAAATACCGAAGGGTATCCGCAGCAGAAAAATTTTCTTCATGTTTCTTTTGTCTCATTAATAAGTGATTTTCTCTATCAAACACATCTTATCTTGAAAACTGTTCAATATAAAAATTGTGGGATTTTCTCTTAACTTTCTGTTGATCTCAAGAACGTCCAATTTGGAGTTGTATAGAAAACGTTATATCTGAAAATTCGAAGGGTGTCTGCGCAGAAAGAGTCCTAATGGCTGAAAAATGGATAATTTTCAAATTAAATTATATTTTAATACTCCAACGGCCATAAAAACAGCTAGTTTTGGTTTTTGCCTATAAATACAAACCTAAAGCACTTGAAAATTGTTATAGAAAGGGATTGGAAGCATACTTCATTATTCTTTGATTCCCAAACATTTTTTTATACTCCATTTTGAGCATCAAGTCATATTTCTCCTTCTCTTTCTTTTTGAAAATCTCTTTTGGGGAAACTATTTTGGGGTTATACAAGTAAGGATTGAGTTCATACTCATTCTCATATATTTTGCTTGAGAGTCTTCTTGGATTTTATTTTTCAAAGGTCAATTTTATTTGAAGAAATCATTTTCCATATTCCTCCTAATTTCTTCTTGAAAAACATTTTGGAGAAAACCTTTTAAGCTACTTGAGAAAGGCTTGAGCACATATACATTTTCATATATATATATATGCTTGAAAGGCCTATTGATTTTATAAAAGGTCATATTTGAGAAAAATCATTTTCCAATCTTTCATTGTTTACTTGAAAAATATTTTTAAGAGAAAACCTTTATTCTACCGAGCTTCATTTGAAAATCATTTGAGAGTGCATATTAGGATTTTATTTGTACAAATCAGCTTATTTGATAAGCGTTTACTTGTACTCAAATTTCTATATCATTTATATTTCTGGTTTGGGTTGTGAATCGGGACAGACATGGGGTATTGTCTAGACAAGCAGTTGCGTCTAAGAGTAGCGAATGTAAAGAGAAGCTTCACCCTGTGAAGAAGCAAATGTAAAGGGAGGTTTCACCCTGTGAAAAAGTGGATTGTAACGGGATGCTCCGCTCGATTTTAAGGTGGGAATAGTGGAATCCTTTGGTGGTTTTCCCAAGGCAAGAACGTAAGCGGTATTTGCCAAACCTTGTAAAAGTTCAGTGTTTGTGCTTTCTCTTCCTTATACTCTTTACTTTCTGCACTTGCATGCTATATTTAATTTTTGGTGCATGATTGTTATATTTTATTTTAAATATTTGCATACTTGTATATTTAAAAATTTATAATTGCATAGAAAGACCCTAGGTTGTGTAATACCTGCTTGTGGTTTTGGAAATAGAATATGCATAACCTGACCTAGGAAAATTTTTAAATACCTAATTCACTCCCCTCCTCTTCTTGGGATTATACCTAAAATCACAATTGGTATCAAAGCCTCATTGCGTAAAGCTTAATCGTATTTGCTAAAGATCGCAATGGCTCATCTTATTGGTGTATCCCCATTTTGTGAGGGACAATCCTTTACAAATCCTCCACGATTTTATGGTATAAATTTTACTGTTTGGAAATTAAGAATGAGTATTTTTGTAAAATCAATAGATTGGAGGATGTGGAACATGATTTCTAAAGGGAATTGTATGCCTATGAAAATTATTGACAATATAGAAATTCTCAAACTAGAAAATGAACTAAATAAGCATGATATTCGTATAATGCAAGCAAATTCAAATGCCATGAATATTTTATATTGCGCTTTAGGTTTTAATATTTTTTAAAATATCATGGCATGTAAATGTGTGAGAGAAATCTAGAAAGAGCTTGATAGGATATATGGAGGAATAAAAAAGAAAGAGACCACCACCACTCTAGATGCATCAAGTTCAAATAATGAAGAAGTGGAAAATTGTAGCTCAATAGCACTAGTTGAGGAGGAGGTACACGTTTCTAAATCTACTTCAGTTATTGATTCATGTGATGATTCTTGTGTTGAATTTTGTAATATATCATATAATGAATCATCTGTTGCCTCTAGTGATAATTTTGATGATAGAGCGTGCAATGATTCATGTGATAATTATTATGATAAATCTTATGATGAATCATGTGATGAACTTAATGTTGAAAGCATGCCTTCTTATGAAAATCTTGAAAATGCTTTATGTAAATTGCATAAGATTATAGTTAAGATATCTAAGAAGAAAATATTCTTGAAAAATGAAAATAAAAAATTGGATAAACAATTAGAGAAATTAAAATATTATCATGTTATTTTAGAGAAGAAAAAAAATGAGAAGATTATGAAAATTGCCTGCTTGGAGGGAGATATGTAAAATCATTCTAGAATAACATCCAGTGGTGAAAATGAGAAAAAAAAAATAGTTCAAATAAACCCTTAAGAGTTAAAAGAAATAAATTTTTCAAAGAGGTTTTAAAATCATCTTATAAATCCCATAGTCTTACCACATCAAACAGAATTAGAATGAATAAGCAAAATCTTTTACATATATTCAAAGCTTGCTTGTTCTGTGAAAATTAAGGGCACATTAAATATTCTTGTTCATTTAAAGGTGTTAGAGGCAAGGATAAGAAAATGATATGAGTAATCATGAAAGCAAACCCCTTAGGACCAAAAGAAGAGTGGGTTCCAATAGGAATTACCTAATTATTTAGGACAATCCTTCCTTACATGCTAGGATTAGTATTTAAGTAAAAGGGATAATGATGACCAAGGGCTTGGGAAGTGGTCTGTGCCTAAAATGTCAAATCTTAGTATATGCATTCACTATACACTTTTAATATACCAATAATCATAGAGAAACACGCCAATATGAAATTTCTAGTAATATATCCAATCTGAATTTAATGCACTTACATATTGGTTAAAATATCAAAGTATTGGCTATGTTTGAGTTAAATCCACTTCCAAATGGACACAAGCATCTTTGCTTGGTACATAATTCTTAATGTTTTGCTTGGTACATAATTCTTAATGCTTAATTCACGTTTAAATGAATATCTTAAGTTAAGCATATTTTTGTCCATCACACATATTTGAGCTTTAAGAATTAATCTTAAACTTTGTATCATATAAACCTAAACTCAAAATGAAAATTAAATGTTTAAACATTTTCAAATGCATTTGAAGCCCATCCCCCTGTTTGAAATTATAAGTTAAGTCTAAGTTTAAAATGCCAAATGATTGCTCATTGAAAATTAGAAATTTTTCGCTAAAAATTTTAATGCTTGGGCTACATAATTGAGGGGGAGCAGCAAAGTTAAAATTAATTTAATATGTGCTTAATTTAGAAATATTTTATATCTTCATTTATATTGGATGTGTTTCCAGAACTAAATGCCACTATCCATTGCTTGGTAAAATGTTATACTATACTGATTTGCATGCTTGAGCTGAATGTCATCTGCATGGCTAATACAGATCCTTGTGAATTGCATGCTGGTAGTTAACTAGGATCTTGCATGTTGTTTTGAATCATATACAATCATACATGCTAGCTAGTTGACTGAAATCATGACTCCATAAGACTATTTTTAAATTCCAAATTCTTTTAGAAGTCTTATGTAGTTTCAAAGTAAGTGACCTTGTTCAAACTTAGTGATTTAATCCTAAGTGGTCACTTAGATTATTGCATGTTGGTTGGACTTTTAAAAAGATTAGTACATGATTGAATCCAAAATGTTATATAAATTGAAAGACATGTACACATTCTATAATCTTAAGAAGGACTAGTTCATGGACACCATTTGGTCCAAATCCTTGGGTTATGTACTTTCACTTAGCACCTAAATGGTAAAACATCATCTTTGTATTTAAACAACACATGTTTTGATGATGGTCCATAAACTAGATCAAATGCATGACATAGGGGGAGTTTTCATTTATAACACACTCATTGTGTATTTTGAGTTGTGTCATCTTTATATTAAATCCTTATTACATAATTTTTTAGTATGACCTTGATTGGCTATCAAGCGTTAATTGAAA
Organism: Malania oleifera; assembly: GCF_029873635.1. Taxonomy (NCBI): domain Eukaryota; kingdom Viridiplantae; phylum Streptophyta; class Magnoliopsida; order Santalales; family Ximeniaceae; genus Malania; species Malania oleifera. The sequence goes on from NC_080426.1 coordinate 57,249,182, forward strand.
TGCAATATGCCATGCCTATATGCTAAAAGTCTAATATTTGCTGCATGCTGAAAATCCCTTGAAGGATGAATATATGATGAGTGCGTGTAAATGAACATCGTTGTAGACATCCCAATTTTAACCAGGCCACCCCAAGGAAGCTCAGCAGAACAAGAGTTGACCTCGATTCTTGAATGGTCCCTTTTTCAAAAATTAAGACCCTAATTCCTCACTCGAGTCCTTTTGATTTCTAATAGTCAAGCCCCTAAAATGTCAAAAAAAATTGGTTCAAAATTGAGTCTTGTAAATGTTAAGTCCAAGAACAAGTTGTTAGGTAGAATCCTTGATGATTTTAGCTAATTATTTTATAATTAGTTCTTTTTAGTTGCCAAATTTATCTCTGTTATTAGTTAAACCCCCATAATTCCAAAACCCACTTCCCTTAGGTATTAGGGTTTGAGTCTTAAAATCCCAAAAATTGAATCCTTTTGAATTAAGGGTCTTCAACTAGGCTAATATCAAAATTAATATTGAGTCCCACATTTCCACAATTGAGTCAATAATTAGTCCCTATTAGATTAGGGTTCCCTACTATTAGTTAATTTCAAATTGGTCTCTTTTATTAGGTGCTCAAAAATTTATGGGTCCCATAATCGAGTATTCTTAGAACTAGGAGTTGAGTTCTTTAATTTAAAAAAAAAAAAATTGTTTTTCCAAAATAAAAAGAATACAAAATATAATAAGGTCCAGTCAAGTTTTATTAATTCATTTAAACCTTTAAATAAATTTTAGGTTTTAAGATTAAGGTTCCCAATCGAGTTTCTCATATATGGATTAGGGGTCTTATTTTGAAACCAAGTACTTTGTCAGGATTTGAGGTCAATTTTGTTTAAACACTATGGGTCAAAATTGGTCAACTCCCAAAGTCAAAATTAAAAAGTGCATGTAGCACGAATTTTATTCAGGGATTCAGGGAAAGCACATGCAAGTGAGGTGCACATAGATTATTTATATACGAGAGTATATGATAGAAGCGTACAAAAGTAAAGTGGCATACGTATGTAGGAAGGTTGTACAAATAGTAGTTGCAATATAGGGCAGCACGCAGGTACATGCATGTTACATACAAGAAATACATAATGTTATAAATAGGAGTTGTAGGGGGGAGCAACCTGGGGGTACATGCATTACAGAAAAAATAGAAACAAAAATATAATAATTAAGATTCCTGGCCCTCCATTCTAGAGTTGCCACCTGGATGAAATTAGTTAACTGGAATTCGAAATAACAAAAATGAAATGCTGAAAATCTCATGTGCGAAAAATTACAGAATTACTCCCTGTCAGAGGACGTTAGAGGGAATTTTGGCAAACCAATTTTGGCGCCAAAGGACACCCTAGACAACCTATAAATAGGGAGTCCGACATTGTAGCTAAACACTCAGAAAGCATGGAAACTGTTAGGATTGGTGTATTCTCAAAATGGGGGGTGAATTGGAACATTAAAACTTTTGCCTAGGTTAAACCAAATATCACTAATAGTATTGCACAAACCTAGGGTCTTTCTATATAATCATGAACCCAATAAAATATTTAAACATTTAAATGCAAACATTCAAGTGTTGAAATTTAAAATGCAAAAATTAAAAGCAAGCACAAGAAAAGTTATTGAGGTTCGGCCAATACTGCCTACGTTCCCGACTCAGCTCGCAAGTCCAATGATTACCACTATTGCTTCTAAACTAAGCAGATGATGTACAACAGTATGCTCAATACAATTACAAATTGCACTTCAGTATGATATGAATGTAAAAGCTCAGTGAAGTCTAAATGCCAACTCTCAGTTATATGCAACAATAACAATTTATATGTGAGAGTGGTGTGAATATATCTTTTAGTTAAAATATGTATATCAATCACAAGCAATAACCTCAAAGATCTCAAGAGCACACTCAAATATCTCTAGAACAAATATCAAGCTCAAGAATCTTGCAACACAAATGCAAGACTCACAAGCCTTCGAGAGTTATTCCAAATGAAGACTTATGAATTAAATTACAAGGGAACACTCAAGCTTACTCTCAATAAAATCAATTATCAATCAATCAATTCGAGAGTGTAAGCTAATATGAACAATCTCCAAAATATTCTTACCAAAGGATTTTAGCAAGAAAGATTAGTAAGAATATGATATTTGGCTTGTATATAAGAAAATAAGGATTTGGAAATTTAGAGAATTTTTGGCTAATGATATTTGGTAATCTCTTCTTAATCTTTTCAAATGAACTAGTATATATAGATATACACAAAATGATAACCGTTAAGGGACATAGGAGTCTTTTTAGAAAATATTAATGAAGGTTAAATAAAATTAACCTTGTTTTACTATAGTTAAAAATGTTCAACTTGAGATTTTTCAGTCGACTATAGTTTAAGTTCGGTCGACCCAATTGTCAAGTTCGGTCGACCGTGAAGATTTTGAACTGAAGGTTTGGCTGACTGACTCGGGGCGATTTACGAACCCTTTGAGATTCGGTCGACTATATCTGAAATTTGGTCTACTATTTATATGGCTTGGTTGACTCAATTGCAAATGAACTAGAAGTTCGGTCAACTAAGTTGCTGGGGGTCAGACAAGTGTGAGTTCGGTTGACTGAGGAAGATAAGTTCAAAAAGATACAGTCGACCAAGCGAAGTCAAAATGTTGACTTCCATCTAGTTCAGTTGACTAAGGCATTTTACACTGCCAAGGTACGGTCAATTGAATTTGTCCACAAACCATATTTGGCCCAAATAAAGACCCAAGTTAAATCCGTATTAATGTGAGTTATTAACTTAATTGCTTAAGGGATTTCTATAGTCATTTTATGGTCTTTTTGAGCTTATGCAATCTATCAAGCAAGTCGTGAAAATATATTACAAACCAAATTAAAAACAAAAAGCAATACAATGAAAATCTTTTTCTTCTTTCTTTTGATCTTTAGATTCTCATGGATTATGCCTGGAGTATGTGCTCTTTAAGGTCTTTCTGGCAACCACATCACTTTCATGTGTGTTTTTTGAATGATTAACATGTTCAAGTACTTAGGAACACACATTAGTAACATGCGATTTGTCATTATCAAAACCAAGGATCGGACTCAAAAAGTCAACAATCTCTCCCTTTTTTAAGATGACAAACGTATCATAGCAAAATGAGGTTTAGCGTAAAAAAGCTCCCCCTAAGAATATGCATACATTAAATTTAAGCAATATAGCACACACATATTAACAAAAGAAAACAATTCAAAATAATTGCATTCAGTTTTAGTAATAAGGTACAAATAAAGACATGCATGTATTACAGACATTTTGCTCATAAAAGTTGTCCCCCTTTTGGCATCAGAAAAAAGGACTAAGAGAAAAAAAAATTGGTCATGTAAAACAAACTTAGTAAAAGAGAACCCCCCCCCCCCTTTGAAAAACATTTCCCCCTTTTTATCATATAGTATTTTGGGTATAAAAACAATTTTAAAGATATAGCATTAATGCACATAAGCAAGAAAGTAAGATATGTTACATGTAAAACCATTTTTTGCCAAATAAAAAAATTTATGTAAATAAATATATGTATGTATATATATATCCCCATTATGATATTGTCAAGAAATACTGGGGATGCTTATTGAAAAAGAAACTTTAAAGATCATGCAAGCAATATTTTTCTAGTTTAGCATTTGAAACATCTTCATAATAAGGACTAGAAAAATCAACCGCAAAGATCCTAAATATATCAGACAGTTCAAAACAAGGATCGATGGCTAAATAAATAATTGTGGCAACACAACAAATTTCAACTTAGGATTTTCAATGAAAATAATAGAATCTTTCACATGCCACACTGAATTCATAATAGATCTAAGCTACAAATGTTAGTGAGCATAACAAGATGGAAATTTGATTTTTGATGCTCCCCCTTTCAATTTGAGTCCTAGCTTAGATGCTATGATTTTCTTACACTCATCAAGGATAATTTCACTCTTATGTTAAGAGTATAAGCACTTATTTAAAAACAAAAAACAACTATACTGGATATTAATCAATTCATATCAAAATGGTCAACCAGTATAGGTTCCCTAGAGACTATAGATACATCAGCAAGAAAAATATCAAGGCATGAAATAATATTTATAACCTAGAATCCATAACAATTTATAGACTATTGACCTTATAGGTCGCGCTCGGTTTTGATAATGACAAATACTGATATTTTTTAAAATGACAAATACTGATATTTGATGTTTGACAAGTGCTTGTGCAGGTTTGAATTAATATCCTAAGGAAGGACACCTGTGGAAATAAGAAGACCGCGAAGATTTGTAACTTGTAATTGTAATTGTACTTCATATTGGTCTGTAATAAGTCAGATGCGTCTGTAATAGTAACTTAGGCAGTAGATGTATGTTCATCACCTGCACATCATGCATATAGAATATAGTGTAAAGCTCAATTAGACCATAGCAAGACAATAGGTTCCAACACTCACCACACATAGCATAAAATATATGAGTGTGAAATAATTGTGCTAAAAACTGAACATATCCGAGCAAGCTAAGAGGGGTCGGGCAACCGAACTTTTGGAGTACAAATCTCTTTGGGTGCCCAAACCGTGAAGGTCAAAAAGTTGACCAGACCTCGGGTGAACGAACCATAAACATGCTTATCTCCCTACGGTGCCCGAACGACTCGAAAGGGACTGCTCACCAACTCGAGCGACCGAGAACTTAAGTTCAAATTAGCCCCGGGCGAGCGAACACACAAGTTCAGGCACCCGAACCTAGAATTGGGCACCTGAAGTTACCTAGCTTTGCTACTGACTTTGATTCGGGTTGCCGAACTTATTTACGAGCCATCGAATCTCATTTGAAATCTTTTATGACTGTGTCTGTTTAGGCGACCGAGCCAAGGTTCAGCCACCCGAACCTCGGACGATTAAAATTAATTTAACCGCGATAAAACTGGGTTAATACGAGCTAAGTGAATTTTAATCATTTGGGACTTTCTTGATTATTCCCATTGTGTCCTAAACGGTTGTAATTTTCTACCTACCTATAAATAAGCCTTCATTTGCATGATTAGAAAATGATTAGACAAGTGATTAGTAAAAATTCTCTCTCTCTTGAAAATCCACTTTTTGCCCTAATACTCTCAAACTTGCATCCTCTTTATAAAATCCGAGATTGTGAGAGTTTCATTCGTGTTTGATTAATTGTTGCTTATATCTAATACTCCCTTTGTTGTGTTTACTTGATATTTAACTTTTTGGAGCATATCTTAGGTTTGTCCCACAGATTTGCTCATTATCAATCTTGTGTGGGATCAAACCTAGAAAGCTTAGCACATTTGCATTTCATTGCAAGTGTCCTAGAGCTTCATTTTTGGTGTGCAAAGAATTTTTCAAACAAGAAAATATTCCTTTCAAACTAGCTCTGCTCTTATTTCATTGAAGAAAATCATTTTGAAACTAGTTTGATTATCTATCTAGTATACTTGGAATATTTTTGTGTTGATTGAGATATTCTGTTTAGATTCCAAGTCATTGCTTTTGTTGATTATTCTTGAGTATCATACTGATTGTATTGCGTCAAACACTCTTAAGCTTCATATTGACTATACTGTGTCGAGTATTGGTAGAATACATCTTGGATCACTGAGCTTACACTATATTCATGCTATTGATGCGTATTTGATTGAGCATATTATTTGGGTACAAATCTGTTTTACATGAAAGCACTATTTCATTGTACCAATTGATTATAAATCTGAGTGATTCCAGGCGTGGCCTAAGGGGGTGGTAATCCATCCTGGTAAGGATTGTTGTAAAGGTTGAGTTCAGTTCTGTGCTAATTGACTTGGTTTGTATAAGTTCCACTCCACCTGTTTAAGTGAGCAATTATAGTGGTAATCTTTGTGCTTGTTAGCCAAGGCGGGGATGTAGGCAATTGGTCGAACCTCGATAACATTTACGTGGGTCACTCTTACTTTATTGTTTTCTGGTGTATGTGTTGTTAGTTAAATTACTTCATTTGATTTCTGATATATTTATATTACTTGCACTAGGTTGACCATAGGGTTGTGAACATACTGTTGTTAGGAGGAATACCTAGGGGTTAAATTTTAAGAATACTAATTCACCCCCTCCCCCTCCCCCTCTTGGGATCACGGTAAAGCTAACAATTGGCATCAGAGCCATGTAGCATAGACTAGCTGTTACTTTGCAAAAAGATCACTTATGACTCAAAGCTCTGTGACCCTTTTCCCTGAGAGACCATCTTCCACGTGACCTCCTATTTTCAGTGGTGTTAATTACACCTTCTGGAAATAGAGGATGTGCATCTACCTTCAGAATACTAATTGGAAGGTGTGGAGGATTGTCTTTAAGGGAAATTATGTCCCTATGAAAACTAAGGGTGTAGCTAAGGTTCTTAAGACTGAGGATGAATGTGATGATGATGATATGAAAGTTATTAGTCTTAATGTCACTGGCATGAATATTTTATACTGCAGTCTTGATGTAAATGAATTTAATAGGATTATGACATGTTCTACTACAAAAGAAATATGGGATAAGTTAGAGGTCACATATGAGGGTACTAGATATGTGAAAGACAGTAGGATAGATATGTTGACCAGTGAGTTTGAGGTCTTTAGGATGAATGTACATGAGTCCATTCAGAGCATGTATACTAGATTCACACACATCATAAACTCACTGCATGCTTTAGGAAAGACCTATCCCACATATGATATGATCAGGAAGATCCTTAGAGGCTTACCTCCTGTTTGGAAAGCCAAGGCTGCTTCCATTGCTGAGGGTAGAGACCTTAAGGCCATGACCTTAGATGAATTGATAGGTTCCTTAATTACTTATGAATCATCCATAAATGAAAGAATTAATGAGCATAATAGGGCTAAGAAAGTGACTACACTGAAAGCACTGAAAGCATCTAATAACACACTAGTGAGTGTAGTGAGTCTGACACTGATGATGAAATGGTCATGCTAACCAGAAAGTTTAGCAGATTTTTCAAGAAGAACAGGAAGCCATTTAAAAAAATATAGAGACTCTACTAATGAGAAGAGAGAGTACAACAAAAGAAAATAAAAATCAAATGCTCCTACGTGCTATAACTACAACAAAGTGAGGCACATCAAACCTGACTGCCCATTGCTAAAAAAGAAGGCTAAGAAAAAGAAGAAAGCCATGAAGGCTGGGACTTCATGGGACCAGTTTAGCAACAGCGACTTAGATTCATATCATAGTGACACGGAGGTCGCTAATCTGTGCTTGATGGTATACAAGGATGAGGTATTGTCTTCTAGTTCATTATCTTCTTATTATTCATCTGATGATTATGATTCTGACTGCATGCCTACATTTAGAGAATTATAGTTTGAATATATTCGTGTTTCAAAATTGTTAGGCAAAATGACTAAAGAGAATAATGATTTGAAAAAGAAATGTGAGAATTGGTCAACATTATTTAATATGGCAAAACCTCTCATGCCTCTATTTTAAAAGAAAAGGATGCTACCATTGTTAAGCTTGAGAGAAAATTGGAGGATAGCTCCAAAATCATTTTTAAATTCACTAAAGGCAAAAAATTTTTTGAAAAATTACTTGGTGCCCAAAGAAAATCCTTAAGTAAAGAGGGTCTTGATTTTAATGGTATTGAAAATGTTAGACGACCTAATCTTTACTTAGGACACTTTACACGTGAGTTAAGATCTTATATTCCTCATAAAAAACCTAAGTATAGATTAAGATGTTTTAAATGTAAACAGATTGGTCATATTCAATTTGATTGTCCACTTAGGAATAAGCATGCAAGAATAAGGAAGGTATGGGTAGTTAAGGGAGATCCTACTACTAACCCCTGTGGACCCAACAAAATTTAGGGACCAGCATCAATCACTTAGCTTATTTTGCAGGTATGCCTAAGATCGTCCTCCTCCAAGGATAGATGGTACTTGGATACTAGGTGGTCACAGCACATGACCAGCGACAAGGGGAAATTCACATCAATTGTTCCCAAGGATGGAGGCTATGTAACATTTGGGGACAATGCCAAAGGACATATCATCGGGGTAGGTAAGGTCGGTAAGGATTCCTCTCTTACTATTGATAATGTTTTGTTGGTTGATAGACTGAAGCATAATCTACTTAGCATAAGTCACCTGTGTGACATAGGATATAAAGTATCTTTTGAAAATGACAAATGCATAATAGAAACTAAAACAGATCACAAAGTGCTTTTTACTGCTGATAGACATGAAAATGTTTATACTACCTCTCTTGATAATCTAGCTTCACAACAAGTAACATGTTTTTCTGCTATAAATGAAGCTAGTTGGTTATGGCATAGGTGCTTGGGACATGCTAGCATGGATTTATTGTCTAAACTTGTTAGAAAAGAATTAGTTAAAGCCTTGCCTAAGATGTTTTTTGTAAAGGATAAAATTTGTAATGCATGTCAAATGAGTAAGCAAATAAAATCTAGTTTTAAGAAAAAGAAATTCATATCTACTACTAGACCGTTAGAGATGCTTCACCTAGATTTGTTTGGACCTAATTTTGTGCAAAGTCTTGATGGTAAATCTTATGCCTTTGTAATTGTGGATGACTTTTCTAGAATCACATGGGTATTGTTTCTTGCACATAAAAATGAATCATATGAACAATTCACCAAACTTTGTAGGAGAATCCAAAATGAAAAGGGATATAAAAAAACTCACATAAGAAGTGATAGAGACACAGAATTCAAAAATGAAAGTATAGAAAAATATTGTGACCTAGAGGACATATCACATAACTTCTCTGCACCTAGGACACCTCAACAAAATGGTGTAATAGAAAGAAAGAATAGGTCACTGTAAGAAATAGATAGAACTATGTTGAATGAGCATAACTTACCTAAATATTTTTGGGCTGAGGCCATCAATACTGCATGTTATGTTATGAATAGGGTGTTGATTAGACCTTTGATTAATAAAACCCCTTATGAATTGTGGAACAACCATAAGCCTAATATTTCTTATTTTCATGTGTTTGGTTGTAAATGCTTTGTGCTTAAAGATAATGAGCATCTAGGAAAATTTGACTCTAAATCTGTTGAAGGTATTTTCCTAGGATATGCATGAAAAATTAAAGCATATATGGTTTTCAACAAAAGAACATTGACTGTGGTTGAATCTATTCAAGTTGTGTTTGGTGAAGCTAATCCATTTTTTAAGAAAGATGACGAAGATGATATTGATATTAGAAAATTCTTAGACAAACTCTCTATTAAAAACAATGCAAGTGAAAATCAAGAAACAAATGAAAAATCACGTGAAGATAATGAGGATGAAAATCAGGAGATGCCTAGAGATTGGAAATTTATTAGAAATCACCCTATAGATCAAATTATAGGTGAACCATCCCATGGTGTAGCCACAAGATCCTCCCTTAGAAATCTAGTGAATCATTATGCTTTCTTATCCCAAGAAGAACCTAAAAATATTAAAGAAGCCATAGAGGATGAGTCTTGGGTGATGTCCATGCAAGAAGAACTTAATCAATTTGAAAGAAGTAAAGTGTGGACGACCTTAGTTCCTAGGCCTAATGAGCACACCATCATTGGAACTAAATGAGTATATAGAAATAAGAAAGATGAGAATGGGGTAGTAACTAGGAATAAAGCTAAACTAGTTGCCCAAGGGTATGCCAACAGGAAGGGATTGACTTTGATGAAACATATGCTCTTGTTGTTAGGTTAGAAGCCATTCGCATGCTACTTGCCTATTCTGCTTTTAAAAATTTTAAATTGTTTTAAATGGATGTTAAAACCGCTTTTCTAAATGGCTACATTAGTGAAGAGGTATATGTAGAACAACCACCCAATTTTGAAAATCTTAAATATCCCGATCATGTTTACCGGTTGTCTAAAGCCTTGTATGGATTGAAACAAGCTCCTAGAGCTTGGTATGAGAGGCTTAGTGGTTTTCTACTTGAAAATGTGTTTACCCATGGCAAGATTGACACTACACTTTTCATGAAGTCCAAAAATGATGATATGTTGCTTGCTTAAATTTATGTGGACGTTATCATTTTTGGAGCAACTAATGATGAGTTGTGTCATGAGTTTGCCAAATGCATGCAAAGTGAATTTGAAATGAGCATAATGGGTGAGCTTAGTTTCTTCTTAGGGCTGCAGATCAAACAAACTAATCATGGAACTTTCATATGCCAATCTAAATATATCAGGGACTTGCTAAGAAAATTTCATATGGAAGATTGCAAAATTCTTGGTACACCTATGAACTCTTCCATTAAGCTTGATGAAGATGAGCAAAGAATCCTTGTTGACATAAAATTGTATCGTGGCATGATTGGGAGTCTCCTATATCTCACTGCTAGTAGGCTTGATATTATGTTTAGTGTGTGTATGTGTCCTAGGTTTCAGGCTACCCCTAGGGAATCTCACTTAAAAGCTATCAAATGAATTTTTAGGTACCTAGTTGGGACTATAGAATTAGGCTTGTGGTACCCTAAGCATACTACCTTTGAGATTGTTAGTTACACTGATGCTGACTTTGCCGGTAGTAAGGTTGATAAAAAAAAAAGCACTAGCGGCACTTTTCATTACTTAGGACAATCTCTTGTTTCTTGGTTCTTCAAGAAACAAAACTCAATTGCCTTATCCACAGTCGAAGCTGAATATATTGCGGCTAGAAGCTGTTGTGCCCAAACTCTTTATATGAAACAACAACTTGTAGATTTTGGATTGCACTATGAAACAATATTGATTAAATGTGATAATACGAGTGCAATCAACATCTCTAAAAATCCTATCTCACATTCACGAACTAAACACATTGAGATTAGACATCATTTCTTTCGTGATCATGTGCAAAAAGGAGATGTGGCTCTTGAGTTTATATGCACAAATGAACAGTGGGCGGATATATTGACTAAACCACTTCCCGATGATAGGTTCATACAAATTAGACGTGAGTTAGGCTTAATGCATAGTGGAGAAGCTTCCTAAACTTAAATGTTTCTTAACTTGCATAAATTTAGGGGGAGCTCTCTCATATGAGCTTTCCAAGTCTTACCAACTAATACTACTGTTGACTTATCTTCTTGCTTTAGAATTTGTGAAAGTTGATTATTGATAGTGTGCACATGCATTATTTCTATAGCATGATAATATTGATGTAATGTATACTGATTATCATTTGCCATGTACAACCTTCTTCTCTATTTCATGATCATATTAAATTTTATACTTGATTGTTGGACCATACTGAACTGTTTGAGTAGTTGTGGATAAATTGTTAGGATATATAAAACTCAAACAGGTTACACTTATACAAGATTTGTTTTAGAAAGTCCGGTTTACAAATGACACTCTGCCAAAATTTTTCTAAATCTTTCCAAAATTTCTTATGTATAAATGTAACATTTACCCATTGCCTAGAATTTTCACTCTTATAGCCCTTTTTGCTATTACCGAAAGGGGGAGATGGAGAAGGGCAAAAATAATTGGGCAAAGTTGTAATACATGATGCATACTATTAGGGGGAGCTTATTTAAGCTATACCGAATTTTTGCAAAATGTACTTATCATCATAAAAAAAGGGGGAGAATGTTGACCTTATAGGTCGCACCCGATTTTGATAATGACAAATACTGATATTTGATGTTTGACAAGTGCTTGTGCAGGTTTGCATTAATATCCCAAGGAAGGAAACCTGTGGAAACAAGAAGACCGTGAAGATTTGTAACTTGTAATTGTAATTCTACTTCATATTGGTCTGTAATAATTTAGATGGGTCTGTAATAGTAACTTAGGTAGTAGATGTATGTTCATTACCTGCACATCATGCATACAGAATATAGTGTAAAGCTCAACTAGACCATAGCAAGACAATAGGTTCCAACACTCACGCACGCATAGCATAAAATATATGAGTGTGAAATAATTGCGCTAAAAACTGAACATATCTAAGCAAGTTAAGAGGGGTCGGGCGACCAAACTTTTGGAGTACAAATCTCCTCGGGCACCTGAACTGTGAAGGTCAAAAAGTTGACCAGACCTCAGGTGACCGAACCATAAACATGCTTATCTCACTAAGGCTCCCGAACGACTTGAAATGGACTGCTCACCAACTCAGGCGACCAAGAACTTAAGTTCAAATTAGCCCTAGGCGACCGAACACACAAGTTCGAGCACTCAAACCCAGGACCGGACACCCGAAGTTACGTAACTTTGCTACTGACTTTGATTTGGGCTACCGAACCTATATACGGGCGACTGAGTCTCGTTTGAAATCTTTTATGACTGTGTCTATTCAGGCGACCGAGCCAAGGTTCAGCCACCCGAACCTCAGACGGTTAAAATTAATTTAACCGTGATAAAACTGAGTTAATATGGGCTAAGTGAATTTTAATCATTTGGGACTTTCTTGATTATTCCCATTGTGTCCCGAACGGTTATAATTTTCTACCTGCCTATAAATAGGCCTTTATTTGCATGATTAGAAAATGATCAAACAAGTGATTAGTAAAAATTCTCTCTCTCTTGAAAATCCACTTTTTGCCTTAATACTCTCAAACTTGCATCCTCTTGATAAAATCCAAGATTGTAAGAGTTTCATCCGTGTTTGATTGATTGTTGCTTAGAGCTAATACTCCATTTGCTGTGTTTACTTGATATTTAACTTTTGGGAGCATAGCTTAGGTTTGTCCCGCAGATTTGCTCATTATAAATCTTGTGTGGGATCAAACCTAGAAAACTTAGGATATTTGCATTTCATTGCAAGTTTCCTAGAGCTTCGTTTTTGGTGTGCAAAGAATTTTTCAAACAAGCAAATAATCCTTTCAAACTAGCTCAGCTCTTATTTCATTAAAGAAAATCATTTTGAAATTAGTTTGATTATCTATTTAGTATACTTGGAATATTTTTTTGTTGATTGAGATATTTTGTTTAGATTCCAAGTCATTGCTTAGTTTGATTATTCTTGAGTATCATACTGATTGTATTGCGTCAAACACTCTTGAGCTTCATATTGACTATATTGTGTTGAGTATTGGTAGAATACATCTTGCATCACTGAGCTTACACTATATTCATGCTATTGATGTGTATTTGATTGAGCGTATTATTTGGGTACAAATCTGCTTTATATGAAAGCACTATTTCATTGTACCAATTGATTGTAAATCTGAGTGATTCCAGGTGTGGCCTGAGGGGGTGGTAATTCAGCTCTATAAGGATTGTTGTAAAGGTTGAGGTCAGCCGTGTGCTAATTGACCTGGTTTGTATAGGTGCCTCTCCACCCGTTTAAGTGAGCAACTATAGTGGTAATCCTTGTGCTTGTTAGCCAAGGCGGGGACATAGGCAATTGGTCGAACCTCGATAACATTTCTGCATCTCACTCTTACTTTATTATTTTCTGGGGCATGTGTTGTTAGTTAAATTGCTTCATTTGATTTTTGATATATTTATATTACTTGCACTAGATTAACCATAGGGTTGTGAACATATTGTTGTTCGGAGGAATACCTAGGGGTTAAATTTTAAGAATACCAATTCACCTCCCCTCTTGGGATTATGGTAAAGCTAACATAGACTTTTAAGAAAATGGATATGATGTTCAAGGTTCTCAAAAGAGCCTCAATACTTAAACAACTAAAGGTGATGCAAATGAGTCTTTAATGCTCTCTCTCTCTCTCTCTCTACAACTGGAGCTTAGCTCCCCCTAAGTATATGATGATTATATATGGATGAATTTTAATACTTAGTTAGTTTTCACTCACCCTTTCAAAAATATTTTAACATTTATTTTAACATAATCATCTTTGCACAAGATTTTATTTTTGGAAAAATTTCTGTAGAAATTTCAGCGGCATGCCATCTATAAAATGAACATTTCCCAAACTTGTAAGTCATAAAAATCATACAGATTATGCACCAGTATTACACATCACTACATCAGCCATGCATGTGGTATTCCAGATATAATCAGTAAAGCAAAAAGCGCAGTGACAGTCGATGCATGATAAAGTAATATAGTCATCAATATTATCAGTTCAACCATCAACAGTAGCTATCGATAATGACCCAACCATCAGATGTTCAAAATAGATAGTGGGTGAATGTGTAGTGCAATCGATGAAATAAAATAGGATAATGTATGATGGTTAGATATACAGACCAAGATAAAAAGTAAGCAAATGAAGAGATAAGAAAAAAATTGCTTCATGATGTTCTCCTAGGGCCTATGCACTATCTCCTTCATCAGAAGACCCTGCCTCATCTCTTGCTATGTCCATCTTGTCATCGCCTTCATTGTTCAACTCATGAATGCGATCATTCAACTTGTTGAAGTGAACAACCATGACACTCTCCAGCACTCCGTGTCTCTACTCTGAGGAGACAGCAAACTCTTTGAACTCATTCGGCAGATTTGTATACTAAGCATAAGATGATGAGGCCAACTCCTTGATGTCTATATGAAGACACTGCGTGATACGGAATTGAGACTCTCTGAACTTAGTGAAGGAAGAGGCAACACCAGATACCGCAGCCATTAAATCAGCTTAGGATGGCTGCGAAGGCTGCGGTGGCTAATCCTATGGAATTTCTTGCTGGTTAGCCTATCTCCTACCAGTAGTGGGTGACCACATATTTCCAACTTATATCCCATTAGCCTCAAAGTGACCAAGGAGAACATGTCTATCTTCCTCCTTCTCTTAAGCATAGTAGCATTTGATCTTGTCACTTCCAAATTCCTGAACACCCCTTTTAATATTCCTTTATATGGCATGTTAATCCTACAGCCAATAGTTCTAGAGATCATCCACTTAATCATCAAGCTTTGATTTCTTTCTGGTGAAAAGACACCACATGACAAAACAATCCAGATATGACACATGTACCCTAGAACTAGCTCTAGGCAAAATATTATAAGTAATCAAATGATTGACAATCTTAACCTCTAGGTTGAAGGACCTATAATCTAGAGGATAATTAAGGTTAACATCTAGAAAAGTCATCACCAAATTCGTAAAACTCTCAACAGTAAAATCATGTTCATTTATCCAAGCAGATACTGCGTCAGGACACTCAAAATCTCCCCTCTGGATGTTAAGGGTTTTAGCTAGGTAGTCAGTGTCAAACCTCAGATCAGTGTTCAAAACTTGGGAGTAGCACCCATTATCATCATAACCCAGGTTAGAATAGAATAAGCTAATGAATGTGGGGTAATACCCCCTGGGTAGGTAGGACATGAATGAGTCCCAATCCTGATGCCTAAACATATCCATTATTTTCCCAAAGTGTTGTTCCATAAAAGTTAGGTCAATAATTTTACCTAAGATGACCTCCTTGGGACAAAAGTCCCTCACATTTCTCATTCTGGCAGCCGCTGACAAAAACCAGTTTTCGTCCATGTACCCGACTTCTTGGGCATCCATAAGTTCGTTAAGCCTAGCCATGGTGAAGATGGATTTGGGCAAGTGGCTTTTGGTAGGTAGTCTATGAAGGCACTAGGAAACAGAGAGAAATAGAGGAATTATCTCAACTTTGAAGGAAAACAATCACTTTTCAACGCGGTGAAACTATATATATCCGCAAGGTTCGGTCAACTGAATTAAGGTTTGGTCAGTTGAATGCAATAAATGCCGCTTGGGCTGAGTCTAGTTAGACGACCGAGGAAGCGTTTGATCGACTAAAACTTTAGGTGACCTTTCAATTTCCACAGCTCAATCAATCGAATGACTTTTGTTCTTGAAGGGTATGGTCGACTGAATAATGTTCGGTTTTGGATTCGATCAACTATAGGTATGCTGAATTGGTTTCGATCGGCTGAATTTCTTATGTATAAAATCGGATAGTCGACCAAACTAGGTCAAAGTCAAAATTCAATGGTACGGTCGACTAAATTCATTAAGGCATGCAAATATAGTCGATCGAATACAATTAACAATGCAATTTTGACCAGATTTTGACCAATTCCTTGTTTTTACTACCCCTTATGGCTAATCCTATGCTTTAAGGAAGAATAATTATCTGATTTCAATTGGAACTCTTCCTTCCTCTTGTCCTATGGGATTAGTTTTCATGATTACCCACAACATTTCTTTTTCTATGCCTCTAGTACCTTTAGATGTACATTTATATAGAATGTGTCATGTCATTAAGAAAATTTTGTATATACGTGAAAGATTTTTCTTATTTGTTCTATTTTTACTAAATGAGGCAGATTTATGACTGTGGGACTTAGAAAGTGAACCCCTTTTGAAAGATTTATCTCTTTTGACTTCTAAGGGTTTATTATGATTATTCTTTTCATATTTAACTATGAGTATGACTTTAGAATAATCACTAATTTCTTTTTCTAAACAGATAATGTTCAATATCTTATGAATCTTTTTCTTTTCTAAGCTAGCATGATAATCCTTTAAATCTTTCAATTGTTTTACTAGCCTCTTATTATCATTTTTCAAAAAGATTTTCTGCTTGGACATCCTAACTAGAAGTTTATGCATTTTAAATAAAGTACACTATAGTTCTTTGTTCAAGGGAAAGCTTTCATTTATCAATTCGGCACATGTGTTGGAATTGGTGTATTCCCAAAAAGGGGAGGTGAATTGGAATTTAAAATCTTTTTCTTAGGTTTAACCAGATATCAGTAATACACAACTTAGGGTTTTTCTAATCATATACCAATTGCGCAGATAATGATATGCAAAAATTATATCATGCACAACATTCACAATATATTAAATATAACAAACATGTGCAGAAATATAAAGTGCTGGAAATTAAAGTAGACACACGATATGTTATTGGGGTCCGACCAGTCCCTGTCTCAAGCTCATAAGCAAGAGGATTCCACTATGCCTCTCTTAATAGGTGGAGCGGCGCCTAATACAATACCTTAACAGAATGGTGCATATAGATCTTCTAACCGGGTCTGAACCAGTCCAAGACTATTCATAGAGTTAGTCTCCCTCTTCTGACCACACGTTAGAAATACAACAAATAATCTATATTTATGTGTACAAGGAAATGCTTCTACTACAAGAAGATATGTGCAACAATAAGCACAAATACACTCACATATGATATGCAAATAAGCTCAATGTGAGAATGTGACTTTCACAAAAATAATATTTTAATAAAGATGTGTATAATGAGTGCTCAAATATTTTATGCCCAAATAAGAATTTCTCCAAAAATATTTTTCTCAATAAGGTGCTAGAGAATCTAGGGTTTATGGCTCAAAAATATTTTTGCAAGCACAAGCAAATGAGCCTTTGAATCTTACAATAAATGTACAAGATTCATAAGAAAATAATATTAACTCCCAAGAATATTTATCAAATGAATTATGTGGGAGAAACTAAAATAATACTCTCAAAATAAGATATAAAAAATATATGTAGGATGAGAGTAAAAAGGATTTAGATTTGTAAAACAAATGGCCAAAGGATGTTTAAAGCAAAGCTCTCTTGAAAGATTTAACAAAATAAATAATAAAGAGAGTATATGTTCAGTATAAATTTTGAGAGAGTTTTTGGGCTAATCAACTTACTAATTATGAGTGATGAGGGGGTATATATAAATATGGGTTAAAATATGACCGTTGGGGAAACAAAGGGTATTTTTGAAAATGTTTAATTAGGTTTAATGAAAAATAACCCTCTTTAACCTTGGTAAAAATTTCACCAACTCGAGAGGTTCAGTCGACCGTATTCAAGGTTTGATCGATCGTATTGCTAAGTTCAGCCTGTTAGCTTTAGTGTATTTCCAAGAAGGGGGGGGTGAATTGGAATTTTAAAAATTATTCTTAGGTTTAGCTAATCTAACATCAGTATATTCGCCACCTAAGGTCTGTTTATACAGTTCCAAATGCGCAGATAAATATAACGTGCGGAAATTAAAATTATGTGCAGCATTCACCAACTATAACATACATGTGCAGAAATGTAAATTGCAGAAAGATAAACAGTGCACACAAGATATGTTATCGGGGTTCATCCAACTGTAAATACGTCCCC
The DNA here is from genome assembly GCF_029873635.1 of Malania oleifera. Taxonomy (NCBI): domain Eukaryota; kingdom Viridiplantae; phylum Streptophyta; class Magnoliopsida; order Santalales; family Ximeniaceae; genus Malania; species Malania oleifera. The sequence goes on from NC_080426.1 coordinate 57,267,251, forward strand.
ACCTCTAGCTCGCAAACCCGAGGATTCCACTAAAGGCTCACTTAACGGGTGGAGTAGCACCGATAACAACCAGGTCAATTACCACAGGCCTGACCTCAACCTTTACAACTAGATCAATTAGCGGGGCTGACCTCAACCTACACCTTAACAGGATGGTGCACCTAACTTTCCTAACCGAGTCTAAGCTAATATGGGACTATTCAATAGGGGTAGTCTCCCTCTTCAGGCCTGTGCTTGGAAATACAACAATATGTTCACAATCAATGAAATTGGTACAATGATTATGCTTTCTTGTAAAGAAAATGTGTACCCAGTTATGTGCAATCACATACACCACCAATAAGATATAATGAGCAGCTTAATGTGGTTTAATATATTAACTCTCAAATATATTTGCAGTCAATGTAATTAGTGCGTGAGAGTGCAAACCAGTATGATCTTTGTATCACAAGATGTATCCAATCTAAATGCTCAAACAACGATATTAGCCAAACTTCATATATCTCAATCAGCAGATTTTCTCAATGTATAAAGCTCAAGTAATGTATAAGTTTGGTTTGCAAAAGGATAACAATATGATCTTTGTATCACAAAATGTATTCAAAATAAATGCTCAAACAAAGATATCAATCAACCCTCATATATTTCAACCAACAGATTTTCTCAATCGTATAAAGCTCAAGTAGTGTATAGATTTGGTTTGCAAAACGAGATTTAATCTTTGTATTCAACAAAAGATATAACTCAATGAATATTGCAACAAAGATTTTTATCACATTAACAAATATCTTTTCAAAGGTTTGTCAAGATAAATCACACAAGATATTTGGAAATATTTTGAAAAGATTTTGCAACCAAAATCAAATACGAGCTTCTCAAGATGTTGCAATGAAGGTGCAATCTCAGAAGATCTAACAAAGTCTTCTTAGGATAGATTTATTAACAAAGTTCCCTAAGAATACTTAAGATTCTGCTCTAAAAACAATCGTATCAATCAAGCACAACATGTAGGAGAGCAAACCTATAGAGCAATCAACTCTTAAATCAAACTTACAAAAGATTTTTGGAAATAGGAGAAGGTAAGTATGAGTGTGTGGAGCTTAGAAATGAGTATTATGGATTTTGGGAATTTCAAAGAATTTCTCATAATCAAAATTTCTAATCTCATACTAATTATTCCAAATAAGGGGGTATTCCACATAAGTGGAATAATCAGAAAAGTTTTAATAATATATAATTAACTTAACCTCGTTTAAAAAAGTTAACCGCAATAAAAAATTCGGACCAACTTGAGAGCACTGGTCGACCAGGACAAGTTCGGTTGACCGAAGTTCTTGAGGTTCGGTCGACCGAGTGTGAAATGAACTGTGATTTTGGATGACGAGACTCGTATGTCCAAAGGCAATTTTCCAGTTTTGTGAGGTTCGATCGACCGAGACCATTTTGAACTGAGCCGATCTGTTGACTAGATCGTTGAGTTCCCACACGTGGGAACTCGGTCGACCAAGTTAGTGATTTTCAAAATATGCTTGGTCGACCAGGAAGTCAATAAAGTTGACTTCTGAGGTGTTTGGTCCACCAGGGTCAAATGAACTACAAGAGTTCGGTCGACCGGACTGTGGTCAACCAGTTGACCTGATCCTTAGTCGGTCGACTTGGGGAAAAATTTACATAAAGTGTCGGTCGACCGAGTGTGCACATTTAGTGCATTTCAGTCATGTTTTAGCCAACAAACACTATATTCAAATGGCTAACACATACAAGTGAGTGTGTGAATGTCCTAAGGTCATTTTTAGGTCATGTTTTAGTTATTTTGATTTGAGCTTACTTATTAGATCATGCATGTAATATGTGTGTGATTATTACAAATCATAAAACCTAATTACTATTACATACCCTTTGAATAAAAATGAAATACAATAAAAATTGGGTCTTCAACTTTACTCTTTCTTTGTACAATATGATCTGCCAATTTGAGTTCATGCATATAACCTCAAACACCCATTAAATATAACAGGTATTTGTCATTATCAAAATCGAGCGTGACCTATAAGGTCAACACGGTCGACCGTGACCATTTTGAACTAGAGATATGGTCAACCGTATTAAGGTGATTTTGACCCCTTTAAGGTTCAGTTGACCAAATTCAGAGGTTCGGTCGACCAAGGCATTTTTCAACTAGAAGTTTGGTCGACTAGGGCATTGGGAATCAGCTAGGTGCCAATTCGGTCAACCAAATAGTTCAAGTTCATTTTAAAAATGGTCAACCGAATAGTCAACCTGTTGACCCTAGTATGTTCGGTCCATCGAGGCTTCTATGTAGGTTTGGGTTCGGTCGACTGAACACACTTAAAGTGTGCATTTAAATCCTAATTCTCATTTGAAGTTACCCTGGTTCATATGGGTATAACTTTTAAGTTATAGGGGACTTTTCCATGTGATGTTTAGGGACCTAAAGTCAATCTACAACCTAGGCTTTTAAATTAAGCCCAAAAATCTGGCATCGGTCGACCTTCGTGATCCCTAAGGTTATTCTATGGTCTTTGAGTTTATATCCACATCATGCATGCCATGCAATTATTACAGACCAAATTAAAACAAAATGCAATTACAATCAGAATAATTATCTTCTTCTTTGCTCTTTTGTTTTCCATGGAAAACTCCAGTGGATGTGAGCTTTAAGGCCTTCTGGCTTCCACTATCCTTTCCCTTATGTGTGCACTAACATATTAAGCCTGCTTAAACACTGGATACACATGTAAGAAACTTGTGATTTGTCATTATCAAAATCAGGGATTGGACTCAAAATGTCAACAACATGATTCATCACAAGAATTATTATAATCATTATCATATAAATCATTGCATGCATCATTAGCAATATAATCATAATTTTCAAGAGATGATTCAATGCATAATATATTCTCGTATTCAACATGAGAATCATCAAGTGCATCAATAACAGAATTATCACAATATTCAATAGATGATTCAGCTCATTGAGCAACACAACATTCAACACAAGAATCATCCTTCACGCTAGAGAGAGAATCATATACCTCATGTCCTATTATTGCCCTAACCCCGTGATTTAACACTTCTAGATCATTTGAGCTTGATGCTATCGAAGTGGTGGTCTCCTTCTCCTAAGTCTCTCCATACTTCTTTTCGAGCTCAACCTAGATCTCTTGTGCACTCTTACATGCCACAATCTCAACAAAAAATTTAGGATCTAATGCAAGATATAACATGTCCATGGCATATGAATTCGCATGCACTAACCTAATATCATTTTCATCCAAGGGTATATGAATTCCATTAAAAATTGTCCACTAGACCATCCAATCCATTGATTTTATAAATACGCTCATTATAATTTTATAGGTGGTGTAATCAACACCATAAAATAATGGAGGACTAGAAAGTGATCGTACCTCTTTGAGTGGGGATACACCAAATTGAGCCATCTCGATCTTTAGTAAAAAATATTTAAGTCAATGCCACAAGGCTCTGATACCAATTGTTGGGATTGGTTTATTCCCAAGAAGGGGGTGAATTGGAACTTTAAAACTTTTGCCTAAGTTAAACCCGATATCAATAATAGTATTGCACAAACCTAGTGTCTTTATATATAATCATGAACCCAATCAAATATTTAAATAATTAAACACAAATATTCAAGTGCTCAAATTTAAAATGTGAAAATTAAAAGCAGGCACAAGAAATGTTATCGGGGTTCGACCAATACTGCCCACGTCCCCGCCTCAGCTCGCAAGCCCGAGGATTACCACTATTACTCACTTAACGGGTGGAGCAGCACTGTTTACAACACCTTACCAGGACGGTGCACCTAACTTTCTAACCGGGGCAAAGTTAATCTGGGACTATTCATAGGGTTAGTCTCCCTCTTTCGACAACCCATTGGGAATACAACCAGTAATATCAAATTCGTGTACAAACAAAGGTGCTTCTAAACTAAGTAGATGATATACAACAGTATGCTCAATACAATTACAAATCGCACTTCAATATAATACAAATGTATAAGCTCAGTGAAGTATAAATGCCAATTCTAAGTTATATGCAACAATAACAATTTATATGTGAGAGTGGTGTGAATATATCTTTGAGTTAAAATATGTATATCAATCACAAACAATAACCTCAAAGATCTCAAGAGCACACTCAAATATATCTAAAACAAATATCAACTATAAATTATAGGAGATATTTGAAATCAAACTTGTTTGGAAAGTATTTCAAAAAAGCACAAAACAAGCCCCCGAATTTCGCAACACAAACGCAAGACCCACAAGCCTTTGAGAGTTATTCCTAATAAAGACACATGAATTAAATCACAAAGGAACACTCAAACTTACTCTCAATAAAATCAATTATCAATCAAGCAGTTTTAGTGTGTAAGCTAATATGAACAATCTCCAAAATATTCTTACTAAAGGATTTTAGCAAGAAGGATTAGTATGAATAGGATATTTGGCTTGTATATGAGAAAATAAGGATTTGGAAATTCAAAGAATTTTTGGCTAATGATATTTGGTAATCTCTTCTTAATCTTTCCAAATGAACTAGTATATATAGATATACACAAAATTATAACCATTAAGGGACATAAGAGTCTTTTTAGAAAAGATTAATGAAGATTAAATAAAATTAACCTTGTTTTACTACAGTTAAAAATGTTCAACCCAAGAGCTTTCAGTCGACTATATTTTAAGTTCGGTCGACCTAATTGTCAAGTTCGGTCGACCGTGAAGATTTTGAGTTGAAGGTTTGGCCAACTGACTCAGGGCAATTTATGAACCCTTCGAGGTTCGGTCGACTATATCTAAAATTTGGTTTGCTATTTATATGGTTTGGTTGACTCAATTACAAATGAACTAGAAGTTCGATCGACTAAGTTGTTGGGGGTCATACACGTGTGAGTTTGGTCGACTAAAGAAGATATGTTCAAAAAGATACAGTCGACCGAGTGAAGTCAAATTGTTGACTTCCATCCATTTCAGTCAACTAAGGCATTTTACACTACCAAGGTTCGGTTGACTGAATTTTCCACAAACCATATTTGGCCCAAATAAAGACCCAAGTTAAATCCCTATTAATGTGAGTTATTAACCTAATTGCTTGAGGGATTCCTATAGTCATTCTATGGTCTTTTTGAGCTTATGCAATCTATCAAGCAAATCATGCAAATATATTATAGACCAAATTTAAAACTAAAAGCAATACAATGAAAATCTTCTTCTTCTTTCTTTTGATCTTCATATTCCCATGGATTATGCCAATAATATGTGCTCTTTAAGGTCTTTCTAGCAATCACGTCACTTTCATGTTTGTGTTCTGAATGACTAATCTATTCAAGTACTTAGGCACAAACATTAGTAACATGCGGTTTGTCATTATCAAAACCAGGGATTGAACTCAAAAAGTCAACAAATACACCCTGTGAGAATTGAGAGAGGAAAAATTAGAAAGCGTAGTGAAATTCTGCAGAATTTGAGAAAAATCAGAGAGAGCTGGAAAGAGAGGGCATTAGGGAGGTTCTGCCGAATTGCAGAGAGTGAAGAGGCAGAGGGGCTAAGAGCAGAAAGGAACCAGAGTAGAGGAGGACCAGAATAGAGAAACAGAAAGCAGAAGGCCTACCCAGACTAAACACCAATTCATACATAGATGGACACTTGGAAGAAGACTGGAGAAGAGGGAAGCCTAAGGTGAAATTTCTAAGTGCCCCTCCTATCTTGTTTGATTCATATGATGTTAGGATGGATGTAAATTGAATGCAGGTGCCCTTCCATCCTCTATGGTTTTGAGCCAGAGATCTTTCATACCTGAACATGAGTTTAGGTTAGAACCTTGGATCTCCAGATGTTCACCTCGAACCTGAATTCTCATTTGGGTCTGAACCAGTCTTAAGAAGCTACCCGAACCCGAATGGGGGTTTCGGTCTTAAAAACAAGTCTTCCTGCATCCAAGTTTGAGCCCGGACCTGAGTCCGGACTCTCTGGACTCGAACACTCAGCCTAACTTTCTAACTAAAGCCCAATAACTCAAACCACTTTTAAAATAAAAATTTTGGGCCTACTTTTGAAATAATGATATGCTAGCCCATTTGTTTTGAAAAGTTAACAGGGCCTCACCATCATTTCAAAAATACCTAGGCCCAATAACCAATTTCTAAAATAACCCAGCCCATCCTAACTTTTTAAAACCATCATGTTTTAACTTTTTAAAACTGACCCATTTCAACCCTTAGCCCAGCCCATTCCAACTTTCTAAAACTAGCATGTTTTAACTTTTTAAAACCAGCCCATTTCAACCCTTAGCCCAGCCCATCCTAACTTTTTGAAACAAGACCGTTTGTTAAAATAAAAAAAATAAAAAAAAACCTAGCCAAGCCCATTTAATTCTAACCTCTAGGCTCAAAATTTTAAACAAAACCCGAAAGCCCCTCCTAACTTTTGACTCAAAGCCCGAGCTCATTTGAAAATTAAATCAAAGCCCATACCTAACTAAACTGCACGTGTTTGGCATCATGTGACTCACTCGGGTTTACCCAAGTTCCCTCAACTCACACGAGTCCACCCTCTTCCCGCTCACTAGGTTCGGACAAGTCAAGCTTGTTCATGAACCCTGACCTTTGAACTTGAGAACCTAATCCAGGTAAGAAACTCTAACCAATCCAAGCATGAATTGTCACTCTTGAATTCACAAAACTTAGAAATGAATATCAGAACAGTCAACATTGAGATTAGTGCAATATTTAGTTCACACAATCACACATAAAAAGGGGGGAATAAAAGAAAATGAGAAAAGGAAAACTCATCTTGCGGTCTTGATTTTGATAGCCTGGTTAATTGAACTTGAAATTTAGGATAGCAATCAAAAGGGGGGGGGGGTGAATTGGTTTATTTAGATTAAACTTATTATTTTTCTTTTTATTCTTACTTGTTGTAATTCAAGACTCTAAAGTGAATTAATCAATTTGCAATTTAAACCAAATCAAATCACAAACTTAAAACAATACAATCCAATCAAATATATTACTCAACCAATCATTCAAGAATAATTTTTCCCTTTGATAGAAGTCCTACGACTGTTTTGCAAAGCCTGTTTTGAATGAATTTTTATTGCTTTATCTCTTAACCAAGACTTCCGCAAATTAACCAACGTACTCCCTTTTTGGGTTTTCGCAAACGGTTAATAAAAACATACTTTCTTAAATCAAGAGACTTCCTTGAATATGATGTATAAGCCCGCCCTGCAACTTGCACTTGATATACACAGTATATAATGCGGAAAGTAAAGAGAGTAAGGAGAAGAAGAACACTGAGATTTACGAGGTTTGGCTTATTCCCAGCCTATGTCCTCGCCTTTGGTCAATACCACCAAAGGATTCCACTAAGTATGCTTTTTACCGTGCAGGGCAAGCCTTTCCAAAAATCCCTCTTTTAGGTAGAGAAACCTCTCCAAGTGAACAATCCTCACTCGGTCCAACGATCCAAACAAGCCTTGAACCGTCAATGATACAAAGAGATTGCTATAATGATAAAGAGTTTGTTTTGAATAATCAAACTCAGAGTGTGTATCTTGGCTTTGATATTTCAGCAGAGTTTTAGAACTTTTCTCCCAGATGGAGTGTGAGCAATAGAATGCTTTGAGAGATTGAATGTTTTAATTTCAAGAGAGCTGAGTAATTGCTAGGATGATTAAATTCTTGAGTTTAAAGGAGTATTTATAGGCATTTTTGGCTTAGTTTCCTTGTTCCCCAAGAGTCTTTGAGTAGTTTCCAAGTTTTTACAATATTCATATTTTGAAAAACCAATTTTTGAAATTTTCCCATTGGGGTTTAAAAAATAAAATCCATGGAGTTAGTCGGCTGGACAGGTGACTGGGTAGTTTAAAAATCACAAGGTCAGTTGGCTGGACAGGCGACTAGCACCATTTTGTCTCCCAAAAATTATTTCAAGAAATTGTCATTCGGCTGGCAAAACACAGTTCATTTTGAGTCAGTCGGCTGACTGTCAATCGGCTAGGTAATTTTGCCTTGGTTAAGTCAGTCGGCTGGACAGATAAAAAACTGGTTTTTCTTTTTGATTTTTCCATTTCAGCTTTACACTTATGATTTTATTTTTCATAAAATACTTCAGGGATTTTAAAATGAGTTTCCTAAGTTCATATTGGTCCCTTAAAGAGTTTCATAATTTCTAAATTGTCACTTGATATGAAGTACTTACAACAAGCTTTTCTTTAAACATGATGCTTCAAGTCTTTGATAAGCCTCTTGACTTTAAGTCCCCTTTTTATCTTTAAGCTTTTAAGTACTAAGGCTTCAAGTATTTTTCTTTACTGCTTGCAAAGATCTGTTGAAGCTTTCTCTTGATATTCATAACTTGTTCTCTTGATATGATGAAAATGCAAAAAAATTTCTCTTGATGATGCTTTAATTCATAGCTTCTTTCTCTTGTGTTAAGATATATATTCTTGAAACAAAAACACTCAACAAGCAAGTTATACCAACATCATTTGTTATCATCAAAATAAGATTGAAAAGCCTCATTTGTCCAACAATGTCCCCCTTTTTGATGATGACAAATGAGAAGAAAAAATAATGATAAAAATAAACTCCCCCTTACTATATGCTCCCCTTTACTATATGCATATGTATCCAGTATCAAAACTCATAGTTTTCATGCACATACACTTCAATAGATATACATCCACATAAGCATTAGATACATAGTTCATAATAGATTCATAACATAACATAAGTACTCATGTACTTTTATCTTCGCTTGTCACAAAAACTCTCCCCCTTTAGACATCAATCAAAAAGTAGGGGAAATAAGGAAGCAAAGCTACCATCCAAAATTATAGTACATATCAAAATAAAAAACAGTTTTTCAAGGAAAATAGAACATCAATTATCATCAGCTTCATCTTCATCTTGTTCTTCTTTGCCTGATTCATCAGCTTCACCTTCATCTTCTTCTTCTTCTTCTTCTGATTCATTAGCTTCACCTTCCTCATTTTCTTCTTTTGTGTTTGCCTCATCATCACCGTTGCCATCTTGAGAGTCCTCTTCATCACTACCATCAGTACTCGCAGGAGCTAAACTAATATCCATAGGATCTGAAGGACGAGATGAACTAACAAGGTGTTTTTCAATGCGAACAACACTTTTATCAAGTGAGGAATAATTTTCTTGAAGAGTGGAGAAGTTGGTCTGAAGAGAGTGAAGTTTGGTTTGCATGTTTTGACTAAAATTGGTAAACTGTTGAAAAAATGGATTGAACCAAGTATGAGATCCAGCAACAAGAGGAGGAGGAGGTGCATGACCTCCACTTCCTTTAAGAATCCATTCATTATTGCGTTTTTTATATCCCATCAATTTAAGAGTAGTAAAGTTAAAAATATCATAGTGAGTACGTTTGAAAAAAAGATCAGATGATGAGGATATATGTAATTTGGAAAAAAGCAGATTTAGAGTTCCTCCATAAGGTTGGGTAACTCGTCGTGCCTCGCCTCTACACGTGTGATCATCCATTGAAGCATAAGGCTTGGTAAGTCCAGCTTCTTGCCTTGAGCAGGCACCAGAGAATGAAACAATCAGCATAAGAAATAAAGGCATGAGATCCTGCTTGAGGAAGGATGTTATATGTGATGATTTGGTGCAATATTTGCTTTTGAAGATTTAGGTGTTTATATAAGGGAGGACCTTCAAATGACACAGGGGCATGTTCCAATACCAAAGGAAGAAATTCTCCCAGAGTGAAGTCTTGCTCGTAAATCCAAGACGTTCCAAAAGTAGGACATCTAAAGTCGCTATTTGGTATGTGAAAAATTTTTGCAAATGATTCAGGTGTAAGAGATATGGACTTCCCCATGACTTTCGTTGAAACCTCGTTTCCTTCTCGAACAAGATTCGTATAGAAAAGTTTGATAAGAGTCAGGAAGTGACCCTTAGCTTGGAATAGTATGAAGTATTTTCCATCCAAAAGTTTCGAATAATGAAAGGATGTGTGGAAAATTAGAGGAAAAGAAGGAAGTGTCAAGGATTTTACCAAGAAGAGGTTCTGTCATGCTTAGTTGATTGTTGTAGAAGGTTTTGGCTTGAGGAGCTACGAGCCATTATTCAATGGCTAGATATTCAGTGTGTTGTTGCAAAAAGGTAGATGCTTTCTTGCTTCCAACGGACTTGATCCTCGGCATTTTGATGATTTTTTGGTGTTGGAGGTGGATCTTTGGTGATATTTTGAGAAAGAAGAACAGAGGAGAGGAAGAGGTAGAATGTACGGCTGAGAGGAAACCCTAGGTCAGTTGGCTGACCACACGAATGACTCGTATTTCTATAAATAAAGTTAGGGTTTTTCATCAATCAGTTGGCTGACTGCTCTCTATTTTGAATATTAATCATTTAGTCAGTCGACTGGGTCTGGAGCCAGTCGACTGGCTTCATCCTGTTTGTTTATTCTTCACTCAATTTCTCTATTATGCAATAGACCTAGCTCGCTCATAATATTTATAAATCTATCTTCTGTGAGAGGTTTAGTACATATATCTGCCCATTGATCATGTGTATTAATAAATTCAAGAATTATGTCTCCTTTTTGAACATGATCTCTTAAAAAGTGATGCCTTATATCTATATGCTTGGTTCTTAAGTGTGAGATAGGATTTTTTTTATATATTAATCACACTTGTATTATCACACTTTATTGGTATTGTTTTGTAATCTATATTGAAGTCTTTCAATTGTTGTTTAATATATAGTATTTGTGCACAACAACTTCTGGCTGCTACATATTCAGCTTCGGCGGTTGATAAAGCTATGGAGTTTTGTTTCTTTGAAAACCATGATACTAAGGATTGTCCGAGAAAGTGACATGTGCCACTTGTACTTTTTCTATCAACTTTACATTCAACATAATCAACATCAGAATAACTTATCATTTTGAAATCAGTATCTTTTGGATACCATAAACCTAGATCAAGTGTTGCTAGTAAGTACCTAAGTATTCTTTTAACTGCTGTTAGATGTGATTCTTTAGGTGCTGATTGAAATCTTGCACACATACATACATTGAACATAATATCGGGTCTACTAGTAGTTAAATATAGTAAACTACCAATTATTCCTCTATAGTGTTTTGTATCTACTTGTTTTCCCTTTTCATCTCTATCAAGGCTAGTTGAAGTACTCATCGGGGTTCCTATTGGTTTACTTCGTTCCATATCAAAATTTTTAAGCATATCTTTAATGTATTTAGTTTGATTTATAAACGTTCCATTTTTAGCTTGTTTATAAACATTCCATAGTGCTTGGCTTCCTTGACGAAGTATCCCATGTATAATTTCTTATTCTTTTTATTTGTATTACCATTATATCCTATTCCTTCTTTATTTCCATGAAGCCTTTGCTGTCCAATCATCTTGTCAAAATTATCTTTACCTTTGGTAAAGTTATATATAATTTTCTCCTTATCATCTACTAATTTCTTAAGTTCATTTACTTCTAAATCCTTTTTATTCAAATTTTCTTTATGAGTTTTGCCTAATTCTTGAGTTACTTTATTTACTTCCTCTTCTAACTTTTCAATATAAGAGTCTTTTTCTTTTTCAATGGTTCTGAATGATTCAAGTTGCTTCAATAGTTATTTATTTTGATCTTTCAAGGTTATATTTCTTTTGGAAATTTTTATAAATCTTTTATGCAAAGAAAACAACTCAGCTTGCAATTCCTTATAGGAAGACATGCTGTCACATGACTCATCACACGACTCATTGTAAGATTTTATAGACGAATAGTAGGAGTTTACCTCTTCTTCATTCGTCATGAAGCATATATTTGCCATCTCTTGTCCGCTTGATTCGTTTTCTGTTTTGCTGGAGCTTGAGTCATCCCAAGTGGCCTTCATAGCTTCCTTATTTTTCTTCTTGTCTTTCTTGAGCAATGGCTAGTCCAGTTTGATATGCCCTGATTTCTTGCAGTGATAGCAAATTGGAGGTTCAGTCTTACTTTTATTTTCTTTCCTACTTGTCTCTCCTTTTTTTAGGTTTCTTTTTATTAAACTTTCTAAGAAATCTTTTATTATTTCTATAGAACTTACCTAGTCTCTTAGTGATGAATGATAATTCATCTTTATCTAAGTCACTTGTTTCACTTTTCTCTTCACTAGAGCTGTGGCTAGACGCTTTTAGTGCAATAAATCTTTTATGCTTTGGTTCAGGATTCCTTTCTTTTAAGTCCATTTCATAGGTAAGAAGTGAACCTATGAGTTCATCTAAAGAGGTGGTCTTAAGATTTATACCTTCTATGATAGTTGTAGCCTTTGGTTCCCATATAGAGGGAAGGCCTCTTACAATTTTTCTAATCATTTCGTAGGTAGTATAAGTTTTCCTTAAGGCACTTAATGAATTTATTATGTGGGTAAATCTAGTGTACATACTTGATATTGTTTCATCAGAATTCATCTTGAATGCTTCATATTTGCTTGTCAACATGTCTATTCTAATGTCTCTAACATCAATTGTTCTTTCATATGTTACTTCTAGTTTGTCCCAAATTTGTTTGGCCATTTTGTAGGCCATGAGCCTATTAAATTCGTTAGCATCTAGAGCACAGTATAGAGCATTTATATCATTTAAGTTGATTTGAAGCATCTTATAGTCTGAATCAGTTATATCCTTTGTCTCTTTTGGAATATGTTTTCCATCTACTATCTTGGTAGGAATAAGGTCTCCATCCATATCTACTTCCCATGCTTTCCAATCTATGTGTTGGAGATAAATTTGCATTCTATTGTTCCAAAAGGTGTAATTATGTCCACAGAAGATTGGTAGACGGGTTGAGGATTGGCCCTCACCGAAGGGTGCTACTCCTATATTTGCCATTTGATCTTTTTATAACTTTTTGTTAAGAGTTACTATAATTAGGCTCTGATACCAATTGAAATTTCGGATAGCAACCAAGAGGGGGGGTGAATTGGTTTATTTGGATTAAACTTATTATTTTTCTTTTTATTCTTACTTGTTTTAATTCAAGACTCTAAAAGTGAATTAATCAATTTGCTATTTAAACCAAATAACACTACAAACATAAAATAAAATACAATCCAATCAAATATAAAACTCAACCAATCATTCAAGAATAATTTTTCCCTTTGATAGAAGTCCTGCGGCTATTTTGCAAAGCCTGTTTTGAATGAATTTTTATTGCTTTATCTCTTAACCAAGATTTCCGCAAATTAACCAACGTACTCCCTTTTTAGGTTTCTGCAAATGGTTAATAAAAACGTACTTTCTTAAATGAAGAGACTTCCTTGAATATGATGTATAAGCCCTCCAACCTACACTTGATATACACAGCATATAATGCGGAAAGTAAAGAGAGTAAGGAGAAGAAGAACACAGAGATTTACGACGTTCGGCTTATTCCCAGCCTACGTCCTCTCCTTTGGTCAATTCCACCAAAGGATTCCACTAAGTATGCTCTTTACCGGGCAGAGCAAGCCTTTACAAAAATCCATCTTTTAGGTAGAGAAACCTCTCCAAGTGAACAATCCTCACTCGGTACAATGATCCAAACAAGCCTTGAACCGTCAATAATACAAAGAGATTGATTTGAAAAATCAAACTCAGAGTATGTATCTTGGCTTTGATATTTCAGTAGAGTTCAGAAATTTTCTCCTAGATGGAGTGAGCAATAGAATGCTTTGAGAAATTGAATGTTTTAATTTCAAGAGAGCTGAGTAATTGCTAGGATGATTAAATTCTTGAGTTTAAAGGAGTATTTATAGGCATTTTTGGCTTAGTTTCCTTGTTCCCCAAGAGTCTTTGGGTAGTTTCCAAGTTTTTACGACGTTCATATTTTGAAAAACCAATTTTTGAAAATTTCCCATTGGAGTTTAAAAAATAAAATTTGTGGAGTCAGTCGGCTGGACAGGCGACTAGCACCATTCTGTCTCCTAAAAATTATTTCAAGAAATTGTCAGTCGACTGACAAAACACTGTTCATTTTGAGTCAGTCGGCTAGGTAATTTTGCCTTGGTTAAGTCAGTCGGCTGGACAGATAAAAGACTGGTTTTTCTTTTTGATTTTTCCATTTCAGCTTTACACTTATGATTTTATTTTTCATAAAATATTTCAGGGATTTAAAAATAAGTTTCTTAAGTTCATATTGGTCCCTTAAAGAGCTTCATATTTTCTAAATTGTCACTTGATACGAAGTACTTACAACAAAATTTTCTTTAAACATGATGCTTCAAGTCTTCGATAAGCCTCTTGACTTCAAGTCCCCTTTTTATCTTTAAGCTTTTAAGTACTGAGGCTTCAAGTATTTTTCTTTACTACTTGAAAAGATTAGTTGAAGCTTTCTCTTGATATTCATAACTTGTTCTCTTGATATGATGAAAATGCATGATGCTTTAATTTATAGCTTCTTTCTCTTGTGTTGAGATATATATTCCTGAAACAAAAACACTAAACAAGCAAGTTATACCATAATCATTTGTTATCATCAAAATAAGATTGAAAAACCTCATTTGGCCAACAGGATCCATCCCCAGACCCTAAGTTTGACCTTATTCCCAGAAACACCCATTAGTGTTCAAGTCACGAGCTCGAACTTCACATCTCAAAAGATCGTGGGGAGTTCGAAGAAGCTTGAAAGAAGAGGCCTAGGGCTGGAGAGGAAAGTTTAGCTCTTTAGAAATTTGAGATCGTGAAGTGTCTGAATATTAAGTTCCTTCGAAGCTGGACAGAGAGTTAGAAAGAAGAGCTCGAAGGGAGTTAGGGTTTTCATTGACCAAGGAGCCTTAGAAGGAGATTCAGAACTCGAACGAACCAAAAGAAGAATTTGGGAATCTGAGAACCCTCGTTGAAGAACCGAAGCAGAGGGTGAAGAGCTAGGGTTTCTTCTAATTCAACATAAGGGGATAAGTGAGAAGAGAGGTAGAGCTAGAGACTTAGGGTGGTGAGTTAGGTTTCTCGATCGGAGGGGTTGTAGGAGCATAGGCTAGGGTTCCAAACGAACGTGTGCTCGTAGAAGAGGAAGAAGGATTCAGAGAGGGAGAGATGGGAAGTAGAGAGCATTCAGAAGAGGGAAGAGTGAAAAATGAAAAAGAGAAAAAAATAGTTTAAATATGAAAAGCCTTGTGTCTACAAGATTGAAACACGTGGCGTGTTTTGGTCCATCCAATTAAGCCAGGTGCGAGGCGTTTCTGTGGCCGTTGATCACTGATCCTTACCAATGGTTGAGATTGCTCATATTAACTGCAATGATGCACATCTGCTCTTCCATTCATGGCATAACATTTAGCTTTTCCTCATCTGTAGGATCAAAAGGTTTGAAGCGACCAAATCTGGGCCATTCATAACGTGTCTCCCTAAAAGGCTAGGATTGCCTCGTGTGAGGCACCCCTTCAAATCCCATGCCCTTCCTGCACGCTTTGTGACACGTGGCCATCCTATCCATCACCTTTAATGCTGGCCTTTGCCATCTCTCAATTGCTTGATTGTATTTTTCTTTGAACACACAGGATGATGCCATATGGGCAATCCACTCCACACGTCACACAACACGTGGCACCTTATCTCCCTCACAATTATTGCAAAAGGCAGTGTCATCTCCTGCCGTCCGATTCCCGCTCTGCATCAATGGTCCATTGTTGACCTTATAGGTCACGCTCAGTTTTGATAATGACAAATACCTATTGTATTTGATGCATATTTGAGGTTATGTGTAGGAACTCTATTTGGCAGATCATAATACACAGAGAAAGGGGGAAGTCGAAAATCAAATTTTTATGTGTTGTAATATATTTCATTTATACAAAGGGTCTATAATGGTAATTAAGGTTTATGGTTTGTAATAATCACACACAGATCATATGCATGATCTAATACGTAAGCTCAAACCAAGAATAACTGAAACAAGACTTAGAAATTACCCTAGGACACTCACTCATGCATACACATGTTTGATAATTTGAAATAGGGTATTCGTTGGATGAAATAGGACCGAATTGCACGAAATGTGCACCTTCGGTCGACCCGAAATTTATGTTCATTTTGCCCCCAATCGACCGAACTCGGACCGGGTCAACTGGTTGACCATAGCCCGGTCGATCAAACTCTTGTAGTTCAATTGGCCCCGGTCGACCAAACTTCCAAGGAAGTCAACATTTTGACCTCCTGGTCGATCGAGAATGAAAAGCATTGCACCAACCTAGTCAACCGAGTTCCCACGTGTGGGAACCCAACTGTTTGGTCGACCAATTAGTTCAATTCATATTGACCCTGGTCGACCAAACCTCGAAAATATTGAAAATCACCTTCGGACTTACATGTCTGTTCGACTAAAGACCGCAGTTCATTTTTAACCCGATCGACTGAACCCCTAGAACTTGGGTCGACCAAACCTGTCTTGATTGACCGATGCTCTTGGGTTGGACCTATTTTTTTTACCGTGATTAACTCGGTTAAACAGGGTTAAATTAATTAAATAATAATAAAACTTTTCTAATTATTCCAACCATGTCCTTAACAGTTATGATTTAAGGGATGTCAATATATACCCCTTCATTTGGAATAGTTAGGAATTGGATTAGCTATCTTACTTAAAAATTCTCTCTCAAATTTCAAAAGTCCTACTATTGATTGCTAAGCTCCATTCACTCACTGTCACCTTCTTTCATTGCAAAAACACTTCGCAAGTGTGATTTAAGTGATTGTTTGATCAAAAGGTTTGCTCTCCTTGATTTGTGATTATTTGATACGATTTTCTTGAGAGCCAAACCTAAGTAATCTTAGGGGACTTTATTGATAAGTGTAATGACCCAGTCCTTTTGGACTTAGACCAATTCTCATTATTACAACCCTCCAAAAGGGAACTTCATCTAAGATTTACCACATGATTCAAATGCGTACGTAAGCTGTTCAAAAACAATCTCCCAGTCCTTTTAGCTATTAGGACTGACGCACTGATGGACCTAAAAACAAAGGTTGTATGATAGGATGAGACACCTCTCAGTAAGGAAGAAGGAGTTACAATAGTGTGTGACTGCATACATGCATATTTTCATTCAACATCTCGAATATAAATCAAATATTTTCAATACAGTAATGCATCAGTCATATCATTATTCATATTACAAAATTCCCATATCTGTCTTTCGACCATTCAATGATTTATCA
The DNA here is from genome assembly GCF_029873635.1 of Malania oleifera. Taxonomy (NCBI): domain Eukaryota; kingdom Viridiplantae; phylum Streptophyta; class Magnoliopsida; order Santalales; family Ximeniaceae; genus Malania; species Malania oleifera. The sequence continues at coordinate 57,284,462 of NC_080426.1, forward strand.
GATGACCAACAGAAAAATATCCCTATAATCAGTTCTACCACGTGGCTCGTATTGTGCACTGATACTTGTCCAATGCCCTGTTCATGCAGACACTGCTGAGTACCTACATACGATTCGACTGCCTCCATTGGCCCAATATCAGCCAATGGTTTGACCCTGCTAGCTGACCATCTTGGTACCCACATCATTTAATAAGTGTGGTTGCACGTGTACATCTAGCTATGATACCGCGCTGTATCATATAACAGTAGTTTATTTCCACTCTGCAAAGAAAGTATTTTTCAACCCTCTCGGGACTCTCAAGTTGTGGATAACCTGCGCAATTCCAGTATTTTTCACAAATTCACATAATAGCATTGGGTTCAAACCGGCGTCTTTCCACTCAATTTACCCCTCTTTGTTTACTGATGCGGCTTGGTGTATCACTAGCCTCTGTTTAATCACATTTTCAGTATAACAAATTTGGAACTTCATTCCCATATTCTATAGCAATAGTATAGAAAATCCATTCATTCTCATAACAACATATATCACACAAGTTTGATACAAAAACCCGCTAAATGATAGAAATTCAATATACATAGTTTAACTAAACAAATAAAGGAATCGAGCCTCTCCTACTATAGTATAAACACAAATAATGATGTTTGTAAAATTTGGAGATCATACGTCGAAATCCTTGTTTTTACCAAAAAACGTAAAATCGTCAAATCGGCATTTCTGCTCGGTAGAATTTCACAAATAAGCAATTAAATCATACATAATAGCATAAACTAGTTTTTTACCAGTTTAGTTTTCCAAAATAAATTTTGTAATCAAGTTCCCCTTACCTCATATTTGAAATGAAACTTCGTATGAAAACGGTCCAAAAAGACAACCCGAGATCCCGAATACCTAAAACCACAGAACATAACCTTACTATGTTTTCTACTGCTATCCAAATATCCAATCAAAATTAGGATCAGATTCCTACCTCGATTCTTAGGAAAAACTGAAACTCTCCGAAACGACGATCCGATCCACTAAAAGTGTAGAGTTTCCTCTTCTGATCCACACAGTACCCTCCGTTTTTGGAAACGGACGACGAACGAAAAAGGATCTTAGAGAGAGAGAGAGAGAGAGAGAGAGAGAGAGAGAATAAGAGAATTTATAGAATAAATCCTAACTTAGCCCTTAAGTAATCTAAATAAATATCTCCTCTAAGATATTTATATATAAATATCTCAAAATATCTCTTTTCAAAATATCTTCTCCAAAATATCTCTTAATTTATTTATTTATTTTATGTTTATTTATTATTTATTATTGTTATTATTATTATTATTTATTTTATATATATTTTAATTTTTATTTATTTATTTATTTATTTTATTTTTTTCTCGGGGTCAAGTTACTACAATCTCCCCTCCTTATAAGAATTTCATCCTCGAAATTAACCAACTGATACCAAGCATACTCTACCTTACGTCGGAGACCTACAGAAGAGTCGGCAGCCACCCTTAAAGCAGCTTCGGTTCGAAGTTATTATCTACCCTCGCTTATGGCGGAGGAATACCGTGGTTACAATGTGATGCTTCGGAAGATTGCACACACACACAAAACTCTCCTGAAGACAATACCACCTATACTACTATACATAACTACGTACCATCCGAAAATAACTGCGGGTACTTCTGGAGTATTTCTGACTCTAACTCCCATGAAACTTCCTCCACTGCATGGTTACGCCATAATACATTCGCTAGCGGTATTTCCCTTGTCCATAACTACTGAACTTTCTGATCTAATATCAGTACTGGTACCTCTTCATATGATAAAGCCTCACCGATCTCTAGAGGTTTGTAACTCAATACATGCGATGGATCTGGTATGTACTTCCTTAGTACAGACTGTGAAATACATCATGAACTCGGGATAATGCTAGAGGTAAAGCCACTCGATAAGCAACCGAACCTATCCTTTCAAATATTTCAAAAGGCCCGACGTACCGAGGACTTAGCTTCCCCTTCTTCCTGAATCTCATCACCCCTTTCATCGGAGCGATTCTCAAAAATACCATATCTCCTACTTCAAATTCCAACTCTCGTTGACGAGTATCAGCATAACTCTTCTGTCGACTCTGAGCTGCTTTAATTCTTTCCCTAATCAATGCGACCTTTACAGAGGTCTGCTGAATCAGTTCTGGACCTAGTCTATGCCGCTCACCTACCTGATCCCAGTACAATGGAGATCGACACCAACAACCATACAAAGCCTTATAAGGTGCCATCTCTATGCTCGCCTGGTAACTATTGTTATATGCAAATTCAACAAGCGGTAGATATCATATCCAACTATTACCAAAATCTAGTATACAAGCCCGCAACATATCTTCTAACGTCTGAATAGTTCTCTCCGATTGTCCATTCGTTTGTGGGTGAAAGGACGTACTGAACATCAATCACGATCCTAAGGCATCCTACAAACTTTTCCAGAAACGAGATGTAAAACGCGGATCTCGATCTAAAACAATAGATATAGGAACAACATGGAGTTGTACCACCTCCTGCACATAAAGTTTTGCCAGCCTATTCAGAGAGTAGCTGACTCTGATTGGAATGAAGTGTGCAGTCTTCGTCAACCGATCTACTATAACCCATATGGCATTCTGCCCATGCATCGCCGCAGGTAAACCCGTCACAAAATCTATCGAGACATGTTCCCACTTCCACTCAAGGACGTCGAGTGGTTGAAGTGGTCCTGCCAGCTTCTGATGTTCTGCTTTGATCTTCTAACATGTCAAGCACTCTTCTACAAATTGGGAAATCTCTCTTTTCATATTAGACCATTAGAAAGATTCCCTAAACTCCCAGTACATTTTCATACTACCAGGATGTACAGTGTAGAGCAAACGGTGTGCCTCCTTCAGAATAACCTGTTTAATCCTGGAATCATTCAGAACACAAACCCTACTATGGAATCTTAGTATCCCATCACTAGAAATACTGAAGTCTGGCTTTAAACCATTCCGAACTCCCTCCATAACCTCAACTAACTCTGGATCCTCTTTTTGCGCTACACGAATCCTCTTTTGTAAGGTCGGTTGCACCACCAAGCTGGCAAGGACAGCCTGATGATTTCCTTCTACCACTTCCAAGCCCAACCTTTCTAGGTCCATACAAATTTGGTGCTAAACTCCTATCGCTGAAATAGACACATCAACGACTTCCAACTCAGAGCATCAGCTACCACATTAGCCTTTCCTAGGTGATAGCTAATAACATAGTTGTAGTCTTTAATCAACTCTAGCCACCTACGTTGTCTCATGTTTAGCTCCTTCTAGGTGAAAAAGTACTTAAGACTTTTATGGTCAGAAAAAATCTCGCACTTTTCACCATACAAGTAATGCCACCAAATTTTTAATGCAAATACTACCGCTGCTAATTCCATATCATGTGTCGGGTAGTTCTTCTCGTACACTTTAAGTTGCCGAGAAGCATAAGCAATTACTCTACTCTGCTGCATTAGAACACAGCCAAGACCCTTCTTAGAGGCGTCACTATAAATAACGAATCCACCATCCCCTGAAGGAATGGTCAGGACTGGAGCAGTAACCAGTCGCCATTTCAGCTCCTGGAAACTCAACTCACACTCCTCAATCCAAACGTATCTCACATTCTTCCTTGTGAGTCGTGTCAAAGGACCTTCTAAACTGGAGAACCCTTCCACAAAACGACAGTAGTAACCTGCAAGACCTAAAAAGCTTCTGACTTCCTGAACATTCTTCGGTCTCGCCTAGTCCACTACTGCTTCAATCTTACTCGGATCCACGGATACACCTTCCTTGGACATGACGTGACCAAGAAACACAATCTTCTCTAGCCATAACTCACACTTCTTCAATTTAGCATACAATTTCTTATTCCTAAGCATTTGCAAGACAAGCCTCAAATGCCCCTCATGCTCTGCAGCGCTCCTAGTATACACTAGGATGTCGTTGATAAATACCACGATGAACCGGTCTAAATATTCATGAAAGACCCTATTCATCAAATCAATAAACGCTGCAAGTGCATTAGTAAAACTAAAAGGCATAACCATAAATTCATAATGGCCATACTGAGTTCGAAATGCCGTCTTAGGAATGTCTTCCGCTTTCACCTTCAGCTGGTGATACCCAGATCGTAGATTAATCTTAGAGTAGATCTATGTGCCTTGAAGCTGGTCAAAAAAATCATTGATCCGAGGTAGCGGATATTTATTCTTTACCGTCACCTTGTTCAGTTCTGTGTAGTCGATGCACATCCTCATCGACCCATCCTTCTTCTTAACAAACAAAATAGACGCTCCCCAAGGAGAAACACTAGGACGAATGTACCCCTTATCTAGGAGCTCCTGAAGTTGTTCCTTCAGTTCTTTTGATTCAATTGGAGCCATACGATACAAAGCTTTCAATATCGGCACCGTACTTGGAACTAGCTCTATCGCAAATTCCACTTCCCTGTCCGGGGGTAACCCTGGCAAGTCCTCTAGAAACACGTCAGGGAACTAGCACACTACAACAATTATTTCCAACTTATTTTCTTTAACCGGCGTATCTTTCACAAACGCCAGATACCCTTGGCAGCCATCTAGTAGTAGCCTCCTAGCTTCCAAAGATGAAAGGATCCGTGGTGCAAAACGCACACATGACTCCTGGAATTTGAATTCCTGCTCCCTTGGTGGTTTAAACAACACCTCCCACTTACGACAGTCAATACTAGCATAACTGGCCGACAACCAGTCCATCCCAAGGATGATATCAAAACCATGCATGTCATAGACCACTAGATTAACTGGTAGTATTCTTCCCTGAATTTCCACAGGGAAGTTATGAACTAACCTACTACACCTGACTGCAGACCCAGACGGCGTAGTCACTACTAGTTCATAATCCAACAGTTGCATCTCCAAACCACATAGTTTAACAAAATCATGGGAAATAAAAGAATGCGTAGTTCCAGAATCAAAAAGTACTACAGCTTCATGAAAAAACACATAAATAGTACCTGTGACCACGTCACCAGCATTCTTAGCGCCACCAGGAGTCAGAGAATATACCCTAGCCTGGGCAGTACCCCCCTGCTGATCGCCATGCTGTGTTAGAGCATTCCCTCTATATTGCTGTTGCATGACTCCATCATTCCTCCACCTCGAACAGTCTCTCATCTAATGTCCTTGTCTACCACACCGCATACAGGCTCCCGTAGACAACCAACACTGCCCCTAGTGTTTCTTACCACATAAAAAGCAATGTGGAACACTTGGGGAATTTTAGGACGTGCCACCACTATTTTTCTTCCACTTACTCTGTCCTGCCCCAGATGAATAATTAGGAGGCGCTGGCCTCTTCTTCGTAACCTGAACTTCTGCATCCTCTAGTAAACACTCCTCTGCTACTGTGGCTTTATCAACCAACGTAGCAAAATTCTGCAACTGCAGAATCACCGTCTGCTTACGGATCTCGCTCCTCAGACCCCTTTAAAACTTCCAAGCCTTCTTTACTTCATCAGGAATCACGAATGGAGCAAATTGAGACAGGTCCTAGAACTTGGCAGCGTACTGCTACATTGTTAGTGAACCCTATGTCAATTTCATAAATTCCTTCATTTTCGCATTTCTAATTGTGGCCGAAAAATAACGTTCAAAGAAGAGCTCTTTGAATTGGGCCCATGTCAACACTATCGGTATCAGTCGGTGCTCCTCCATCTACTTTACCAACCCCCACCATCTCTCAGCCTCCCTTGCCAACTTGAACGTGGCAAAGGTGACTTTCTGCTTTTCAGTGCAGTTTAACACACCTAAGATCTTCTCAATCTCCTAGATCCAATTCTCAGCATGAACTGGATCTGTACTGCCCACAAAAGCAGAGGGCTTCAATCTGGTGAACTACTCAATGGAGCAACCCAACTCAGTCATAGAACGATCCTGCCCTCTATTCGTACGCACTACCTCAGCCATAAGCTGCTATGCGAATTCACGTAACACACTAGTAGAGTCATTACCAGCCTCGGGGCCGGCACCCTCACTACTACTGCCACCTATATTGGCAGTGATATCCCTGGATTCCATCCTGAAAACATTTACAAGAATCCATTAGAAGGTAATAACCTAAGCATCAACTAACACTATCATACTATAGACTCAGTTCCCTTAAATCCACATCCTAAATATCAATGTACTCCATTAATTTAACATCATCATTCTAACTCAAGTTTTGCCCTTCCACTTGGAAACAGCACCATCAATAGATTGCCATGATTTTCTGAACCCTTCGAATGATCTAAAAAAACACAGAAGTCTGCCAATTGTTTTCGTCTCCAGGTATACAAAACAAAACTCAAGGTCATATCCATGTCCTATACTCTGGTATATTCTAGACTGTAACAACTAGGAACTTCATATTTTAGCACATATCCCTAACTAGGCAGCATGAATCAAATCATACTTCCGATTGGCTACGAGCTCTAATACCAGCTATAACGACCCGGTCATTTATACGGACCTAGGTGTCACTCTTTCATTGCATAATATCTATACCTATTCAAGATATGGAAACAACCCGCCCTAAACAGGGACATACAGGTGTAAAACATACATAATAATGAAGTAAATGTCGCGGAGAAACATAAACATCCATTGCGATTTCTACTAGACTTATTCTAGAGTTCACTAATGCATCCATAATTTACATATTTCGGACTTAGACCAATTCTCATTATTACAACCCTCCAAAAAGGAACTTCATCTAAGATTTACTACATGATTCAGATGCTTACGTAAGCTGTTCAAAAGCAATCTCCCTGTCTTTTTAGCTATTAGGATTGACGCACTGATGGACCTGAAAACAAAGGTTGTATGATAGGGTGAGACACCTCTCAGTAAGGAAGAAGGAGTTACAACAGTGTGTGACTGCATACATGCATATTTTCATTCAACATCTGGAATATAAATCAAATATTTTCAATACAGTAATGCATCAGTCATATCATTATTCATATTACAAAATTCCCACATATGTCTTTCGACCATTCAATGATTTATCAGATAACCAACAACAAAATATCCTTATAACCAGTTGTAGACACCCCATTTTTACCCAGGCCCGATATGATTATTATTATTATTATTATTATTATTATTATTATTATTATTATTATTATTATTTACATTGTTATTATTACTTCATTTTTATTTTTATTTTTATTTTTTGCTATAATTATTATTATTATTATTTTATTATTGTCATTTTTACTATTACTATTAGTATTATTATTATTACTAGTCTTATTATTATTATTTTATTGATAGTATCTTTATTATTTTTACTTTTACTACAATTATTTATTATTATTATTATTATTACCTTATTGATTTTATTATTATTATTATAATAATTATTATTACTATTACTATTTTCATTATTACCATAATAGTAAAAGCAAAAAAAAGAAAAGAAAAAGAAAAATAAAATCAAAAAGGAAGTTTTTTTTAGGGTTTACAGAATTTTTTTTTATAAAAGGGGGGCATAGCCAAGCCAAAGGGGAGGAGGCACAGACCAAAGAAAGAAAAACCTTACCTTGCAGTCTCGTGCGGCGGCAATGGAGTCGTTAGCATTTGCGCAGTCAACTAGATGAAACCAATCGAGCAACGATTTCTTATCCGATTAATGAAAAACTTTATGAGCTCTTTCCTAACCCTTTCATCTTACTTTTCACCGTTCAGATTCTTCTTTTGCGTTTTCTCCCTTTGTGTTAATGTCTTGCACAGCCGTATCACCGCCGCAGCAGTGGAGTCATTAGCGTCTGCGCATCCAACTGGACTGAAGCCAATCGAGCGGCGATTTCTTATCCGATCAATGCAAAATTTTACACGGTCGTTTCTAACCCTTTCTTATTAATTTTCACCGTTCAGATTCTTTTTTTGAGTTTTCTCCCTTCGTGTTAATTTCTTGCACATCCGTATCACCGCCGCAGCAGTGGAGTCATCGGCATCTGCGCATTCAACTAGACGAAGCCAATCGAGCGGTGATTTCTTATCTGATCAATGTGAAACTTTACGAGGTCTTTTCTAACCATTTTTTCTTAATTTTCACCGTTCAGATTCGTCTTTTGAGTTTTCTCCCTTTGTGTTAATTTCTTGCAAAGTCGTATCACCGCCGCAGCAGTGGAGTTATCGGCGTCTGCGCATTCAACTAGACGAAGGCAATCGAGTGGCGATTTCTTATCCGATCAATGCAAAATTTTATCAAGTTGTTTCTGACCCTTTTATATTAATTCTCACCATTCAGATTATTATTTTGAGTTTTACAATTTCATTTTAATTTATTACACAACTGTCTCACCGCCGCAGCAGTGGAATCGTCGGTGTATGCGCATTCAACTAGATGAAGCCAATCGAGCGGCGATTTCTTATCTGATCAATCTGAAACCTTACTCGGTTGTTTCTAACTCTCCCTTGTTAATATTTACTGATTTTATTAATTTCTTTGAGTTTCATCTCTTGGACAACTTGTCCACACACACACAAACACACACATGCACGAGTGATGTTTTTGTAATTTGTTTATATATATATTTTTTTCTTCTTAATGTTATTTTGTATATATATATTGTATTATTATTGTTTTATTTGTTCTAATATCTAATGTTTGGGGTTCTTTTTCTTTTTTTTTTCGTTTTGTAATCATTGTAATATACTTATTTTTATTGTTACATATTATTTAGGATGTTTTATCGTGTAGACATTATTTAGGCTTTTTGATGTATTTAGGATATTTGTCATATTTATTGTTCATACGGTATTTAGGGATTTTGTTTATTATTTATGATTGTAATATTTATGCACATCTAGGATTCTTGATTATTTACATTATTTTCATAATACGACCATTTAGGGTTTTAGGTTATTGTTTTATTTTAGGGTTTTGGCTATTTCACGTTATTAGGGTTTTGAGTAGTGTTTTATTTAATTTACTTTATATTGCTATTGCGTATATATTGATGTTCATTATTGTTTATTATTTATTTATTTCTTGTATACGATTGTATTATCATTTTGTCGTGTTCATAACATTGTTGTGGAATTTTTAATGCTATAATATTTATTTGAATAAATGATATTTATATTTAGCAACTTAGAATTGTATGTAGCATTATACATTTAATTTAGTATTTTAGGTGACCGTGTACATTTAGTAATATAGCATTTTAGGTAATATTATATATTATTATTATATTTTTAGTATGTTAATATACAAGGTATTAATTATTATGGTAAGTTTAATATTTTAGGTAATATTTTTGGTGTTTTGGTATCATGCTATTATATGGTATGTTTAGTATATATAGTATTATAGTAATCTATTACGTATTATATTATTTGTGGATATTTATTATTATTATCGTAATTATGTGTATTATGGTATGTTTAAGTATTTTTGTTTATAACGCACATGTAGTATTTTAATATTTGCTCATTATCTTAGTCTATATTATTGTTTATATTCTACTATTATTGGTATGTTAGATATTTTAGCTTCTATTATATATGTTGATTAGTACGTATTTTGGTATCCTAATATTCTAGTTTATTACTATTTTTTTTATTTATTTATTATGTTTAAATTATTATATCTATTATTAAAACCTCCCATACTAATATTTTCCTATAAAACTTTTACTTACAATTTTAAAATGTGGGAGCGTATTTTCTTAAATAATTTTGATTTTATAATCCCTATGATTTTATTGCGGGGGTATGAGCCTTCGGGCTTCACGTATCCTAAGCTCTGAGGGATTATATATGTATATATTATCTTTATTTATTTATTTATTTTTCACATTTATTTATAAATTCATAAAATAGGAGTAATTTGAAGAATTATTAGATTAACTTAGGGATAATTTCAAATTAATTAGGTACCGTTCGTAAGAACGGGCGCGTAGGGGGTGCTAGTACCTTCCCCTCGCGTAACCGAACTCCCGACCCCAACTCTGGTAATGTAGACTGATTCTACCCCTAACGGGGTAGTAATCATGTGTTCTAACCGCACTAAAGGTTAGTGGCGACTCCGACATCCATGTTTTTCCACACCATATTAAAATTGATTTTTAATTTCGCCGCTCGGGGCACACGCGCTCCCGGGACGTCGCGACAGTTTGGCGACTCCGCTGGGGACTTAGAGAGTCGAGCCATTAATTAATTGGAAGTTATCCCAAGTTTAAATTTAGTGAATCTTTTAATTACTCCTTATTTTGTAAATATTGTAATTTGTAAATAACTTTGATTAATTATAAATATTTAACTTCCATAATTTGTAAATAATCTCAATTAATTAAAAATATTTTGTTTCCTAATTTGTTGAACATTAAATGTAGATATTTTGTTTCCAATTATTCTGAATAAGCATATTAATTTTAGATATTGTGAATAAGCATATTAATTATAGATATTGTGTATACTAATCGTAAATATTTTGTTTCCTTATTTTTGTTTCCAAATTTTTTTTTTTTTAATAAACATATTAATTGCATATATTGTGTTTCCTTATCGTTTGAATATATGTATTAATGGTAGAAATCTTGTTTCCATATTGTTTATAGCATGTAAATAAATGTGGGGATAGCGGGATTAGGTTAAATTTAAATTCACACACTTTCACGCTCTATACCCGAGCTTTCCTTATTATGATTAGATAGGAGTGTAATAGCGTCAATCCCTTCGTGGCAGAGCTTGATGGGACCCGCGAACCACTCCACTCAGTACGAGTTTTATCCGGACCCCAATGGGGGAGGATAGAATTCCAAACTGGGAACCTTTTGTCAATAGGGTTAGAGCCTACCCACACATACTTGTATATAGTTTTCCTTAACTAGGATAGTGCTATGACGAACCCTGTATATACATACCTACCTTGGGTTGGGACATCCTTATCCCCATACCATCTATTGTATATATGTTGTGAGATACCTTGTATTATACCATGCATTCTGCATCCATTTTAGAATTACATACTACTTAGCCAGTATTTTGAAAAAGCCCAATAATGAGACCATGACCCATCCTTTCAACAATGAAGCACTTGGCCCAAGCATTTTAAAATATGGGTAGACCCAACCCTCTTCAAATAACTCGGACCCGATTCTTTAAAAACAAACCTAGGCCCGACATTTTCCTAAGCAAAACCTCGGCCCATGCCTAATTTTCAAAAAGGGGCAAACCCAAATTTCAAAAGAGGACTTCAACCCCATTTGCCTAAAAATTTGGGCCAACATTTTTTCAAATAATCCAAGCCCAAGTCCTTTTTAAAACTAAGGCCTGATCTCATCATGAAATGCATTGAAGCCCATATTTTAAAATACTTGAGGCCCAAGTGCACACTAAAGTCCATAAATCCAACGGGTTGACTAGCCTGGGTCAACCCCAACCTCAGAACATAACTTGACCCTTTATAGAATCTAAGGTACATGGACCCTCATCAAGGAAATGAATGGGCAAGGGAGAAATTGAATTGAAATTGTAGCCCATCAATGATTATGTTAATCTTGATCCGTTTCATTAGTGGGATTTTTCTAGAATTCTAGCTAAGTAGTAATTTAGGTTACATCATATTCATGCATTTCATTTCATACATAGTCATGCACGATAGGCTGCATGCATGTTTATACCTTTGTTTGTATATATAAGTACACTAGTTGCGTCCATGCATAAACACCCATTGCATACCCTAATCATGCACCAAAACACTTTCACTCATGTAGTACATAATTGTGCATTCGTGATTCTAAAAAGGAAATTGTTGGTTTCAGTTCAAAGAGGTGGTTTGAGTAACATAAAGCAATAATTGAGACCACCACGCATCAGTACAATACCAGGCGAAGAGCGAGAGAAATGAGCGAACAATTGGAAAATAGAGTCCTGGGTCTAGAACAAGGACAAGAAGAGATAAATGACAAGATAAGTAAGGTTCTTGAGTTACTGATGAATAAGGGAAAGGCAGTACATGTTGATCCCGAAGTAGATGTGGACCCGCTCATCCCCCTGGGTTCACCCCAGATCATGGACAAACATCAATTCCGCCACCTGGCGTCATAGGGGGTCCACCGCCAAATATGCCTCCTTTCATCCCTGCTATGCCAGCACAAGGGTTCCCAGTGGTAGGGACTCCCCCATTAGTAGCTTCTGATCTGGGGATGAACAGATCTGAAACTGAACGTCGATACGACGTACTAGAGGAACGCCTGAAAGCTATTGAGGGATCCAATACATTCGACTCTGTAGATCCTAATGACCTTTGCCTAGTACCAAAGGTCACTCTGCCGCCAAAATTCAAGTTGCCGGATTTTGAAAAATTCGATGGGACCCACTGTCCTCGGACCCACCTGCGCCTGTATTGCCAAAAAATGGCTGCACATACTGATGATGAAAGGTTGATGATGCATTGCTTTCAAGATAGTTTGACTGGAGCAGCTATCAGATGGTACATTCAGCAGGATCGAGCTCGAATTCGTACTTGGAAAGATCTGGCAAATTCCTTCATAGCTCAGTACCGCCACGTGATAGAAATGGCACCTGATCGCATGACCTTACAAAGCATGCAAATGAAACCTAATGAAACATTCAGAGAATATGCATATAGATGGAGGGACATGTCCATCCAAGTGAGCCCTCCAGTGGAAGATAGGGAGGCTATCTCCCTATTCGTGAATACATTGAAAGATCCCTACTTCGGGCATCTCCTAGGGGCAACCCCACATGACTTTATGGATATTGTTGCTACTGGAGAGAGAATTGAAACGGCCATCAAAGTCGGAAGAACCAAAAGTGGTGATGCAGAAACTGACCCGAGTAAGAGGAAGAAAGAGGAGGAAGCACAGATGATTCAGGGGCATCATTACCAAGAGGGTAAAACCCGGTGGACAAATAAGAATTTTGCCTACAAGCCCACAGTACATCAGATAGTGCATTCAGGTGCGCAACCCCAAGCAGTTTCCTTCGGACCTAAACCTATTTCAAGGCAGCTGAATGTTCAGGACACGGGAGGGAGCTCCCTAATGGAAAGAAAGAGAAAAGAAGTTCAACCTATTCCGATGACATATGCAGAATTGTTCCCGCAATTGGTGGAAATTAAAATGGTTGCGCCAATACCAGGATTGTTGCTACAATCCCCTTTCCCAAGGTGGTACGACCCAAATGCTCAATGCGAGTATCATTCTGGGGCAATAGGTCATTCAATCGAAAAATGTTGGCATTTCAAGCATAAAGTACAAACCTTAAGAGATTTGGGTCTATTGGCAATTGACGTGGAGGAGCCTGTTGTGCAACATTGAAGGAATGTTTTGAAGATCAGATCAGTCAGAGAAGTACAACAAGTTTTGAACCAGAGATATTCCGCATATAGTCGGAATAAACGGGTTTACTTTTTGACCATGGAAACAGAGAAATACAAGTGGCAAGCTTTTGATTGTTCGCCCCCTACAGGGATGCTTTTGTTTTCTTTTGTTTTCCTCTTTCTTTTGTTGCAATTTATTAAAGGTTTTGTCTCCGAAGTTTCCTTTTCTATCAAAAAAATGAAATTATGCATTTTTGTATGTCACTTGCATCGGGAGTTCAATGTCCAAAATTTTGTTTACTCATGTTTCTTTGCTAAGATAAGGAAAATAAAATACCAGTATTCATGAACCAAAAGCAGGTGTTAGTTATGAAAAATTCAAGCTACGAGATGAAAATAAAGCAAGATGAAACAATGTTCGTCACTCCATGAGTTCAAATACTGCGAAGAAGTTCTGAAAGCCTCAGTAAAATATGTGTTGGTTTCATGAATCTCATGTCAGTCCGCTAATCAAGTTTTGATCGAATGATAAATGGCCATCTTTGGCCGATCAGTTATCCCTAAAAAGAACCCAATATTGATTTACCATTTGTTAACCCACTTGAGCTTGATTGATAAACTAGTCTTTTCTTAAAAGCCAGTTCACCAAAAAGTTAACCTGGGTTGGCTCTCCTAACGTTTGGCAAGTCATATGAGACAACAATGGGCTATCAAAATGATGGCAGGCCATTTTTCTGCTACCTAAAAGAAATTCAAAGAAGAAATCTCTTGCAAACCCTTTTGAGCCTGAAAAATTCATTTATTGATTAACCCGTCAAAAGATCACACCCCACACTGGGGCAGTTTAAAAATAAAAAAAAATCAGTCCCAAATGGAATTCAAATGAAAATGAAGTTAAGATTCCTTCACAAAAGGAAAAGCAAAAGTTGCAATAAAAGAGAAGGAAGAAGAAAAGAAAAGAGAAAGAAAATAAGGGACATACTACGCATGTGATCTTTGACCAAGTTACCCTTAATGAAAGTGCTGATTTTGAGCCTTATTTAACTCTTTCTTTCTTTAACCCGTACCCCTAGCCTATATGACAGTCCAAATAAAAGACCTGACCAGATTGGTATACATTGTTGTCTCTAATGATTTGTCAGACTCAATGATTGAGTCTGAACTACGTAATGACCTGATCCTGAAAGGGTACGTAGGCAACTTGTCCAAATGACAAGTTCGGTCAATATCTTGCAAGTGCCTCAATTCAAACTGGGAGCATAAAACATCATTATGGGATGGGATTTTTGAGCCTTAGTTTTCCTTTTATTTTGAAAACCTGTATCCCTCATCCAACGTTTCGTCCCGAGTCTTAAAGACCATCTTGAGATCAAAACATTAGTTGGACTTGACTGAACTAGGGGCAACCATTAAACAAAAGGTTCTCAATGGTTTCACGGCAGAACAAGGTGGAATAATAGTCCCCCAATAAAACTGGGGCAATCGGTTAAAAAGGAAAATCAGTTATTCAGTTCGAAAAATTAGCACCATCATCATTAGGGCTCTCGAATACTAGTATGAATTTTTTCCATTGAAATAGCAAGCGAACTCAGTAAAACATCTATTTTGTGCATATGACCTTTTGATTTAGCAAGTTGATGTCCTAAATGCATGATCATTCATCATTCATTCCCCCATCCAAAAAAAAAAAAAAAAAAAATCCATTCTTCAAAAGCTCTAAAAGGAGGACGGATGGTCAAAAGGGCTTAATCACTGACACATTCGCCAAAAGAGGATTCTTGTGAAAGATAGGTAAAATGGTCAAGAATAGTTACAGATGCACTCAAATGATCCAAACTCTGTGTTGAGTTCTAGTGACGCTGATTTGGGGTGCCTTCGTGTCAAAGTCAAATTTGAAGCCAATATCAGTAACAAACGATGGTAAATGGGGCAGATTTTGGGTTGAGTTTTGTTTGGACTAATTCCGATGCCGTCATATCAGAGTGCATGATGAAAACATAGCCAATATCAATGGATGAGGATCGAAACTAGGCAATTTTTGAGTTCATTGGAGCAAATTCAAGAGCTTTCAAGACAGAATCAAAGTCAAAAGCAGGGTCATGACCAGTGGCATGTAAACACTGAGGCAGATTTTGAGTGCATTTTTGGAATTTGAAACATGGCCAGAATCAGCAGGCACACCCAAGATCAGAGATTGGGTTGTTGATTACAAGCATGTTGGAAGGAGAAAAGATTCATGCATTACCATGCATTTCATTCATTACCATGCATTTCATTCATTACCATACACTTCATGCATTGCATAAGAAAGAAAATATAAAGGGCATCTCATTCAATATGCATACATCTTTGCATTCACGCATCATTATGCACACAGAACAACATTTCACTGCATTCTAGCATCTTAGGTAGCAACATGCATACATATAGCAATAGAGCACTATTCAATCACACTTGCCTGGGTGAATAAACTTTTGAATAATTCTTTTGCCTCATTGACTGAGCCATTCTGGTCTAGACGTATTTTGAAATTCGGGCAGCTGGCCCCAATGCATAGATTAACATACTTTGAAACTGTGGCAGTTGACCCCTTGGTTGTTGAGTCTCAAAGAGGGTAATCTAAAGACAGCCAAAGAAACTCATGTTTTCATTCCCGATTGATAATCCCCAATGGAATAATTCTGAGCCCTATGCTTGAGGACACTTTCCAAAAAAATCTCAAGACTTCGTACCCGATTCATCATCCCCCATACAAAGTAACCATTTCCCTGGTCCAAATTGAGTCATCTACCTTAAAATTAGGGCATCGACCCTCACATCCAAAATTGGTGTTGTTCACGACGAAATCAAGGTGTTGGATCACCTCAAAGCTTTCTTGATTACCTCATTCATGAGAGCAGTTTCATCCAAATTATTCTGATTATCTTATTCACTTTTATTTGACCCATCGCGGTCCACTCTTATTGACCCATCGCGGTCCACTTTTATTGGCCTATCACAGTCCTATTCTTATTGACCCATCGCGGTCTCATCTTATTGACCCTTCGCGGTCCCACCTTATTGACCTATCACGGTCCTATTCTTATTGACCCATTGCGGTCCCACCTTATTGACCATTCGCAGTCCTATTCTTATTGACCCATTGCGGTCCCACCTTATTGACCTATCACGGTCCCACTTTATTGACCCTTTGCGGTCCCACCTTATTGACCCATCGAGGTCCCATCTTATTGACCATTCACGGTCCCACCTTATTGACCCTTCATGAACTATAGCTCGGGTTCCTACATCCGGTGCAAGTCACCTTTCCGTGAACTATAGCTCGGGTTCCTACACCCAGTGCAAGTCACCCTTCCGTGAACTCTAGCTCGGGTTCCTACACCCGGTGCAAGTCATCCTCCGTGAACTATAGCTCGGGTTCCTATACCCGGTGCAAGTCATCCTCCGTGAACTATAGCTCGGGTTCCAACACCCGGTGCAAGTCACCTTTCCGTGAACTATAGCTCGGGTTCCTACACCCGGTGCAAGTCACCTCTCCGTGAACTATAGCTCGGGTTCCTACACCCGGTGCAAGTCACCTCTCCGTGAACTATAGCTCGGGTTCCTACCCCCGGTGCAAGTTCCCATCCTTGAACTATAGCTCGGGTTCCTACACTCGACGCAAGTCATTCTCATGGACTCTCAAGCATACATGCAAATCGGTTTTCACAAATCATTTTGGTCTCTTTTGTTACATTGGGCCTAGTCTAAAATCAGTGTCTTTTATCTTTGCAGGCTTGTTGCTACAAATAACATAGGAGAATTCCTACTTTTACTTTGAAGCGACGAAGCCTACAAAGAGGGGCAGCTGTAGACACCCCATTTTTACCCAGGCCCGATATGATTATTATTATTATTATTATTATTATTATTATTATTATTTACATTGTTATTATTACTTCATTTTTATTTTTATTTTTATTTTTTGCTATAATTATTATTATTATTATTTTATTATTGTCATTTTTACTATTACTATTAGTATTATTATTATTACTAGTCTTATTATTATTATTTTATTGATAGTATCTTTATTATTTTTACTTTTACTACAATTATTTATTATTATTATTATTATTACCTTATTGATTTTATTATTATTATTATTATAATAATTATTATTACTATTACTATTTTCATTATTACCATAATAGTAAAAGCAAAAAAAAGAAAAGAAAAAGAAAAATAAAATCAAAAAGGAAGTTTTTTTTAGGGTTTACAGAATTTTTTTTTATAAAAGGGGGGCATAGCCAAGCCAAAGGGGAGGAGGCACAGACCAAAGAAAGAAAAACCTTACCTTGCAGTCTCGTGCGGCGGCAATGGAGTCGTTAGCATTTGCGCAGTCAACTAGATGAAACCAATCGAGCAACGATTTCTTATCCGATTAATGAAAAACTTTATGAGCTCTTTCCTAACCCTTTCATCTTACTTTTCACCGTTCAGATTCTTCTTTTGCGTTTTCTCCCTTTGTGTTAATGTCTTGCACAGCCGTATCACCGCCGCAGCAGTGGAGTCATTAGCGTCTGCGCATCCAACTGGACGAAGCCAATCGAGCGGCGATTTCTTATCCGATCAATGCAAAATTTTACACGATCGTTTCTAACCCTTTCTTATTAATTTTCACCGTTCAGATTCTTTTTTTGAGTTTTCTCCCTTCGTGTTAATTTCTTGCACATCCGTATCACCGCCGCAGCAGTGGAGTCATCGGCATCTGCGCATTCAACTAGACGAAGCCAATCGAGCGGTGATTTCTTATCTGATCAATGTGAAACTTTACGAGGTCTTTTCTAACCATTTTTTCTTAATTTTCACCGTTCAGATTCGTCTTTTGAGTTTTCTCCCTTTGTGTTAATTTCTTGCAAAGTCGTATCACCGCCGCAGCAGTGGAGTTATCGGCGTCTGCGCATTCAACTAGACGAAGGCAATCGAGTGGCGATTTCTTATCCGATCAATGCAAAATTTTATCAAGTTGTTTCTGACCCTTTTATATTAATTCTCACCATTCAGATTATTATTTTGAGTTTTACAATTTCATTTTAATTTATTACACAACTGTCTCACCGCCGCAGCAGTGGAATCGTCGGTGTATGCGCATTCAACTAGATGAAGCCAATCGAGCGGCGATTTCTTATCTGATCAATCTGAAACCTTACTCGGTTGTTTCTAACTCTCCCTTGTTAATATTTACTGATTTTATTAATTTCTTTGAGTTTCATCTCTTGGACAACTTGTCCACACACACACAAACACACACATGCACGAGTGATGTTTTTGTAATTTGTTTATATATATTTTTTTTCTTCTTAATGTTATTTTGTATATATATATTGTATTATTATTGTTTTATTTGTTCTAATATCTAATGTTTGGGGTTTTTTTTCTTTTTTTTTTCGTTTTGTAATCATTGTAATATACTTATTTTTATTGTTACATATTATTTAGGATGTTTTATCGTGTAGACATTATTTAGGCTTTTTGATGTATTTAGGATATTTGTCATATTTATTGTTCATACGGTATTTAGGGATTTTGTTTATTATTTATGATTGTAATATTTATGCACATCTAGGATTCTTGATTATTTACATTATTTTCATAATACGACCATTTAGGGTTTTAGGTTATTGTTTTATTTTAGGGTTTTGGCTATTTCACGTTATTAGGGTTTTGAGTAGTGTTTTATTTAATTTACTTTATATTGCTATTGCGTATATATTGATGTTCATTATTGTTTATTATTTATTTATTTCTTGTATACGATTGTATTATCATTTTGTCGTGTTCATAACATTGTTGTGGAATTTTTAATGCTATAATATTTATTTGAATAAATGATATTTATATTTAGCAACTTAGAATTGTATGTAGCATTATACATTTAATTTAGTATTTTAGGTGACCGTGTACATTTAGTAATATAGCATTTTAGGTAATATTATATATTATTATTATATTTTTAGTATGTTAATATACAAGGTATTAATTATTATGGTAAGTTTAATATTTTAGGTAATATTTTTGGTGTTTTGGTATCATGCTATTATATGGTATGTTTAGTATATATAGTATTATAGTAATCTATTACGTATTATATTATTTGTGGATATTTATTATTATTATCGTAATTATGTGTATTATGGTATGTTTAAGTATTTTTGTTTATAACGCACATGTAGTATTTTAATATTTGCTCATTATCTTAGTCTATATTATTGTTTATATTCTACTATTATTGGTATGTTAGATATTTTAGCTTCTATTATATATGTTGATTAGTACGTATTTTGGTATCCTAATATTCTAGTTTATTACTATTTTTTTTATTTATTTATTATGTTTAAATTATTATATCTATTATTAAAACCTCCCATACTAATATTTTCCTATAAAACTTTTACTTACAATTTTAAAATGTGGGAGCGTATTTTCTTAAATAATTTTGATTTTATAATCCCTATGATTTTATTGCGGGGGTATGAGCCTTCGGGCTTCACGTATCCTAAGCTCTGAGGGATTATATATGTATATATTATCTTTATTTATTTATTTATTTTTCACATTTATTTATAAATTCATAAAATAGGAGTAATTTGAAGAATTATTAGATTAACTTAGGGATAATTTCAAATTAATTAGGTACCGTTCGTAAGAACGGGCGCGTAGGGGGTGCTAGTACCTTCCCCTCGCGTAACCGAACTCCCGACCCCAACTCTGGTAATGTAGACTGATTCTACCCCTAACGGGGTAGTAATCATGTGTTCTAACCGCACTAAAGGTTAGTGGCGACTCCGACATCCATGTTTTTCCACACCATATTAAAATTGATTTTTAATTTCGCCGCTCGGGGCACACGCGCTCCCGGGACGTCGCGACACCAGTTTTACCCCGTGGCTCGGGTTGTGCACTAATACTCGTCCAATGCCCTGTTCTTGCAGACACTTCCGAGTACCTACATACGATCTGACTGCCTCCATTGGCCCCATATCAGCCAATTGTTTCACCCTACTAGCTGACCATCTTGGTACCCACATTGTTTAATACGTGTGGTTGCACGTGTACATCTAGCTACAATATCGCGTCGAATCATATAACAGTAGTTTATTTCAACTCTGCAAAGAAAGTATTTTTCAACCCTCCCAGGACTCTCAAGTTGTGGTTCCGTGTATCATAAATTCAATTTATACAAATATGATAACCTGTGCAATTCCAATATTTTTCACAAATTCACATAATAGCATTGGGTTTAAACCGGCGTCTTTCCACTCAGTTTACCCCTCTTTGTTTACTGATGCATCTCGGTGTATCACCAGCCTCTGTTTAATCACATTTTTGGTATAACGAATTTGGAACTTCGTTCCCATATTTTATAGCAATAGTATAGAAAATCCATTCATTCTCATAACAACATATATCACACAAGTTTGATACAAAAACCCGCTAAATGATAGAAATTCAATATACATAGTTTAACTAAATAAATAAAGGAATCGAGCCTCTCCTACTATAGTATAAACACAAATAACAATGTTTGTAAAATTTGGAGATCATACGTCGAAATCCTCGTTTTTACAAAAAACTGTAAAATCGTCAAATCGGCATTTCTACTCAGTAGAATTTCACAAATAAGCAATTAAATCATACATAACAGCATAAACTAGTTTTTTAGCAGTTTAGTTTTCCAAAATAACTGTTGTAATCAAGTTCCCCTTACCTTATATTTGAAATGAAACTTCGTACGAAAACGGTCCAAAACGACAACCCGAGATCTCGAATACCTAAAACCACAGAACATAACCTTACTATGTTTTCTACTGCTATCCAAATATTCAATCAAAATTAGGATCAGATTCCTACCTCGATTCTTAGGAAAACCCGAACTCTCCGAAATGACGATCCGATCCACTAAAAGTGTAGAGTTTCCTTTTCTGATCCACACAATACCCTCCGTTTTTGGAAATGGACGACGAACGACGAAGGATCTTAGAGAGAGAGAGAGAGAGAGAGAGAGAGAGAGAGAGAGAGAGAGAGAGAAAGGGAGAATAAGAGAATTTATAGAATAAATCATAACTTAGCCCTTAAGTAATCTAAATAAATATCTCCTCCAAGATATTTATATATAAATATCTCAAAATATCTCTTTTCAAAATATCTTCTCCAAAATATCTCTTTATTTATTTATTTATTTTATGTTTATTTATTTTTTATTATTATTATTTATTTTATATTTTTTTAAAATTTTATTTATTTATTTATTTATTCTATTTTATTTTTTTCTCGGGGTCGGGTTACTACAATAAGTTTCTCCTAAGAAGACTTGCATTAAACTTCTGAGTATTGCATATTCATTGCAATATCTTGTGAAGTTGGTATTTGTTTTTGGATTGCAAAATCTTCTCAAACAATTTCAAATATCTTGTGTGATTTATCTTGACATAACTTTGAAAATATATTTGTTTATGTGATAAAATCTTTATTGCAATATTCATTGATTTATATATCATTTTCTGAATACAAAGATTAAGCTTCTTTTGCAAACCAATCAGATACATCATTTGAGCTTTACACAATTGAGATAACCTGTTGATTGATATATTTGAGATTTTATTGACATCTTTGTTCAAGCACGTTGATTGAACATCTTGTGATACAAAGAGTATATTGCTTGCACTCTCACACACCAATTACATTAATAGCAAATATTTAGTTGAGAGCATATATTAAACCACATTGAGCTTACATATTATTTCATATTAGTGGTGTATGTGATTGAGCACAACTGGGTACATATCTACTTTACATGAAAGCATAATATCTGTACCAATATTATTTGAGCATAAAATCAGAGTGTTTCCAGGCATGGCTTGAGGGAGCGGTAATCCAGTCTGGTAAGGATTGGTTGTAAAGGTTGAGGTCAGCCCTGTGCTAATTGACCTGATTTGTTTAGGTGCCGCTCCACCCGTTTAAGTGAGCAATTATAGTGGTAATCCTTGTACTTGTTAGTTAAGGCGGGGACGTAGGCAATTGGCCGAACCTTAATAACATTTCTGCGTGTCACTCTTACTTTTCTACTATCTGGTGCATGTGCTGTTAATTAAATTACTAAAATTAATTTTTGGTATATATTTACATTACTTGCACTAGGTTGACCATAGGATTGTGAATATATTGGTCTTAGAACATTTACCTAGGGATTAAATTTTTAAAAAAAAATACCAATTCACCCCCTTCTTGGGATCACGGTAAAGCTAACATACATATTCGTTCGCCCTCATGACCCATGCGTGCTCCTTCTCAGCCGTTCGATCCCCGCCTTCAAGAGACTCTTAGGATAATGCCACGTGTGCAATGCACTCGGCATGCCCTCATTCACTCCACCGCGGACACGTGGCAATGGTCTCGACTCGGATCTAAAAACTGGTCTTCTCTCCAAACCAGTCAAAGTTCGACCAGTCTTTCCCCCCCTGAACAGGTTTTTCTTCCTTTATTTTTAATATTTAAATAATTCATTTTAAATTCACTGAAAATTCAATAAAAATTCATAAAAATTGCAAAAAAATTTCCAAAAAATGAGGGAGGATTCTAAGAATATTCCTAAGTCATTTTCCATTGCTTTTATCTTAAAATAATTTTTTGTGTTTGAAATCACAAAAAATCCAAAATACAAAAAATCACAAAATTATACTTTGAAGCTAGGAAAAATATTTTTGCACTTAGAAAATCATAAAAAAAATCAGAAAAAATCTAAAAAATATTTTTTGGTCTCGATTTTCATGATTTTGCTTTAATTGTCTTTTCGTTACTTCAAAAATTCAAGAAAATTATAAAAATTTTCAGAAAAATAGAAGAAAATGAAGGAAAATATTTTTGAAGATAAGGATCATTTGTTAGACTCTTTGAAGTCCCAAACCTCCCAGAATATTATCTTTCATACTTAGACAAGTTTATAAAAATTTCAAATTCATGGGAGTGTATTTTTGTAAATGATTTTCTCGATTTTCCGATCTCGATGATTTCAAAAGGGAGGCATGAGCTCTTTGGAGTACGATATGCCCCAATTCTGAGGGAATATCTACATAGTATTTTATTTTGGGCATTCCTTTACACTTTTTGAAAAGGGAGTAATTTTCTAATGCTTATTAAATTTATTTTGGGATAGTTTTCGATTAATTAGGTACCGTTCATAAGAACGAACGCGAAGGGGGTTCTAATACCTTCCCCTTACATAACCGAACTCCCGAACCCGATTATGGTAACATAGACTGATTCTACCCTTAATTAGGTAGTAATCAAGTGTTCTAACCACACTCCAAAAGGTTAGTGGCGACTCCATTACACTTCGATCATCCATGAAAATTACATTTTCAAAATCCACATTCTTCATTTTTTAGTCGTCCTAAGTTCGCGTTCGGGAACGTCGTGATAGCTTGGCGACTCCCTTGGGGGCATTAAGAGTCGAGCCAGTAATTAGTTGAAGATTATCCTAAATTCAAATTCAATGCACCTTCTAAGTACTCCTTTTCATTTTGTAGGATTTGAATACACACATATGCTATGAATGATATAGAATTATCTGTAAATACTTGGTTTACTTTGAAAAGGCATGTGAATACTTGTGAATATTTTCCATGTTAAGCATATGATTGGTTGTGAATGCCTTGTTTGTGAATGATTATGAATAATCTGACAAGCATGTGGTTAGTTGTACATACTTTTGACCATGTAATTATTTTGTGAAGGCATTTGATTAACTATACATATTTTCAGTCATGTGAATATGTTGTTTGAAAAAATGTATAGATAAATATGGGGTAGAGGGATTAAGTTAAAACTGGAGAAATTAACACACTCTCACACTCTATACCCGGGCCTTACCTACTAAGATTAGAGAGGAGTGTAATAGCGTTTGATGGGACCCACGAACCACTCCGCTCAATGCGGGCTTTGTCCAGACCTCTGTGAGGGAGGATGGAGTTTCAATATGGGGGCCTTTTTAGTAGGTTTTGGATCCTAAACACACATAATTATCCAATGCTCTTTGCCTAGGATAGAGCCCCGGAGAATCCTGTGTATGAACCTACCCCAGGTTAGGACAGAAGCTCCATCCTTCTTGGCGTGGTCACATGCTTGTACTTTGAGTTGTATGATATTATTACTGACATATTGCATCCATCTAGGAATTTCATTCACTTTACCAAGGTTCTGGAAAAGACTGGACTCGGTCATGGAGGATACAGTAGTTTAGCGGGAGACCGAGTCCACAGTACGGTCATACTCCAAAAGTTAGTGGCAGTAGTGGGGTGATAGCATGAACAAAGAGTCAGTGGTGAAGTTGCCAGCCAAAGTCTGCATATACACCTGATTAAACCCTTTGGAAGAACTGAAAATTGTCTAAAAGAGATGGACACCGCAGTGCCGTTTGGAATTCTCTCAATTATACAGCCATATCGGTTTCTTGTTACATATATTAGTGAATCCTTAGATGATGAAAGCATTGGTAGACTTCTGGAATCCCCCTTATGTATGCTTTACAATAGGTGGAATAGACATGGTTCCAACGATTGAAGAGTACACCTCACTATTGCATCTGATGAAACAATTATCACCTTACTAGACCTATGTGCCTGATCCCAAAACGTCCTTAGGAAGAGAGTTGTATAACGTTGCCAAGATCAAGATTCAAATGACTATGGGGAAAATGAAAAAGTCACTTGGAGATGCTTGAAGGCGCTACTAGAAAAGGAGGAAAGTGAAGACGCTCAATCATATTTGTTAGCCCTCACCATATACAGCTTGATTATATTTCCTAAAGAGCTAGGCACTATCGATCGAACAACTATTTCTTTCGTGGCAAAAGTAAAAATTGGAGCTAACCCAGTTCCTGGAATTTTAACTAAAACATTATGATCCCTCAACCATTATAGAGTCAAAGGTGAGGAACATTTGAAGTGTTGTGTGCCCTTACTCAACATCTGATTTTCCAGTCACTTGACGAGTAGTCAAAGAGTATACCGTGATATCTTATCGATGCTTCGAAATTCCATGACTAAGTTTGAAAAGGCCCAAAATGATAAGCAATGTAGCGAACACAAGACTACATAATCTAGTAGACTCGAGACTAGTCCAGTGGGCACTGTGGATGAACTATTCCGACATGGTGTATCGATGTAGAAACTTATCATGGGTCCCATTACTAGGCCCATGGGGAGGAATAACATACACACCTTTAATGGTCAGGAGGCAAGTGGGGGCGTCTCAATTTGTGCCTATGACTCATGAGTTGGTAAATTTGGACTTTGTATATGAAACACAAGATGTTCAAAATTAGTTTAGAAAGTTCATAGTGGCCTACGGGCGTGTGCACTTAGTAGACCCGAGTAACGAAACTGTCGCAACTAGGGGGGGGGGAATACGAGGCATGGCGGGTCAATCGAATGAATCCTTGATGCAAAGGGATTTTCAAAGCCCTTACCATTCATGCAAAATCACCAAAAAAAGACACGTAGATGAAGTTACGCCTAATAGAAGAAGGTGCCATGGAGGCAGTAAACCGATAGTCAGAGCAAAGGAAGAAGGATCTTGTTGCCTACTACAGCAAGGAAGCCAAGCGGCAGAGAACTCAGTACGTGCAATCAGAAGAAGAGATATTAACTATAAGAAAAGAAAGGTGGGCGCTTTAGGCAACACTCAACCAGAAAATCCTAATGTTGAGGGAATCCAAAGCAGAAAATAAAAAAGAAGTCTCATTACATACAGGAGCTAGAGGAGCAATGTGATAAATAGAGGCACCACTACAACGAGGTGTTAAAGAAGCTGGAGCCTTGTGTAATGAAAGCCAGCTATTGGGAGGCCAAATGCCGAGTCTTGCAGCCGAAGATGGCCACTACAGTATCTCAAAGGCCAAAGTCAGTTCAGGAGAGCATGAGTAGGTCAGTGAGGGACAGGTCTAGGGTTCCGAATTCAAGATCAATCTGAGTCACTCAGTATTTTTGTATCCTTGAAATGTTGTACAAAAAGCTTTTTTTAATGAAAATGATGACGATATTTTCTATGAACCTTGGCTAAAGTAAAATAGGTTGCATACATGATCATGTTGTGTTGGTATAGACTAATTCATTTATTCTATCCATGCATCGCTCATTCATTTGCATAGCATAACCATGTGTTTCCCATTCTAAATAGGATGTTTTTTGTATTGAGAGAATAGCAACAATTGAGGTGCCCACTCATCCTTATAATACTTGAAGAAAGGTGAGGCTCATGGTCGAGCAAGTGGAAAACAAAATCGTGGGCCTAGAGCAGGGTCAAGAGGAGCTAAATGAGAAGATGAGTAAAATACTAATTTTTTTGGCAAGAAAACGAAAGAAAGTTCTGGAATAGGGTGATAAGACCAACGTGGATTCTGTCCATGCTCTGAGTTTTACCCCAATACATGGGCAAGCATCCGAACCACCACCGGTTGTCTTAGAGAGCCCACCACCAAACGTGGACTCATTCATCCTAGTGGCACCAGTACCAGGGTTCCAAATGAATGGAGCACCACCAATCATGATAACAAGTGCAGAAACAAACAAGTTTGTAACCAAGCACCACTACGATGTGCTCAAAGAATGCCTAAGGGCCATTGAGAGTACCAATGTATCTGGTTCCTTCGACCCCGTAGACCTCTACCTAGTACCTAAGGTAGCATTACCACCAAAGTTCAAAATACCAGACTTGGAGAAGTTTGATGTGGCCCAATGTCCACAAATGCATCTATGATTGTACTGTCAGGCGATGACAACCTACTCTGAGGATGAAAAGTTAGTGATACATTGTTTCCAAAGTAGTCTAACCGGTGCAGCAGTTAGATGGTATATCCAGCAAGATAGGGCACGGATACGTACCTGGAGAGACCTTACCAATGCCTTTGTCATTCAATACCGCCATGTGATGGAAATGGCATTGGACCGGATGACCCTGCAAGAGATGGAAAAGAGACCTATGGAAACGTTCAGAGAATATGCTTATAGGTGGAGAGATGTGTCTATCTCTAGTAGATGATCGGGAGGCCATCTCTTTGTTTATGGGCATGTTGAAAGGCCCCTACCATTGACATCTCCTATGAGCAACTCCTCACGACGTTATGGATATTGTGGTCGTGGGAGGAAGGATTGAGGCCAATATCAAGGCAGGCCAAGTAAATAGTAGTGGCACCGAGATTGGTCCGAGTAAGAATTAGGCCAAAGGAAAGGAGGAGGAGGAAGCCTAGATGATACAGGGACACTTTAGTCAAAGAAGTCAGAATCAGAGGGGTCGTGACTAGCGGCCAAGAAGAAATTATGTTATTAAACTAGCACTTAACCAAGTAGTGCATGCGAGCATAAGGCCCCAATTCATAGCTCCTAGGCCCAGACCAGCCCATCCAAATGTTCAGGAACGTGAGGGAAATGCTCCCTATAACTTATGAAGGATTGAGCTCATCCCTATGACCTATGCAAAACTATTTCCCCAGTTACGAGAAAGGGGGATAGTAATAGCCATACCAGGGGTTCCTGTCACCAACCCTCCCCAACATTGGTTTGACCCCGAGGCTCACTACGAGTAGCATGCGAATTCTCCTGGTCATTCCATCAACCATTCTGGGCATTTAAATATAAAGTACAAGAATTAAAAGATGCGGGGTGGTTGGATTTCGATGACAAACAGCCACGAATCCAGGGTAACCCCCTGCCTAACCACGGGGGAAACCATATTGGAATGATAGAAAAAAAACCAAGGGAATCTTGAGGGCAAATCTTGACTGAATGACCCTAGATTGGATATATGGCGGGCTCAAGGCAAAAGGCCTAGTAGAACTAGAGGCCACTTGTCCAGAAGGCACACTTCGCACATGCTAGAACTTAGAGACAAGATCCGTACAACGGTGTGAAACTTTCCCAATCTTATTGTGTAGGTTGCTTGATAGTAAGTGTGTAGAGATAGGATTTATTCAGAAGGGCAATGAAATTTTAGCTATTGGGAATAATGAATCAGATAATCCCCAATACACATGCTGGCCCTTTATACCCATTGTAGGAAGGACCCTCTATACCCCTGAAGTGCTGACCCGCCTGGTAATTTCCATTCCCTGGCCATTCCTATACCAAAGTGATAAAGTAGTACCTTGGAAGTATGATTGCGAGGCTCGTGTTGAAGGGGGCACAAACAATGTAGTAGGAGTAAAGGGGCTAACTCGCAATGGGAGAGTGTACGTGCCAGAACGATTGGAGAAACTGAGTTTAGAAAAAAACAGGATAAGACAGAAGAAGCCTCAAGAAGCCCGTTCCACCACAAGAGGTAGAAGAGTTCCTGAAGCTGATAAAATGCAGCGAGTACAGTATAGTTGATCAGTTAAACAAATGCTGACAAATATATCCATTCTGTCATTACTACTAAACTCAGAAGTCCACCGAGAAGTCCTATTCAAAATACTCAAACAGGCATACATCGCTCAGGATATCAGTGTTGACAACTTCAACCACGTAATTAGGAGTCTAGCTAAAACCCATTACATAACTTTCGCTAATAAGGAAATACCGCCAGAAGGAAGGGAGCATAACAAGGTGTTGCATATATCAGTCAAATGCGAAGATCATATGATAGTGCGGATTTTAATTGACAACGGTTCCTCACTCAATGTCATGCCCATGGTCACATTACAGAAATTGTCTGTGGACTTCTCGTATGTCAGATAAAAATACCTGGTGGTGAGAGCCTTTGATGGGAGTCGTCAGGAGTCGGTGGGGACCATTGAGATCCCCATACAAATCAAGTCGGTAATTTTTTACATTACATTTCAGGTCATGGATATCACTTCATCATACAGTTTCTTGTTGTGAAGGCCCTGGATTCATAACACTAGGGCATTTTCATCTTCATTTAATCAGAGGATAAAGTTTGTGGTAGAAAACAAGTTGATCTGTGTATATGGCGAGACAGATGTAATGATCACCCAGCCCACTTCCACTCCTTATGTGGAAGTTGTATAGGAACCCTTATAAGATTCATTCCGGCCTTTCGAAATCATCAATGCCACAACTGTCATGGAAGGGTCTCTCATTCATCAACCCTGGATTTCCTCCGCGGCATGCATAATGGCCACTGAAATGATCAAATAAGGGTATTGTCCAGGAAAGGGATTAGGAAAGCATCTGCAAGGGATCCCAAGACCACAACTACTCAAAAAAGTAAAGGATAGATATAGCCTCAGTTACGTGCCCACCGCAGTAGATCAAAGAAAGAAGGCAGCAGAAAAGAAGGTACAAAAAATGGAAAGGCTCACCGGTGAAGTGAGTGCCCCATGGGGATCAGATGTCCCACCTATCAATCAGACTTTTGTGAAAAGCAATCAGTCCAACCTTGAGGCAGAGATGAAGCAGCTGAGCATCTCGGTGATTGATTCAGAAGATTCTATAGACGTTGTGAACCAATGGATCCACCCTTTCTCCCCCAAAGTAGAGTTGAGAAACGGGGATATTCTTGACTATCTCGTCTTCCTCATGTAAAAGTTTTTTTCTTTTCTTGTTTCAAACCTTTTTAATTTGTAAACCCAAGGGCAATATAGTCCCGGGTAGCTTTTTCTCATTTTTAATGAAATGGTTTATGTGTTACTGGTTATCCTTTGCTTCTAAAGTTCCATTGTCAAAAGTATGTTTGCTTTAATTTCATGCAGGGATAGGGAAGACGAAAAACACCAATACACAAGAGTTGGAGGTTTATGCTAATTTTGAAAACATAATCCAAGCAGCCGAAATGGAAGAAGAAGAAAAGCCTAATCTATCCCCCTGAAATGGAAAGAATGCTAAAAACTGATGAAAAATCCACTGTGACTAGTAGTGACCCCATAGTTACCATAAAATTGGGAACTAAGGAAGAACCAAAATAAGTAAAAATAGGGGCACTATTGAGAGGTGAATAGAAAGAAAAAATAGTGGACCTCCTGAAGGAATATTGGGATGTTTTTGCATGGTCGTACCAAGACATGTCAGGCATAGACATCAACCTAATAACCCATAAAATACCCACATACCCCAAGTGTAAGCCTGTAAAGCAAAAGCTGAGGAGGATGCGGCCTGATATGCTGTTAGAGATAAAGGAGGAAGTTCAAAAATAATTTGAGGCTGGATTCTTGGAAGTAGCTTGGTATCCCGAGTGGATGGTCAATGTGGTCGTAATAATGAAGAAGAATGGGAAAGTTCGAGCATGTGTTGACTATCAGAACCGGAATAAGGCTAGCCTTAAAGATAATTTCCCACTCCCACACATTGACGTGTTGGTAGATAACACAGTGGGGCATGCCTTGTTGTCATTCACGGATGGCTTCTCAGGTTACAACCAGATTAGGATGGGCCCGGAAGATAAAGAAAAGACCACGTTCATCACTTTCTGGGGAACCTTCTGTTACAAGGTCATGTCATTTGGTCTGAAGAATGCATGGGCCACCTACCAAAGAGTCATGGTAACCCTATTCCATGACTTGATGCATAAAGAGATATAAGTGTATGTGGATGATATGATTGTTAAGTCACGGGGGTGAAGGAAACCATGTGGCAAACCTGGAAAGGTTGTTTAGAATGCTACAAAAAATGTCAACTAAGTTGAATCTACAAAAATGTACCTTTGGGGCTATGTCGAGAAAGTTATTGAGATTCATCATAAGTGAGAAAGGGATCGAAGTTGACCCAGACAAGATAAAGGCGATTTGAGAGATGCCTAGCCCCAAGACTAAAAAAGAGGTGGAGAGTTTCCTAGGCAGGGTCAATTACATAGCCAGGTTCATATCCCAATTAACCACTACCTGTGAACCAATTTTCAAGCTATTAAGAAAGAATAACTCGGAGAGATGGAATGAAGAATGCCAGGAAGCCTTTGAAAAGATAAAATACTATCTCTTGAATCCACTGGTTTTGGTCCCTCCAGTACCAGGGAGGCCACTCATTCTATATTTGGCAGTATTTGAAAACTCCATGGGTTGTGTACTAAGGCAACACAATGAGTCTGGAAGAAAAGAACAGGCCATCTATTACCTAAGTAAGAAGTTCACAGAGTGCAAGTCCAAGTACTCAGAATTGGAGAAAACTTGCTATGCTTTGGTATGGGTAGTTAGCAGATTAAGATAGTACACGTTGTACTACACAACATGGCTAATCTCCAAGATGGACCGATTAAGTATGTCTTTGAAAAACTAGCAGTAACAGGTTGGGTAGCCCATTGGCAAATGCTATTGGCTGAGTATGATATAACCTATATGACGAGGAAGACCATTAAATGGAGCACCATAGTAGAGTATTTGGCCGAAATGAGTAACGTATTTTTGACATCAAAACAGGTTGAGATCAAAACATGAGTAAATACCATGGAAACGCACCCAAACAAAAGAGAGTCCCATTTGATTTTTACGGCACAAGGGGATCGCTCAGGTAAAACTGGGGCAGTTTGTGAAAAGGGGGAAGGTCAATTGTTCTAGGGTTTAGTTTGATAAATTAATTTCAACCTTTAATTAACTTGGTGATATTGGTGTAAATACTTCCCTTTCCAGAACATAGCACTCGCAAATGGTAAAAAATTCTTTGCACATATTGACCTCTTGATTTAACAAAGTAATGACATGAATGCATGACCATTTCCAAAACCTTTTGCTCTAAGGAAGGAGGGATAGTCAAGAGGACTATAAGCACCAATCACATTCACCAAGGAATAGGATTGGGTAATATGGCCCAGCTCAGCGGCCGAAGACCGAAACTAGGGCAGTCTTCGAATTCCATTGAAACAGGTTCAGTTATCTTCACAAATTGAAAGTATGGCCAAAACCAGTAAAACTGGGGCATTTCTTATGTTGAAAACATAGCCAGGATTAGTGGCAAGTAAACATTGGGGCAGATTTCAAGCACCTGTTGCAAGTTGAAAGCATTGGCCAAGACCAGTGAAACTGGGGCAGTTTTCATGTTAAAAGCATAACCAAAGATCAGAGGTGGGGTCAGTAAATGTAGGCACACAGGGAAAAGTAGGATTCATGCACCATTATGCATTTCAAGTATTGCAGTAGGAAAATGCATTCATGTTCATTCTCACATTTTGATACCATAAGTAGTAGCATGCATCATGTAGCTGCATTCACTCACACCAGTTGTGTTGTACAAACTCTTACATCCCTGGTCAATGAGCAACTTTTGTTTCCTTAATTTCCATAACTGGGGGAAAATGGGCTCAGAAAACGATTGATTCACTTTTTGATCAAGGCATAGGCCTTTGAGTTCAAATCGAGTCATCTACGGGCAATAAAAAAATCTCAGGATCCTGCACCTGATGGATCATCCCCAATGGAGTAACTTTTTCAGGGATTTTGAGACCTACGTAGGAGGACATTTTCCAAAATAATCTTGGAATCTCATACCTAATTGATCATCCCCAACAGATCATTCATTTTTCAAAAATACTCATTTTCCAAAAAGTCTCGGGATCTTGTACCCGACTGATAATCCCTAGTGGAATAACAATTTTTCAAAAATACTCATTTTCCAAAAGATCTCGAGATCTTGTACTCGATTGATCATCCTCAGCGGACCAACTATGCGTCAAACCTAAAAACTCATTTTTCAAAGAATCTTAAAATAACTAGTCCTCAAAAACTCAGAATCCTGCACCTGTGTAACCTTCTATCTCTTAGGGTTTTACACAACACCCTCTCCGATGCTCTAGCTCTAATTTTATATCCGATGCATGACATCCTCTCCTATGCGCTAGCTCAAATTTTATACTTGATGCACAACATCCTCTCCGATGCGCTAGATCGGATTCTCATATCCGAGGCACAACATCCTCTCTGATGTGCTAGCTCGGATCTTCATCCGATGCACGACATCCCCTTCGACACACTAGCTCAGATCTACATCCAATGCACGACATCCCTTTTGATGCGCTAGCACGGATTTTTTTGTACAATGCACGACATTCTCTCTAATGCGCTAGCTCGGATTTTATATCTGATGCACGACATCCTTTGATGCGCTAGCTTAGATTTTATATCCAATGCATGACATCCTCTTGGATGCGCTAGCTCAGATTTTATATTCGATGCACAACATCCTCTCTGATGCGCAAGCTCAGATTTTTATATCCGATCCTCGATATCCTCTTTGCTGTGCTAGCTCAAATTTTATACCCAATGTCTGACATCCTCTCTGATGCGCTAGCTCAAATTTTATATTTGATGCATGACATCCTCTCTAATGCACTAGCTCGGATTTTATATTCGATGCACGACATCCTCTCCGATGCGTTAGCACAGATTTTATATCTGATGCACAACATCATCTCCAATGTATTAGCTTATATTTTTATACCCAATGCACGACATCCTCTCGGATGTGCTAGCTTGGATTTTTATACCCGGTGCACGGCATCCTTCCTGATGTGCTAGCTAGGATTTTATATCCAATGCACGACATCCTCTCTGATGCACTAGCTTGGCTTTTTATATCCGATTCACAACATCCTCTCCAATGCGCTGGCTCAGATTTTCATATCCGATGCATGACATCCCTTTTGTTTGATTCATAAGATGTTAGGTTGGATGTAAATCAAATACGGGTGCCCTTCCATTCTCTCAGGTTTTGAACCTGAGCTCTCTCAAACCCGAACATGAGTTCGGTTCAGAACCTTGGATCTTCGGATGTCTAGCTCAAACTCAAATCTGAATTTGGATCTGAACCAGTCTTAAGAAGCTACCCAAACCCGAATGGGGGTTTGGGTCCTGGAAACAAGTCTCCCCGCATCCAAGTTTGAGCCCAAACCTAAGTCTGGACTCTCTTGAACCGAACACTCAGCCTAAGTTTCTAACTAAAGCCCTATAGCCCAAACCACTTTTAAGATAAAAATCATGGTTCTATTTTAAAAATAATGATATTCTAGCCCATTCCTTTTAAAAATTTAACAGTGCCTCACCCCCATTTCAAAAGACCCAAGCCCAGTAACCAGTTTCTAAAACAACCAAGCCCATCCTAACTTTTTAAAACCAGCCTATTTTAACTTTTTAAAACCGACCCATTTCAACTTAGCCCAGTCCATCCTAAATTTTTAAAACTAGTTTGTTTTAACTTTTTAAAACCAACCCATTTCAACCTTTAGCCCAGCCCATACTAACTTTTTGAAACAAGCCCTTTTGTCTTTAAAAAAAAACACCTACCCAAGCCCATTTAATTCTAACCTCCAGGCCCAAAATTTTAAACAAAACCCAAAAGCCCCCCAAACTTTTGACTCAAAGCCTGAGCCCATTTTAAAATTAAATCAAAGCCTATACCTAACTAACCCACACGTGTTTGGCATCACGTGACTCACTTGGGTTTACCCCGAGTTCCCTCAACTCACATGAGTCCACCCTCTTCCTGCTCACTGGGTTCGGACGAGTCAAGCTCGTTCATGAACCCTAACCTTTGAAATTGAGAACCTAATCTAGGTAAGAAACTCTACCAATCCAAGCATGAAATCCAACTCTTGAATTCACAAAACTCATAAATGAATATCAGAATAGTCAACATTCAGATCAGTGCAATTTTCAATTCACACACATCATACATAAAAAGGGGGGGATTAAAGAAAACAAGAAAGGGAGAAAAGGAAAACTCATCTTGTGGTCTTGATTTTGACAGCTTGGTTAATTGAACCCATCCCTAGACCCTAAGTTTGACTTTATTCCCAGAAACACCCATTGGTGTTCAAGTCATGAGCTCCAGCTTCACATCTCATAAGATTGTGGGGAGTTCAAAGAAGCTTGAGAGAAGAGGCCTAGGGTTGGAGAAAAAAAATTAGGTCTTTATAAATTTGAGATCGTGAAGTGTCTGAAGATTAAGTTCATTTGAAGCTGGACAGAGAGTTAGAAAGAAGACCATGAAGGGAGTTAGGGTTTTTAGTGACCAAGGAGCCTTAGAAGGAGATCTGGAACTCAAACGAACAAAAAGAAGAATTTGGCTTTCTAAGAACCCTCATTGTAGAACAGAAGCAGAGGGTGAAGAGCTGGGGATTTTTCTAGTTCAACAGAAGAAGAGAAGGGAGAAAAGAGGTAGAGCTAGAAACTTAGGGTGGTGACTTAGGTTTCTCGATCTAAGGGGTTACAGGAGCATAGGCTAGGGTTCCAAATGAACACTTGCTCGTAGAAGAGAAAGAAGGATTCAGAGAGGGAAAGAGGGGAAACAGAGAGTATTCGTAAGAGGGGAGAGTGAAAAATGAAAAATAGAAAAAAAAATTAGTTTAAATATGAAAAGCCTCGGGTCCGCAAGATTGAAACATGTGGTGTATTTTGGTCCATCCAATTAAGTGGGGTACGAAGCGTTTCCATGGTCGTTGATCTCTAATCGTCACCAAAGGTTGAGATTGCTCATGTTAGCTATAATGATGCACATTTGCTCCTTCGTTCATGGCACGACATATGGCCTCTCCTTATCCATTGGATCGGAAGGATTGAAGCGGCTAGATCTAGGCTGTTTATAATGTGTTTCCCTTAAAGGTCGGGATTGCCCCATGTCAGGTGCCCCTTCGAATCCCTCGCTCTTACTGCACGCTTTGCGACATGTGGCTATCATGTCCATTGCCATTAATGCTGGCCTTTGCCATCTCTTAACCATTGGATTGTCTTTCTCTTTGAACACAAAAGATGATGCCACGTGAGCAATCCACTTCGCATGTCACGTAACACATGGCGCCTTGTCTCCCTCGCAATTAATGCAAGAGGCAGTGTCATCTCCCACTTCCCGATTCCAACTCCACATCAACAGTCTAGATTCATCCACCCTCATGACCCATGCATGCCCCTTCTTAACCGTTCAATCGATGCCTTCGAGAGAAGCTCAGGATAATACCACGTGGGCAATCCACTCTGCATGCCCTCATTCACTCCGTCGCAAACATGTGGCAATGGTCCTAACCCGAACCTTAATGGTCTTTTAAATTATGCATATTGTGAGGGGGAGCCTTGTCAGGCATACCTAATTTTGCTTATATGTTTGTCATCATCAAAAAGGGGGATATTGTTGACATTTTGAGATCGATTCCTATTTTGATTATGACAAACAGTAGCATCACACTTATGTACTTAGTGAATATATAGGTTTATAATTCTAGAAACACAAGTCAAGAATGCAAAATGGAAGCCGTAAATGCACTTCAAGCTCGCACCAATCGGCGTATTCCATGGGGATCAAGAGAGCAAGCTTGAAGACTTTATTTATTTTTGGGTTGTAATAATTAATTAGGTTTAATTGTGCATGCATCTCATGATTTAATTTGAAGCTCATACTTGACCTTAGACTGACCTTAGGCACTCTATATTTCATGGAAAATCATTTTACAAATGTGCAAAAATATTTTTTGAAATGAAAAACTCCAAAGCAAGTTTTTTAAAAACTCCATATTTTTTTCCGTCGCATTGATGAGCACTTTTATTAGCTTTCTATTGATGCCAAGGATGTTCAATTTGGAGTTTTATAGAAAACATTATGGTCAAAATATTGAAGGGTGTCCTCAGTAGAAAAATTCTCTAAGAAATTTTCTCCATCCAACACTCCTTATCTTTAAAAGTGTTCAACATGAAATTGTGTGATTTTCTCTTAGCTTTCTGTTGATATAAAGAACGTCAAATTTTGGAGTTGTATAGAATAAGTTATATCTAAAAAATGGAAGGGTGTCCACGCAAAAAGCGCCCCATGTGCCGAAAAATGGCTAGTTTCAAATTAAATTATATTTTAATACTCCAACAGCCATAAAACGGCAGGTTTTGGCTTTTGCCTATAAATACAAGCCTAAAGCACTTGAAAAATGTTAGAGAAAGGGATTGGAAGTGAAAAGTAAGGTGTACTCCCAGAGGGGGGTGAATTGGGATTAAAAAATTTCTTTTAAACTCTTTTTGTAAATTCTTTCTCAACTAATTTTTGAATTAAGCAAATACACATGTATGGTTTGATTTTCAATCTCAAATTCAGCCAAGACACAGTTTAAACCAAAAACCAATAGAACGATTCAATCAATCAAGATAATGCTTCACAATGTGATTTGCTATAATTATTTCAGCAAGTTTTCAAGATTCAATCTTTTGATGTTAAGTTGTAGCTAATGAATGACCTTTTTAATAAACATACTCCTTTAGAAGGTTTCCATAAGATTCAATCAACATACTCCCCTATTGAGGTTTCCGCAATTCCCAATTACAAAGTATTTCCAGTAATTTAAATAAACATCCACGTAGTATATATATGCTAAAATTTAAAGAGAATAGGGAAGAGAGTGACACGGAGATTTTTACGAGGTTTGACTATACCCGCCTACGTTCTCGCCTTAGGTACACCACCCAAGGATTGCACTATACCACTCCTTTAACTGGGTGGAGCAAACCATTTACACCCCTTCAAATAGGATAAAACCCTCCTCTCCAAGTGATACCCCCACGCTCGATACAACGATTCAACAACCTGAACCATCAATAAAGAAACAAAAACAAAAACAAATTCTTGTGTACAAAGACACTCTCACAATAGAGTTTATTAGTACAAGTTAGAGCACTAATATACTTCAAATTAAATATCAATAAAGAATGAATTTGAAGCTCAAGAAATTTATCACAGGTTTCTTCTTTTGATTGAAGGAAATTCAATAAGAGCACAAGAACCGAGTGGTTGTATCAGCTGAAAATTGGTATTACTTCAACAAGGATGTGTGAGCAAGAGATCTTTTGAAGAGTATGAGAATTAGAGACATTGTTCTGTTTCCCAAATTTATTCAGCACAAAAAGGCCAGTCGCCTGAATAGTTAAAACTCATATTCTTGTTTTCTTTTGTTTCCAAAAACTCTTTTATACTTTCCGTATTACTTTGAGACTTTGAAAAAAATATTTTCCAGGGTTTTCAAACTTTGGTCTCTAAGTCAATGATTAAATCCTAAAAGCTTCAACGCATTCATATTGAAATTTAATTCTGAAGTACTTACATGAGACTTTCTTAAACTTAAAATATTCTAAGCACTCTAAGTCTTCATGCATGTCTTTCATTGAGTCCATTTTGACTTCAAGCTTCAATATACTTCGAGCTTCATCAAATTTATCTATCTTTGAATCCAAGCTTCAATATCCTTTAAGCTTTCATTTTATTTTCCTTAAGTATAAGCTTTTGCTTTCAATAAGGCTTGTGAGCACTTTGTTGTTTTTACTTCATATGCTTGATTTCCTAAAACATCATCACTTAACCAAAACATATTAATTTTCCTTTATTTATTATCATCAAAATAAGATTCATAAGTCTTGTTAGGCCAACAATCTCCCCCTTTTTGATTATGATAAATAAGGAACAAAAAATGAGTGAACCTTGACAAAGCTCCCCCTTACAATAAGCATACTCTTAACAATATTTGTAAAGTAAATTAGTTCTTCATATGATGGTATATCAAATAGAATTAAATTCAGTTTTAGATTTCATGTAAGTTCATTTCTCAAAAAGTATCAACAAGATATATTTCATTTGTCCAATCAAAAGTTATTTTTCAAGTATCAATTTCAAGTATCAAAACTCTTAGTTTTCTTAGTGTTATATTAATTGTGTCTTAGTTTTGTTGTTGTCTAAGTTTTGCTCAAGAGTTCTCCCCCTTTTGACATCAATCAAAAAGAGATAATGCATAAAACACATGCACACTAAGACAAAGTATAGAATTGAGCACACAAGAATAGAGAACACCATTTATCATGGCATAAACAACAAGTTCAAAACAAAACATAACATGCTACAAAGAGATAAGCAATAAAATCATCAACCATGAAAAACAAAAAACACAAAGTAGTACACACAATTTTTTTTACCACAAATTAAAAATGTTTAAATCAAAATAGAGCTAAGCATCTCCAACATTATCATCATCAAACTCAATATCTTCTCCTTCTTGTTCATCTCCCTCCTCACTTTCATCAAATGTCGCTTCCATAGGAGCTTTTCCACTTAAAGAGGAAGTACCAGTCATATGCTGCTCAATCTGGCCAAGTCTCTAGTCTAGAGAAGCATAGTTTGCTTGGAGATTACTATAATTAGCATGTATTTCAGTACTTAAGTCCATGAACTGCTTGTGATATGTAGTAAACCATGATGGTGCACCTAGCAAAGGTGTTGGTTGTTGTTCCTGACGTGGAGCTGGTGCAGGAGCTTGCATTGGACGTCTACCACCTCTATGAAACCAACCTTGCTTGTATTTATCATACCCCATTTGTTTCAGTGTTGTGGAGGTGAAAAGATCATAATGGGTATGTTTCATAAATAAATTAGTGGGTGAGGTTATATCAAGGTGAGCAAAAAGGAGGTTCAGTATTCCACCATAAGGTAGGGTTACTTGGCGAGTTTCCAATCTTGAGAGCATCCACTTAAGTACTAAGCTTGATAGGCCAAGCTTCTTTCCTTTCAACAAACACCACATGAAAAAGCAATCCAAGTAGGACATGTGGTCATGAGAACTAGATTGAGGCAATATATTATACGTGATTATCTTTTGGAGAATCTGTGCCTAGAGGTTCAGTTGCTTGTATAGTGGTGGATTTCTAAAATAAACAGGAGCTTCTGTCATAATCAAATGTAAGAATTCCTCAGGAGTGAATCCTTACTCCATAATCCAACTTTTCCTAAAATTAGGACACTCAAATTCTCCTTCATGGACATGGAGAATAGGGGCCAAGGTTTGTGGAGTTAGAGAAATGGATTTTCTTTTAATCTTAGAAGTGATTACAAAATCGTTTTGGGCTAAATTTTCAAAGAAAATTTTCACTGAATTTGGATTAAGTCCTTTGGCTTGATATGTGACAAAATTATGCCATCCTAGTTTCCTAAACATTGGTAGGATGTTAGGAAAGTCAAATTCGAGGAACATAGTATCCAGAATTTTACCAAAGATCTGATTTGTGGAACAAAGGCGAACCTTAAACCATCGCATGGTGTGAGGAGCAACGAGCCATCTTTCAATGTTGTCTTCTTCCTTCCTCGAAGAAGATCCTCGATTTTCCGTTTGCTTAGTTCTTGGAATTTTGATTTCAGGATAATCGGTAAAAACCCTAAAATTTTTGGGATGGGAAGATGAAATCCTTGATTTAATCAGCGATTTTTGGATGTAGAAAACTCTTGAGATCGAAGAAAGATGAGTTCAAGTGAGTGAAGAGACAGGTTTAGTTGACTAAGGAATTGAAAAGTTAGGGTTTGTGCATTGCCAATATTTAAAAAACCCGTCAGTTCAGTCAACTGTAGTTGAGTTTAGTCGCCTGAACATTTAGCGTATTTTAATTATCCTCAAATAGTATCATGTCAGTCGACTGAGCTCAGAAGTTCATTCGTCTGAACTTACCTATTTTTCAATTTTCTTGACAACTCATCCAATTTTTCTTTCCTAAGCAACTTCTCTATTATATAATAAACCAAGTTCTCTTTTAATTGATACAAATCTATCTTTTGGTAGAGGTTTGGTAAAAATATATGCCCATTGGTCACTTGTATTCACAAATTCAAGTATAATATCCTCTTTTTGCACATAATTTCTTAGAAAATGATGTGTTATGTCAATATGCTTGGTCCTTGAGTGTGATATAGGATTTTTTGAAATATTTATAGCACTTGTGTTATCACACTTTATAGGTATATCTGAGTACTCTAAATTAAAGTCTTTTAATTGTTGCTTCATATAGAGTGTTTGAGCTCAACAGCTACCTACTGCTACATACTCAGCTTCAGAAAAAGATAAGGCTATGAAATTTTGTTTCTTGGAAAAACCAAGACACAAAAGATTGTCCCACAAAATGACAAGTTCCACTTGTACTTTTTCTATCAATTTTACATCCCGCATAATCTGAATTTGAATAACTAATCATCTCAAATCCAGTGTCCTTAGGATACCATAGTCCTAAGTCAATAGTGCCTATCAAATATCTTAAGATTCTTTTTACCGCAATCTGATGAGAATCCTTAGGAGCTTATTGAAAGCGGGCGCACATGCATACACTAAACATTATATCTGGTCTACTAGCTATCAAGTATGGTAGATTACCTATCATACCTTGATAGTATTTCATGTCAATTGGTTTTTCTTTTTCATCCTTATCAAGAATTATGGAAGTACTCATTGGTGTTCCTATGGGCTTGCTACCTTCCATGTCAAATTTCTTAAGCATGTCTCTTATATATTTGGATTGATTTATAAATGTACCATTTTTAGCTTGCTTGATTTGTAATCCTAGAAAGTAATTTAACTCTCCCATCATACTCATTCAAATTTGTTTTGCATACATTTTGAAAATTCCCGACATAAATCATCATTTGTAGCACCAAATATGATATCATCAACATAAATTTGTATAAGAAGCATATCTTTATTCTTAGATTTTTATGAATAAGGTGATGTCTGCCTTTCCTCTTGAAAAATCATTTTTCTTGTAGGAATCCACTTAACCTCCCATACCAAGATCTAGAAGCTTGTTTTAACCCATATAATGCTTTTGTTAATCTAAATACATAATCAGGGTTATTTATATCCTCAAAATCAAGAGGTTAAGCCACATATACTTCTTCATTTATGAAGCTGTTTAAAAATGCACTCTTCAGATCCATTTGATAAAGTTTAAATTCTTTGAGATGAATAGGCTAATAACATTCTTATGGCTCCCATTCTTACTACGGGAGCAAGTCTCATCGTAGTTTATTCCTTCTTCTTGATTATATCCTTGAGCTACGAGTCTTGCCTTATTTCTTACTACATTACCATTTTCATCTTTTTTATTCCTAAATACCCATCTAGTTCCAATTATTAAATGATCATCAGGACTAGGAACTAATTTCCATACTCTATTTCTTTCAAACTGATTTAATTCTTCTTGCATTGCTATTATCCATGAATCATCACTTAACGCTTCTTCAATGTTCTTAGGTTCTTCTTGGCATAGAAATGCATAATGATTGCATAGGTTTTTCAATAAAGATCTAGTTTATATTCCTTGTGATGGTTCTCCTATAATTTGATCTTTTGGATGATTTCTTACAAATTTCCATTCTTTAGGTAACTCAGAATTTTCAGTAGAATCATTATTTGGAATTACTTCATTTTTCTCTTCTTTTACTTCTATGATTTCTATGTCTTCTAGTTTTTGTGTAGCATTAGTTTTAACTTCTTTAATATCCATTGCTTGTGTATATGGATTTTCTTCATCAAAGGTTACATGAATTGACTCTATAATTCTTTTATTGTAGATTCTAAATGCTTTGCTATTCAATGCATACGCTAAAAGGATTCCTTCATGTGATTTTGCATCAAATTTCCCTAAGTTATCTTTATCATTTAGTACAAAGCACTTGCATCCAAATACATGAAAGTAAGTTATGTTAGGCCTTCTTCCTTACCATAGTTCATAGGGGATTGTTAGCTTTGGTGTATTCCCAAGAAAGGAGGTGAATTAGGTATTAAAAATTTATTCTGAGGTTTAGCTAATTCAATAACAGCATTATACAAACCTAGGGTCTTTCTATTTAATAATAAACCCAATCAACACATGTACTACATATAATGAATCAAGCATACAACATATATGTACTGAAAATAAATATGCGGAAAATAAATTTATTGAAATATAAAAAACACGCACGATATGTTATCGGGGTTTGGCCAACTGTGCCTACATCCCCACCTCTAGCTCATAAGCCTGAGGATTCCACTAATGCTCACTTAACAGGTGGAGCGACACCTAATACAATCAGGTCAACTAGCATAGGACTGACCTCAACCTTTACAAATTCTCCTTACAGGGCGGAGAAGGCCCTAGGTCAAATTCACAGGGCTGACCCCAACCTTTACGTAATCCTTACCAGGTTGGATTACGGCCCCCTCAGGCCACGCCTGAAAATACAACAATATTTTTCACAATAAGAATGGTACAGTGATTATGCTTTCATGTAAAACTGATATGTATCCAATACGCGCAATTACATACATATCAACAATGTAGGTAAATGTAAGCTCAGTGATGTGAATATATGTGCAAATAACACTCAACTAGATATGATCACAGTAATGTTCAAGAGTGTTCTAATCAAGCTATTTCTTTGAGACAGTATATATCAAATCTCAATAATAATCAAGGTTTC
Source organism: Malania oleifera (assembly GCF_029873635.1). Lineage (NCBI taxonomy): Eukaryota > Viridiplantae > Streptophyta > Magnoliopsida > Santalales > Ximeniaceae > Malania > Malania oleifera. The sequence continues at coordinate 57,328,007 of NC_080426.1, forward strand.
AAAGATGCTGCAAATATTCAAAACAACTCAAAATATTTTCATCAATGTAATATGCTCAAGAGTTGCTTGAAAGAATAATATAACTTGTAGAAAAATATTTTGGCACAACAAAATCAAGCTATAGGAATCTTTGCAATGACAATGCAAAGATCCTTAAGCTTGTTAGTTTATCCCAAAGCAAGATTTATGATGTTCAAATCTGTGGGATAAACCTAGCTAAACTCTCCAAAAATGAATCAAACAATCAACGAAACAAATGAGAGTATTAGCAAAATCTAATAGACACAAGGACAATCAATAAACTATCACAATATCAAAATGTATCAAGGGAATAAATATTTAAGAGTATTTTGGGCAATATGAATTTTTGAAAAAGAGAGGATTTTGTCCTAATGATATTTGCTAATAGTTGCTAATCCACACAAATGAGCTCATATTTATAGGCTAGGTCAAAAATATAACCGTTTGGGACCTATTTGTATTATTAGAAATGTTCTAAAATGCTTAAGCACATTTAACCCAAACTAACTTGTGTTTACCTCAGTTAAAATAGTTTTAACCTGACAAGGTTTGGGTGGCTGAACCAAAGTTTGGTTGCCCAAACAGATACAATAAATAAAGGTCCTTAAATGGGTTTGGCAGCCTGAGTTTAAGTTTGGTGGCCCAAAAAAAGTCAGAAACATTTCTTCATTAATTCAAGTGCCCGGTCATAGGTTTGGTTGCCCAAAATCGTGTGTTCGGTCGCCCGGGGCTCTTTTTGAACTAAACTGCTTAGTAGCCTGAGTTGGTGGAATGTCCCTTTCGAAGGGTTCAGGTGCCCGTGGACAGTATGCATAAATAAGTTCGGTCACCCGAGAGCTCAAGTCAACTGTTGACTTCTTAACATTTCGAGCGCCCGAGGAGTTTTGAACTCTTGGGGTTTGGTCGCCCAAGCTCTCACAAAATCCCTAATAATATTCAATTTAAGCATATTTTGGACACTCTTGTATTTTGTATGATATATGTGTGAGTGTTGGGACCTAGTGTCTCACTAAGGTTTTTTCAAGGGCTATTTTGAGATTGTCCCAAACATTCAGCCCCTATGGTCATTCTACGGTCATTTTGAGCGTACAAAACCTGCATGTATGACATGCAGAGATTATTACAGACCGATATACCTAGTTACTATTACATACCCAAATTACACAAAATATAAATTACAATAAAGCTTCACGGTCTTTAGTCTTCAAGTCTTCAGGTGTCATCAATTGGTTTGCTAATATAAACCTGAACATAAACTAGATAAACATTAAATACCAGAGTATTTGTCATAATCAAAATCGGGCATGACCCATAGGGTCAACAAGGGTTTTATTTAAGGTTGATATTATGGAAACTCTATTCGTTACATAACATGCGGTATTAATTTTTTCAGCCCAAAAGTACTTAGGTAATTTGTGTTCATTTAACATTGTCCTAGCCATTTCTTAAAGGGATCTATTCTTTCTTTCAACAACCCCATTTTGTTATGAAGTTCTAGGTGCTGAAAAATTGTGTTTTATTCCATATTCATTGCAAAATTTATCAACATCTTTATTATTGAATTCTCTTCCTTGATCACTCCTAATATTTAAAACACCATATCCTTTTTCATTTTGAAGTCTTTTACTCAAGTTTATCAACATATTGCAAGCTTCATCTTTGAAGGCCAAGAATAGTACTCAAGTAAACCTGGAGTAGTCATCAACGATGATGAAATAATATTGCTTTCCTCCTAGATTTTGTATTCTAGTAGGGCCAAATAAATCTAAGTGGATAAGCTCTAAGAGCCTGTTAGTGGAAATATATTTCTTCTTCTTAAAGCTGGACTTAGTTTGCTTTCCTAGTTGACAAGCATCACATATTTTATCCTTTACAAACTTAGTACTTGGTAGTCCTCTAACTAAGTTCTTTTAACTAATTTTGATAGTAAGTCCATACTAGTGTGTCTTAATCTTCTATGTCATAGCCAACTTGCTTCATTCATGGCTATTAAGCATGTGATATCACGAGATTTTAGATCTTAAAAATTTATGCAATACACGTTATCATTTCTTTTAGCGGTGAATAGAACATTATGTTTTTCTACATTTTCAACAATGCATTTTTCTTGTTTGAAAATTATGTCAAATCCTTTATCCCTTAATTGGCTTATACTTAAGATCTTGACTTTTTGGGTCCGTCTCCTATATTTATTATGACAAACCACAGTATCTCATTTGTGTATTTTAAGTATTTGAACAGGTTTATTTTTCTATGCACGGATGATAGATCAGAAATGGAAGTCGAGAAGAACTTAAACAAGCATACCCCGGCGTTTTCCATGGAATTGCAAAGGAGCAACACATGAAGACCGAACTTTATTTTCAGTTGTATTATTATATTTTCTTTTATTCAGGTTGGTTCTGTAATAATTCAAAGGTCTGTAATAATGAATGCATGGCATGCATGGTAAGGACTATAAGCTCAAAACCGTAGTTTGACCTTAGGTTCAGTCGACCGACGCCAGATTTTTTCGTTGTCCTAAAAGAAGACCTATACTAACCTTAGGACTCCTTATAACTTATAAAATTATGCCCTATCGTTTTAATATATATGCTCACATAAATAGGGTGTATTTATAAAGGACTCGAACTGAAATGTATGAAAAATACATGTCCGGTCGACCGTACTTGAAAGCACTATATCCCTCGGTCAACCGAACCGATCCGAGTCAATAGTTTGATCATATCACGGTCGACCAAAGCCTGCACAGTTCAAGTCACCCGGTCGACCAAACTCTCTCCAAGTCAAACGTTTGACCATACGGTCAACTGCAGCCATTACTTAAGCCAACCACCTGGTCGACCAAGTTCCCACTTGTGTTTGGCCAATTGCCCGATCGACTGAACCACTTAGTTCAAATCCACACGGTCGACCGAATTGCGTGAAAATGACAAATCGCCTTTGGGAAACCTAGTCTGGTTGACTGAACTTTCAGTTCAAATTTCTCCCGGTCGACTAAACTTTGGCACTTGGTCAATCGAACCTCAAGTCTGGTTTATCGGCGCTCTCAGGTTAGCAAATTATTTTTACCGCGGTTAAAGTTTTTAAATAGGGTTAATTTTCTTAAAGATTTTTAAAACAAATTTAATAATACCCTGTGTATCCCTGATGGCTATAATTTACCCCTCTTCTATATATATGTCTTCATTTGTCCAGATTAGGTGGGGATTAGGAAAAAGATTAAGAAAAATATTCTCTCAAATTTTCCAAGCCTATTTTTCACATACTACTTCCATACACTCTCATTCTCCGAATTTCTTGATTAACTAAGCTTTGTGAGAGTTTCTATCGTGTTTATTGTAGCTTGCTTAATACTCTCAATATTGTGCTTGTAGTTTGTTGTTGATTTTTTTTAGAGTTAAGCAAAGAGTTATCCCACTGATTTAATTCGATAAATCTAGTGTTGGGGAAAACTCATAAGCTTGAGAATCTTTGCATTGACATTATAAGACTCCTATAACTATAATTTTTGGTGTGCAAATATTTTTCCAAGCTATAATATTTTCAAACTACTCTTGCGCTTATTTCATTGAATGAAAATATTTTGAGTTTGTTTGAATATTTGATTAGCATTTTGAAACTCTAATTTGTTATTGAGATTTGTTATAACTTGTTTCAAAGATATAGTTTGTTAAAACACTCTTGAGCATATATGTGATTATACATTGCTGAGTGTTTGCTTGCACAAAGATCATTACACACATTCTCTTACATACTTCTTGATATATTGACATTGTTTAGAGAGTAGTCACATCAAACTTCATTGAGCTTATAGTTCTTATCTCTTGGAAGTGCATTGGTTATTGCATGCACGTATTGGTACAAATCTTCTTGTTGGAGAAGCACTGAAATTGTACACGAAATTTATATTGTAAATATATTGTATTCCAAGCACGGGCCTAAAGAGGGAGACTAGCCCTGGTAAATAGTCCCAGATTGGCTTAGACCCAGTTAGGAAAGCTAGGTTCAACATCCTGGTAAGGCATGTTGGTTGAGGTCAACCCCTTGAATTGACCTAATTGTAACCGATGCCGCTCCACCCGTGAAGTGAGCCATTAGTGGAATCCTCGGGTTTGCAAGCTAGAAGCGGGGACATAGGCACAGTTGGTCGAACCCCAATAACATATCGTGCGTGTACTTTATATTTTCACAATTTATTTTCTACACTTTCATATTCAACACATGTATGTTTTATGTTTAATTCATTATATGTTGGTCATGTGTTGATTGGGTTAATGATTATATAGAAAGACCCTAAGTTTGCGTTATACTGCTGTTGGTTAATTAGACCTAGGAGATAAATTTTTAAATACCCAATTCACCCCCACTCTTGGGAATACACCAAATCTATCATAAGAGATTATGTTTCAATCCATCTACCAACAAAACATCATCAATGGTCAAAGAAGGTTCTTTACCTATTTTTCCAATTCCAATGATTTTACCTTTAGCATTATCACCAAACGTGACGTATCCACCATCTTTTTGCATTAGTATGGTAAATTTGGATTTATCTCCAGTCATGTGCCTTGAACACCCGTTGTCCAAGTACCATTTGTCTTTTGATGGGGTTGTCCTAAAGCAAACCTACAAGAAGGGTTCAATGTGTTATTTTTAGGTACCCAAACCTTTTTAGGTCTTTTTATTTCAGATTTATTTTCTTTGACTTTAATATTTTTTCTTTTAAATGGGCATTCAAATTTTACATGTCCCTTTTTCTTACACAAGAAGCATGTAGCGTGTTCATAAATATTTGTCGAAGATGTGCTTGCATAATACTTTGATTCCTTTACAAAGTATCCCATATATAGAATCTTAGATTCTTTTTCCTTTTGTTCTCAATTCCATTATACCCAATTTCTTCTTTGTCTAATGACATTCTTTGGGTTCCAATCAACTTTTCAAAGTTCTCTTTTCCTTTTGTAAAATTGTAGATGATTTTATCCTTATCCTCAATTTTTCTTTTAAGGTCTTTTATTTCTAACTCTTTCTTGCTTACACCATTTACTTTAAGTTTAACCAACTCTTGAGACATCTGGTTGATTTTCTTCATGAGTTCAACATTGTATAATTCCTTTTCTTTTTCAACTGATTTTGAAGTTTCTAGTTGATTTTTGAGTGTTTCATTTTGTTCTTTTAAAGTTTTATTTCTTTTTCTTACTTTTATAAACCTATTATGTAATGCAAACAATTTAGCCTGAATTTCTTTATATGATGGCATACTTTCACATTAACTACATGATTCATCACTTGATTCTTTAAAAGAGCCAGAATAGTAATTTACTTGAGCATTTTTTACCATGAAGCAGATGTTCACTACTTCTTCTTCACTTGATTCATTTTTCGATTCACTTGAGCTTGTGTCATCCCATGCAATAGTTCTCATAGCCTTCTTCTTCTTCTTCTTCTTCTTCTTCTTCTTCTTCTTCTTCTTCTTCTTCTTTTTGTCTTTCATGAGCTGTGGACAATCACGTTTAATATGCCCAACCTTTTTGCAATTATAACAGGTAGGAGGTTCATTCTTTGTTTCTTTCTTGCTTGTTTCTCCTTTTTCAGATTTTGAGCCTCTAATTTTTCTAGCAAATTTCTTATTTCACTTTAAGAACTTTCCAAGTCTCCTAGTGAGTAATACTATTTCATCATCATCTAATTCATTTTCATCTTCTTTTTCACTAGAGCTTTCTTTTGCAGCTTTAAGGGCGATTGATTTCTTTTGTTTTTTATTTTCAATATTCCTTTCATTATAGTCATCTCATAAGTGAAAAGAGATCCAAATAATTCATCTAAGGAAGTATTTTTCAAGTTTTTTCCTTTTGTTATAGCAGTGGCCTCAGGTTCCTATATTGGAGGAAGTCCTCTAAGAATTTTTTGAATCATCTCATAGGTTGAGTATTTTTTCCCTAAAGCATTGAGGGAGTTTATTATATGGGTGAACTAAGTGTACATATTAGTAATAGTTTCATTTAGGTTCATCCCAAAAGCCTCATACTTGCTTGTGAGCATGTCAATTCTACTATCTCTAACATTAATCCTTCATAAGTTACCTCTAATTTTTTCCATATTTCCTTGGCTGATTTACATGTCATGACCCTATTAAATTCATTTACATTAAGAGAACAATATAATGCATTCATAGCACTTGAATTTACTTGCAACATCTTATGGTAATTATCGGTCATCTCTTTTTCCTCTTTAGGTATTTCTTTACCATCTATAATTTTAGTGGGGATAAGGTCACGTTGTGTGACAACTTTCCATACTTTCCAATCCATAGTTTGTAAGTAAATTCTCTTTCTTTGTTTCCAAAGGGTGTAGTTAATACCATAAAAGATAGGAGGTCTAGTTGAGGATAACCCTCAGCAAACAGAGATACGCCCAAGTGTGCTATAGAGATCTTTATATAGCTTCCAATTTAAGATTTGCTATAACCCTACTTTGATACCAATTGAAAAGTAAGGTGCACTCCCAAGAGGGGGACGAATTAGGATTAAAAAATTTCTTTTAAACTCTTTTTATAAATTCTTTCTCAACTAATTTTTGAATTTGGAAAACACACATGTATGGTTTGATTTTCAATCTCAAATTCAGCCAAGAAACAATTTAAACAAAAAACCTATAGAACGATTCAATCAATCATGATAATGCTTCACAATGCGAATTGCTATAACTATTTCAGCAAGTTTCCAAGATTCAATCTTTTGATTTTAAGTTGTAGCTAATGAACAACATGTTCAATAAACGTACTCCCTTATAAGGTTTCCGCAAGATTCAATCAATGTACTCCCCTCTTGAGGTGTTGATTTGATAGGTCACGCCCAGTTTTGATCATGACAAATACTCTTGGTACTGATGGTTGTACTAACGCTTGCATGCAAATTCACTATGCACGTGTATTCGGACTGAAAGACATACCATGATGGCGTGCAGTGTTCGTGCCAAAGAATAAAGAATTTTGTGTTGTACTTGTATTTATTTTTTCAATTCATCATTCTAGATGTAATATTATTATAGACTGTATACTCAACGACTTGTAATAATTTGCATCATGCATGGTAGGTAGGTATGCTCATACAGACCTTAGTTGAATCTTAGGTACCTATTTTTGGTACACAAAGTCCCCAACATCACTCTTCATATCAGGGGAATTAAAATTGGCTAAAAATGAACTTAATGAAAATGTTGAGAGGGTTTGGGTGACCAAACCCAAGCCGTGTAAAACAGCTCAGGCGACCGAACAAGTCAATATGTTGACTTAGTGTTCAGGAACCCGAACTTGATTCAAGCGTATCTCCCTTGGGCACCCGAACCTGTGTTAGGTTCCTTTTCAACTACTCGGGCACCCGAACAATCACTTTCAAAATGGGCTAGAGTGACCGAATTGGTCAGTTCGGTTAACCAAACTTGGAATCGGGCACTCAAATTTACGAACAAAATGCTACTGACTTTTGTTTAGCCGACCGACCCTTTCTTTGGGCACCCGAACCATTAAAAACTAATTTTATGAGTGAGTTGGTTTAGGCACCCAAACCTCAAGCCGGGCACCCGAACCTCTCAGTTTAAAATAATTTTTACCGATTTTTAAATAGCGTAAATTGGGTTAATTTTCTTAATAGCTTTTAAAACAAATTTAATTATCCCCATTGGGTCCCCAACGGTCAAAAATTTCTCCTTGCCTATAAATACCTGTTCATTTGTTATAATTAGCAATGATTAGAAAACTTGATTATGGCAAAATTCTCTCGACATCCAAAACCCTATTTTAGTCAATACTACTTCCAAACACTCAAATACTCCACTCTCTTTGATCTTTTTAAGTGTTGTGAGTATCTCTAAGGTTATTGTGCTTAATCTTGCTAGCTAGAACTCTCACTTGCATTATTGCTTGTTTGATTTTCTTTGAGAGTTTGGCATTAAAGTTCTTCCACCGTTTTTATTTGATAAATCGTGTGTGGGAAGACTTTGACAATAGAGGCTCTTGCATTGTCATTGCAAGATACCTAAGCCTATATTTTTGTGTGCAAAATCCTTTTCAAAAGCTAGTTTTCAAACACTCCATTGTGCTTTGTATATGGAAATATCTTGTTGAGTTTGTTTGAATCAACTTGCTTAACATATTTGAAACCTTGATCTGATCTTGTGTTATTCACATATTGTGTTTCAAATCTTACTCTGATATACACTCTAGATCTAGACTGATAATCTATACTTGATTAAGTGTTTAGCGCACATTAGAGCACTGAGCATATTTACATATCATACGTGCTTGCATTATTGCTTGAGTTGTACTGGTGCACATACCTGCTTGTGTAAGAAGCGTATTTTCGTATACAAATTTTATACACATTTGTTGTATTCCAGACGTGGGTCTAAAGAGGGACACTAGCTTTGTTGAATAGTCCCGGACTGGCTTAGACCCAATTAAGAAAGTTAGGTGCACCATCCTGGTAAGGCATGGTGGTTGAGGTTAGCCTTTTTAATTGACCTAGTTGTAATCGGTGCCACTCCACCCGCTAACTGAGTAGTAGTGGAATCGTTGTACTAGTGTAGCCAAGGCGGGGACGTAGGCAATTTGGCCGAACCCCGATAACATATTGCATGTATTATTTACTTTTTCGCACCTTACTTTTCTGCACGTGTATGCTTAATTTCTAAATTGCATAGATTAACCCTAGGTTGTGTTATATTGTTGTTAAAACCAGAAGACCTAGGCGATAAATTTTAAAAACCCATTTCACCCCCCTCTTGGGATTGCACCAAAACTAACAATTGGTATCAGAGCCGTGTAACTTAGACTTAGACGTCATTTAGTAAAAGATCATGATGACTAGTGCTAGTGCATCCCCTTCATGTGAGGGAAGATTAGTCACACACCCACCAGTATTTTGTGGTGACAACTATGCTATATGGAAATTTAGAATGACTGTGTATGTGAAATCCTTAAATTGCAAATTTTGGAAAGTCATTAATCAAGGTGATTGTGTGCCTATGAAATTTGCTGGGTGTACTGATGTTCCTAAATCTGAGTGTGAACTGAATGATCATGATAGGAACTTAGTGCGGGTAAATTTTGATGCCATGAATATCTTACTTGTAGTGACCCGAAAAATAATAGTATTTAAAACATAAGAGGGAGGAAAATGAGAACAGGAATAGAAGGAGGTAGTAGAGTTCGTCGACGAACGCAAGGCGTTTGCCGACGAAATTGCATTTTGGAGAATATAATAATTTCAAGAAACTTGCCAGGCTTCGTTGACGAATACAGGGATTCAACGAGAAAATACCGAGCAATGAATTTAGGCTACTCTGAATTTCGTCCATGAGGGGTGAGGTTCATCGATGAATTTTATGAAGGACTCGTCGACGAGGTGACGTGTCTCATCAACGAATCTGACCCTATAAATAGTGCAAACTTATATTTTTATTCAAATTTCAGTGCGCTCTCTCTCCTATGGTCCCTCTCCCTTCTCTCTTCGATTTCGGCCCCACCAAACGCCGAATTGACGATCCAAAGCCACCACAACGCTCCTAGCGAAGTTTTCTGCAAGTTAGCCAGAGCGGATCGTTGGTGAAATGAAGTTGGATTTCATCCCAAATTCAAGGTAAGGCCTTTTAGTCCATTTTTGGCCTTATGAAAGTTATAGGAAATGATAGATTCACAGAAATACTGATATTCTGTTTTGGCAAATGTTGTTTTTAGGGTGCTATGTAGAAGGCCTTGCGGGGGTTAGGCTAGTAAATCATAGGGGCTTTCAGTAGTCAAGTAAAGGAAATATGCTATGCTAGGTATTTTTAAAATATTATACAATTTATTAAATTATGAAAATTATGTATTAAAGTATGGTGTGACTTGAGAATATAAATATAGTACGGAGATATGTTTTATGGATTTCAGTATAACGATTTTATGAATTTCAATACCATAATTATACGAATTCTAGTACCATGATTATACGAATCTCAGTACCATGATTATACGAATTACAGTACTATGATTATGTTGTTATTAGTATTATGATTATACAGTTCTCAGTATTATGACGTATGAATTACAGTTACAGTTTATGCAGCATCATGGTTATTACAGTTATTTCAGAATCATGGAAAATTATATAGTGGTATATAGAGATATACTATATAATATCAGACCTTATTGGACTATGCAGTTACAGAGCACGATACTGTTGCTATAGATATTATGTTATGTTATGAATGCAACCACCTATTTAGATAATACGTGGTAGTAGGTTGATCACCTGGGCCCTTGACTTGGACAGGCTCCCCATCAGATATGGGTTGAGGTGGGCTGATCAGACCGATGTAGTATAGTGATTTACCCTAGTCGGCCAGCCAGTGTAGATCCCGCCTATGGGCCGCACAACCCTGTCATGAGGGGTTAAATCATGACACACAGTTATCCACAGGGAAAGTTTTCAGTTACTATTACGTATATACAACTTTACAGAAACAGGGAACGTACTTATGTACACTAGAAGTATTTTGAATAGTAACCTACAATACTGTTATGTTAAGCAACATGAAAAGGGTGGTATATTTTATTACTTGTACTGTACTTACGTATCCAGTTATACATGAATATATGAAAACAGATTTTCATAATATTGTAGCTCATTTGCCACACACTAGTAATAGCATATTTCGTCTTACTAAGCGTTGGCTCATCCCAGTGTTGAATCATTTTTCAGGTGATCCAAGTAGGCGAGTAGACCAGGCTCACAGATAGAGAGGCCACAGTATTGCCCTGTCAGTAGATAGTGAGTATGTTTGTAGAAGATTTTTGTATACCCTAGTATAGTTGAGGGTATTTTGGGAAATAGATATATGTGTATATTTTGGGGAAACATGTTAGTACTCTAGTATTGGTATTGTATATGATTATATATGGATATGTTTATTTGATTTATGCTTCTCGCTATTTAGGTTAATGATTGGGTTTTCCCCAATATGGTATAAGAGCATGTTAAATGTCATAGTATAAAAATAAAAATAAAAAACATGGAAATTAAGCAGGTTGTTACATTACTATTTAGATTCTAATGTTTTATGTGAGGTTATGACGTGTAGTAATGCTAAGCAGATCTAGGATGAACATGAGAGTAGATAAGGAGCGTCCATGTAAAAGGAAGTCATCTCTCCATGCGACTCAAGCTCCACTGATCTTGAGGGAGGTAGCCAATGTTTTGTTGCTTTAACTGATGATGAGGTTATCTCTATTCCTTCTACTTTAGTAGACAAATTTGAAAATGATTTTATATGCTAAATTGAAAGATATGTCTAATTGTGAATCATATGATAGCATTGATGATGAAAGCATGCCAACTTATGATGAATTGCAACGTGAATATGTTAGGACTTATAAGTTACTTGTTAAATTGAATAAGAAATATTCTATGCTAAAAAAAAAGTATGATGCATGCATTAAAGAATGTGAATCAAAAGTTCTTGCTAAAAGAGAAAATAATTTGGAAAATAAAAGACTGGAAAGCAAGAATGAATCATTAGAAGAGGAATTGACTGTTTTGAAATCTAAAGTTTCTAATGATAATAAAAAGGATCACTTGATTGCAGAACTTAAACAAAATGCAAACGATATGACCAGAGAATTCATTAAACTTCAACATGTTTGCAAGGGTCTTAAAAATATGAAAATGAAAGACCTTGAAAAGGAAATAGAGGACCATTCTAGGATCATTTACACATTCACTATAGGTAAGGACAACTTTAATAAGTTGTTAGGATCACAGAAAATGACCTCAGATAGAGAAGGTATAGGCTACAAAGATTCCAAAGATTATGCTAGTACCTCTTCCTGTCCATACACCAACACCTATTGTGCTTTGTGTAAGAAGAAGGGTCATACCAAGTTTGATTGTGCGCTTAAGAGAAAGGGAGTAAAAATGAGACAAATTTGGAGAGTCAAATCCGATCCCATTTCTTCTTGACCTGTAGGTGTTCCCTTGTATCCATAGAACTGATTAAGAGTCCTCATAAATCCCTAAGCCTTATTCATAAACCATAGGGGTTTTAGCTTGAGAAAAATGGTCAAAATAGAAGAAGTTGACCAAGCTCGAGCGACTAAACCATACAGTGCTTTTGCACTTCGGATGACCAAACTTGGAAGTTTGACCAAGGCTTTGACCACTCTTCAGGCAGCAGAACCTCTCTGTTCAAGTTCTTTTGAGCTACTAGATCAAGTTTGGGTAACCGAATTTACTTTCACGTAACCGAATGAGAATTTAGGGCGACCAATCAATGCAGTTCATTTTAAGTTCGGGCGGCCGATCCTCGATTTTGCCAAATGGCACCTAAAATTCAACTGACCAAACCATTGCTCGGTAAGCTGAGCAAACTCAATGAGGCTCTGCAATTATAGTAGTTCGGGCGACCGAACTTCTTCTCAGACGCCTGAACTGCACTACTATATAAGAAAATCTGCATAAAAACAGTTCATTTTACATCCACTCTTGAGAGCTCCTTTGCATTTTCCCATTTTTCAGCCTAGTACCCTTTAGGAAAAATTCCTCTCATCATGGCTAGGGACCATAAACGTGCTGTGGTAGGCATTCCACTTGAGTAGTAGTTCCCCACACTCAAGAGACGGATTAAATATGATAGAGTTTTTCGTCTTAAAGATCCCATCCTTGGAAAAATCCTAGATATAGAATTTATGTAAGCTCATTTCAATAACATCTTGGACATGTTTCGGTACTAGGGTTGGTACGATTTCATCGCCTTCCAACCCAGGGGGATATATCCTTAGCTCATCTGGTTATTCTACACCAATCTTGCACAAGATGGCTAGGGCTATTACTTTAGGGTACTCGAGACTAACATCCATTTTGATGACACATACCTAGCGGAGACGTTTCACATCCAACGTGGCAACTTTGTTTGTCCTAATACATCCTCCACCTGGATTTGTGAGCAGGACTTTATGGTTAGCACCTTCGTTATTCTTCTTATGTCACATCTTGTAGCTAACCTAGCACACACACACCCAGCTACAGATCTCTAACTTTGGAGGCAAAGGTGGTACACCACCTGATTTCATACAATATACTGCCAAAGTCAGGATCTTGGGATCACATATCTTATTTAGATTGCTTTGTGATGTGGTGCCTATTCACAAGAAAGAAGTTAGATCTCCCCAGATTGATCCTACGATGGATGTTTGTTAAGACTGTTGGAAAGAGAATCATATTGCCCTATGGTGGTATCATGTCTAGACTATTTGTTAGGGAGAGGGTTACCAGTACTGCACATGCTACTATCAAGAAAGTTAGGCCCTCTGACATATTTAACTCTACTACCCTGAGGTTAATGGGATACGAGCTCACTAGCAACATGTGATTGCCCACTATTCTTCAGAGAGGTCCAAGAACTCAGGAGATCCCTCAAGAGTTGCCCCATGCGCTGTCCTACGCCGAGATCATGGCAGGCATCACCAATCTCACTACATCATTTTAGGAGTTCAGGACCTCCATAACTGAGTAGGTATCCTCCTCTCAGGTTAAACTTGACTCTATTTATGGTGAGTTCTCCGAGTTCCAGTCCGATATACGGACTAACTTTCATATCCTCGGTGAATGGTTGAGAGAGATGAATGATGAGGATATTGGGGAGGATCAGATGGAGATGAGTGGTGAGGAGGATGATGATGATCACAATGACGGGGAGACTTAAAGGTGCACTGTGAGGATTAGTTGCTTCATATTCCACCTTTTATTTTTTCTGTCTTATGCTTTATTTACATACACTTACATCTGGTTTGTAATAACCTTAAAACAACTTTTATATTTTCCTTGCCGAGCACACTCACCACACACATGCACAGATAATATCCTGTGGTGATTCTGGTTTTTGCGTATATTCATATATATATATATATATATATATAATGGTATTTAGGCTTGCATGATTTTTTATACTTACATGATTGTACTGTTGAAAGCATGCTTGCATTGAAAGCCTCCTACATGGCGGATGCAGTGATTGAGAATTGCCTTCTGGTAGATTTAGGTTCTCGCATGCCTTAAACTCCAGATATACTGCTTGTTTGAGGATCATTTCTGTGCAGGTTAATTTTAGGAAATGTCCTCTTTACAGTCGGCATGCTGTCGAATTTTCTATGGACATTTGCCCAAAAGGTTGAAATGACCTTTAAAATTGAAAACTGTCTATGCATGTGAAATTTGATCTTGGATTTTAAATACTGACACTTAACTCATTTTCTTTAAAATTTTGAATTCATTGGAGCTGGTTGTGCATACATATTTAAAATGCTTTGAAATTGGCATGTTATTATAGGTAGATCACATTTTCAAACAAAATGCTGCCAAAATTTTTCAAAATTATTACACATAACTCTATATCATTTCTGAGTGCTAAACTTCTTAAAACTTGAGTTGTGCTTTTAAAATAATTTTCGAATTATGCTTAAGTTGATGTATAAAGAAAGTGCATATTCTTAGGGACAATCACTTAACCTTAAAATCATTCGACTCTAAGAAAATAAAAATGTATTTTGCATTTATTTTTATATCATTTGGAAATACATTAACAAAGTAGTATCGATGTGCACATTTTGGTAAATCTTTGCTAGATCTCATGTTCATTTCAAAACAACATTTTTTTTTTTATAACTAGTGGTATTTTAACAGTTAGTATCTTTTCTACCACGTAGTTATAACGATTGGTATCAGGCCCACATATTTTCACTATCTTACACCTTGTGGGAATGCATATTTTCTTTGGCAACCAAAAAATGATTATGATAGATTCAAGCTTATAATCTTTTTGAAAGGATGAGTGAAAACCAAATGAAAAATTAATCTTCATCCTTGCATAATCATCCATCGGGGGAGTATAGAACATTAAGATTGTTATTGAGCTGCATGATATTTTTACTCCTTTGATGCATAATCTATTTGAGTTGATTGATTGAAATGTGTTATATATTGTTTATTGAAACTCGAAACAGGTCACTTAGGTATAAGGTTATCTTAGGAATGCTTCATTTTCAAATGGCATGCTGCCAATTTTTTTATCCTCCCTATATATCCTTTGCATCTAAATGATGTCTTGTGCCTTCATGTTTTATCCCTTCGCCCTTTTTGTTGTTGCCAATAGGGGGAAAAGAGGCAAAATTGGATACTTCGCTAAATCGTAAATTTTATTACCCACTAATAAATCATTTAATTTGAGCTTAAATTATCTTTATGCACAAAGTTAGTAGGGAGCCTTTCTTGGCTGTACCCACTTTTGCATAAAGTATGTGTCATCATAAAAAAGGGAGAGATTGTTTACTTGCTAGGTCACGCCCAGTTTTGATCATGACAAATACTCTTGGTACTGATGGTTGTACTAAGGCTTGCATGCACGTTCACTATGCACGTGTATTCGGACTGAAAGACATACCATGATGGTGTGCAGTGTTCATGCCAAAGAATGAAGAATTTTGTGTTGTATTTGTATTTATTATTTCAATTCTTCATTTTGGATGTAATATTGTTATGGACTGTACACTCTATGGCTTGTAATAATTTGCATCATGCATGGTAGGTAGGTATGCTCATATAGACCTTAGTTAGACCTTAGGTACCTACTTTTAGTACACAAAGTCCCCAACATCACTCTTCATATCAGGGGAATTAAAATTGGCTAAAAATGAACTTAAATGAAAATGTTGAGAGGGTTCAAGCGATCGAACCCAAGCCGTGTAAAACGGCTCAAGTGACTGAGCAAGTCAATATGTTGACTTTGTGTTCGGGCACCCGCATCTGATTTGAGCGTATCTCCCTCGGGCACTCGAACCCTGTGTTAAGTTCCTTTTCAACTACTCGGGCACCCGAACGATCACATTCAAAATGGGCTTGGGCGACTGAATTGGTCAGTTCGGTTAACCGAACTTGGAATCGGGAACCCGAATTTACGAACAAAATGCTACTGACTTTTTTTTAGCCGACCGACCCTTTCTTCGGGCACCCGAACCATTAAAAACCGATTTTTTGAGTGACTATGCTCGGGCACCTGAACCTCAAGCCGGGCACCCGAACCTCTCGAGTTAAAATAATTTATACTAATTTTTAAATGGGGTAAACTAGGTTAATTTTCTTAATGGCTTTTAAAACAAATTTAATTATCCCCATTGGGTCCCCAACGGTCAAAAATTTCTCCTTACCTATAAATACCTATTCATTTGTTATAATTAGCAAGGATTAGCAAAATTGATTATGGAAAAATTCTCTCAACATCCAAAACCCTATATTAGCCAATACTACTTCCAAACACTTAAATACTCCACTCTCTTTGATTTTTTTTAAGTGTTGTGAGTATCTCTAAGGCTATTGTGCTTAATCTTACTAGCTAGAACTCTCACTTGGATTATTGCTTGTTTGATTTTCTTTGAGAGTTTGGCATTAAAGTTCTTCCACCAGTTTCATTTGATAAATCGTGTGTGGGAAGACTTTGAGGGTTGAGGTTCTTGCATTGTCATTGCAAGAAACCTAAGCCTATATTTTTGTGTGCAAAATCCTTTTCAAAAGCTAGTTTTCAAACACTCCATTGTAGTTTGTATATTGAAATATCTTGTTGAATTTTTTTTAATCAACTTGCTTAGCATATTTGAAACCCTGATCTGATCTTGTGTTATTCACATATTATGTTTCAAATCTTACTTTGATATACACTCTAGATCTGGACTGATAATCTATACTTGATTGAGTATTTAGCACACATTAGAGCACTGAGCATTTTTACATATCATACGTGCTTGCATTATCGCTTAAGCTATACTGGTGCACAAACGCTTGTGTAAGAAGAGTATTTTCATGTACAGATTTTATGCACATTAGTTGTATTTCAGGCGTGGGCCTGAAGAGGGAAACTAACCCTATTGCATAGTCCCAAACTATTAAGTGAGGTTAGCTTCATTAATTGACCTGGTTGTAATCGGTACCGCTCCACCCGTTAAGTGAGCAGAAGTGGAATCCTTGTACTAGTCTAGCCAAGGCGGGGACGTAGGCAATTTGGCTGAATCTCGATAATATATCGCATGTATTGTTTACTTTTCCGCTTCTTACTTTTCTGCACGTCTGTGCTTAATTTCTAAATTGCATGGATTGACCCTAGGCTGTGTTATAGTGTTGTTAAAACCAGAAGACCTAAGCGATAAATTTTAAACACCCAATCCACCCCCCCCCCTCTTCGGGTTGCACCAAAACTAACATGAAGTTTCCTCAATTCCTAATTACAAAGTTATTTCTAGCAATTTAAATAAACATCCATGCAGTATATATGTGTTGAAATTTAAAGAGAATAGGGAATAAAGTGATACCGAGATTTTTACGAGGTGCGGCTATACCCGCCTACGTCCTTGCCTTAGCTACATCACCCTAAGATTGTACTATACCACTCCTTTAACCGCGTGGAGCAAACTGTTTACACTCCTTCAAATAGGATACAACCCTCATCTCCAAGTGATACCCTATGCTCAGTACAATGATTCAACAACCTGAACTATCAAAAAATAATAACAAAAACAAGAACAAACTCTTGTGTACAAAGACACTCTCACAATAAAGCTAATTAGTACAAGTTAGAGCACTAATGTACTTCAAATTAAATATCAATAAAAATGAATTTGAAGTTCAAGAAATTTATCACCAAGTTATGTTGACTTTGGGGTGATCCCAAGAGGGGGGGGGGGTGAATTGGATTTTAAAATATTTCAGCTAATTTAAATAGTTACACTGATTCACCATGGTTCATATCCCACTCAATATAACAGCATGTATGAAAAATGATGAAACTATACGTTCAAACATACACATGTGACATTTCTCATTTAACTCAAATGTGTGCATGCAAATAATTATAATTGTAAATGAAAGCATACACATGTGGAAATTGAAGTACAAAAATTTAAATGTGTGTGGGTGTGTGTGTGTGTGTGTGTGTATGTGTGTGTTTGTGTGTGTGTGTGTGTGTGTTTGTGTGTGTGTGTGTGTGTGTGTGAGAGAGAGAGAGAGAGAGAGCGACACAAGATTTGTTATCGAGGTACATCCAACCAGCCTACGTTCTCACCTTAGGCATACCCTCCAAGGATTACACTACCCTTGCTCACTTAAACGGGCGGAGCAGAAGCCGTTTACATCCTCTCCTTATGGGGAGAGGAAAACCCCAGTTCAATTACAAGATTGAGCTCAACTTGTCGCCCTTAGGGGGCAGAAACTTCCTAGTTCAATTAACGGGCTAAACCCAATTAGTACAATAAAAAACATTTTTGTACATATTACAATACTTCTGAATACAAGTAGAGATGTACACATTAAAACTCAAATACATGCACTCTCTTATGATATGAAATGTGCTCAGTAGAGTAAGGGTGCTATCAAATAACATCTTCAATCTTTGAAAAATAATGTGTATGATAAAATGCTCAAAGATTTGAACCCTATAAAATATTTCTCCATAAATATTTTCAATGAGAAGTAGGAGAACTAGGGTTTTGGTTTTTCAAATAATTTTTGCAACATAAAACTTTTTCTATAAAAGCATGGATGCAAAAATAAATGCCCTAAAATAAAGATGCCCTCTTTCAAAAGATTTTCCAAAGAATAATAAAGAGAGTTTGAGAGTGTAAAAATTTAACCCCAAAATTATTTTTGAAATAAAAGAGTATGTGGGGGAACTTTGATTAAGTAAAAAGTTTGAGAGAAAATATTTGTTAATCAAAGTTGCAAAAATTATATGCTAATCTAAGCATATGAAGGGTTATTTATAGTTTTCTCAAAAATATGACCGTTGGGGACATGGAGGTCATTTTGGAAAAAAAATTAATGACATTTAATTAAAATTAACCTCCATTAACCGCACTAAATAATTGGCAACCCGAGAGGTTAGGTCGCCTGACACTTAGAGTCGATTGTTTGAACAGACACATAGCTTGTATTGGGTTCGGGTGCCTGTGGGTGAGTCTAATTGGCTGAAGTTAAGGGAATTTCCCAACCTTCGTAGGTTCGGGCCTAGTTCTTTGTTCGGCTTGTCCGGCCTCACAATTCGGTCGGCTGGGATGATTTTGAACTATAAGTTTGGTCACCTGGGGCTGGTAAAAAGTGTCAGCATAAAGGTTCGGTCGACTATGGAAGATTAGTTCAAATCTAGGTTAGTCGCCCGAGCTAAGTCAAAGTATTGACTTTTTACTAGTTCAGCCAATCGAGGCATTTTTAACGCCCTACGTTTAGTCAACCGAAACCCTTTCAAAGTTCATTTTGGGTCCTAATTCTTATTAGAATTCACCCCTGTTAATAATTGTATAACTTGAAAGTTATAGGGGATTTTTTATGAAGTGTTTATGGGGACCTAAAGTCAATCTATGGCCTTGGCTTTTTAATTGAACCCAAAAGTCCGACGTTGGTCGACCATTGTCTATAGTCTTTTGATTTCCCTACGGTCCATCTATAGTCATCACTAAGCTTTCATTCATACCATGCATGCCATGCATTATTACAGACCAAAATATAAATACTAAATGCATTTTCACTTAATATAAGTATCTTCTTCTTCTTCTTTTGCTCCTCTAATCATGAAATATGCTAGATGGTATGATCGTTATGTCCCTCGGGCTTCCATCAATCCTCTCTCATGTGTGTGTTCTAAATTAATGACCTGTTCAAGTACTAGGCACACATATAAGTTCCAAGTGCTTTGTCAGCATCAAAACAGGGATTGAACTCAAAAAGTCAACAGGTTCTTCTTTTGATTGAAGGAAATTTAGTAAGGGCACAAGAACCGAGTGGTTGTACCAACATAAAATCAGTATCACTTCAGCAATAATGTGTAAGCAAGAGAGTTGTTGAAGAGTATGAGAATTAGAGAATTTGAATACTTTATTGTCAGTAGTTGTTGTAAAAATCATTAGGTATATATATATATAAAATTTAAAAAGTGATTTTCATGTTCCCCAAGTGACTTGGAGTGTTTCCCAAGTTTTCATAATGTTTACATTTGAAAAACTTATTTTTGGAAACTTCCTATCACTTTTTAAATTTGAATTTCCCGAAGGGTGAGTCGACTGAACTTTAGGGTCAGTCGCCTGAACTTTAAAATTTAGCACAATTTTAAAGTCAAAATGGGGTTAGTTGCCTGAACTTACAAGGTCAGTCGACTGAACCTATTCTATTTCCCAAATTTATTTAGTATAAAAAGGTCAGTCGCCTAACCAGTCAAGGTCAGTCATCTGAACGGTTAAAACTCATATGCTTGTTTTCTTTTGTTTCAAAAAACTCTTTTATACTTTCCATATTACTTTGAGACTTTGGAAGAAAAAAAAATTTTTCTGGGGTTTTCAAACTTTGGTCTAAGCCAATGATTAAGTCCTAAGAGCTTCAATGCATCCATATTGAAATTTAATTCTGAAGTACTTACGTGAGACTTTCTTAAACTTTAAAATATTCTAAGCACTCTAAGTCTTCATGCTTGTCTTTCCTTAAGTTTATTTTGATTTCAAGCTTCAATATACTTTGAGCTTCATCAAATTTATTTATCTTTGAATCCAAGCTTCAATATCCTTTAAGCTTTCATTTTATTTTTCTTAAGTATAAGCTTTTACTTTCAGTAAAAACTTGTGAGCACTTTGTTTTTTTCACTTCATATGCTTAATTTCCTGAAACATCATCACTTAACAAAAACATGTTAAGTTTCTTTTATTTGTTATCATCAAAATAAGATTTATAAGCCTTGTTAGGCCAACAGGAAGCATACTTCATTATTCTTTGATTCCCAAACATTTTTTTATACTCCATTTTGAGCATCAAGTCATATTTCTCCTTCTCTTTCTTTTTGAAAATCGCTTTTAGGGAAATTATTTTGGGGTTATGCAAGTAAGGCTTGAGATCATACTCATTCTCATATATTTTGCTTGAGAGCCTTCTTGGATTTTAGTTTTCAATGGTCAATTTTATTTGAAGAAATCATTTTCCATATTCCTCCTAATTTCTTCTTGAAAAACTTTTGGGAGTATCATTTATATTTATGGTTTGGGTTGTGAACCATGACAGACATGGGGTATCGTTTGGATAGGCAGTGGCGCCTAGGAGTAGCGGATGTAAAGGGAAGCTTCGCCCTATGAAGAAGTGGATTGTAACGGGAAGTTCCGCCCAATTTTAAGGAGCGGATAGTGGAATCCTTGGGTGGTTTGCCCAAGGCGAGGGCGTAGGCGATATTTTCCGAACCTCGTAAAAATTCGGTAATTGTGCTTTCTCTTCCTTATACTCTTTATTTTCCACACTTGTATGCTATATTTAATTTGTTGTACATGATTGTTATATTTTATTTTAAATATTTGCATACTTGTATATTTGGGAATTTATGATTACATAGAAAGACCCTAGGTTGTGTAATTATGTTTGTGGTTTTGGAAATAGTATATACTTAACTTGACCTAGGAAAGTTTTTTAGATACCCAATTCACCCCTCTTCTTGGTATTATACCTAAAATCACATGTAGGGTTAAAAACAAAATGCATACATAATCCGCACAAATTAAAGTGAAAGATCCAAATTTTATATTCACATACGCAAAGTAATAGTTAAAAGTTTAGAAAAATAATGAAAAGATGTTTTAAATTTTTCTATATTAATTTAGAAATTTTAAAAAATAAGATAACATTTTTGTAATTATTACAAATTTTAAAAATATAAAATAAAAATATTTTAGCAAGTAAATATTATCAAAATAATTTATTATTGTTCATTTATTTTATACAAATATCGTAAAAATGAGAAATTAACTAACTTTTTGTATTTTTTTGAAAAATTTAAATATAATATAAAAATTATTTTCCACACTAAACAAGCCCTAAGAATTTGATTAATTATCTTAAAGTGTTATATGTTTAAGCCATCAAACCTAATAATTTATCATACAATAGAAAATGGGAAGAAAGTTTCCTTAGGTTATGTTAGGATTAAGAATTTTGTTTAGGGAAATAAAAGAAAATGAAACTAAGAAGGGATTTTATTTTTCATTATATTTTTTTTCTACTTCAATTACTATAAAAAATATAAAATTATTGTAATATGAATAAAAATTATGAAAGAAATAATATTATGATGTGTAAAATTAAATTTTTATTCAATGATTTGATATATTTTTTTTTTGTTTTTTCTCTCTTTCTTCAATAATCAAATATGAATTCAAGGTGAATTTCTTAATATTTTTTTCCTTTTCCCTAATATTTTTTTCCATTCCAAACGGTCGTTAAGGCACCGTTTGGAACTTGAAAAATATTAGAGAAATGAAAGGAAAATATTAAGGAATTTACATTTTTATGTTTGGTTATTAATAAATGTGAGAAAGAAAATAAAAAATATATAAAATTAATATATTAAATTTATGAACAGAATTTTAATTTTATATATCATTAATATTTAACTTTTAAAATTTTTAATCATATTAAAATAAATTTTTATTTTTTTATAGTATTTAACACGAGACAAAAATTAAGAGTGGCAAAACAAGTCAAGGAGTCAGGTTTGGGTCAAGTCATAAATGGGTTAGATTTGGGTTGACCCATTTAAAAATGAGTGAATAAATCACAAATTTAAATTCAACTAATTAATAAATAAATTATAAATAGGTACACATTAAGTGCCCGTTAAGAAATATAACATATTTATTTTAATTTTTTTCTTTGAAATTTCACCAAATACAAGTTAAATATTTTTTAGAAAAACAACATTTATTTATTAGTTTGTCATTATTATCTTAACATGTGAGTTAATAACACTTATTTATTATTTAATTTATTTTTCTCTTTAAATATTTTTTTAAAAAAAGTTATATGAAGTTTAAAAAATAGCACTTCCGACCTATCAATCATTTTTTTCCTCCTAAATATTTAAAAATATAGTTATATAACTTATGTTTTATTTCTATTTGTTTAAAAATTCATGATACATATACATGCATCAAATATCATAATTTATATATATATAATTCAATAATTTTTTTATAGATAAACGAGGTGACTTGGTGGGTACTGGCCCGAACCCAACTAACCTGTTTATTAATTGGGTTAAGTTCGGATTGATCAGTTTATAAACCAGTCATTCCATCTTAGACCTAAATCCGTTTTAAGTGGACAAGTAATGGTCACCTATTAGGTCGTGACCCGTTTTGCCACCCCAAAAAAAGATATAATGAAAAAATAATTTTTTTCTTATTTTATTTTTCTTTCTTTTGTACAAAAAAAATTAAACTAACCTAAAGCATATGTTAGAAAATATAACTAAGTCTTTTAATAATATTTTATTGTGACTTTTCATTACACCCTTCTTCTTTTTTTCTTTTTTTTTTTTGTTTAGCTTTCTTTTTTTATTACCTCAGGTATCCTAGGATCACCGGGCCCTTGCCCAGACTAGTCCCATACCTGCCAAGCCACCCTAACACCATTTTATTTTATTTCATTAAGGCTACTGCACATGAATTCATCCATTACTATATTTCCTAATAACCTCAAAATATATAGATATAGAAGAGGTGGGGAGATTCATTCTTCCAGTCTAATTATTGGCTGAATGAACCCTAAGGGGTGATAAACACGTGGTTTAGGATTGACCAATGGAAAACCCTACGCAAACTTGTCATCAGCATGATGTTAGCTATTATATTATCGTGCCATTGCATTTGTCCACTTTGTATATTAAAATCAAGAAGTGTGCCTATTCATAGCTATTATATTATCATGCAGTTGCACTCGTGCTAGCAACTCTTTTTTTTTTTTTATCTCCCTTCATTTAGGGTCTATTTGAATAAAAAATTAAATTTTACTTTAACGTTTCGTGTGGAATTCAGAAAATATTGAGGAAAGGAAAGAAAAATATCAAAAAATTCATATTTTCATATTTGGTTATATATATAACAAATTCATAAACAAAATTTTGATTTTACACACCATTAATATTTAGTTTTTTCTTAATTTTTAATCGTGTTAAAATAAACTTTCATTTTTTATAATATTTAATAGAGAAGGAAAATGCAAGGGGAAATGAATTTCCTCATTATTTTCCTTTCCTTTTTTTTTTTTTCTTTTTCCAAGTAAAATTTTTAATCCAAATAGACCTTAAGAAAGAGAAGAAAAGAAAAACAAAGAGAAAATGCATTTTCCATTGTATTTTTCTTCTCTATTAAATACTATAAAAAATGAAAGTTTTTTTTTGTCGCGACGTCCCGGAGCGCATGTGCCCCGAGGTGGCGACATAAAAAATGTGGTTTAAATTTTCGAGAAAAATGATGTAATTGAGTCGCCACTAACTTTTTAGTGTGATTAAAACACGTGATTACTACCCAATTAAAGGTAAAATCGGTCTGCGCTACCAAAGTTAGGATCGAGAGTTTGTTTATGCGAGGAGAAGGTACGAGCACCCCCTACGCACCCGTTCTTGTGAACGGTACCTAATTAATTAAGAGTTATCTCAAATTTAATTTAATAGATCTTTAAAATTACTCCCTTTTAGTGAATTATTAAAATACACACAAAAATATATATAATATATATTCCCTCAGAACCGGAGCACGTGAACCCGAAAGCTCATACTTTTTTTTTGAAATCATAGGGATACACATGAAAGACATAATAGTAGAATACAAAATTGCTTAAAGAAAATAAAGGCAGCAATTCATAATATAAAGTATAAACATATAGTATAATTAAATACTGAAATTACCAAACAGCACCATAACGAGCTATACTATGCTAAAATTTTAAAAATACGTAATAATAATAAATATCTTAATATATGTACATAATAATAGCACATACTATGTTAATAATAATAATGACACACAACTTACTATATATATAATAATAAGACATACCTTTTTATGATAATAATACTTACCTTGATATACATATGTATATATATGATAACACCTCTTACTATAATAATAAGTCACATATCATAATAATACACTATAATTAAAGTAATAACATACTTCCTATAAAAACATAGAACATACATTAATAATACTCTATAATAATAGTAAGAATGATAGTACTATACATATCATAATATAATAGTAAAGATGTGAAAATAGTCAAACCCTAAAGTTAACGTACAATATATATATATATATACAATGAATCCATAAAAATGATAATATAGAAACATATCAAACCTTAAATTAATATACTTTACATACAAATAATAACCATGTAAACAACTAAAACCTTACCATTAATAGCAATATTGTGAGAAACCAACCAAACCCTAAATAAACCATATGAAAATCAAAGCCCTAAATATACAATTAAGATCCAAAAAATACCATTAAAACCTTAAAATAACACATACGATAACCGAAACCCTACATACAATATAAACCATAAACATTTTAATTATAATAAATAAATCAAAAACCCTAAATAACATGTAAACAATAAACATATTAATAAAAATACCCTAAATAAATATGACTTGAATAATACAACTACAATAATATGAAATACAAAAACAAACAAGAAAAATACAATACACACCCAAGCACTCACATACCTGATAAAAGACATGTGAACATAATACTTGCAAAAATTTCAGTTTCATTGGACGAGTAATCGCCATCCGATCATCTACATCACGCGGACTGCCCAGGCACTGATGAACCTGCCGCTGCTGCGGTGAGTCGGCTGTCCAAGAAATAAAAATAGAAGTTTCAAAGTTCTAAATAAAAATCAAATTAGTGAAAATTTAAATTAGTGAGTCAAGAACAACCTAGTCAAAATTTCAATTCGATCGGATGAGAAACCACCGTTCGATTGGCTTCATTAAGTCGACCACGCAGCACCGGCGAACCTGCTGCTGCTGCGGTAAGTTGGTTGTCCAAAAAATAAAAATCAAAGCTTAAAAGCTTTAAATAAAATTCCAATTGGTGAAAATTAAACTTAACGAGTCAGGAACCGCCTGGTAAAATTTCTATTCAATCGGATGAGGAATCATTGTTCAATTGGCTTCATTAAATCGACCACGCAGCACCGGCGAACCTGCTGCGGCTGCAGTAAGTTGGTTGTCCATGAAATAAAAATAGAAACTTCAAAACTCTAAATAAAAATCCAATTAGTAAAAATTAAAATTAGTGAGTCAGTAACAACCTGGTAAAATTTCAATTTGATCGGATGAGAAACAGCCGTTTGATTGGCTTCATTAAGTCGACCATGCAGCATTGGTGAACCTGCTGCTGCTACAGTAAGTTGGTTGTCCAAGAAATAAAATCGAAACTTAAAATCTCTAAATAAAAATCCAATCGGTGAAAATTATAATTAATGAGTCAGGAACAATTTGGTAAAATTTCAATTCGATCGGATGATAAACCACCATTCGATTGGCTTCATGAAACTGATTGCGCAGGCATCGATGATGTTGTATTACTGCTGCTCCTCTTCTTCTTCCTCTTCCTATGGCCGTGTCCCCATGCTGTGTTCAGCCTCCGTATTCCCACCTCCTCCCTTTGCTTCCTTTGGCTTTGTTTTTATAAGCCACAAATACCTAAAAATCCTAAGAGAAACCCTAATTCACGTGGATATGTGGCAGCCCTTGTATTTAACTTACATGGGCTGCATGGCCCATGCTAAAAAAATATTTTTTTTTATCATTTTATTCCTCCAAAAATGTGAACTTAAATTCCCGAAAAAGAGGACCCGAACTCAAGTTAAAATAAAAATGACTCAAAAAATAAAATAAAAAAAGGACTCGATTTTTAGGGACTCGATAAAATACTTAATTGAAAGAACTCAATTTTAAAATGTAAAAGACTCAATTTTTAAAAATTAAAAGACTTAATTTAAAAATATATATATAAATAATTGAGACTCATTTTAAAAATCAAAATGACTCAATTTAAAAATACCAAGACTTAGTTTAAAAATAACTGGAACACCTTTTAAAAATAAAAGACCTTAATTTTGAAAATAACCAGGATTCACATTTGAAGCAAACGGTACTCAATCGGATCCTTCCATTCCTAGGAATGCAATGTCAACTTTTTAGTACGCTAGGTTTTCTGGTTAAAATTGGGGTGTCTACAGTTTTAATATGATTAAAAAAAATTAAATATCAATAGTGTGTAAAATCAAATTTTTATTCACAAATTTGGTATATTTTTTTTATTTTCTTTTTCACTTTCCTTAATAACGAAACATAAAAAAATGTGAATGCCTTGATATTTTTTTCTTTTTTTCCTAATATTTTATGAGTTCAAAACAGGACCTCAAATATTAAGATTTTATCTAAATCAAAATGTCACAATCCTAAAACTCTAGTAGGTTATGGGTGGATTGAGAAGTCTCTACATGTTGATGGCTCGCACATTTGAAGAAAAAGAAAGCTTTTATTATAATAAAAATAAATTTTGTATGCATGTAGGTACAATTGAACTACTCTTAAAAGATTAAAAACAAAAATTTGATAGTTTCTCAAAGTGAGAAAAATTGCAATGATAGTTTTACCTTTCATTTGTGCACTCATGAAAATTAAAATTTCATGTGTCGTAGAGCCCAAAGTCTAATGTCCAACCCTTCCATCTTCACCATTGCTTGTTCAACTTTTGACTGCTCAAATTTTCTCTCCACTACTTCTTGTGACAATTTTTTTATTTTGAAAATACCATAATATATATATATTAGTTCCCACATATTCATTGCATTGTCATACCATATAGAGCCTTTTCACCTCTCATGAGCCCATTCATCTTACTACTCCTATATAATACTAGTGCCCCCTATATTTCTCTCTAATCCCTAGCTTTTATGAGAGAACACCAGGGTCAACACTATTTTGTCAAATATGGTTTCCTCTTAGTTATTACTTATCCACATCCCAACAACACCACATGTCAATAAAGCACTTGCACAACCAAGTTAGCCAACCATATCAACCAAAACTAGCCACCGTAAGCAATCATATCAAGAACCATGACACCTCCTTGATCATTTCAAGTAGGCAACTTAACATCGATGTGCTCCCCCTTAAGTAAAATAGATTAACCAATCACCAAGTGTCGGGACAACCCATGATAGCTCATCTTAAACTACTACCTTGGCACATGATTGCTCACACCATGTATTCTCACAATGTCTCAAAAAAGGATCCGGAATGGCGAGGGATGATAACATTAATGGTTCGATGAAGTCTCCACTAACTTATTATTTTTTAAGTGTGATTAGTTTACCTAATTATTACTTATTGATTGGTATCTGGGCAAATCCTAAGGTCAAGGAACAAGTAGTCTCGGTCTGCTTTTACTAAAGTTGGGATCGAGAGTTTAGTTTTATAAGGGGAATATGCTAGCACCCCTTACACACCCGTTCAACGAGCGGTACCTAATTAATTATGAATTATCCAAACTTGAATCATACAAACCTTAATTAACTCCTAAACAAACTAAAAAAACATTAAAATTTTAAAAGGAAATGAAAAATCAAGTGCAACTTAGGAATGTATAATAAGACCTCCAAAGGAGGTGATCTTATTAAATAAACCCCACTCAGAACTGATATAGATGAGGTCTAAAACACCTCTTTACCATTTCTTTTATCATCGGAATGCCAACACACAAAAAATAATATATACATATATATATATATATTTGTATAACCATTATATATATATATATATATATATATATATATATATAATGGTTATACAAATTCATCAAATTTAAGAAAACGGGATTTTAAAACATTCCTAGATTTCAAAAATTTTTGAAAGAATTTTCTAAAATTTTTCTACAATTTTCTAGGATTTTTAAAGAATTTTTTATTTTATTTCTTTTTTATATTTTATTTTTTCCATTTTTTTTGGTTTCCCAAGTTAAAAATAACTCAAGAATTTTTATTTATTTTTTGATTTGGTAATAATTTTTCTCAATTTTATAAATTTTTTTACTATTTTTCCCAATTTATTTAAATTGAAAATAATTTGAACGTTAATTTTTATATTCAAAAATAAAACAGGCAGTCTAGAGTGAGTTAGACCAATTCAACCGAACCGACCAAATTTGGGGAAGGGGCAAAGACTAGTTGCCAACCACTAATGGCGACATGTGGCCATAGGAATTTTTTTTATTAATTAGTAGTTGGGTGACGTCACCCATCACATGGCAAAACCTAACGAGCACAAAGCACTTAAGCTTTCATGTCAAGGTATATGTAATTTGAGCAAATCATCTTTGCGTGAAATATTATCACTTGAAAATTCATTAAATAACTTTACTTTGTTATCATCAAAATCAAAAGTTTGTAAGCCTAACTAGGCCAACAATCTCCCCCTTTTTTATGATGACAAAAAACGAGCAAAGATATAAAATTAAAATTAATGCTCCCCCTGTCAATAAGCATAGGTTTAAAATAGTCTCATTAAGACACATTAAGGCATAAGTTCAGAAGATTTGAAAGTTCCAGGATTAAGGCAGATATATTCATAAAACTCTTCACAGAGCTCGTAGTACATCAGACTGGAAATACAAACACATGTTCAAATTTTAGAACTGGAAATACCTGGAAATACATACATACATAAGCAAATACAACCATAAGTTCATACATTTTGCTCATACACATACTCCCCCTTTTGACATCAACAAAAAGGCATACAAGCAAAAACGAAGTATGTATAGCATACAAAAATAACATCAAAAGTCTATGTCTCAAAATTAGTGTCACTATCTACAGCAATTCCTTTGCCTTTGGATTACTGTGAGCCTTCTTCTTCTTCTTCTTCTTCTTCTTCTTCTTCTTCTTCTTCTTCTTCTTCAATTTCTTCAATTTCTTCTTCATCATCTCCTGCATCTTCCCCTTCTTCTTCTTCTTCTTCTTCAATTTCTTCAATTTCTTCTTCATCATCTCCTGCATCTTCCCCTTCTTCTTCAACTTCTCCTTCTTCACTTGCAGTTTCTTCTTCATCATCATTTTCATTGTTCTCATTATTTTGTGTGACATGGTGTTCTATTTTGGCAATGCGATTATCCACCAAAGTGTATTTGTCATCAATTTTTGAGATATTATCCTAAAGAGAAGCAAAATTTTCCCTCATTTCAGAACTGAAGCTGATATAATTATGATAAAATGGAACAAACCAAGGTGGCATATCAACTTCTTTAGAAGCAGGATTCCTTTCTTCTTGTGCAGATCTTGCTAGGCTATTACCCCTAAACATCCATCCCTCGGTATACTTTTTGTAACCCATTCTTTTTAGTGTAGTAGTGGATAAGACATGGTAATGGATTCACTTCACTATTTTTGAAGATGGAGAGAGGACTTGAAAATGAGCGAAGACTAAGGAAAGAATGCCACCATACGGAAGCCCAATTCTGGGAGATTCGAGCTTCATGACTATCCATTTTAGTATGATGCTTACTAAATCTAATTTCTTCCCTTTTAATAAGCACCACATTACAAAGCAATCGAAGAAAGACACATGATCAAAGGATCCGGACCTCGGAATTATATTATACGCAATGATCTTGTGCAAGATTTGTGCTTGGATATTGAGTTGTTTGTATAGTGGAGGTTATCCAAAATAAACGGGTGCATCATTCATCACAAGAGGCAAAAATTCTTATGGTGAAAAACCTTACTCCATAGTCCACTGTTTTTCTACTGGAGTACACTCAAAATCTCCATGCTTGATACGAAGAATTTTTTGTAAAGAGTGTGAGGTAAGTGTTATCTTCTTGCCATAAATTTCAGTTGCAATTCCAACTTCTTTCTTTACCAACTTCGAGTAAAAAATATTAATCTCTAATCTGAGTAATACCCCTTAACTTGGTGAAGAATGAACTTATCCCATCCTATATTTTTGAACATTTCAAGAATTTTAGGAAAGTTTTCTTCAAAGAAAGTGACATCTAGTACCTTATAGAATATTGGATCCATTGCTGAGATGTGATTTTGATACAAAGCTTTTGCATGCGATGAAACTAGCCATTTTTCTATGTCGTCATTGCTTGTAGGCTTTGAAGAAGACAAGGAGGCTTTATCCTTTCTTCCTACGGTTTTTGTAGGAACCATTTTGATGAAGTTGAAATTCAGGAAACCCTAGGTGTGAATGGATTAGGGTTATGATAGATGGTCATTGGGAGGAGTTTAGAAGAGAAGGAACTTTGAAGAGAATGAAGAGGAGTTGATTTAGAGAAGGGGAGACGAACGGACAAGCATCTAAGGGTTTAAAAAGGAGTGTTTTTATGTTAAATGAATTTGACCTGCCGCGAGAATGTCATCTGTCACTACGTTGATAGGCGTCTATCCACTGTCTTTCCATATAGACAGTAGCCTGCCAGTCGCCTGCCAGATATCTGGTAGTCTTCTACCCTAAACAACTGTTCTTCTTCTTTTTTAGTTAACTTCTATTTTATGTAACATGCCTAATTCCCTTCAGATAAATACAAATCGATCTTCATCTAATGGTTTTGTAAAAATAACAACCAATTGATCGGGGGTATTAACAAATTCAAGTACTATTTCTTTCTTATCCACATTATCTCTTAAAAAATGATGACGTACATCAATATGTTTAGTTCTTGAATATGATACTGGATTCTTTGAAATATTTAATCCGCTTGTATTATCACATTTTGTAGGGATTGTTTGGTATTGAATTTCGAAGTCCCTTAATTGTTGTTTCATGTATAAAGTTTGAGCACAACAGCTCCTAGCTGTTGTCCTAATTTCCTATGCCATAGCCAACTTATTTAATTCATTGCTGCCAAACAAGTTAAGTTTTGATTTACTAGATTCTCAAAGTTTATACAATAAACATTATTTATCCTGTGGGCTATAAACAAGGTATCATTTGTCTTAGGATTTTGGATAACACATTTTTCTTTCTTAAAAATTATTTCGAACCCTTCGTCGCTTAATTGGCTTATGCTTAAAAGGTTGTGTTTTAATAGCCTTGACTTCTTTCAAATTGACTTCTTTCAATTTGACTTAGTTCCTCCTGCATAGCTATAATCCAAGAATCATCTTTAAATCTTCTTCTATATTCTCGGGTTCATCTTGAGACAAGAAAGCGTAATGGTTACAAATATTTTTTAATGAGGCTCTAGTGGTTATTCCTTTTGATGGTTCACCAAGAATTTGGTCTTTTAGGTGACTTTTAGCATATCTCCATTCTTTAGGTAGTTCTAGATTTTCTATGACGTTTTCATTTGAAGCTTCATTATTATTTTCTTCTTTTATTTCAGGTTCTTCTACTTTTTATGAAATATCTTCTTTTTCATCAATCTTAATTTTGTTGTCATGATCATTTGATTCATCAAACATTATGTGTATTGACTCAATAATTGTAAGAGTTCTTTTATTGTAAACCTTACAAGTTTTACTATTTGTTGAGTAACCTAAAAAAGTTCCTTCATCAGATTTTGCATCGAACTTTCCTAGATCATCTTTAGTATTAAGGATAAAGCATTTGCATTCGAATACATGAAAGTAGGAAATATTGGGTTTTTTACCTTTCCATAGTTCATATGGTGTTTTGTCTATACTTGATCGTATAGATACCTTATTTACAATATAACAAGATGTATTCACAGCTTTTGCCTAAAAGTATTTAGGTAAATTATTTTCGTTTAACACGATTCTTGCCATTTCTTGTAGGGTTCTATTTTTTCTTTCTACAATTTCATTTTGTTGTGGAGTCCTAGGTGCCAAAAAATTATAGTTTATTCCATGTTCATTACAAAATTTTTAAAATTTTTTTTTTTTAAACTCCCTACCTTGATCACTTCTAAAATTTGTTACATTATATCCCTTTTCATATTGTAATTTTTTACATAATGTGATTAGCATGTTACAGGCTTCATCTTTGTTTGCTAAAAATAATATCCAAGTGAATCTTGAATAATCATCCACTATTACAAAAGCATATTGTTTACCTCCTAGGCTTAAGGTTCTAATTTGACCAAATAAGTCTAGGTGCAGTAGTTCTAGGGGTCTTTTAGTAGATATATATTTTTTTTCTTTCTGCAACTTTTTTTAACTTGCTTTCCCTTTTGGCATGCATCTCACATCTTGTCTTTTATGAATTTAGTATTTGGTAATCCTCTTACAAGATATTTCTTAGATAATTTGGATAAAAGGTCCATGTTAGCATGTCCTAATTTCCTATACCATAGCCAACTTATTTCATTAATTGCTGTCAAACAAGTTACGTTTTGATTTATTAGATTCTCAAGGTTTATACAACAAACATTATTTATCCTATGGGTTATAAACAAGTATTCATTTTTCTTAGGATTTTGGATAACACGTTTTCTTTCTTAAAAGTTATTTCGATCCCTTTGTCGCTTAATTGGCTTATGTTTAAAAGGTTGTGTTTTAATCTTTCTATCAATAGCACATTGTCAATGGTAAGAGAAGGTTCTTTACCTATTTTCTTGATGCCAATAATTTTACCTTTGGCATTGTCGCCAAAGGTGGCGTATCCCTCATCCTTTTGTTTCAATGTAGTGAACTTGATCCTATCACCGGTCATGTGTCTTGAACATCCGCTGTCCAAGTACCATTTATCCATTGACGATGTAGTTCTAAAGCATACCTACAATGAGTGATTCATTGTGTTAGTCTTTGGAACCCAAATTCTTTTAACTTTCTTTGTGTTGTTTTTAGTTCCATTATTGACTTTCCATTCTCCTTGAACTTTGACATACTTTCCTTTTAGAGGGTAATTGAACATTAGATGACCTTTAGCCTTGCACATGTAGCAAGTGGTGTGTTCGTGTTTGTTGTTTGAAGAAGTACTAGCATAGTGCTTGGCTTCTTTGACAAAGTATCTCATGTATAATTTTTTACACTTTTTATTCGTTTTACTATTATAGCGTATTCCTTCTTTATTTCCATGTAGTCTTTGTTGTCCAATCATTTGTTCAAAATTTTCTTTTCCTTTAGTGAAGTTATATATAATTTTCTCCTTATCTTCTACTGATTTCTTAAGTTCATTTATCTCTAAATTCCTTTTATTCAAATTATCTACATGATTTTTGCCTAACTCTTGAGTTATTTCATTTACTTCCTCTTCTAACTTTTTAATACAAGAGTCTTTTTCTTTTTCAATGGTTTTGAAGGATTCAAGTTGCTTCATTAATTCTTTATTTTGATCTTTCAAGGTTATATTTCTCTTGGAGATTTTTATGAATCTCTTATGTAAAGAAAACAACTCAGCTTGCAATTCCTTATAGGAAGGCATGTTGTCACACGACTCATCACATGACTCATTGTAAGATTCTGTAGAAGAATAGTAGGAGTTTACCTCTTTGTCATTAGCCATGAAGCATATATTTTCCATCTCTTGTCCACTTGATTCATTTTCCATCTCGTTGGAACTTGAATCATCCCACGTGGCCTTCATGTTCTTATTGTCTTTCTTGAGCAACAGGCAGTCCGGCTTGATATGCCCTGGCTTCTTGCAGTGATAGCATATAGGAGGTTCATTCTTACCTTTATTTTCTTTCATACTTATCTCTCCGTTTTCAGATTTCTTTTTGTTAAATTTTCTAGGAAACCTCTTATTTTTCCTATAGAACTTGCCTAATCTCTTAGTGATGAATACTAAGTCATCTTGATCTAAGTCGCTTGATTCACTTTCCTCTTCACTCGAGCTGTTACTAGAGGCTTTTAATGCTATGGATTTTTTTATGTTTGTGTTCAGGATTCCTTTCCTTTAGAGTCATCTCATGAGTGAGTAGTCAACCAATGAGTTCATCTAGAGAGTTGTTCTTAAGGTTTCTACCTTCTGTGATAGTTGTAGCATTTGGTTCCTATATAGAGGGAAGACCTCTTAGAATTTTTCTAATCATTTCATAGGTAGCATAAGTTTTTCATAAAGCACTTAAAGAATTTATTATGTGGGTAAATCTGGTGTACATGCTTGATATTGTTTATCTGAATTCATCTTGAATGCTTCATATTCGCTTGTCAACATATCTATTCCATTGTCTCTAACATCTATAGTTCCTTCATATGTCACTTCTAATTTGTCCCATATTTCTGTAGCCATCTTGTAGGCCATAACCCTATTAAATTTGTTAGCATCTAAGGTAGAGTATAAAGCATTTATAGCACTTGAATTGATTTGAAGCATTTTATAATCTGAATCGGTCATATCCTTTTTCTCTTTTGGAATCTGTTTTCCATCTACTATTTTAGTGGGAATAAGGTCTTCATCCATAACTACTTCTCATGCTTTCCAATCCATGTGTTGGAGATAGATTTGTATTCTCTTTTTCCAAAACATATAATTATGTCCACAAAAGATTGGTGGACCGGTTGAGGATTGGCCTTCAACGAAGGGTGCTACTCCTATATTTGCCATTTGATCTTTTTATAGTTTCTTGTTAGGAATTACTATAACTAGGCTCTGATACCAATTGAAATTGGAATAGCTTCCCAAGAGGGGGCTGAATTGGGATTTAAAAATTCTATTCCCCTTAGTCTTAGTTCTTTTGAGTTATAACAATAATCAAAACTTATACACAATCATAAAATTTATCTAGAGTAATCACAATCAAAACAATATGATCAAACACTCAATCTTTGTAACAATAACCCTCTATTGATATGAAAATTTGCTGAACTTGTTATAAGCCCTGTATCACAATTATTCTTCTTCCTAATGTTCAGCTTTTAAATAAACTTTCAGATTAATAAGTCAAGGATGATCAACAACCATGGTCCCTTTCGGTTTCCGCAATCAATGTGGATCAATCCAAAACAAATCACCTTCCGGTCTATTTAACAATCAAACATTCAGAATTGAATTTTAAAGCAACCACACAGATTTTATCTTTTGCTGAAAAATAAAGAGTAGGGAAGAGAAAGAAGAACACAGGATTTTTTACGAGGTTCGGCTTCAACACAGCCTATGTCCTTGGCCTTGGCAAAACCACCAAGAGATTCACTATCACTACTCCTTTACCAGGCAGAACAATACCAGTTACAACACTCCTTAGGTAAGGTTAGAGCCCGCCTTCTCCAAACAATATCCCCATGTTTGGTCCAATGATTCAGCACTTGAATCGTCAATTGACCTATTACAAATATATAATACAAGGCGTACAAAAACTTGCTCCTCAAAGAGCTGATTAGTACAAATTAAAACACTATGTACTTTAGTAAATTCAAAATATGAATTTCAGAATTAAGCTCTTAGAAATTTATCACTGTGAGTATCTTTCAATGAATGAAAAAATCAACAACTTGATGCACAAACTCAGTGAGAAATTCAGCAAAGCTATTAGAGATTTTCGTGAGTGATGAGAGCAATAGCACACTTTCAGAATTTTAGTAGGCTTTGAG
Source organism: Malania oleifera (assembly GCF_029873635.1). NCBI lineage: Eukaryota > Viridiplantae > Streptophyta > Magnoliopsida > Santalales > Ximeniaceae > Malania > Malania oleifera. Next base: position 57,364,435 of record NC_080426.1, read on the forward strand.
AGAGTATGAGAGCTGAATTGATTTCTTGGTATTTAAAACAATGATTCTTGAGGGTATTTATAAAGGTAGAAAGACTTCTTACTTATTCCCTAAGTTCACTTAAAGTAGTTTCCAAGTTTTAAATTTATTGAAGCTTCGAATAATTTAAATTTCAAAAAATATATCCATTAGAAATTGAAAACTGCCGCAAGCCAGATGACTATAAGTCCTAGCAGCCGTTTATCCATATATTATAACTATAAAATTCATAGGCAGAGAGGCGGCAATCGTCTGTCCCCAAAATGGCAGTCGTTTGTCATAAGAATAATTTAGTTTTAAAACAACTCAATAAGATGGCAATCGTCTGTCCATATGGTGACAGTTGTTTGTCCATGAACAAATTAGTTTTTCAATACACATAGAAGGTTGACAGTCATCTAACAGAACACTCACAGACGGTTCATTGGTCACTAGCAGTCGTCTATCCATTACTTGATAGTCGTCTGTTAGTCTTCTGACTTGTATTAAAAACACTTCAAAAACATGTGAGTCGTGTGTCACTAGATAAACAGTCATCTGTCCGCAGGATTTTCCTCATTTCAACATATTTTTCAGTTCTCTCATCTTTACTCAATTAATCTTGGAATATGAACTTGTTTAACTTTGAAAAACTTGTTCCAAGTTTTATACTAAGATCTCTAAGTCTCTCTGCTTAATGAGCTTCAAAATGAAAAATTCATATGTGAATACACTTAGAAGTACTTACAAAGATTTTGTCCTAAACTGATTTGACACTTTCTTTGCTTCGAGTCCTTTCAATGCTGTTTTTCAATCTTTCAGACTTCTATGATTTTTCATTGTGGATCTTTGGTATTCACATGTGACTTTCCTTGTTCCTTGATCCTTGTAAGCTTTTATATCAAGGTATATGTAATTTGAGCAAATTATCTTTGCCTGAAATATTATCACTTGAAAATTCATTAAATAACTTTACTTTGTTATCATCAAAACTAAGAGTTTGTAAGTCTAACTAGGCCAACACTATTATTAATAATAACAATAAAGGTAATATACAATATAATAGTTACCTTTAATATTAACATACAATTAAGGATATGCACAATACACACATTTGTAAACCATTAACTAAGGAAACAAATCAAACTTAGGGTTAAAATATGGAAACCAATGAGAGGGCAAGGAAGTAGTGAAGTTATGGAAACAAGTTATTTCTAAAAATAATATATACCTATTCAATATGGTCACCAAAATTAATGTACATCCCTAAACATATAAATATTAAACATTAAACGTACGTCATAATAACAAACACCCTAAGCAAATATAACCACGAATATGGCTAGTTCTTACTCGTCATCTACTGCAAAATATTGTATCCTAATATATATTCATTATTTAACATGCATAGTAAATACCCTAAAAATAAAAACCTGAATAAATATTACTACAGAAAGAAGAATAAAAGTCTGCAATAAAAAAAAAAAAATTGACGTTAGATATGTATACATATATATATATATATATATATAAGCATCTAAATAAATATTATTCTAAAAAAGGAAAACTCTTGCAATGAATTGAAGTTAAATATATATATATAACCTAAATAAATATTATTATAAAAAGAAAGAAAATCCTGCAATAAAAAAAAAAAAAAATTGAGGTTAGATGTATAGATAATACTTGAACATACATTATTATAAAAGAAGAGAAAAAAAAATAAAAAATCCTGCAATAACAAAGAAAAAATTAACATTAGATACGTATATATACATTCAACCATTCAAGCACAGCACATACAGTAAAAAAAATTAAAATTTTGAAACTAATCAAAATGAATAATTATATATACATATACATAATCTATGTACCTGTGCATGCTCAGTGTGTGTGTGTGGGTGCATGCGGAGAGGAGTGTACCAGGGAACTCACGACAGTGGGGTGTTGGCGAACAGGGCTGGAAGGGGTTGTCGTGGAGACCGGAGGCGAGCTGGAGGCTGCCAAAGGTTCGGGTCCGGCTGGGAATTTGCTGCGAGGATGATGGTCGGAACTGGGAGGGGCAGACTGCCGTGGAGCTGCGCGTGGCTGGATTGCAGGGAGTGACGATGCTTTGAGCCTTCCAGAACAGGACGTCTGGTGATGGAGGTCGCGCAGTTGCAGTGTCCGGCAATAGCGAGGATTCAAAGATCGTCGTCTTCTCCTTCTAAGTTGTGATGTCCGATGACGAAGGCTGGGTGTTTGGCTGGCTGGAGGAGTTGCTGATGGTCATGAAAGATGCTGTTTTCGTGAGTGTTGAGGGAGATGATGGAGGAGCAGTAAGTGGGGTGTTGGTGCGATGTGATGGAAGATGGAGAGAGAGATGAAGCGAGAACGGAGAGAGGAGAGAAAGGTTAAGGGTTGCTCACTGCTGTGATGATGGCAGAAGATGTGGCTTTGAGGCTATTAGAGCCTTGACTGGAGTGGGTGTGACTGGAGTGGTAGCTACGGCTGCTTGTAGAGAAACAAGGGTTGGCCGAGGAGCAAGACGGTGGTTGGAGAGATGGTGAGAGGTGACGACTAGGAGCTTGAATGGAGAGAGAGGTGTGTGTGCTCCGCCCTTCTGTGTTGCCCCCTTGCCTCCAGCGGCTCTTCTTTTATTTTTATTTTTATTTTTATTTATTTTCTTTAAATTTCATTGCCAACATGAAGCCAAAAATAAAAATAAAAACAGATACTTGATCTTAAAAAAAAATTTCGCGACTTAATCAAAATTTCTAAAAATGAAAGACTCAACCTAAAAAATCTGAACTCAACTTAAAATCAAACTGATACTCAATTTAAAAAAATATAATCGGGACTCAATAAAAATAAACTAGGACTCAATTTTGAAGAAGACTCAATTAGAAATAACCGGGACTCCAATTTTGAAATAAAATAGGACTCTATTTTGAAATAAACTGAGACTCAATCGGATCCTTCCATTCCCGAAAATACAAGGTCAACTTTTTAACATGCCGGGTCTTCTCAGAAAGGCCTAGATAAAATTGGGGTGTCTACATAACTGAAATTGCAATTTAATATAAATACGTAGTACAACTCACACCTATGCCATTTAAAATACACATTTTCTATTTGAACATACTTCGAGTTGTATTTCATAGTTTCTGTTTCTATAAATCTATATATATAATTGTGAAAATTTCCTTTGCTAGATAACTGTAATCATGAATTAATCCTGCATGATAGGGTTGTGCACCCTGTGGGCGGGACTTAACCATGGATGGCCATATATATATATATAACAGTGAAAATTTCCTTCGCTAGATAACTGTAATCATGAATTAACCCCACATGATCGGGTTGTGCACCTTGTGGGCGAGACTTAACCATGGTTGGCCTACCAGGTTAAGTCAAATTATAATCCGTCTGTAGTACGATTGGTCTACTCAACCTGGTTCATATATATATATATATAACTGTGAAAACTTCCCTAGATGGATAACTATAATCATGAATTAACCCTGCATGATCGGGTTGTGCACCATGTGGCCCAGACTTAACCGTGGCTAGCCTATCAGGTTATGTCAAACTATAATCTATCTGTAGTACGATTGGCCTACTCAACCTAGTCTGGATAGCCAAACAGCTCATCTACTCTCCTCTGAGGCACAATCAACTGTCATTCCACACTCTATCTGAGATGTGTGGTTGCATTATCTATATTGTATTAGCTACGGTACCGTGCTCTATTTTATGTTTTGGTCCATCAAGATTCTGATAATGTATAATACTATTTTTGTATATTACTATTTTACCATGATTCTATGATAACTATAATACCATGATTCTGTAATAACTATAATATTAGGATTCCTAAAACACAATTCTGCTCTGATCAAATCGACGAGGATCGACCTTAAAACTCTGTCGTGGTGTCCGATCGTCAATTTGGGCTAGTTTTGAGGGAGAAAATGGAGAGAGAGAGAGAGAGAGAGAGAGAGAGAGAGAGAGAGAGAGAGAGAGAGAGAGAGAGAGAGAGAGAGAGAGAGAGAGGAAAGGAAACGAATTAACAAGAAAATGAGCTGCAGGATCATTATATTCAAGCTATTACTAGACGAAATCATCGACGGTTTTCTAGAAACCGTCGATGGTTTGGTTTTTAACCAAACCTTTTTTCACCGTTTTACCATTACTAAGCCGTGATTAAATAGAATTGTCGACGATTTTCTGGCCTCTCACCAAACCATTGACGATTTGGTCTATACCAAACCAAATTTCCTTCTTTTCTCTATTTTTCTTATTATTTTAATTTTTCAAGTCTCTACATTCTCCCCTCCTTACACAAATTTCATCCTCAAAATTTGCTATCTATCACATTTTCCAACCTTAAGGAAAAACATCACAATTTTATTAATAACCCTCACTTATGGCGGAGGAATACCATGGTTATAAGGAAGGGTCCTGGGAGATTACAATCATTCATATAAAAGAAAAACTCTCCCAAAACCATTCATAACCAAAACAAAAAACACTAACTACCCTACACTTACAAGTTAATTACATACATTTTCATTTACTTTTACTCTTACTAGCTCAACTCTGAGCCCCACTGAACAGGTGTGGATATCGCTGGTGCATCTTATCCTCCATTTCTCATGAAGCCTCCTCAACTACATGATTACAACATAGCACTTTTACCAATGGAATCCTTTTTGTGCATAGCTCATGTTCCTTTTGATCTAGAATAGCACTAGCACTTATTTATATGCCAGAGTATCCTTTAGCTCCAGTGCCTCATAACCAATCACATGGGAGGGATCTGGGACGTATTTCCTCAACATGGATACATGGAATACAACATGGATTCTGGATAGAACCGGTGATAATGCTAACCTATAGACCCACTCTTTTCAATATCTCAAATGGTCCAATGAACTTAGGGCTCAGCTTACCCTTCTTCCCAAATCTCATAATCCCTTTCATCGGTACAACTTTCAAAAACACATGGTCCCCTGCATCAAACTCCAAATCTCGTCGGCGAGTATCTGCATAACTTTTCTGCCGAATCTGAGCTGCCTTGATTTTGTCTTTAATAAGTCTGACTTTATTATAAGTCTGTTGGACTAACTCTAGTCCCAAAACCTGCCTTTCACTAATTTCATCCCAGTATAATGGAGATCGGCACCTCCTATCATATAACCCCTCATATGGTGTCATCCCAATGCTGGCTTGGTAGCTATTATTATATACAAATTCAACTAATGGCAAAAACTTTATCTAACTACCTCTGAAGTCCAGCTCACAAGTTCATAGCATATCCTCTAATATCTATATAGTCCTCTCTATTTGTCCATCGGTCTGAGGATGAAATGTTGTGCTGAACATCAACTGAGAACCCATGGCTCCTTGCAAACTCCTTCAAAAATGAGATGTGAACTGTGGGTCTCGATCCCAAACTATGGACACCGGTATGCCATGCAGTCTAACTGTCTCTCGTATGTATAATTCTACCAGTTTATTCATGGAGTAGTAAACTTTGATAGGAATGAAATGGGCAGTCTTTGTTAATCAGTCAACGACTACCTAGATGGCATCCTATCCATGCAATGTCGGTGATAATCCTATAACAAAATCCATCGAAATATGTTCCCACTTCCATTCAGGGATGTGAAGTGGCCGCAATGATCCCGCCGGTCTCTGATGCTCAGTTTTCACCTACTAGCATGTCAAACACTACTCTACAAATTTAGTGATTTCTTTCTTTGTATTACCCCACCAAAAAAAAATTCTCGAAGATCCATGTACATCTTAGTGCTTCCAGGGTGCACTGTATAAAGGGATCAATTTGCTCCCTCCATGATATCTCTCTTAGTCTTAGCATCAGTAGGTATGCAAAGTCTGGTACGGAACCTTAAAGCTTCATCCTCTAAGACATTAAACTCAGCACCCTTACCATTTCGCACTTTATCCATAATCTTTAATAATTCAGCATCTTTCATCTGAGCAGCTTTAATTCTTTCCTGTAACATGGGTTGTATAACCAGATTAGTTAAGAACGCCTAGTGATTGCCCTCTATAAACTCCACCCCAAGCCTTTCCAAATCCATTCCGATCTGATGTTGCGCCACCACTGCTGATACTGAGGCACTTCCTGATTTCTGACTCAATGCATCAGTTACCACATTTTCTTTTCCTAGGTGGTCACTGATGGTACAATCATAATCTTTAATTAACTCTAGCCACCTCCTCTATCTCATGTTCAACTCCTTCTATGTGAAAAAATATTTAAGGCTCTTGTGGTCTATGAAGATTTCACACCTACCCCCATATAAATGATGCCTCCAAATCTTTAGAGCATAAATCACTGCTGCTAACTCAAGATCATGGGTAGGATAATTCTTTTCATATTCTTTGAGCTACCATGAAGCATATGCTACAACACTCCCCTGCTGCATTAGAACACACCTGAGCCCTTTATGTGACGCATCATTATAAATTACAAAACCCTTTTCTCCCAAAGGAATCGTCAGAACCAATGCAGTAATGAGTTATTGCTCTAATTCTTGGAAACTCTGCTCACATACCTCTATCCATTCATATCTAGCATTCTTCCTGGTAAATCTAGTCAAGGGGCCTAACAATTTAGAGAATCCCTTCACAAAGCGGTAATAGTATCCTGCCAATCCCAAGAAACTCCTAATTTCCTGCACATTTTTTGGTCGTGCCCAGTTCACTACTACCTCGATCTTAGTTCGATGCAAAAAAATGCAACCCCTAGATACCACATGTCCGAGGAAAGTGACTTGCTTCAACCAAAATTCACACTTCTTGAATTTGGCATAATGCCTTCTTTCTCTCAATATCTATAGAACTATCCGCAGATGATCCTCGTGCTCCCCGAGGCTCCTTGAATATACCAAGATGTCATCAATAAATACTACAATAAACTGATCTAGGTACTCATGGAAAACCCTATTCATCAGATCCATGAATACAACAGGAGCATTTGTCAGTCTGGACGGCATAACTAGGAACTCATAATGGCCATACCTAGTCTGAAACGTTGACTTTAAAACATCTTCCGCCCTGACCTTTTCTTGATGGTACCCAAATCACAAATCAATCTTCGAGAAAATCTTTGTCCCCTATAGCTGATCAAACAAATCATCTATGTGGGGAAGTAGGTATTTATTCTTGATGGTTACTTTCTTAATTTCTCTGTAGTCGATGCACATTCTCATCGACCCATCTTTTTTTTTCACAAACAATACCAGTGCTCCCTAGGTGACACGCTGGGCCTGATAAACTCGTTGTTCAGCAGTTCTTGTATCTGTTCTTTAAACTCTTTCAATTTCGCTGGTGTCATTCTATACGGCACTTCAGAAATCGGCACTGTTCCCAAAGGTAGATTGATAGTAAACTCGACTACACAATTGGGAGGCAGTCCCGGTAGATCCTCCGAAATCATGTCAGGAAAATTTTTCACTATTTGAATATCTTCTAACCTGAATTCCCCTTCTGGCACTTCTTTTACACAGGCCAGGTACCCCTGGCATCCCTCCAAAAACAATCTCCTTACCTAAACGGTTGACGAAATCTGGGGTGGGGAATGCACACATATCCCCACAAATTGGAACTCCTGCTCTCCTGGAGGTTTGAACACCACTTCCTTCTAATGATAGTCAATACTGGCATAATTGGCAGCTAGCCAATTCATTCCTAGAATTACCTCGAAACCATGCATATCTAAAACTACCAAGTTAACTGGCAAAGACCTCCCCTGAATACTAAGTGGACAATCTTTAAGTACCTTTCTACACAACATTGTGGTCCCGATTGGTGTAGCCACTGATAAACTGACATCTAAAGATGGAGTTTCTATACCATATAATTTAATAAATTCTCGAGCTATAAAAGAGTGAGTCGCTCCTAAATCAAATAAAACAATAACTTTATACGATAATATAGAAATGGAACCTGTCACCACATCACCTGCCGCCTCAGCATCTCCTAATGTTAGAGTATAGACCCGTGCCACAGCGGTGTTCTTCTGCTAATTTCCTTGGGGTGCTTGATTGTTTCCCTAGATTTGTCTAGGAGCCGGTGCATTTTTCAACAACCCATGACATACCTGTGCAATGTTTAGAGATCTTCCACACCGATACCAGACATTCTCTCCCACACGGCATTCCCACACATGCCTCCTATCTCTTGTCTTTGTCCCCCACTGTTTCTCATCCTCGGACCATGACTAGTACCCGCCTGAAACCCAGTAGGTATGGGTCTCTTTCGCTGACTCTACCCTTTGTACCTCTCTATCAACTGGCCTCAGTTATGGTGGCTTTATCCACAAACTTAGAAAAATGCTATATCGGCAATAGTGCCACCTACTCATAAAGCTCCTGCCTCATCCCTCTTTCAAATTTCTGCACCTTCTTGAACTCATCTGGAATCATGAAAGGAGCAAAATGGGAAAGTTCCATAAATTTTTTAGCGTACTGTGGCACTATCAACTAACCCTGAGTCAAATTTAAGAATTCCTCCATCTTGGCATCTCTAACGGAGGTGGGAAAGTAGTGATCATAAAATATCTCCTTAAACCTCCCCCAAGACCTTGCTAGTGGTGTTGACCTCTACTCCACCAGGAGCTTCACCACTAACCACCACCGTTCTGCCTTCCCTGTCAATTTGAATGCGGCATACAACACTCTTTGGTCGTCAGTGCGATGCAGTACTATCAAGATTTTCTCAATCTTCTGCATCCAATTTTCTTCCTTAATTGAATAAGTCCCTCCCAAAAAGGCTGGAGGATTCATCTTGGTAAACTATCTGATCGAACAACCCTGATCAGCTGATGGGTAGTCCTGTTCTTTAGTACTCCATGCTATCTCAGCCATAATTTGCTGTGCAACACTGTGCAGGACTACTTCAGAATCACTGCCGCCCATACTAGAGGGTCTTGCATCATCACCACCTCCAGCATGAGCACTACTATTTCCAGGATCCATCCTGAAAATAAAGCAAAAAAATTCTTAAAATTTCAACACCTTAATATTACAATACTACTATCTAACTAAGAACCTTAAGATATTCCCAATTTAAAATTCCACCTTACCACTCAAATACAAGAATAGGCGATAGTTTACCATGGCTTTCCTGAAATCGTCACACCAGGAAAAACACAAAAATCACTATGGAATTTCCTGCCTCTAAGCGTGAGACAGAACCCTAAATTCCACTTTAACTTCCATAACAATATCCTAATGTATACCTGATCTATCCTTTTCCTATCCTCCATCAAGATTCATTCCTATACTCTGGTATTGTATTCCATTGGAGTCTGTAGAACCTAGCAACCTAGGCTCTGATACCAAACTTGTAATGATCCAAAATTACTACCATTTTCATCTTTTTTTTTTTTATAATAACTCCATACCTAGAAAACCATGGTAATAATGATCATAAAGTCATCCCAGACCCCAAGTGGGGCACCGGGGATACTTCTGTTCATATCCACATTCTAACTACGCAGAGGAAAACATAACACACCAAAACTTTATATACAATACTAGATTACTAAAGTCTCCAAAATATACATACAACCTCCCCAAAACTCCATCAGAAATCCTAAGGATTATACAAACATAACCCCAGTCCCCCAAAAAAACACATACCCTATATTCCTGAAGTTACACTTCCACTATCTTGGAGCTCACTCCGTTTGACTACCTAGATTACCTGAAATGTTTAAGATTCTTAGGGTGAGACACCACTTAGTAAGACGGGATAATTTATTACTAGTGTGTGGAAGATGAGTTTTTACACTCATAACTTAACTGTTAACTTAATCTGTAACTGAAATTGCAATTTAATATAAGTACGTAGTACAACTCACACCTACGCTGTAGAGACCTGAAAAATTAAATATTAAAATAAAATGGAAAAAAGTGGGTTTTTGGCTGAAAAGACAGAAAATTGATGACGATTTTCTAGAGTGGAAAGAAAACCGTCGATGGTTATAGGTTTTAACCGTGGGCTGGTAACAGGTAAATGGTAAAAATTAAACCAGTTAATAGAAAATCGGCGACAATTTTCTGAGAGACAGTTTTCTCTGCAGTGGGCGAGATAAGAGGATCTCGCGAGTCATTTTTCTTATATCAAAACAAATCTTTCTCTCTCTCTCTCTCTCTCTCTCTCTCTCTCTCTCTCTCTCTCTCTCTCTCTCCCAAACCCACGACTCTCTCTCCCTTCTCTTTACGATTGTGTTCCGACTATAGTCTGAATCAACGATCAGGAACCACCACAAGGTTCCTGGAAAGATTCTCTGCAACCTATGTGGAGCAGATTTTCAGTTTGGGGTTTTGGGGCACCATCCCAAAACCAAGGTAAGTGGTGTATTTTAGGGTTTTTAAGTTAATTTGGATTATATGAAATGTAGGAAGTGTTAAATGGAAATTATTCTGGAAGTTGAGTAGAATAATTTGGGAAAAATGTGAATTACAGGTTTTTGGGCTGCGAACGCAGGGGGGGCGTAGAAATTGGGTTTTTTAGTGAAATCTTAATAAGTCGGGTAAGGGGAATAAATTATAGCAGTCGATTTTGAGAAATAATGATTGAGTTATTATGTGAAAAAGGTATTATGTTATTTTACCTTAAAATTTATTATGATATAAATATCAAATGAAATTTGTGTGGTGTATGACTTATACTGAGATGTGTTTAAAACTAGGTTAAATGATTTACCCTAAGAATATGAGATTATGAAATGTGAATTGAGATATGAGATTTGAAATGGGGAAAATGATGAAAGTGAAATGTGCTGAAAATTATATCTTCTGAGAAATGTGAATTATGTGAAATGAGATATGTATATGTATTTATGAGATGACATAAGTATTGAATTGATGAAATACCATTGAAATGATGAAATGAGTTGTGAATAATGAAAATGTGAACATTGCAATGATAATACTATAATGAGAATAAAGATATGTGAATACTAATATGAGATATGAAATTGAGAATATGAGAATGTGAGGATTGTACTTTGAATACTACAATACAGATATTGAAATTTGGAAATGAGAAATGTGAATATAAGAAATGTGAATATGAGAAATATGATTATAAGAAATGTGAATATGAGAAATGTGAATATGAGAAATATGATTATAAGAAATGTGAATATGTGAAATGTAAATATTGCAATGTAAAATTCTGCAATATTAACACTAAATTGAAATGTGAAATTCTAAAATATGAATACAGACATGTGATTAATGAAATGTCAATACCTCATAATGATTGCTGGTATGTGATAGTGATAACCCTAATGGATGGATATGGGAACCCTAATGATGGGTTATGATATTGAACACAGTACCATTGCTAGTGGTGTTAGTACAACCACACGGACTCATGGAGCATGTGGTGTGACAGTCGACTGAGCTGTACAGTAGAGTTGTTGTGCCCCCTGAGTCTAGATCAGGGTGATTGGCTGGCCAGTCATACTACAAATACGGGATATATCATATGATTTTTTACCTCACCAAGTCAGCCAACCGCAGTTAGGTCCAGCCTTTGGGCCGCACAACCTTATTCATGGGGGGAAGCATGACGTGGAGAGATATCCTCAGGCCAACCATGAGTATAGACATGGATGTATCGGTAACTAAGGACACTCATGAGCTAGATATGAAAATGGAAATGGAAAGGAAATGAAAATGGAAATGAAATGAAAATGGAAATGAAATAAGAATGAAATGAGAAAGAAAATGAAAAATGAAATAGCGTGAGTTAATAAACAATTAAAGTGAAGTAAAACACACAATCTAAGGGCTTATTGAGTAAAGTGAGTGCTCTGATAAGTATCAGTTGTAACTGAACTTGAGTTAATCGAGTTAGGATGCAAACGATATCAGGGCATAGGGAAGCTATTTGTATGGGCGGGTAAGCTTCCCTATTCTTAGGAACTTCGCTGATAAAGTCGTGTATGAATGGATTTGGAAATGAAATTAAAAGCTTGTGTTGTATATCTATATGATTTTGGAAATGGTATATTTTCTTAAAAGATACTATCACTAATATGTCTATATATTATGATATAATGAATCTCATATTGCCACACATTGTAGATAATTTATTCCGTCTTACTGATATGTGTCTCACTCAATCATTAAAATATTTTAGGAAATTAAGATAGACCCGATGATAAAGCTACGAGATAGAGGGGAGCAGATACCTTGGGTAGACAGGGTGAGTATTATGAGCTAGGGAGGTTTGATTACCCTAGAGGTTCTATGGTTGACCTGTATATATGGATGGTAGTACTCTGGTATGTGTATTCGTTGTCGTTTGTATTTATATATGAAATGACTTTCGCTATTAGGGTTGTGTACATGAATATGATTGTGTACCCAATACCCACTTTCGAGTCGGATTATATATTGTGGTTTCAGAGGTTGAAGTGGCCGATATGTGATATATATGTGTTATCTATATGGGAAAAAAATGGTATGAAAAATCGGGGTGTCACATACGCCATTTAAAATACACATTTTCTATTTGAACATACTTCTTGTTGTATTTTATAGTTTTTGTTTCTGTAAATCTACATCTATGTATATATATAATTGTGAAAACTTCCCTAGATGGATAACTGTAATCATGAATTAACCCCGCATGATCAGGTTGTGCGCCTCGTGGGCTGGACCTAACCATGGTTGGCCTACCAAGTTAAGTCAAACTATAATCCATCTGTAGTACAATTGGCCTGCTCAACCTGGTCAGGGCAACCAGGGAGCTCCTCTACTCTCCTCTAAGGCACAATTGACTATCATTCCATACTCTATTTGAGATGTGTGGTTGCATGATCTATATTGTATTAACTAAGGTACCGCGCTCCGTGTTCTATTTTGGTCCATTAGGGTTCTGATACTATATAATATTATTTTTGTATATTAATGTTTTTCCATGATTCTATGAAACTTGTGATACCATGATTCTGTAATAACTGTAATATCATGGTTTTGTGAAAGCTGTAATGTCATGGTTCTATAATAGTTATAATATCATGCTTCTATAAAAGCTGTAGTTCGAATTGGTGTGATCCCAAAAGGAGGGGTGAATTGGGTTTTAAAACATTTTTCACTAATTTAAACAATTACGCCGATTCACCGCAATTCATATCCCATTCAATATTGAAAACATGTACGTACGAAGATTAAGTTATCAGTGTGTGCATACATACACGCGTGCTACATAACTCATTTAAATTAGTTCTGTGTGCAAGCAAGATGGTTATAATAAAACATGAACAAGAATACACATGTTGAAATTTAAGTGCAGGAATTTAAATAAGATATAGAGAGAATGATACACAAATTTGTTAACGAGGTTCGTCCAATACTGCCTACGTCCCCGCCTTGGGCATACCCCCCAAGGATTCCACTATACCTGCTCACTTAACCGGACGGAGCAGAAGCCTTTTACATGTTCTCCTTATGGGGCGAGGAAAACCCCAACTCAATTACTAGGCTGAACCAAACTAGTTTCACTTACGAGACTGAGACTACTAGTTCAATTTTTGGACTGAATCGAACCGATCTCACTTATAGGGCTGAGACTCCCCAATTCAACTAACGGGATGAACCCAACCATTACAATAAAACATTTTGGTACATAAAAAATGCTTCTAAAATAGAAGTAGAGATGTACACGATGAAGCTCTAAATATATGCACTCTCTTATGATATGATTTATGCTCAGTAGAGTAAGAGTGTTTTTCTAAATAAATATTTTAATCTTTGAAGAAAGATGTATATGATAAAATGTTTCAAAGATTTGAACCCTGATAAAATATTCTCTTAAAAATATATTTCAAAAGCACCAGAGAATCAATTGGTTGTTCTAAAAGTATTTTTACAAAAACTAATATGCAAGATCTTTGATATTATATGAAACATGCAATAAAAGCTTCAAAGATAAAATGTAAAACAAATATTTTCTCCAATGAAGATTTGAAATAATATTGTTGACTCTACGAGTCCAATCCGGTTTCGATAATGACAAATCACTTGGTATTCAATCTGTACATTAAGTTTGTGAATATGACTTATATTAAGCATGCATGGAACGATAACGAGTCATGGAAGCCTTAAAGTAAAGCATACATATCTTGGCAAGATCCATGGAACTCAAAGAGTATGAGAATCAAGATATAAGCGGCAAAGTTCAAGCACATCTTGGGAATGGGTACTTAGACCTCATGTATTTACATTTTCGTATGATTTAATTTGAGGCTCAACATATACCTTAGAATGAATTTAGGAATCATGCATTTCATAAACATCATTAGGGGACGTTCATGGACTTAGAATTAATGTCAAAACCCTGAAAAAGGTTTTTATAAAAGAGCCAAGAAAGAAAGCAAAATAGATTTTTGAACTGGAAAGTAAATATGCTAAAGTTGGGAACTTCAAATGACTGAACCTTAAGTTCGGTTGACTGAAGAATTTCCTCAGACGACTGAAGAATAAGCTCAATCATCTGAAGATTTTTGGATGAAAAACAAAAGCTGGCAGAAGCACCTCTGATGACTAAACCTTGACCTCGGTTGTCTGAACTCGACACTTAGGTCATCTGACCCTTGACCTCGGTTGTCTAACCCTGTGTCCAGGCTATTTTTTCAAAGGATAAAAAATGATTTCAGTCATCTGGGCCCTTGACCTTAGTCATCTGAACTTGCAAGAAAGATTAAAAGTGTAATTTTTATTGATCAAACACGCGAGCTATCTCATTGATCCAACGGTCGAGATCAATTCTAAGGGTAAGACACTATTTATACTTCATATCTAAACCCTAGTACAAGAAAAAAAAAAAAAAAAAACAAGAAGTAGATCAACATAAAGCGTAGAACACATCTTGTTGAAAAGAGAACTGTGAAACTTGAGCTGATTGATATACGATTGTCTGCTCTTCACTCTACATTCATCTAGTTTGGGCAAATCTACTCAAAATATCTAAGTGGAACTCAATTACTCTTCTGGTTCTTCATTCTAGTATTGAAGTTTGATAAATCATATATTTTTTTTAAAAGAGTTAGTTGGATAGAGTTCTTCTTATAAATGTTGATCTACTTGTTGATATCCATTTTTTCATAGAGTATATCATTGCAAAATCTACTTGTTAAGCAGTTGATCTTGTGTGTGCATATAACAAATCATTTCATTAAGAAGATTGCCACTTGAGAATAGCTTTAGGTATTGATTAAACATTTTTTATTCAAGTGAGATTTTATAGAAAGAGTTGATATTTTCAATTTAACAAATCTACTTATTTGAAGATCATTTATGTTTGTAACTTTATATAGATATTGAAGGATAGTTTCTGAAAATCAAATATTAAGTTTGTTGATCTTTGGTTTTCTCATCATATAGATATATAGATATATACTTTAAGTCAAATATTACCATGATCACATTGAGATTGAAATCTTCAGGGAAATATTGTTTTTGACAAAGTGTGTGTCAAATCTTTGTAATCTTCAAAGCTATTTTTGTATTCAAAGATTTAACCTAAGTTTCTCCAAAGTATTGATTCATACAAACATTTTGGGAGATTTGATAAAAATATAATTGTGTGTTGAAGCATATCATACATAAATGATTGTATCGTTTCATACATTTTGAGCTTCAAGTTATATCATATGCTAATGTATTAAGAAATTGAATGGTACTCACAAGCTTTTGTTTATGAGCATTTTTGAGTGTTTTTACAGATTCTATTGTATTCACGGTTCGGTGTGTGAACCGATGTTTGAGGAGAGAATTGTATCTCTTGTAGCAATGGAGTATGAGGGAGTTGTGCCTCTTGTAAGTAGCGGATTGTAAGGGAAGCTCCATCCCAATTTAAGGAGTAGGGATTTTAGTGAAATCCTTGAGTGGTTGCTCAAGGCGAGGACGTAGGCCGAGTTGGCTGAACCTCGTAAAAACTGCGTTTATCTTCTCTTTTTCCTTTACTCTTTACTTTTAGCACTACATTTAAATTGGTTGTTTGCGTGTGTAGGTTGAATAACATTGCACACAATTAATTGGATAATAAGAACTCATTGCTAAATATACAAGTAGGGATTAAGTGGTAAATAAATTCAAAGAATTTTAAAATACCTTATTCACCCCTCCCCCCCCCCCCCCCTCTCTCTTGGGAATACACCTAATTTAACAATTGGTATCAGAGCGAGTATACATAGATTTAATAGTTTATTTGTAAAAAGATCATATGGCACACATCGGTGTAAATTACACCTATTGGAAATGTACGATGAGCATATATCTATTGAACGTAGATTAGAAGGTATGGAAAATAGTGACTAAGAGTAATCATATTCCCATGAAGTAATTGATAAGGTTAATGTACCTAAAACTGAAGACAAGTATACAGAGGAAGACTGGAAATCAGTACAAATCAATGCTACAGCCATGATCTTGCTTTTCTATGCACTAGACGTAAATGAATTTAATAGGGTAATGACATGTAACTCGGCTAAAGAAATTTGGGAAAAGTTAGAGGTTACATACGAAAGCACTAAGGAAGTCAAGGATAGCAGGATAGACATACTCACCAATGAATATGAAGCATTTAAAATGATAGTTGATGAATCTATACAATCCATGTATACGAGATTCACACACATTATTAATTCCTTAAATGCAATTGGAAAGACTTACCCTACTTATGAGTTGATCAGGAAAATACTCAGGGGATTACCTCCAATATGGGAAGCAAAAGCTACGACAATAGCAGAAGGAAGAAATATCAAGGAGATGTCGGTGGACGAACACATTGGACCGCTCATAAACTATGAGCTAGCAATAAATGAGAGGAAGATTGAGTAAAGCAAAGCAAAGAATGTCACTGCACTTAAGGCATCATCAAGTTACTCAAGTGAAGGATGTGATTCCAAAATAGATGATGATATGGCCTTGCTAACAAAGAAGTTCGAGAAGTTCTTGAAGAAGAACAAGAAGTTCAACAGAAAATTTCATAACTCTAAATCAAGAAGAGGAGAGTCTAGCATGAAGAAAAAGAAGGAAGATCCACCAACATGCTATAACTACCGAGAGGTTGGACACATCAAGCCTAAGTGCCCCACATTAGTGAGAGCCTCAAAGAAAAAGAAGAAGATGCTGAAAATCGGTTTGGATCCTCACAGCACTAGCGGGTCAGAATCTAAATCCAACAATGACGAAATCGCCAATTTGTGTCTAATGGCACATGATGACCTTGAGATATGCTTAAGATAAGCATCCTCAAAAGACAAATGGTATATGGATAGCAGATGCTCATGTCACATGACCGAGGATAAAGTGAAGTTCACATCTATCACACCTAAGGATGAAGGGTTTGTTACTTTTGGAGATAATACTAAGGGAAGGATCACAGGTGTAGGTGAAGTCAGTAATGATTCCTCACTCATTATAGATGATGTTTTATTAGTTGAATGTTTAAAGCACAACTTATTAAGCATAAGCCAACTATGCGATAGAGGTTAAAAAGTATCTTTTGAACATGACAAGTGCATAGTTGAACACAAAATTGATAATTAGATATTGTTCATTGTTAAGCATCATGAAAACGTATATACCACTAGCTTTGATAACTTAACTCCACAAAGCATGACATGCTTATCTGCTATAAACAAAATTAGCTGGATTTAGCATAGGAGACTAAGACACGCTAATATGGATTTAATCTCAAAACTTGATAAGAAAGAATTAGTTAAGGGACTACCTAAGACTAAATTTTTGAAAGATAAAATCTGTGATGCATGCCAACTGGGAAAACAAGCAAGAACAAGCTCTAAGAAGAAGAAAGAAATCTCCACTACTAGGCCACTCCAAATGTTACACTTAGACTTATTTGGTCTAAACCCAATTCTGGGCTTAGGAGGAAAATCATACGCCTTTGTCACAGTTGATGACTTTTCAAGATTCACATGGGTATTATTCTTAGGGCCCAAAGATGAAGCATGTGAAAAATTCATAAACCTGTGTAAGAAAATCCAAAATGAAAAGAGATATACAATCACTAAAATTAGAAGTGATAGGGGTAGAGAATTTAAAAATCAAGGCTTGGAAGACTATTGTAATTCATTAGGAATTGTCCATAATTCCTCAGCACCTAGAACACCATAATAAAATGGTGTAGTTGAACAGAAGAATAGGTCCATACAAGAAATGGCCAGAACTATGCTTAACGAAAACTACCTTAGTACTTCTGGGCTGAGGTAGTGAATACTGCCTGCTATGTGCTAAATAGAGTTCTGATTAGACCATCACTTAATAAGACTCTGTATGAATTATGGAATGGCCATAGACCAAACATATCATATTTTCATGTCTTTGGCTACAAATGTTTTGTGCTTAGAGACAATGAACACTTAGGAAAGTTTGATATGAAATCTGATGAAGGCATCTTCCTAGGGTATGCATTAGATAGTAAAGCCTATAGAGTATAAAACAAACGAACATTGACGGTCATAGAACCTATTCATGTAGTGTTCGATGAGTCAAATCCCTTCTTCAAAAGAGCTGATGAAGATGAAATTGACATAAACAAGGAACTTGAGAAACTATCCATTGAGAATGATTCAAAAAGATAAATGAGCTTAAAGAACCATCCATTGAAATTGATCAAACTAAAAATGAGGTTAATGAACCACCTAGAGAATGGAAAGATATAAAGAATTATCCCATAGATCAAATAATAGGTGAACCATTACGTGAAGTAGCCACTCGATCCTCACTTAGGAATATGCTTAGTCATTTCGCATTTCTATCTCAAGAAGAATCTAAGAATGTGAGTGAAGCTATAGAGGATGAATCACCGGTGTTGTCCATGCAAGAAGAATTAAATCAGTTTGAGAGGAATAAAGTATGGACACTAGTTCCCAGACCTGAGGACAAATCAATCATTGGAACAAAATGGATATATAAGAATAAGAAAGATGAACATGGAATAGTTATGGGAAATTAGGCTAGATTAGTAGCTCAGGGTTATAATCAAGAAGAATGTATAGATTTTGAAGAAACATTTTCACTTGTAGCTAAAATGGAAGTCATACGAATGCTTTTAGCATATGCAGCTTTTAAGGATTTCAAGTTATATCAAATGGACGTCAAAAGCGCATTTTTAAATGGCTACATAAATGAAGAAGTGTATTTAGAGCAACCTCACAGGCTTTGAAAACCTTAAGAATCCAGATCATGTGTATAGACTGACAAAAGCCTTGTACGGTTTAAAGCAAGCTCTTAGAGCTTGGTATGAAAGGCTAAGTGGTTTTCTATTAGAAAATGGATTTATAAGAGGAAAGATAGATACAACCCTGTTCATAAAGTCTATGAAATATGAAATTATCGGAGTGAAGTTTATATAGATGACATTATATTTGGCGCTACGAATCAAGAATTGTGTAATGAATTTGCCAATACTATGCAAAACCAATTTGAGAGGAGCATGATGGGTGAACTAAATTTCTTCCTAGGACTTCAGATCAAACAAGAAAAACATGGAATATTCATATTTCAATCGAAATATATTAGAGACCTACTCAAAAAGTTTAATATGGAAGATAGAAAAATACTAGGTACACCTATGACCACTTCATTGAAATTAACAAAGATGAACATGGTATACCAGTAGATGTCAAACTTTATCGTGGAATAATTGGTAGCTTATTATACCTGACTGCCAGTAGACCTGATATAATGTTTAGCGTATGTTTGTGCGCAAGATTTCAATCTACACCAAAGGAATCTCATTTGTTAGCTGTTAAACGAATGCTTAGATACCTAATAGGAACCGTGGAAATTGGATTATGGTATCCTAAGTACACATCTTTTGAGATTCTCAGCTATTCAGATGCTGATTTTGCAAGTAGCAAAGTGGATAGGAAGAGCACGAGTGGTACTTGTCATTTCTTAGGAAATTCCTTAGTCTCTTGGTTTTCCATGAAGCAAAATTCAGTTGCTCTTTCCACAGCTGAGGCTGAATACATAGCAGTAGGTAGTTGTTGTGCTCAAACCCTTTACATATAGCAACAACTGAAGGATTTTGGATTAAGTTATGAAACAATCCCTATTAGATGTGATAATACGAGTGCAATAAATATTTCAATGAATCTCATATTACATTCACGAACTAAGCACATAGAAATACAACATTACTTTCTTCGTGACCATGAACAAAAAGGGGATGTGACTCTAGAGTTTGTATGCATGGATGAACAATGGGTAGATATATTCAAAAAACCACTTGTGGAGGATAGGTTTATCCAAATTAGGTGTGAATTAGGTCTCATGCATAGTCAAGAGGTTGCCTAGAATTATATTAGATGATATAATTCAGCGGGAGCAACGTCACTTACGATGTAATCACTTGATATCATATTAATCAAATTTTTGGTATTGCATTAATCCACAATTGGTATCAAAAATTTGTCATAACATTTAATTAACATTTGGTATCCTCATGTAATCTTTGAAATTTATGCGTTAGCAAAGGAGATAGTTGATGTCAAAAATCATGAGAAGGAATTTTTTTTTTACCTAATGGTTGAACATGTTTAAAACCTTAAGATTTCTAAGGGGAGTAGAACATAAGGGTACGTCTACTCATGTTTTATTAATTTACACCTTTTTTATGTCAAAAGGGGGAGAAAATTGGGAGCAAAAATAATAGAAATCAGAAGAAAAAGCATAAATAAGAGAAATATTTTTGTTGGGAGCAAAAATTAAAGGCACAAATTAAAACCTTGTGTTGGGGAGAAATATCAAGAGTAAAAACTGTTGGCAAAACTGATTATGCAAAAGGGGGAGAAGTATAATAACAAAAATTGTTGAAACATCATGAGCATATTGTCATTCATTGAATATTTGATGTATTAATTGAGGGGGAGCCTTGTTAGGCATAACCCGTTATATATTCTTTTTGCTCAAGTATTTGTCATCATAAAAAAGGGGGAGATTATTGACTCTATGAGTCCTATCCGATTTTGATAATGACAAATCACTTGGTATTTGATCTATGCATTGAGTTTGTGAACAGGAACCATATTAAGCATGCACGAAAGGATAACGAGTTATAAAAGCCTTAAAGTAAAGCATACATATCTTGGCAAGATCCATGGAACTCAAAAAATACCAGAATCAAGATGCAAGCAGAAAAGTTCAAGCATATCTTGGGAATGGGTACTTAGACCTCATGTATTTACATTTTCGAATGATTTAATTTGAGGCTCAATCATATCCTAGAATGGCTTTAGGACTCATGCATTTCATGAACATCATTAGGAGACTTTCATGGACTTAGAAATAATTAAAAATCATGGAAAATATGTTTTATAAAAGACCCAAGAAGGAGAGCAAAGCAGAATTTTTAAATTAGAAAAGAAAAATTCAGAAAATAGGGACTTCGGTTGACTGAAGAATTTCCTCATACGTCTGGAGAATAAGTTCAGTCATCTGAAGATTTTTGGGTGAAAAACAGAAACTGGTAGAAGCACCTCATATGACTGAACCTTGACCTCGGTCGTTTGAACTCGACACTTCAGTCGTATGACCCTCGACCTCGGTCGTCTGACCCTATGTCCAAGCTATTTTTTCGAAGGATAAAAGTGACTTCGGTTGTCTGGGCCCTTGACCTCAGTCATATGAACTTGCTGGAAAGATAAAAAATTTAATTTTTATTATGTAAACCCGCGAGCTATCTTTTAATCCAACGGTTGAGATCAATTCTAAGGGTAAGACACTATAAATACTGATTATCTAAACCCTAGTATGTAAGCTAAACACAAGAAGATCAACGTAGATTGAAGAATACATCTTGTTGAAAAGAAAACTGAGATACTTGAGCTGATTGTTGTACGCTTGCCTACGCTACTATTCCACACATCATCTTTAGGGAAATCACCCCAGAAAATCTAAAGAGATCTCTATTATACATCTTGTGCTTCAACTTGGTTTGAGGTTTGATTATTACATTTAGTTTTGTTAGAGAATCTCATATCACCATCTATTTTGATAGTTTTAGAGAAGCTTGATATTGAGTTTTCACATTCATATAAAGATCGTTTTTGACAAAATCAATACTTGAGAAAGTTTTTTATTTGGCCATTATTTAAAGAGTGATAGTTTAAGTGTGTTCAAAGTTAAAGACGTGATTTTTGGATTACTTCTAAACTAGTTGATTAGATATCCTAAGAAGTGCATAACTAGATATATACATATTAAAGGATATTTTCTGAAAATCATATATTAAGACAAATACTACCAAGATCACATTAAGATCAAACTCTTGAGAGAAATATTGTTTTGACAAAGTGTGTGTCAAATATTTGCAATCTACAAAGTTATATTTATATTCAAAGATCTAACCTAAGATCTCCAAAGCATTATTTTATACAAACATTTTTGGGAGACTTGATAAAAAGGGTTTGTGTGTTCAAGCATATCATACATAAACGATTATATTGTTTTATACATTCTAAGCTTCAGATTTTATCATATGTTAATGTATTAGGAATTTGAATTGTACTTATGAGCTTTTGTTTGGAAGCATTTTTGAGTGTTTTTACAGATTCTATTGTAAACACGGTTAGGTGTGTGAACCGGTGTTTGAGGAGAAAGTTGTATCTCTTGTAAGTAGCGGAGTAGGAGGGAGCTATGCATCTTGTAAGTAGTGGATTTTAAGGGAAGCTCCGTCCCAATTTAAGGAGCAGGGATTTTAGTGAAATCCTTGAGTGGTTGCTCAAGGCGAGGATGTAGGCCGAGTTGGCTAAACCTCGTAAAAACCGTGTTCGTCTTCTCTCTTCCCTTTACTCTTTACTTTCAGAACTACATTTAAATTGTTCATATTGCATGTGTAGGTTGAATAACATTGCACACAATTAATTGGGTAATAAGAACACTTTGGTAAATTGAATTTGTTTTGTTATAAATCCCTGAGATTTGGTTTTCTAAATATACAAGTAGGAATTAAGTGGTAAATAGATTCAAATAATTTTAAAATACCCAATTCACCCCCCCCCTCTTGGGATTACACCTAATTTAACACCGGCGTACAAGCCGAGAATTTTATATGATTTTCCATGGTACGGGCCGAGATATGGATATGTTTTGCTGGCGTATGGGCTGAATTATGGATATGATTTCTCGGCGTACGGGCCAAGCTACGGATATGATTTTTCAGCGTACAAGCCGAGCTATGGATATGCTTTTCCAGCATACGCGCTGAGCTATGGTAAAATATGAAATACCGGCGTACGTGTCGATGATTTTCACGATGTATATATACATGCAAAATGATGTGATGATATTAGCCTGGTAATTATTAACATGAAATATCCATGTATCACAATTTCATTTTATGTTATGTGTTATCAGAACCTGGTTGGCTTAATTTAGGCTAGCACTTTCATAGTACCGCTACTATATGTTCTTGATCATCACGATATTGTGTTAACGGTACTGTACGGAGTAGCGTGAGGACGGATAGTCGATGTGGTTTTAAGAAGTGTGAGCGCCCTTGGTGTACAGACCGGGTATGGTAGACCCATCGGACTTACAGACTGTACTTTTGACTTGGCAGTGGTCGGCCGACCATTTTCAGGTCCCGCCTTTGGGCCACACAACCCAGTCATGTGGCGGTAATACATGACAACAGCCAGCTAACCTACCAGGGTTGTTTTCGTATTATTATTATATGAGATGGATTATGCTTAAAGAAATTCTGTATGTTTTGTTATGCCGTGATTATACATGTTTTTCCCATAAATGATACATACAGTTTTACTGGTTATGTTTATGTATATGATTATATGTAAAACACTGAAATGCTTATGTTGTCATACACTAGTATTAGTTTATTTCCCTTACTGAAAGGTGTCTCACCCCGAATGACATGAAATTTTTAGGAGCCCCTGATAGGAGAGAGGATAAAACTCCACTAGGATAAATTCAGATAACCTACCCTTTTAAAAGGGTAAGTATTTTGTTGGGGCCAGATGGTTTTGGTGAGAAGTGGCTCTAGAATTCTTTTTGGGATGTATATATAAACACAATGGATGTAGTAACTCTGGTACTTAAATGAATGGTGTTATGTTTATGATATTAAGATTTTATGTTTCCTGCTGCTTAGGCTTCCGTATTGTGTTTCTAGTATGTCCCTGATACCTACGGGTTCAGGTTGAGTATGACCTACTGGATTTGATATGTTGATATTGTATTTTATTAATTAAGGAAAAAATATATATGTGGAAATTAAACAGGTCGTTACACCTAAGGTCAGTTTAAGGCCTTTGAGAAATAACCCTAAAAATCTGGCGTCGGTCGATCGAGGGAGCCCTAAGGTCATTCGGTTCCCCTATAGTCAAACTACGGCCATCTGAGCATATAATCCATATCATGCAGATGCATGCATTATTACAGACGAGAGATATGAAAATAAATGCAATATAAATAAAACACAAATGTCTTCTTCTTTCTTCTTTGCTCTTTAACTCTACGGAATACACCAGATATGAGTTTTGAGTTGTTTCATGGTTTCCATATCCTTTTAATCTTATGTGTGACCTGAATTATACCTGTTCATGCACTTAAAAGCACACATAAGAACCACTTGTGTTTATTAGCATCAAAATGGAGATCGGACTCAAAAAGCCAACAACTGTAATATCATGGTTTTGTGAAAGTTATAGTATCATGGTTCTGTAAAAACTGTTTAAAATTATGAATTAAAACTCTATACTAAAACTTGTATTTCTCATGCCACACAATTTGGGGTGATATTTAGAATACTATAATCTATATGAGAAAACTGTATTTTACTACTATATGGGAAAATCATATTCTTTGCTGTATGGAAATAACAATAATATATATCATCTATAGGGTTTTTCTAAAACCCAAATTTCTCAATTTTTTCCAAAATGTACATAACATGTGAAAGGCCATAAATTTCCATTCTCATAAATTCATATCCTGTAGTATTCAGAAAATCATATATGGATTTTCCATAATTAAATACTACACTTTAATCGATAGAATTTCTAAAACTAACTGCCATAACTTATTCCCCTTACCCGTTTACCGAAAATGTGCCTACAAGTATCCCAAAGTGACGCCCGTGGCGTTCGCATAAGCCCATGTATTCACATGCCAAAGTTCAATCAGCTCAACCCCCAAATTATCATTACTTAACATTCCTAGGCCCACACACTCCATTAAGCAGTTAAATCTTATAACAACAACATAATTAACTCCCTTACCTCAATTTTGGAGTGGTGCCCAGGATTCCCAAAACACAATTTTGCTCTGATTAAATCAACGAGGATCGACCCTAGAACCCTGTAGTGGTGTTCGATCGTCAATTTGGGTGAATTTTGAGGGAGAAAATGAGAAGAGAGAGAGAGAGAGAGAGAGAGAGAGAGGAATCCCGCAACCTAAAGAAAGAGAATGAGGAAAGGAAATTAATTAATAAGAAAATGAGCTACAGGATCTTTATATTCAAGTTATTGCCAGACAAATCCATAAATGGTTTTCCTGAAACCATCGATCGTTTGGTTTTTAACCAAACCTATTTTCACCACTTTACCATTAGTGGGTCGTGGTTAAACAAAACCATCAATGGTTTTCTAGCCTCTCACCAAACCATCAATGGTTTGGTCTACACTAAACCAAATTTCCTCCTCTTCTCTGTTTTTCTTATTATTTCAATTTCCTAGGACTCTACATTTAAGGTCTATTTGAAAATTTTTTTGGAGATTTTCTCGTGCTTTCTCAAGCACCAAATAGAGGGCTAAGACTGACCAAAGTCTGACTATGGTTAGGTTTGGATTTGGTGGTTGGGTTAGGCTAAAAGCCTAATTGGGCCAAGCCAATTAGGTTTGGGTTATAGATTAGATGGGCTAGGACTATTTTGATTAGGATGGGCTATTAAATTGGGCTCAAGGTATAGATTGGGTTTATTTTAGGAATTTGGGCTGTTGAGCCCAATTGGGCTTTGGGAATTAGTTTTGGGTCAATGGACCCACATCAAAGTTGACCCGAATCTTGGGATAAATGAGTCTAATCCGGATCTCGATTGGGTCCTCAGGTCAAGTTATTTGGGCCCAAGTCAAATTGGCCCGAGTCCCTAGGTTGGGTATAGATGTTTGTGTTAACCTTATAGGTCATATCCCGTTTTGATTATAACAAATACTCAGGTATTTAATGGTTGATGAGTTTGTGTGCAGGACCAATCGGAAGTATAATATGGTGCATGCACATGCGATTAAAGAAGACAAACACCCAGAATTTTTATTCATTGTAATTTAATTACATTGTTACTCGAGTATGTAATAATTAAAGCTCAATGGTATGTAATAATTAATGCATTACATGCATGATAAGGTAGATAAGCTCAAATGACCGTAGGGCACCCTTTGGTCAACCTTCGGTCGACCGACGTCGGATTTTTACGGTCGGATCTCAAAGACCTTAGACTGGTCATAGGACACTATAATGCCTGAAAACGTTCCCTATTGACATAAAATTAATCATCATATGTATAGGGAGAACATTATAAGTGGAATAGGACCGAAATGCCCAAGGATGGTGAAATTGGAATAGCTTTCCCAAGAAGGGGGTTGAATTGGGATTTAAAAAATTTATTTCCCTTTTTAATACTTTTGTGTTATAACAATAATTAATGCTCAACCACAATCACAAAATTAAATCTGAGTAATCACAACCAAAACAAATTAATCAACCACTTAATAATAGCCCTATAGTAATATGTAAATCTTGCTGAATTTGTATACGCCCTGTTGCTAAATTCCACAAACAATCTTCTTCCCAATTTTCATCTTTTAAATAAACTTTCAGTTTAATAAGTTAAGGATGATCAACCAACGTAGTCCCGTTCAGTTTCCGCAATCAAAGCTAATCAAACCAAAACAAATTAACTTCCGGTCTATTTAATAACCAAACACTCAAAATTCTTAAATTTATAAAGCATCCACACAATTGTAAATTTTTCTGAAAAGTAAAGAGTAGGGAAGAAAGAAGAACACAAGATTTTTCGAGGTTCAGCTTCAACACAGCCTACATCCTCGCCCTTGACAAAACCACAAAAGGATTCACTATCACCGTTCCTTTACCAAGCGGAACAATGCCTATTACTACACTCCTTGGTTAAGGCTAGAGCCCACCTTCTCCAAAAAATATCCCCTTGTTTCATCCAACAACTCAACACTCGAACCGTCAATTAATCTGCTGCAAAGATTTCAAACAAGGCATACAAGAATTGCTCCTCAATAGCTGATTAGTACAGATAAAAACTATATACTTCAGTAAATTCACAATACGAAATTCAAATTGAAGCTCTAGAGTTTTATCACCATATGAATTTTTTAATAGATGAAAGAATTAGTATTTAAGCACAATCTCAATGAGACAATCAATAGAGCTTTTGAGAATTTCGTGGATGTTGAGAGCAATGAAGAACTTTCAGAATTTTAGAGTCCTTGAGAGAGAGTTTTATTGCTGATTTGAAATCTTGGTGTTTAAATCAATGTATCTTGAGAGTATTTATAGACATAGAATGGTTTCTTACCTGTTCCCTCAAGTTTACTTGGAGTAGGGTCCAAGTTTTAAAATAATTTGGGCTTCAAGTAATTGAAAATTTAAAAATATGCCCGTTGAGAAATTTGAATTTTTCCATGAGCCAGACGCCTGTGGGATCTCTGGAAATCGGCTATCCAAGTATTTCAAAAATATTTTTCACAAACAGAAAGATGGCAGTCAGTTTTCCTTAGGGTGGCAATCGTCTATTAGTGAACAACTCAGTTTTAAAAAATCAATCAGAATGGTGCCAGTCAGCTGGAAGAACACACACAGACATCTCATTTGTCACTAGTAGTCATCTGTCAATAACTTGACAGTCGTCTATCATGCTACTGTCACTTGTTTAAGATTCTTAAAAAAAAATGCCATTCGTCTGTTCAGAAAGTTTCCTTCTTCTAAGAACAACTTTATCTCTCTCATCTTTTCTTAATTAATCTTGGAATATTAACTTGTTTAACTTTGAAAAACATATTCCAAGACTTTAAAAACTTCAAATTTCTAAGTGTGTCTTTGCCTAGTGAGCTTCAAAATGAATATTCATACATGAATCAATTTTGAAGTACTTACAAAGCTTGTCCTATAAACAAATTTGACACTTCTTTGCTTTGAGTTCTTTTGTTGCTCATATTTCAAACTTCCTTGAGCTTTTATTATGGATCACTTGTATTAATGTAAGGCTTTCCTTGTTCCTTGATCCTTGTGAGCTTTCATAAAGTATTTGAAGTTTGAGCAAATCATCTTTTCTTGAAATAATATCACTTGAAAATAATATTAGATAACCTTACTTTGCTATCATCAAAATCAAGAGTTGTAAGCCTAACTAGGCCAACAATCTCCCCCTTTTTGATGATGACAAAGAAAGAGAAAAGATGCAAAAATAATACTTCCCCTGTCAATAAGCATAGTCTGAAAATAATGTCATTAAGACATAAGTTCAGAAGATTCAAAGTTTCAGATTTAACATTGAAACAAATACATACATAAGTTCAAAGTTTTAGAACTGGAAACAAAAACATACACAAACTCATAGACTTTGCTCACACACATACTCTCCTTTTTTACATCAACAAAAAGGCCTAATACATCCAAAAACTGAGCATGTGTAGCATACAAAATAGAAAAAAGTTCAAACCACATCAAGAGTCTATAGTCAAGTATCAGAAGTGGGGTCACTATCTACAGCAATGCCTTCTTCTCTTCAGCTTCTTCTTCTTCTCTAGCTTCAGCAGTGTCTTCAACTGATTTTGCTTGAGAGTCTTCATCATCATTTTCATTACTCTCTTTATCTGAATCAGTGTCATTTTATGTGACACATTGCTCTATTTTTTCAAGACGTTTATCTAGTAAAGTATATTTATCATCAATATTTGTGATCTTGTCTTGAAGAGAAGCAAAATCATCCCTCATATCAAAACTGAAGCTAGAATTATGCTGATAAAAATGAAGAAACCAAGGAGGCATATCAGCTTCCTCCGGAGCTGGATTACGTTCTTCCGGTGCTGATCGTGCAGGTCTATTACCCCTAAACATCCATCCCTCGGTATACTTCTTGTAACCTATCCTCATTAAAGTAGTGGAGGAGAATATGTTGTAATGGGTTCACTTCACTAGTTTGGAAGATGGAGTGAGAAATTGAAAGTGGGCAAAAAGTAAGGAAAGAATGCCACCATATGGAAGCCCAATTCTAGGAGATTAGAGCTTCATGACCATCCATTTTAGTACAAGGCTAGCTAAATCCAATTTCTTTCCTTTTAGTATGCACCACATGACGAAGCAATCAAAGAAGGAAATATGATCAAAAAAGCATGATCTTTGAATTATATTATAAGCAATGATCTTGTGAAGAAGTTGTGCTTGCAGATTGAGCTGTTTGTATTGTGGAGGGTTTCCAAAATAGACGGGTTGATCGTTCATCACAAGAGTAAGAACAAACTTATCACATCCTATATTTTTTAACAACTCAAGAATCTCAAGAAAATTTTCTTCAAAGAAAGAGATGTCTAGCACCTTACAAAACATTGGATCAATTGTAGGGATGTGATTTTGGTACAAAGCTTTTGCGTGAGATGAAACTAACCATTTTGCAATTTCGTTGTCGCTGACAGGCCTTGAAGAAGAAGCTTTATCCTTTTTTCCCAACTGATATGGTTCTTGGCATGATGATGAAGCAATAATTTGAGAAACCCTAGATGTGAAGGATTTAGGGTATTGATGGAGTGACGTTGGGAGGAGGTTTGGAGAGGAGAAACTTAGGGAAGAGATGAAGAGAGTTTGTTTTCGTGAAAGGTAGATGAGTGGACAATTGTCTAAGGCTTTTAAAAAGAGTGTTTTTATGTTAAATGAACATGAACCACCGCGAGACAATCGTCTATCATCAAGTTGACAGTCGGCTATCAATTGTCTTTCTAGATAGACAGTAGCCTGTCAAGGCCTGCCTGGTGTCTTGCAGTCGTCTGCTCTAAAAAAATTATTTTCTCTCTTAGCCTTGTGCTACTAGCCTAAATTTATTTCTTACTACTACCCCATTTTCATCCTTTTTATTTCTAAACACCTATTTGATTCCTATGATTGATTTATCTTTGGGTTTAGGTATAAGTTCCCACATTTGACTCCTTTCAAATTGATTTAGTTCTTCCTGCATAGCTATAATCGAAGAATCATCTCTTAATGCTTCTTCTATATTCTTGAGTTCATCTTGAGACAAAAAAGCATAATGGTTACAAATATTTTTTAATGAGGCTCTAATGGTTATTCCTTTTGATGGTTCACCAAGAATTTTATTTTGGTTGACTTTTAGCATTCTCAGTCTTAGGTTAGTTCTGGATTTTCTTATGGTGGTTTCATTTGAAAAGTCATTAGTATTTTCTTTTTTTTATTTCAAGATCTTCTTATTTGTGTGAGATATCTTCTTTTTTCCTCAATGTTTAACTTTATTGTTCATTAATTATGTGATTCATCAAATTGTTATGTTGTTATTGATCAATAATCATAAGAGTCCTTTATTATAAACCCTATACGCTTACTATTTCTAGACTAGCCTAAGAAGATACCTTATTAGATTTTGCATCGAAATTTCCTAAATCATCTTTAGTATTAAGGATAAAACAATGCACCCAAATACATTGGAGTAGGAAAGGTTGGGTTTCTTCCTTTCCATAGTTCATACGGTGTTTTTGTCTATACTTGATCTTAGGGATACCCTATTACAATATAAAAAGGTGTACTTATAGCTTCTTCCCAAAAGTATTTAGGCTAGATTATTTTCGTTTATCATCTTTCTAGACATTTCTTGGAGAGTCTATTTTTCTTTCTAACAACTCCATTTTGTTGGGAATTCCATAGGTGATTGATGAAAATTATTGTAGACACCCTATTTTTGCCTAGCCAAATAGAACAAGGGTTCTCCTATTATTTTAATTAGTATTATGATTCTATTATTACTATTATTTATTATGTTTTCCTTAGTATTATATATACCTTATTTGTTACTTCTTTTTTTATTATATTATTATTTATTTTTCACTATTATTTTTAATTTTTATTATTCATTATTATTAGTATTTTTTATTACTCTTATAATATTATTTATTGATATTTTATTATATCATTATTACTTTAATTTTTATTTCATGACATTGTTATTTTATTATTATTTATATTTCATTATATTGACATTTTATTTAGTATTTTTGACCCTTCCTATTATTACTATTATTATTATTATTTATTAGGATCAGATCTTACCTTATATTTATATTATTATTATTATTTGGTTATTTATTTCCTATATTAATAGTACGTTACTTGTATTTTTATTATTATTATTTATTATTATTATTATTATATTCATTTTTATGTATTATTACTAGTAAGTTTATTCTTACTTTCTTAATTACCTTATTTTTTCATATAATTTATTACTATGATTATTATTGTTATTATTTATTATTATTATATTAGTGTTTAGTACTTTGGTGATGTTATCATGATTATTATTATAATAGGATTTTATTTTTAGAATATATTGTTATTACACTATTACATAATTATTTATTATTTCTAGTAGTATTATTAGTATTATTATTTATGTCTATGACCGTCTGATTCTATTACTAGTAATTATATTACTATTATTATTATTTCTATATCTATTATTACCATAAGAATAAGAATAAATAAAATAGAAAAAGAGAAAAATAAAATCCCAAAAACGGAAATAGATTTAGGGTTTTCAAAGTTTTTTTAAAGAAGAGGGGAGGCGGCAGAAGAAACCACAAAAAAAAAAAAGGGGCCGGAGAGGCCAAAGGGCATAGCGCACAGCCAATAAAAAAAAATCTGGATTGTTTCTTGTGGCTTTCTTTCACGTGACCCTAGACCGCTCTCACCTCTTTCCATCTATCATAGCAACACGACTCCCAGCCACCATTAGCAGGCTCTTCGTGTCCAGCAAGATCCGGGGAAAACGACAACAGCCCCTGCAACTCCCCTGCAGGGGAAATCCCCTACTCCTTCCCTCGTGGGCTAACGGTCTCTCCACCATCTCTTTTTTTATCATAAGCATCCCCTGCACCGCCGTCCCCATCGTCTCTCCCACGCTTCACCAGGACTTGCTGGCTCTGGCACAAGGCAAAAAGCAGCTGCAGCACACCAGGAAGGACTTAACTACAGCAGCCACAGCTGACAGCACACCAGCGAGGCTTCAAACTCCGAGCAGCCATCTCGAGTGGGCTTAATAAGCACAGGCAGAGACCCGCAAACAGCACACACACTGCACGGCACAACACACTGACACATACACACAGCACACCACACTGCACGCACACACACTTGCACAGCACACCACACACAGCACACAACGCCGCACACACTATGCACACACCACAAACTGCACGGCACCCACACTGACACAGACACAAGGCATACACATGCACGCAACAACCTCTGCACACACACTGCACAGCACACACCACTGCCAACACACACACAGCACACACACTGCACGCACCACTATGAACACACACACTGAACGCACACTGCACACACACCACAACTGCACCACAACACACAAACAGCACACCACATAACCACACAAATACACATAGCAACCCATTGCTCTGGATACATATATATACATATATATACATTTTTTTTTTTTTTAGATTCATTATTATTATTACGTTTATATATATATAGTATTATCAAGTTTAGGTTATGTATTTTATGGTGGTTTAGTATCTTAGTTTCATATATAATATCTTATTGTTGTCATCTTGATTATTATTTGTGGTTATCCTTTTTTTCTTTTTATTATGTGTAGTTTTATTGTGTATCTTAGATTGGTATTATGTGTTGGTATTATTGTTTATATTTATCAACGTTCCATAGTTACTATTGTGTTTTTCTTTATTATTATAGTATTATTGTGTTGTTATAGTATTATTATGTTACATTTACTATTATGTATATGTTATTATTACGTTTTACATCCCATTATCAGGTGTAGTTTATTGGATGATTTTTTGATTATTGTATATTATGGTAGTTTATTGTTAGGATTCTTGTTATTATTATATATTATGGTAGTTAGTGTAGAGTACGCATTGTGTTATTATGTTAGTTAGCATTTTAGTTTATTATGGTACTATATCTTTATTTTAGTGTTATTAGTTTGTATTTTACTATCAATTTGTAGTTTATTATTAGGGTATCATTATATGTCGGAAGGCTAGTTTTTACGTTTACTTATGGTATTTTATTAATTACTATGGTAGATTGTTATTATGTAATTAGTATTCGTGTTTATGGTAGGTTTATCATCTGGTAGTGTATATGTAGATAAATGTATTATGGTATTTCAGTCTTATTATGTTTATACTCAGTACTAGATATATATTATTTTCAGTAATTTAGTACATTACGGTATTTTTATTATGTAGTTTAGTAGTAGACATTATATATTAGTTCCTTCTTATAGTAGTGTAGTATGTAGTTTATTGTTATGATATTTTAGTATGTATTATCATATATGATATATTGTTATGAAGTTTTCCGACATATATTAGTATGATGTTTTATGATGATTATATAGTATGCATTGTATTATTAAATAATATTATTAGTACAACGGCGTTATTATATTGTTTCAGTGTTTTACTCTTCTTTCTGTTTTATTATTACTAATATAAAGATGTTTAGTATTTATTTCTTGTGTATATTTATATTTGTGTTGGCTATTAGGGTTTATTTTTACATTTTTTTTTTCATGTGTATATCCACTTTGGAATTTTATTGCGGGGGTGGGTATGAGCCTTCGGGCTTCACGTACCTAAGCTTCTGAGGGAATTATATGTAATATTTATTTATTATTCATTTTTCATGTGTGTTTATTAATAATAAAAGGAGTAGTTTAAAGAATTATTAGATTTAACGTAGGGATAATTTAAAAGATTAGGTACCGATTCGTAAGAAAGGGCGCGAGTAGGGGGTGCTCGTACCTTCCCCAGCGTAACCGCAAAATCCCGACCCAACTCTGGTAATTGTAGACCGATTCTTACCCCTAACGGGGTAGTAATCATGTGTTTAACAGCCACGAAAGGTTAGTGGCGACTCCGATATGTCACCCCAGGTTTCCTTAAAAATAAAATTAATTTTTTAATTTCGCCGCCCGGGGGCACACGCGCTCCCGGGACGTCGCGACAGCTTGGCGACTCCGCTGGGGACTGTGGGTCTGCTGCAGGTTAAGATTGGAGGATGGCAAGAGTGGTGGTTTTACCGGTGGTCGAGGTTCAGGAGGGGCAGCGTGAGGGAGTGCTCCGCGTGGCCGGAGCTGTGCATGAGGTGTCGCCGGTGGCTGGACTGTGATGCAGGACCGCAGCGGTTGGAGGTGTTGGAGGTGTTGGAGGTTCGGGGCAGAGGAGGTACGAGTGGGGCCTGTCGGGCTGTGGACACGGAGGGCAAGTCGGAGTGGTGCTGATGAAGTGGGGGCGATGGTCGAGGCTATGCGGGCTACTGTGTACTCGGGTTGCTGTGAGGGAAGAGAAAGGAGATGGTGGTGGGGGAGAGGCTAGCGAGATCAAGGACTGGGAGGATGATGGTGGGGCGGCCGGAGGAGTGGCAGCGAGAGAGAAGTTTAGGTTTTTTTTTTTTTTGCGTTTCTTTTGGCCTCCTGTGCAGCGACGCCCTTCTTTTATAAAAAATAAATAAATAAACTTCTCTCTCGATGCCACAGCTCAGAGCCGCCACCCCACCATACTCACACATCCCTTGATCTCCATAGCCTCTCCCCACCACCATCTCCTTGCTCTTCCCTCACGCACTAGAGTACACAGTAGCCGCAGAGACTCGACCATCTGCTCCCCCAACTTCATCAGAACCATCCGACTGCCTCTACGTTCCACAGCCCGACAGGCCCCATACGTACCCCTTCTTGCCCCGAACCTCCAACGCCTCCAAACCGCGCGGTCAACATCAAGTACAAGCCACGGCGACGGACTTGAACAGCTTCGGCCACGCGCTAGCACTCCCTCCACGCTTGCCCACCTCCTGAACCTAGACCACCGGTAAAACACCACTCTTGCCATCCTCAATTTAACTGCAGCAGCCCACAGTCCACAGCCGGAGTCGCAAAGGTGCGCGGGTCCCGGGAGTGGACGTTGGCCCCACGGGGTGGCGAAATTTTAAAAATCACTTGAATTTTCAATAACAAGATAAAGATGAAAGGGTTGGAGTCGCAACTAACCTTTAGTGCGGTTAGAACACATGATACTACCCCGTTAGGGGTAGATCGTCTACATTACCGAATTGGGGTCGGGAGTTCGGTTACGCGAGGGGAGGTACGAGCACCCCATACGCGCCGTTCTTCACGAACGGTACCTAATTAATGAAATAATCCCTAAGTTAATCTTGATAATTCTGTAAATTTACTCCCTTTTTATGAATTTATAAATAATGTAAAAAAAAATAAATAAAATAAATATATCATATATATATATATTCCCTCAGGCTTAGGGTACGTGGTGCCAAAAGGCTCATACCCCGCACTTAAAAATCATAGGATAAAGAGAAAAATCAAATTTATTTTTAAAATAATTAAAATAATACTAAAAATAAAAATAAGGTACCATAGTACAAAATAATAAAATATACAGTATAATAGTAATAAATAGTATATTAAAATACTAAAAAACTATCCTAATAAAGAATTGCTAACCACAAGCATAGAATAGTACCATAATATATACCGTATACACTAAAAATACTATAATAATGTTCCTAGCATAATAATAAAATAATAAAATAAAAATATGGACGCACATCGATATAAATAAAATATGACAATACAATGAAATCAGTAAATAGTATCAATATATGAACATGCAAACAAAATTATTGGAAATAATTAAACTACAAACCTTTATGCAAGTGTACTACATATACAATCTGGAAACAAGTGATAGTAAACATCTAAAATAGGAAACACAATAAAAGATGCGGTCAATAATAATCTAAATATGCAATAATTATATGAGGCAATCGCTATAATAAATATGCAAACTACTCTGCAATTAAATGATAATATAAATGATGCCAATAAACAATAAGGCAATGAAAATAATACAGATGCAAATTAAATACTACAATAAAAATATGCAATCAATAATAACATAAATATAAGGTCACAATAATAATAATCACATAAATATGCAAAAATATATATATAATAAATATGCAACCATACTAATAATAATATAATAATATAAATAACTACACAATGATAATATGACAACAATATTAAAGTATTACAATAATAATAACAATGACAAATATATCTGGATATTAATTAAACATTTAAAACAACCAAAAAAACCAAAGAAAACATACATACCTACATATACAAAAAGAAAAAAAACAAAAAAAACAAACAGAACCCCAAACATTAGATATAGAACAAATAAAACAATTTACTAATACAAATATATACAAAATAACATTAAAAGACGAAAAAAAAAATATACACACATTACAAAAAATCATCACACGTGCATGGTGTGTTTGTGTGTGTGTGGGCCAAGCAGTCCAAGAGATGAAGATAAAATTACGAAACTCAAAGAATAATAAAAGTAATAAATATTACAAGGGAGAGTCAGAAAAGAAAACAACCGATAAGGTTTCAGATTGATAGATAAGAAATCGCCACTCGATTGGCTTCTATCCTTGACTGCGCATACCGCCGACGATTCCACTGTGACGGCGGTGAGACAGCGGTGCCAATAAAAAATTAAAATGAATTTGTAAAACTCACAAAATATCTGAATGGTAAGAATTAAGATGAAAGGGTCAGAATACAACCTGATTAAATTAGCATGATCGGGATTAAGAAACGCCAATCGATTGGCTTGGTTCCAGTAGATGCGCAGGAACGCACAGATGACTCCACTGCTGCGGCGTGTGATATCGGCTTATGCAAGAAATTACACAAAGGAAGAGAACTCAAAAGAATAAAGATGGAAGGTGGAAAATTAAGAAGAAAGAGTTAGAACGACCTCGTAAAATTTTGAACGATTCGGACAACGAAATCGACACACTCGATGGCTTTCGTTCAGTTAGATGCGCAGGCGCCATAACTCCAATTGCTGACGGCGTGATACGGCTGTGCAAAAATTAACACAAAGGGAGAAAAACTCAAAGAAGAATCTGAACGGTGAAATGGAAATTGAAAAAATAAGAAGAAGAGTTAGAAATGACCCTCGTAAAATTCGCATTTGATTCGAACAAAAAATCAATGCTCGATGGCTTCATCCAGTTGGTGGCAGACGCATAATGACTCACTGACTTCGGCGGTGATACGACTGTGCAAGAAATGAACACAAAGGGGGACAACTCAAAAGAAGAATCGGAAACGGTGTGGATGAAAATTAAGATGAAAGGGTTTTAGAAAAGACCTCGTAAAGTTTCGCCATTATCGGAATAGAAACGTACTCGATGATGTCATCTACGTGACTGCGCAAAAGCCGACGACTCATTGTTGCAGCACAAGACTACAAGGTAAGGTTTCTTTCTTTTTTGGTTCGGACTTCCTCCTCCTCTAAGAGTGTTACTTTTCCTTCCTATTTAAAAAAATCAAAAACCTCTAAAGCTCCCTCTTGATTTCTTTTTCTTATTTTATTTTTATTTATACGTTTATAGTAATAATGAAGGATGGCAACTAATAATTAATTCTTAATCATAATAATCAATAATAATAGAGGAATAATGACAAGATTTGAAAAATCAATAATAACAAAATAATAGTACGATCATAATAATAATAAAGTAATATTTATTAAACCAAAAATAATAATAATTAATTAGATAATAATTGACAAAATAAAAACCATGATTAATAAAGTCATGATAATAATAATAATAATAATAATAATATTTAAAAATAAAAAGGTAATAATAATGAAAATAAAAAGAATAATAGTAATATAATAATAATATTGGGCCTGGGTGTAAAAAGGAGGTTGTCTACAGCTTGCCCCTCGTTGTAAGATTGTTTGCTTCACGGTTAAAAGTAAGATCTCCCCTACGTTTACTTGTGGCAACAAGCCTGCAAAGATAAAAGACGCTGATTTGGACCAGACCCATTGTAACGGGAAGAGAGACCAAAATGATTTGTGAAAACGATTGACAGTATGCTATGAGAGCACAGAGACTGACTTGCGTCGAGTGTAGGAACCCGAGCTATAGTTCATGGAGAGGTGACTTGCACCGGGTGTTGTAGGAACCCGAGCTATTAGGTCACGGGAGGGGTGACTTGCACCGGGTGTAGGAACCCGAGATATAGTGCACGGAAGGTGACTTGCCACCAGGTGTAGGAACCGAGCATAGTTACGGGAAAGGTGACTTGCACGGGTGTAGGAACCGAGCTATAGTGACACAGAGTTGATTGCACCGGCGGTGTAGGTTGTAGGAACCTGAGCTATAGTACGGAAAGGTGACTGCAACGGGTTGTAGGAACCGAGCATGTGCACGGAAGGTTGAATTGCACTTGCGTGTAGAAACCCGCGCTATTAGTTCACGGAGGATATTGACTTGCACGGGGGAGGAACTCGAGCTATAGTACTAGAAGGGTGACTTGAACAGGGGTGTAGAACCCGAGGCTATAGTTCAGGAGAGGTGACTTGCACGGGTGGTGTAGGAACACCGAGCTATAGTTCCGGAGGATGACTTGCACGGGTGTAGGACCCGAGCTATTCGTTCACGATGGGTGACTTGCACCGGTTGTGGAACCCCAGCTATCGTTCACGGTAAGGGTGACTTGCACAGGGTGTAGGAACCCGAGCTATATAGTGCATGGGAGGGGGACTTTGCACCGAGTGTAGGAACCCGAGGGATAGTCATGGAAGGGTGACTGCACAGGGTGTAGGTGTTGTAGGAAACCCGAGATAGTTCATGGAGGTTGACTTTGTATCGGGTTGTAGGAACCCGAGCTATAGTTCGAGGAGGATGACATGCACCGGGT
Organism: Malania oleifera; assembly: GCF_029873635.1. NCBI lineage: Eukaryota > Viridiplantae > Streptophyta > Magnoliopsida > Santalales > Ximeniaceae > Malania > Malania oleifera. The sequence goes on from NC_080426.1 coordinate 57,403,582, forward strand.
TGTAGGAACCCGAAGCTATAGTTCACAAGGGTGACTTGAAAGGGGGTTGTAGGAACCCGAGCTATTGCAAGGAAGGGACTGCACCGGAGTGTAGGGGAAACGAGATCTAGTTCAAGGGGTGACTTGCACCGGGTGTAGGAAAACCCGGCTATAGTTCAGGGAAGGGTTGGACTTGCCCGGGTTGTAGGAAACCCGAGATAAGTTCATGAGAGGTGACTTGCATAATATCCCCTGGTGTAGGAACCCGAGCTATAGTTCACGGAGGATGAATTGCACAGGGTTGTAGCGTAACCTGAGTTATAGTTCACGAAGGGGGCGACTTGCACCGGTGTAGGAACCCGAGCTCTAGTTCACGGGGGGGGGACAAGGGTGACTGCACCGGGTGTAGGAACCAGAGCTTAGTTAAAGGAGGAGACTTGCACGGGTGTGTAGGAACCCGAAGCTATAGTACATGGAAGGTGACTTTGCACCGGGTGTAGGAACCCGGCTATAGTCACGAAAGGCGTTGCCTTGACCGGGTTGAGGAAAACGAGCTCTAGTTCACGGAAGGGACTTTGTGCACCAGGTGTAGGAACCGAGCTTATAGTCAGAATAGGGTCAATAAGGTGGGATCAGTGAATTGGTCAATAAGATGGGACCTCGATGGGTCAATAAGGATAGGGACCGTCAAAGGGTCAATAAATGTGGGACCGTGATAGGTCAATAAGGTGGGCCCACAAAGGGTCAATAAGGTGGGACGCGATGGGTCAAGAGAAGGGGCCGCCAAGGGTCAATAAAGTGGGAAAGTGAAGGGTGAAGAGGTCAATAACGAGTTGGACCCGAAGCGAATGGTATACGATGGACAGGATGGGTCAAAAGGTGGGACCGCCATAGGTCAATAAGATGGACGCAATGGGTCAATAGAATGAGACCGTGATAGGTCAATAAGGTGGGACAGAAAGGGTCAACAAGATGGGACGGGACCCTGTGATAGGTCAATAAGGGGGACCGCAATGCGGGTCAATAAGAATAAGGACGTGAAGGTCATAAGGTGGGACCGCGAGGGTCAATAAGAATAGGAACGTGATTAGGTCAATAGGTTGGACCGCGAAAGTGTCAATACGAATAGGACCGGATTGGTCATAAGGTGGGACCGCGACAGGGTCAATAAGAGGGACCGCGATGGGTCAAGAAGGTGGTGGACCGCAATGGGTCATAAGATGGGATAGCGAGGGGTCAATAAGAATGTGACCGTGATATAGGTCAATAAGGTTGGGGACCGCAATGGGTCCAATAAGATGCGACCCGTGATAGGTCAATAAGGTGGGACCGCAATGGGTCAATAAGAATAGGACAGCGAAGGGTTTCAATAAGGTGGTGGAACGCAATGGGTCAATAAGGAATGGGGACCGTGATAGGTCAATAGGGGGAACCGCGAAAAGGTCAATAAGGTGGGACCGCGAGGGGTCAATAAGAATAGGACCGCAATGTCCAATAAGGTGGGACCGCAATGGGTTAATAAGAATAGGACCGTGATAGTCAATAAGGTTGGGACCGCGAAGGGTAAATAAGATGACCGCGATGGGTCAATAGGGCTGGGACCACAAGGGGTCAATAAGAGATGGGATCACGATGGGCAATAAGAATTGGGACCGTGAATAGGTCAATAAGGTGGACCGAAATGGGTCAATAAGAATAGGACCGGCAAATGGTCAATAAGGTGGATCCGCAAGGGTTCAAGAATAGGATCGTGATAGGTCAATAAGGTGGGACCGCGAAGGGTCAATTAGATGGGAACCGCGATGGGTCAATAAGATAGACTGCATAAGGTCATAGGTGGGGACCGCATGGTACATAAGAATAGGACCATGATAGTCAATAAGTGGGGACCGCGAAAGGTCATAAGATTGGAGACCGACGATGGGTCAAAAGGTGGTTGGGACCACACAATGGGCAATAATAAGATGGATGCGATGGGTCAAAAGAATGGAGGACCGTGATAGGTAGAAAGTGGGACCGCAATGGGTCAATAAGATTGGGACCGTTGGAAGGTCAATAAGGGGGACCGCAATGGCGTCAATAAAATAGGACGCGAATGGTCAATAAGGTTGGGACCGCAACGGGATCAATAAGAATAGGACCGTGATAGTCAATAGGTGGGACCGCGAAGGGTCAATAAGATGGGACGCGCTGGGTCACTACGACTAGACCGCGTGGTCAAATAAGTGAATAAGATAATCAAATAATTTGGATGGAATGAAACTGTTCTCATGATAAGTAATCAAGAAAGCTTTGAGGTGTGTGAACAACACCTCGATTTCGTCGTGAAAAAACACCACTTTGGATGTGAGGGTCGATGCCCTAATTTTAAGGTAGATGACTCAATTGAATCAGGGAGGAAAATGGCTTACTTGTATGGGGGATGATGATAGGTACGAAGTCTTAAGATTTTTGGAAAGTGTCTAAGCATAGGGCTAGAATTAGAATATTCCATTGGGGATTATCAATCGAGGAATGAAAACATGAGTTTTCTTGGCGTCTTTTTAGATTACCCTCTTTGAGACTCAACAACCAAGGGGTCAACTGGCCAAGTTTCAAAGTATGGTAATATGTTGAATTAGGCCAGCTGTGACCCCAATTCAAAATACGTCTTAGAACAGAAGGCCTCAGTCAAAGAGGCAAAAGAATTATTCAAAGTTTATTCAACAAGGCAAGTTGATTGAATCGTGCTCTAAATTTTTTTAAATTATTTTTTTTAAGTATGCATGTTGCTACCAAGAATGCTAGATTAGTAGAATTGCAAAGTGAAATGTTATTCTGTGTGCAAGTGATGCCGTGAATGCAAAGATGTATGCAATTGAATGAGATTGCCCTTTATTTTCTTCTTATGCAATGCATGACTGTATGGTAATGAATGAAATGCAGGTCATAAATTGAAATGATGGTTAATGCATTGAATCTTTTTCGTCCAACATGCTTGTAATCAAAAACCAATCCTGATCTGGGAGTGCTGCTGATTCTGGCCATTGTTTCAAAATCCAAAAAAGGCACTCAAATCTACAACAGTGTTTCATGCCACTGGTCATGGACCCTATTTTTGACTTTGATTTGCTCCAAAGAACTCAAAAATTGCCTAGTTTCGATCATATCCACGTGATATTGCTATGTTTTCATCATGACAATCTATATGACGCATCGGGAATTAGTCCCAAACCAAACTCAAACCCCAAAATCTGCCCCATTTACCATCGTTTGTTACCTATATTGGCTTTCAAATTTGACTTTGACACGAAGGCACCCCAACATCAGCGTCACTAGAACTCAACACGGGGTTTGGATCATTTGAGGCATCTGCAAATATCTTGACCCATTTTACCATGTCTTTAACAAGGATCCTCTTTGGCGAATTGTGTCAGATGATTTAAGCCCTTTTGACATCCGTCATCCTTTTAGAGCTTTGAAGCATGGATTTTTTTTTTTGGATGGGGAATGAATGATGAATGATCAGGCATTTAGGACATCAAACTTGCATAAATCAAAAGGGTCATATGCACAACATAAGATGTTTTCTGAGTTCGCTTGCTATTTCATGGAAAAATTCATACTAGTATTCGAGGAGCCCTAATATGATGGTGTAACTTTTCGAAGAAAACTGATTTTCTTTTTTTACGATCTTAGCCCCCAGTTTATTGGGTGGACTATTCTTCCACCTTGTTTGCCGTGAAACCATTGAGAAACCTTTGTTTAATGGTTGACCCTTAGTCAGTCAAGTACGAATAATGTTTTGATCTCAGAGGTATTTAAGACTCGGGGACGAAAAGGTGGATGAGGGAACAGGGTTTCAGAATAAAAGGAAAACTAAGGCTCAAAATCCCATCCCATAATGATGTTTTATGATCCCAGTTGAATTGAAGCACTTGAAGATATTGGACCGAAACTTGTCATTTGGACAAGTTGCTACGTACCATTTTAGGATCAGGTCATTACGTAGTTCAGACACAAATTGCGTCTGACAAATTGCATTTGACACACATGTATACCATCTGGTTGGACTTAATTTGGACTGTAATGCAGCATAGGGTTTGGGTTTAAAGAAGAAAAAAGTTAAATAAGGCTCAAAATAGTTGATTTTATCAAGGGTAATTTGGTCAAAAAAATTCACAGATGTAGTAGTCCCTTATGGTTCTTCTTTTCCCTTTTCTTTTCCTGTTATCGCAACTTTTGCTTTCCTTTTATGAGGAATCTTAACTTAATTTTCATTTTGAATTCCATTTGGGACTGATCATTTTCTTAAACTGCCCCAGTATGGGGTGTGATCCTTGACGGTAAGAATGAAATTTTCAGGCTCAAAAAAGGGCTTTGCAAGGGGTTATCTTTGCCTTTCTTTTGGGTAGCAGAAAAAAATAGCATGCAATCCTTTGATAATGATTATTGTCTCTTCACCTGACTTGTCAAAATGCTTACGGCACCCAAACCGAGTTACAATTTCTGGGTGCTGAACTGACTTTTAAGAAATTAGTTTTTAACAATCAAGCTCAAGGGGTAACAAATGGTTCAATCAAATTGGCTTCTTTTTAGGGATAAACTGATCGCCAAAGATGGCCATCTATCATTCGATAAACTTGATTAGTGGACTGACATGAGATTTCATGGAACCAAACCCTATATTACTGAGGCTTTCAGAACTCTTCGACCAGTATCTCGAACCTCATGGAGTGTACGAACATTGTTTCATTCTTGCTGTATTTTCTTTGTTAGATGAATTTTCATAAAAAAACATGCTTTTGGTCATGATACTGGTATTTATGTTCCATTCGTAGCCAAAGAAACACGAGGTAAACAAATTTTGGAACATTGAACTCCCGATGCAAGTGATATACGAAAATGCATAATTTCGTTTCTTTGATAGCAAAGGAAAACTTCGGAGATAAAACCTTTATAATGCAAAGAAGAAAGAAAGAAAGAAAACACAAGGAAGATAGAAAGCATCCATGTAAGGGGCGAATAATCAAAAGTTTGCACTTGTATTTCTCTGTTTCCTATGGTCAAAAGTAAACCCGTTTATCCGACTATATGCGGAATACTCTGGTTCCAACAACTTGTTGTACTATCTCTGATGATCTGAGCTTCAAAACATTCCTTCAATGTTGCCACCAACAGCTCCTCCACACGTCAATTACAATAGACCCAAATCTCTTAAGGTTGACCTTTATGCTTGGAAAGCAAACATTTTGATTGAATGACCTATTGCCCCCAAAATGATAATCGACATTGAAGGCACTTTGGTGTACAACTTGGGAACGGGTTGTAGCAACAATCCTGGTATTGGCGCAACCTCATTTAAGTTACACCAATTGCGGGAAAATCTGCATCATGTCATCGGAATGGTTGAACTTATTTTCTCTTTCTTTCCATTACGGGAGCTCACTCCTCCGGTTGGTCCTGAACATTCAGCTGCCGTGAAATAGGTTTAGGGCCGAAGAAACTGCTTGGGGTGCGCACCTGAATGCACTATATATGAATGTACGTGGAGCTTGTGGCCAAATTCTGATTTGTCACCGGGTTTTACCCTCTGTGATGAAGCCCCAGAATCATCTGTGCTTCCTCAGTATTTCTTCCTATTAACTCGGGTCAGTTTCTCATCACCACTTTGGTTCTTCGACTTTGATGGCGTCAATTCTCTCACAGTAGCAACAAGATCCATAAAGTCAGGGGGTTGCCCCTAGGAGATGCACGAAAGTATGGATCTTTCAATGTATTCACGAATAGGGAATAGCCTCCCTATTCTTCCAACTGGAGGGCTCACTGGATGGAAATGTCCCTCCATCTAATGCATATCTCTGAATGTTTCATTAGGTTTCTCTTGCATGCTTTGTAAGGCATGCGATCAGGTGCCATTTCTATCACGGGGCGGGTGTTGTACTGAGTATGAAGGAATTGCCAGATTTTCCAAGTACGAAGCGAGCTCGATCCTTCTGAATGTAACATCTGATTAGATGCTCCAGTCAAACTATCTTGAAGCATTGCATCAACAAACTTTATCATCGTATGTGCAGGGCCATTTTTGGCAATACAGGCGCAGGTGCGGTCCGAGGGACAGTGGCGTCCCATCGAATTTCAAATCCGGCAAACTTGGAATACTGATTTTGGCGGGCAGAGGGACCTTTGGTATAGGCAACGGTCATTAGGGTCAACGGAATCAAAATGTATTATACCATTACAATTGCTTTCAACGCGCTCCTCCAATACGTCACAACGACGCTCAGACTCAGGTCTCTTGATCCCCATATAGGGAGTTGGCTAAGGGGAAGTCCTACCACTGGAACCCCCCTGATGCGCACAGTTAGGAAAAATGGAGCATTAGTTGGCATTGGATCCCCCATGACACCCGGACGGTGGAGCTGAGTTTGTCATGATTTAGGGTGAAACCATGGGGTGAGTCGGGTCTATATCTGTTTAAGAATCATTTTGTACCGCTTTTCCTTTGTCATCAAACCAATTCCATAATTTTATCATTTTTTCAATCAATTTTGTTCCTTCGTTCTATGCCAGGACTCTACCTTCCAATTGTTCACTAATTTCTTTGCCTTCTCCTGGTATTGATTGAGCGTGATGACAGGTCTCAATGTTGCTTGCTCAGACGAATTCTGTGGCTCGGCACTGCAAACCAAAACTTCCCTTTTTGAACTGATGCCTGATTATGTAAGGCCATGAATGTGTGAGTATCTATATCAATGCATGACCATGAGTGTAGTTGTAGTAATGTTTGTGATGGATTAACAGAGTACAATTAAATACAAATAGAGATATGAAATGCATGTGACTAAGGCATGATTATGGTGAAATATGCAGGAATGCATGATTCAATGAATGTTGTGCATGGACGTATGTACCTCGTGCATATCAACATACAAATAGGGGATATGACCATGTAAATGGCGTATCGTGCATGATTATGTGTGAAATATAGCCATGAATGATGGATGAAGAATTTTGTGCAAGGATGTAACAGTGCAATTACACATACCAATAGAGATATGACCATGCATTGGACCTATCGTGCTGCTTATGTGTGATGAAATATGCATGAATGCAGGATGCAGATGAATTTTGTGCATGGACTGTAATAGTGCAATTACACATACCAATAGAGATATGAACATGCATGTGACCTATCATGAATGATTAGGTGAACTTATGCATTTATGATGGATGCAATGGCGAACCTAACTAACTACTTTGTCAGCATTCTAGGAAAAGCCCCACTAATTCGAGATTTTCAAACAATCATGATGGGCCCACAATTTCAATTTCAATTCTTCCCTCAATCATTCTTTCTTGATGAGGTCCATGTACTTCCGATTCTATAAAGGGTCCAGATGATATGAGCGTGGGGGTTTTGACCCACGTTAGCCCACCCACTGGATTCGTTCAATACGGGCTTTGTGGACTTTAGCGTGCACTTGGGCCTCAAGTATATTAAAAATATGGGCCTTCAATATATTTAGGAGGGATCAGGTCCTAATTTCAAAAGGACTTGGGCTTAGCTTTGCTTAGAGAAATGTTGGCACTATATTTTAGGTAATGGGCCAAGACCATTTTTGAAAAATGGGTTGGACCCCTTTGGAAAAGTAGGTCTGGGCCAAATTTACTTAGGAAGTGGTTGGGCCTCCTAACTATATTTTATTTTCTTAAACCATTGGGCCGAGTTAGTTGAAAGGGTTGTGGGCCAACCCATATTTTAAAATAGTTGGGCCAATGCTCAATTTGAAAGGATGGGGCCTTTGGTTCATTCTTGGGCTTTTTCTGAATAAGGACTAAGTAGTTTATTGTATGTTCTAAATGTCTGTCAAATTGCATGATATATACAAAGTATTTCCAATTATATAACACAACTATTCCATGGCGAAGGATGTGGCTCCTAACCCAACCTAGGGTAGGTTAGTATGTATAGGGGTCTTCATGGCTCTATCCTAGTTAGGAAGACTATAGGAAAAGTAGTGTGGGTAGGCTCTAACCTGACAAAAGGTTCCCGTTTGGAATTTCATCCTCCCCCATCGGGGTCCCGGCTAAAACCCGCACTGCGTGGAGTGGGTTTCGCGGGTCCCATCAAGCTATGCCACGAAGGGTACTGACGATATTACACTCTATCGAGTCCTAGTAAGGAAAGCTGGGTATAGAG